>NC_138293.1:66900000-68100000 GCF_965601325.2 Salmo salar | reverse complement strand
CATCATTTGATTTCACTCTGCACTGCGGGAGGAGGTTATTTTCTTGCTCGTGAAAAAGCATTGAAGTGTTTATTTGAAGTGCTTAGAGGAAAGTGTACTCATATGGGTGGGTGTATTTGAATAAACATTGTGACATTCTGTATTCTGAGAGTATCCTAACTCTGTACATGCATGGGAATACTTTGATCTTATGTATTGAGAGAGGTATACCCATCTGTGTGTGTGTGTGCAAGCTATGAGCTTATGTAGAGTGACCTGTGTGTGTGTGTGTGTGTGTGTGTGTGTGTGTGTGTGTGTGTGTGTGTGTGTGTGTGTGTACATGTTTTACTGCATTATTAGGACTACAATGTCCTGACAAGTCACCAGAATGTCCTGGCAAGGTAGGAAAACAATAACCTTTTTTAGAAGTCAGGACTTTTTTCCATGTCCTGAATTTTTTCATATGGTGTTGTTAGGTTTAGGGTTGGGGTTAAAGTTAGGCTTAGGGTTAACAATAGGTTTAAGACTTAGGGTTAGGGGTTAACATTAGGGTTAAGGTTAGGGTTAGGTTAAGGGGTTATGGAAAATAGGATTTTGAATGTGTTTGTGTGTTGATGGCAGGAGGGTATGACTAATTATATACGTGAGATTCCCCTGTGGGAGGCCTAATCAATCACCACAGAGCATTTTGGAACACTGCTATTTGCTCTCCCAAAATTCATTAGGATACGCGGCGGGACAAAACATCCCCCTGATACCATGCAGGATACTGATAACAATCAGCTTTAAATGGGCTTGACGAAATGGGGATGGACCAAGCGGGCCGGACACAGGGAAGGGAAACAGCCACAGCACTCAGCAGAGCACATGGCCACTACGCCATGTGTCCCTGCGGTCAAAAACAGGTCCGTTAGCCAGGCTATTACAGGGCCATTACATTGACATGGCGACTGGAACAATGCTATTGTTAAGTCATCAAAACCCTGAGCCCGTGACAGGTCGGTAATATACAGTGACATCTTACGCATGACACGGCCAGTATGGGACTGGAACAGTTCCATAGGAAAATGTCAAGGGCGGCATTGATCGCTTGTCCATTCAGTGGAGATGGATGGCCTGTGTGTGATAGAGCTGATGATGGGTCATGAAGCGATAAGGCTATGTGTGCTGGGGCAGGTTGTCATGGGGATGATGGTCAGACGATGGCCAGTCTTTGGCGTCACTTAGATAGAGACAGTATTAGGGCCATGTGGACCTTAGTGTGTCCTCATGGGATGACTGTATTCCTGGGAGAGGGTAGGTGTGTCCTAAAGACCCAACATTCATTTAAGTAGGAGTCAGTGGTTGAAATAAATGATCTCCCATTAGGGTTGAGTGGCGGAAACCCAGTTACCATGATTTACTGCCCAAAACCACTCCCTTTTCCTGGGATAAATAACTGCGAGAAACAGGTCAATTATAATAAATTATTTATATGAAAAGCATGCGTGAAATGGAACTTGAATTATATGTGATGTCTAAATCTGGCTTCTCTACGGCCTCTGCATGATGAATCAACGCTCAGGGTGGGGACGCTCAGTATTGACAGCAATTCACAATGCATGTAGACCTATCACCTCATCATGGTCACTTTTCTTCTTGTGACAGGTAGGCCTTCATTTGCTGCAGCATCTAATTTACCCATCTCCTGCTGGCTTATGGGGTCTCCTTATTTTTCTACTGTAAAGATGTTTTATTTTTTTATGTTTTGCAGCTAACCATTCAATCTTTGTGAATAGAAGTGAAAGCCTTCTGCATTTAATTCTAGTCCCATATTATTCAAGCATGTCATTAGAATGATGACGATAAGGACAACAAAACATATTTCATTCAACTGTTGAAAGCGATGAAGGAATGATGTAACAATAGAGAGAGAAAGAGGAAGTAGGATAATAACATTAGGGGAAATATTATGAATGGTATATATGCGTCAGCCTACTAATTATACAAATAGGCCCTAATATATTTAGACATTTAAATCCTTTTCGCTAGCCTATAATTGTAACTTCGTAGGCCAGATGTGCTGCACCAGAATTGTATGTTCTCTCCCAACTTTATTATGGTTTGAACGAGGTGTGTAATTCCAGTCCATATAATACAGTATAATACAATACAGTACAGTAATACAGTTCACACTCAGAAAGATTAGCCTACTGGAGCTAGTTTCCTGTATTTACCCAAGAGGGTACAACAGACCAATAAAATTAGGGAACATTTAATCGTACATGGAGTTGTTACTGACAATGTTCAAATTTGAATAATTTCAAGCATTAGCCTAACTGAAAGTAAACAATTGTTTTGTACCTGAATAGAACTTCAAAAGCACAGCTCATTGGGCACTTAACATTGACAACCATGGTCGCATTAAGCATTTCTGAAATGCAATGACAAGCTATCTATGGGCTTTTCTGTTTTTTTGTCGTGCATAATGAGCAGTAGTCTATTTCATATAGGTCTATGTATTGGTTAATGGCACAATCATTTGCGATTTTTTTTAAACTTTGGGCTCATTAAATGTTGTTAATGTAGCGCTCATAAAATGTATTTAATGTCTGGCTCATCAGGCTCAGGTAGCATCAGGCTTGAATTTTCTATCAAACTCTAATCAAATCCAGACACAGGCCTATTTATATGCTTTATAATGCTTTTGAATAACACTTTCGGTTTTGGCGGAAAATATCGGGTTACCCGGGAGAAAAGTGATTTATTCTCGGAATGGGACATTTGTAAAATACAGGGAAAATATTCAACCCTAGCTCCCATGACATCTTTGCCCAAAGCCTAGCTTGATCTAAGAGGTGCTCCTCCAGAGTCCAGCCTATCCAATGGTTGAATGTGAATGAGGTGCTGGAATTACTTTTCATCCAAGGAATGATGAAGGGTGTAACAAATGGTGTGTGTGTGTGTTTTGGAGAAGTAGCTTCAGCAACTATAGAAGGGAACTAGGCCACTGCAGACAGCACAGTCATGCCCACCCACATACAAACATAAACATACCCTGGCATAGTCACACAGCCATGCTAAGAGGCACTATTTGGCAGCTGTCACGTCCAATACCAAAGTAGGGGAGACAGTGGCAGGCAGCTGCAGGCACTAACACTGCTGGGGCTCACTATCTGGCAGTGGTAGCTACAGCGTCAGCCTCCCTGTTTGAGAGGGAACTCGGCTCTGAGCACCGCGGGGTGGGAGACTCAGTACCCAAAACACAGGGTGTCAATTCTGCTACTACATCCCTCCCTTAGCGAGCACCAGGGAGACACAGCCTACATTATTGATCAAGGGAGACAGGGTTTAGGGAGAGCTGTTGGTTCTGTCAGCCTAGAACACCAAGACAAAGAAAGAGCAGAGCTACAGATGAGGAATGTGTACAAAATGACTAAACTTTCACGCCTGGTGAGTGAAGCTGGCTGTTGAGCGCTATGATGGCATTTCAAATCAAATCAAATCACTTAGGGAGTGAAATAATGTGAACCAAGCCATTGTCGCACCATGCAGTCCAGAATTAGTTTTCTGCGCTGGAGGGTTTATTTTATCTTTTTGTTTGGGAAACCTTTCTGGTAGCTCAAGTTCCCCACCCACACTTAGCCTCGGCAGCACACCCTCAGTGGGATTTGGGGGTGACTCAGTGGGGTGTCCTCATAATAACCCCGGTGGACTGAACACGAGGTGGGGTGCCACAGATAAAACCCCACATAGAAATAAGACAAAGTGTATTAACAAACACTATAGCTAGTGGTGGATGGTAGAGGCAAATAAAAACACACTAACCTGGTGTGACAGTGGTGGTGATTCAGACACTACAGTGTCAAGAACAAAGGGTTTCAAACATACCCCAGAGCAGTGGACAGTAAAGGTGATATAAACATGCAGAAGTGTTCTGCAATTTCTGCCTTGAAAGGACAATAAACAAAATGATTAAATCTGAATTCTATTCTATTTTACTGTACTGTGCAGTAGTGGACAGCAGCTGGAGGTAAACAGTGAGACACCCTGGCTCCTGGCTGAGACTGCAGGGGGTCACAGCAGGCCTCTTCTGCTCAGTGGGCTCCAGCTGTCTGCTGGTAATGAACTAATACACTCACTTTGATTGTGACCTTACCACCCACAGGGAGTGGAGGAGACAGAGAGGCCTCACCCTTACCACCCATGGGCAGTGGAGAGGAGATAGGCAGGCCTCACCCTTACCACCCACAGGGAGTACAGAGGAGATAGAGAGGCCTCACCCTTACCACACATGGGGAGTGCGGAGGAGATAGTCAGGCCTCACCCTTACCACCCACAGGGAGTGTGGAGGAGATAGGCAGGCCTCACCCTTACCACCCACAGGGAGTACAGAGGAGATAGAGAGGCCTCACCCTTACCACCCACAGGGAGTACAGAGGAGATAGTCAGGCCTCACCCTTACCACCCACAGGGAGTGTGGAGGAGATAGGCAGGCCTCACCCTTACCACCCACAGGGAGTACAGAGGAGATAGGCAGGCCTCACCCTTACCACACATGGGGAGTGCGGAGGAGATAGGCAGGCCTCACCCTTACCACCCACAGGGAGTGTGGAGGAGATAGGCAGGCCTCACCCTTACCACCCACAGGGAGTGTGGAGGAGATAGGCAGGCCTCACCCTTACCACCCACAGGGAGTACAGAGGAGATAGGCAGGCCTCACCCTTACCACCCACAGGGAGTGCGGAGGAGATAGGCAGGCCTTACCCTTACCACCCACAGGGAGTACAGAGGAGATAGAGAGGCCTCACCCTTACCACCCACAGGGAGTGTGGAGGAGATAGGCAGGCCTCACCCTTACCACCCACAGGGAGTGTGGAGGAGATAGGCAGGCCTCACCCTTACCACCCACAGGGAGTACAGAGGAGATAGGCAGGCCTCACCCTTACCACCCACAGGGAGTGCGGAGGAGATAGGCAGGCCTTACCCTTACCACCCACAGGGAGTACAGAGGAGATAGAGAGGCCTCACCCTTACCACCCACAGGGAGTGTGGAGGAGATAGGCAGGCCTCACCCTTACCACCCACATGGAGTGCGGAGGAGATAGGCAGGCCTCACCCTCCCCACCCACAGGGAGTACAGAGGAGATAGAGAGGCCTCACCCTTACCACCCACAGGGAGTGCGGAGGAGATAGGCAGGCCTCACCCTTACCACCCACAGGGAGTGCGGAGGAGATAGGCAGGCCTCACCTTTACCACCCACAGGGAGTGCGGAGGAGATAGGCAGGCTTCAACTCCAACCTGAACCCCCACTGCCTCCACTAGGGTGATGGTAAAAATCTCAGAGTAACAGGACCTTCATGCCGATCCCAGAGCCGTTTATAATTGAATATAATTGATCTAAGAAAAGGAATGGAAGTAGTGTTGCCTCATGCCTTTGTTCTTGTGTAGTGCATCAGCAAGAAACTCAACAATTAGCTACAGATGGTTGAAATCACAACAGAAGTTAACATTAGCATAATTTGATTCATGCTTGAACAATACCAGAGGAATCCAGCTTTGAGTATCAGACATTATTACAGTCTAATTAATTTTACTCTGTAAACCTGCATGCACTACACTGTAGCATCCATCAATGAGTGAAGCAACTCACAAACCTAACTCAGTGTAAAATCGTTCTAAATAATTGAGCCTATGTCCTTTGTTCAATCATTCAATCTAGTTGTTTGTGGCGTAAACAAGTCCTTGCCTCACCTCTCCTAGAATAGCTGTGTTTCAATGATTGGAGACGTTTTCACACGTCACATGACCTCTAGGTGCTTCTGTAGTGCTCCCTCTACATGAGGACAGCACAGACAGGTTAATTAGCTTCATGTAGCGTGAGGACCTAGTTGGGGGACTTTCAAAAGGCTGGTTCCAGGCTTATACATCTCTAAATAATTCAAGACAATCGTAATAATTACTTTACTGAATTGTGATGGTTTAATTAAGGGCAACATGTTTCCCTTTAAGTTGACATGCTGTGTGAACATGATTTAAGATAATCTTTTTCTATTAACCACTGAATAATCAATGATTGCGCACAGCCAAGATTTGCGCTTGGTTGAGAAGATGATGGATAGATTGTGAAATCAATTTGATGTAATTACCATCCATATTTAATTGGTGTGCCAAAAAACACATTTGCACAGAGGCTTTAAACTCTTTCAATTTGTAACCATTATGAATTTTACCAGCCCAGTAAGTGCTGAGTTTCCACCTGTCAATTTCTTCACATGTTCGTTCCCTTCAAATGTCACTCAAAGCAACTGACAAGTCAACCCTGTGGAAACGTCAGACACTGCAATACTACAGAATTCATCATCATCAGGACCGACCAACCAGCATATGGAGGAAATAGCAACGATATGCCTCAAGAATTTCCGGGATCTTGCCTCATACAGTAAAGCCCCTCAGGTCGAACTTAAACTTTCCCACCTTAACTTTTCTCCTTTCTGCTGACACACTACTGCTGATGAGGGTGCACAAAACTTTATGGTTATCTTTAATTCATTAATCGATTCATTTCCTTTCTTGTATTACAGCACACAATCCATTTTAAGTAATTAAACTGCAAATGAATCTCATCTGTGGCCATATCTGACGCAACCTCAAGATAACCCCTGTAATGTATAGAATCTGGAAAACAATGTTGCCCCCTCTCTTAACAAAGTGGCACAATGTGTGTGAGAGAGAGAAAGAGAAAGGGAGAGAGAGAGAGAAAGAGAGAGGGAGAGAAAAAGAGACAGAGAGAGAGACTAAACAGACTAATTCCTCAATGAACATCTTCAGTGACAAACTACAAGGGCTTTTTGAAATGTACAAAGCCATAAAATCTGAGCTTTTTCTAAGTAGTTGACATCTGACCACTGCAGTAGGATTGGCAGAGCCATCTAACATAATTTCCTTTGTAACATTCTGTCAGAGAGAACGTAATGTTTGAAACAACACCCAGGGAAATAGTTCTGTCAGCCCCGAGAATTGTGTTTGAGGAACACTGGCTCATCCAACCAAACCCTTTTCCCAGGTTCTTATGATAAAAGAGACAGATCCCGATTGTCTGTGCATGGGAATGTATCTGTGCATGGGATTCGCCAGGGCATTTGGCTGCCATCGTGGTTTAAACATTTCCTTGCCCTTGTAATATCTGAGCCTAAGAGAGGGCTCTGGGAATTTTTCTGAAAAGTGTTGCACTGTTCTCACATCAAATCACATCATCCCTTTACATCTTTACGTTAGCTAGGAGATGTGACAGTCCTGGGGGGTTAGAATACAGGTTCAGAGAGCTGACAGCTGTGTTGAGAAGGTGGAACAACCAGCACTCCTGTCACGTCCTGACCCTTGTAAGATGTCATTTTCTGTAGTAGAGTAGGTCAGGGTGTGACAGGGGGTGTTTTGGGTTGTTCTATGTTTTCTGTTTCTATGTTTAAGTTCTAGTTTTTCTATTTTTATGTTGGGGTTGATCTCTAATTGGAGGCAGCTGATCCTCGTTGCCTCTGATTGGAGATATATTTAAGTAGGGGTTTTTCTTTTTGGGTTTTGTGGGTAGTTGTTTTCGGTTTAGTGTATGTCACCTGACGGAACTGTTGTCAGTCGTTTTGTTGTTTTGTTTAAGTATATTCATTAAAAGTAAATATGAGCACTTCACACGCCGCACCTTGGTCTCCTTTAGACGACCCGCGTTACAGAACTACCCACCATGATTAGATCAAGCGGCGTGCCCGGGCAGAAATGGACACCTGGTCACATTAGGATTGGATTGAGAGGAGAGACTGGACTTGGGGCCAGGTAATCGAACGATATCGGCGCCTACCTGGGAAGAACGAGAGGCAGCCCCCAAAAACTTTTTTTTTGGGGGCACATGGGTAGTTTGGCTGGGCCAGGACTGTGACCTGAGCCAATTCCCCGTGCTTTTTTGTGGTAAGCATGTGCCTGCCTCTCGCACTCTCCCTCCAGTGCGCATCCATAACCCAGTACGGCCGGTGCCTGCTTTGAGCACTCGGTCCTCAGTGTGTCTCCCCAGTCCAGTAAGACCGGTTCCTGCTCCACGTACAAAGCCTCCAGTGATAACCGATGGTCCGACGCCTGTAGAGATGATCCATGGCACTAAGCCTCTAGTGATGATCCATGGCCCGGAGCCTGTAGGGATATTCCATGGCACGAAGCCTGAAGAGGTAATCCATGGCCCGGAACCTGAAGAAATAATCCTTGGCAAGAAGCCTGGAGGGATTATAAATGGTCCGGAGCCTGTAGGGATAAATCATGGTACAAAGCCTGTAGGAAAAATCCATGGCCTGGCACCTGTAGAGATAATCCATGGTAAGAAGCCTCCAGTGATGATCCTTGGCACGGAACCTGTAGAGATGATCCATGTCATGGAGCCAGCAACAATAGTCACTAGTCCGGAACCTATTATGACGCCTCCCAGTCCGGAGCCTCCGGCGACGCTTTTCCGTCCGGAGCCTCCGGCGGCGCTCCCCAGTCCGGAGCCTCCAGCGGCGCTCCCCAGTCCGGAGCCTCCAGCGGCGCTCCCCAGTCCGGAGCCTCCAGCGGCGCTCCCCAGTCCGGAGTCTCCAGCGGCGCTCCCCAGTCCGGAGTCTCCAGCGGCACTCCCCAGTCCGGAGTCTCCAGCGGCGCTCCCCAGTCCGGAGTCTCCAGCGGCGCTCCCCAGCCCGGAGTCTCCAGCGGCGGCCCGCAGCCCGGAGTCTCCAGCGGCGGCCCGCAGCCCGGAGTCTCCAGCGGCGCTCCCCAGCCCGGAGTCTCCAGCGGCGGCCCGCAGCCCGGAGTCTCCAGCAGCGGCCCGCAGCCCGGAGTCTCCAGCGGCGCTCCCCAGTCCGGAGTCTCCAGCGGCGGCCCGCAGCCCGGAGTCTCCAGCGGCGGCCCGCAGCCCGGAGTCTCCAGCGGCGGCCCGCAGCCCGGAGTCTCCAGCGGCGGCCCGCAGCCCGGAACCTCCAGCGGCGGTCCGCAGCCCGGAACCTCCAGCAATGATCTACAGTCCGGTTCCTTCGACGACGATCCACGGTCAGGTGGTAATAAAGCAGAAGGATCAGCGGGTGGAGCGTCGAGGACGCCCAGAACCGGAGCCGCCTCCTATGCTGGAGGTTAAGGTTATGTGGACTGCATTTGAGCCGCCATAGACTTTTGTCACCCTCCCTACCCTCCCTTTGTGTTTTGTGGTTGTTTTGTTGGGTTTTGATTATGTTGCATTCGGAGTCTGCACCTTTGGGGGGGGGGGGGGGGGGGGGTACTGTCACATCCTGACCCTAGTGAGATGTAATTTTCTATAGTAGAGTAGGTCAGGGCGTGACAGGGGGTGGTTTGGGTTGTTCTATGTTTTCTATTTCTATGTTTAAGTTCTAGTTTTTCTATGTTGGGGTTGTTTGGGTTGATCTCTAATTGGAGGCAGCTGATCCTCGTTGCCTCTGATTGGAGATCATATTTAAGTAGGGGTTTTTCTTCCTGGGTTTTGTGGGTAGTTGTTTTCTGTTTAGTGTATGTCACCTGACGGAACTGTTGTCAGTCGTTTTGTTTAAGTATATTCATTAAAAGTAAATATGAGCACTTCACACGCCGCACCTTGGTCTCCTTTAGACGACCCGCGTTACAACTCCACAATAACAGCACCCTCAGCAATGCCCGAGAGAAAGAAAACAGAGAGAGGATGAAAAAGAGAGAGAAATGCTTTAGCCAAGTAGGAGACGCATGAAACAGAGGGAATGAGTGAGAAAGACAGAAACTAGCCAGAAAGACAGAAACTAACTGGTGGTAATGAGTTAAGGAGTAGAGTGTTTGTTTGTGTACTGCTGAATGGGTGACTGTAGGGCATTTTAGAGAGAAACCCAACAAGTGAAAAGAAAAGCACGAAAAACAGAGGGACAGTATTTCAGCATGGCCTCGAGACTTAGTCCTTGTCTATCCCTGCTGTCATTCAGTCTGTCAGCATGATCTACATATTAACCCTCTTTCCTATCACAACACTACTGACCTACTGTCCGGTGCTCATGTCTAGCCAGCTAAGCTGTCAGCAGGCATGTACCATTTAAATTCAACCGATTTCTTTGAAAATTCCAGCTGTCAGTACTATACTACACTATGATTAAAGCGTTTGTTTTACACACCAATGGACATCACATATAAGAGGGCTTTTATTGTGATCAAATCACACAGATTAGGGAATTATGGCAGCACACTTCCATTTGATTTGATGTTGTAGGAGTTTATTCTATGGTGATCTCAATCGATTTAACACAATGTTCTCTCGTCTTACTGATGGGTGATCTTGAACCTAACACTTGTATTTCTCTCTGCAGGGCCTTGACAGAGTTGTTGAAGCAGCCCGGAGAGGTGGGTGGAGTGGACGGGACCGGGGGTCACCACCCCATAGGGACCAATGGGATCTCTGGCAGGTCACCGCGCAGCAACAACGGTAAACCTGTTTCTCTGGGAGCGACAGGGGTTATTACAGGAGATGTCTCTCAGTGTAATTAAGCATATCGGATACTGATCCAGCAACGCTTTGCAAGCACTCTCAGGAGGGCTCTTTTAGTGCTCAATACTAATGAGGACACTACTAACTCTGAATAGGGTACAACAGACTATTTCAGACTCTGGCATTTTTCAATTTTTGCTCTGCATTATTGAGAAGAGCCTGTAAGTAAATGTTTCACTGTTGGTCTATACCTGTTGTATACGAAGCATGTAACAAATCAAAATGTATTTGACGCGCACGCATGCAGACACTTGTTATTGAGCTAGGAGGAAGGCTCAATTCCATAGCAGCCCCTGCTGTCTCCCTCCATGGCTGAGCGGAAGTGCAGGGACAGGCTGGTCATCTTTAATTCCATAGCAGCCCCTGCTGTCTCCCTCCATGGCTGAGCAGAAGTGCAGGGACAGGCTGGTCATCTTTAATTCCATAGCAGCCCCTGCTGTCTCCCTCCATGGCTGAGCAGAAGTGCAGGGACAGGCTGGTCATCTTTAATTCCATAGCAGCCCCTGCTGTCTCCCTCCATGGCTGAGCAGAAGTGCAGGGACAGGCTGGTCATCTTTAATTCCATAGCAGCCCCTGCTGTCTCCCTCCATGGCTGAGCAGAAGTGCAGGGACAGGCTGGTCATCTTTAATTCCATAGCAGCCCCTGCTGTCTCCCTCCATGGCTGAGCGGAAGTGCAGGGACAGGCTGGTCATCTTTAATTCCATAGCAGCCCCTGCTGTCTCCCTCCATGGCTGAGCGGAAGTGCATGGACAGGCTGGTCATCTTTAATTCCATAGCAGCCCCTGCTGTCTCCCTCCATGGCTGAGCAGAAGTGCAGGGACAGGCTGGTCATCTTTAATTCCATAGCAGCCCCTGCTGTCTCCCTCCATGGCTGAGCAGAAGTGCAGGGACAGGCTGGTCATCTTTAATTCCATAGCAGCCCCTGCTGTCTCCCTCCATGGCTGAGCGGAAGTGCAGGGACAGGCTGGTCATCTTTAATGAAGGTGTAATTATCTTTGTTCTGGTCCGGGACCTGTTGATATAGCACCAAGCAGTTAATCTGTTTACTAATTAGATCCCCTCAAATCCCTCTGAACCCCATTCCCCTCCAGCACGCGCACGCACGCACGCACTCATGCACGTACGCACGCACGTGCGCACGTACGCACACACACACTCACACTTGCTTTGCTTTCATCTTCACTCTATTGCAACAATTCCTTTCTCCATCCCGTTCATGCCAACCTACACCCATCAGTCTCCACCTTCCCTTCATCTCTACTCCTCTTTATTATTTTGCCAAACAACACTCAGTCCCCATTTCTCCTTCCTTTCTCCTGTCTCTGACTAGCGTTGATCGTTAAATGAGTCTTTAATTAAGTGGTCATTATCTGTGGAGGGCTGATACAATGGGACGTGGAGGCCAGAGAGACCCGTCTGTGTGCCCTCTGTCCCCCCCCCCCAGCTCTCAGCATGGTGTGTCCGCTGGCCACACAACCACAACCTGCCACCACCCGCATGACCTTCATTAAGAACCACAGACCAGAGAGAGAGAGGGAGGGGGAGGGGGAGAGAGGGGGAGATGGAGCAAGATGAGAGAAGGGGCTCATTTGAGAGAGAGAGAAAGAGATGGATGGGGACAGAGAGCATGTGTGTGAGAAAGGGGGGCAGGTAGAAGTGGAAAGATGGAGTGCAGAGGATGGAAAAGGAAGAGGTAGAAGAAAGGGAAGGAGGAGTTTGGCAGAGAGATAAGAAGGGGAGATGGATTTCTGGAACAAATATCAAAGGAGAGGGCAAGAAAGAAATGACAAGGTGAAAGAATGGGATTGAAATGAGGGAACATAGGGATTGTAATAGATAAGGGTAAAAAAAATGCAGACATCTAAAAAGATGAGAGAGAGACAGTAATGATGGGGTGACATATCCATTGAGGAATTCCCAGAAAGATATGGGTCAAAAAACGAATCAAATAATAACAGATGAAAGAAGGACATTGACTGGGGTGTGACATTGTGTTTTCTATCCAATACTACCATGCATATGCATATCCTAGCTTCTGGGCCTGAGTAACAGGCAGTTTACTTTGGGCACGCTTTTCATCCGGACGTCAAAATACTGCCCCCTACCCAAGAGAGGTTAAAGAGAGGACTTACAGGTGCTGCCTAGTCTACTGAGGTGGATGAGAGTGTAAAACGCTGGCTCTGCACATGTTTTCATTATTGCTATTCCACCCCATACTGCTCTGCCCTGTAATCTCAGTGCTTTATCTGACATGATCTGGTTAAGGCTGCATCTAGATCAGTGTCTGAGAGTGTGAGGGTGGGGTTAGGGGACAATCCCGGCAGAGAGGGTGTGTGTGTGTGTGTTCAGCATGTGTGTGTGTAAGTGTGTGCAACTGTGTTCTAGTGCCTTTGCAATAATAATTGAATATACTGTGCAGAGTGTTGAGACTGTGTTGAGTGTTGAGACAGTATGTACCATACGTGAGGCCAATGCTGGTTGAGAATTATAACGTTTGTGCATGTGTGTATTATTCTTGTCAGTGAGTGGCTATACGCTGGTAATTACAGTGTATAAGTATCTACATGAGTTGTGATGGAATTGAGTGTTCCTTTTGGAATTGTGTGTTCCTGTGAGTGTGTCTATGTTAGAGTGTGTTTGGCATGTATTTTATGTACTATAGGCCTATGTGAATGTGAATGTGAGTGTGAGTGTGAGTGTGTGTGTGTGTGTGTGTGTGTGTGTGTGTGTGTGTGTGTGTGTGTGTGTGTGTGTGTGTGTGTGTGTGTGTGTGTGTGTGTGTGTGTGTGTGTGTGTGTGTGTTGTATGAGAGCATTCTCATGGCAGTGAGTGGGACAGCTGGACAGAGCTGCTCTGTGTGGAGAGCTGCCCTGAGGGTCAAACAGCTCCCAGTGAACAGGCCATGCGTGCTCCTCTGTGAAACAACGGAGCGAAAGAGATAGAGACAGAATGACAAATAAAGAGACTGAGGACATTTTATATCGATTTTGGGGAATAGAGAGAAAGGGAGAGAAAGACGAGAACATGAAGAGAATGAGAGGAAATTGGGTAAGGACAGAAACAGAGGGACTGAAAACAGGAAGTGAGAGACTAACAGATGGAAAGAGAATGATTGAGAGAGCACAAAGCACAAGGGCTAGCCTATCCTAATCCCACTTGTTTCTGCTGTCTGTGAGCTGTGTTTGAGCACCATGGACAGAGCTAATGGTTCATTACAATGCAGGAGACTGACTGGTCTAAACCCCTTAGAACTGCACCATGAATTATTTAAGCTTTACGATATGCTTGAACAGACCGATCTCAACATTCATCATTTGTTAATGTTTTGGCAATAACGACAATTACACTACTGTTATTGAACACGATGAAGACGATGTCCCTGTTGTTGTTGATGACGCTGATACTGCAGTGATGACGAAGTTGATCCTGCTCATACAGTGGCTAACCACTATCTAAACAAACACGTTCAGAGGAAAATACCCCTGCGTTGAATAATCTTGGCTGGGCGGACTGTGTACAAGTTTTATATTGGCACTGTTCCTGCTCTCTTTGTAGATAAGGGGGATCTGCATTTGTGGAGCGTGTGTAATTTGCATGTTGCAGAGGCAGTCTGTGAGGGGGAGAGCGATAGCATCAGTGTGACATTGAAATCAAAACAAGGAAATGAGGGAATTGGGACGGGCGGAGGGAGTGTTAAGTGAAAAGGGGGGGGGGGGGGGGGTTGAATATGTATGTTAATTTCTATGTATATTCACTGTGATTAAAATCCACATGGGACCAGTGCCAATTACATACGTACTGTGCTTGCCTACCAGTCAACATATGACGCTGTGGTAATGATACTCTGAGAAACAGAGAGGATGCGTTGGGAATAACAGTCACACTGCACCACATACATGCTCATGCATGTGTCCTCTGTAATCTGTGTGTGTGTGTGTGCTTTGAGCTATGTTGTGTACTGTAGATACAGTGTATTCGTTATGTATTCAGACCCCTTGACATTTTCCACATTTTGTTACGTTACAGCCTTATTTTAAAATGTATTAAATATTTTTTTCTCATCAATCTACACACAATACCCCATAATGACAAAGGGAAAACAGTTTTTTTGTAAAAAATGTTCAAATGTATTAAAAATATAAAACAAAAATAACTTATTTACATAACTATTCAGACTATTTGCTATGAGACTCGAAATTGAAGAAATTGTCTGTAGAGCTCCGAGACAGAATTGTGTCGAGGCACAGATCTGGGGAAGGGTACCAAAAAATGTCTGCAGCATTGAAGGTCCCCAAGAACACAACGGCCTCCATCATTCTTAAATGGAAGAAGTTCGGAACCACCAAGACTCTTCCTAGAGCTTGCCGCCCGGCCAAACTGAGCGATTGGGGGAAAAGGGCCTTGGTCAGGGAGGTGACCATGAACCCGATGGTTACTCTGACAGAACTCCAGAGTTCCTCTGTGGAGATGGGAGAACTTTCCAGAAGGACAACCATCTTTGCAGCACTCCACCAATCAGGCCTTTATGGTAGAGTGGTCAGACGGAAGCCACTCCTCAGTAAAAGGCACATGACAGCCCGCTTGGAGTTTGCCAAAAGGCACCTAAAGGACTCTCTGACCATGAGAAACAAGATTCTCTGGTCTGATGAAACCAAGATTGAACACTTTGGCCTGAATGCCAAGCGTCACATCTGGAGGAAACCTGGAATCATCCCTAAGATGAAGCATGGTGGTGGCAGCATCATGCTGTGGGGATGTTTTTCAGTGGCAGGGACTAAGAGACTTTTTTATTTAACCTTTATTTAACTAGGCAAGTCAGTTAAGAACAAATTCTTATTTACAATGACGGCCTACCCTGGCCAAACCTGGACGGCGCCGACCCTAAGGGACTCCCAATCACGGCTGGATGTGATGCAGCCTGGATTTGAACCAGATACTGCAGTGACACCTTTTGCACTGTGATGCAATGTATTAGACCACTGCGCCACTCTGGAGCCTCATAGTCAGGATCGAGGTAAAGATGTACGGAGCAAAGTACAGAGAGATCCTTTATGAAAACCTGCTCCAGAGCACTCAGGACCTCAGACTGGGGCAAAGGTTCACCTTCCAACAGGACAACGACCCTAAGCACACAGCCAAGACAATGCAGGAGTGGCTTCAGGACAAGTCGCTGAATGTCCTTGAGTGGCCCTGCCAGAGACTGGACTTGAACCCGATCGAACATCTGGAGAGACCTGAAAATAGCTGTGCAGCGACACTCCCCATCCAACCTGACAGAGCTTGAGAGAAGAATAGGAGAAACTCCCCAAATACAAGCGTGCCAAGCTTCTAGTGTCATACCCAAAAAGACTTGAGGATGTAATCACTGCTAAAGATGCTTCAACGAAGTACTGAGTAAAGTGTCTGAATACTTATGAAAACGTGATATTAAAGTTTTTTATTTTCTATACATTTGCAAAAAAATCATTATGGGGTATTGTGTGTAGATTGATTAGAAAAAAACAATTTAATACATTTTAGAATAAGGCTGTAATGTAACAAAATGTGAAAAAAGTCAAGGGGTCTGAATTTTGTCCAAATGCACTGTATGTACAGTGTTTGTGCATTTGTGTGTACTTGAGTCAACCTACCTGCATGCTGGCATGTTTGTGATTCTATCATTGTTTTTTAGTGTTTGTTCTGTCAGAGTGTGTTTGTTAGTTCTGAGCTATAGTTCGAATCAGGGTTTGATTATTTGTTACATTGTAATTTTTTTCATTTGGTCCGGTTGTTTTCACATTGCCAAATGTCAAACAAACTAAAATGCCAAAACAAAACCATGTGTTCATGCATGTCATTTGTTTATTGGGCACAAATGCTCACGTTAACTCCATCTCTGATTATCAGGAAGAATAACTTGTGTCCCAAACTTCATATTACTTTCGCTTTGGTCTTCGAACAACATGCGGGAGGAAACAGCGGAATAGCCGCTCTAACTGCTATGTGAATAGGCTATACTCAGCTCCAGTCTCCCCTAACCTGCATCATATGTGCTCATAAATGCGCTGCTATTCACAGAATGTTTTATGCAGCCACAGCTGGTACTGTGTGCATTTCATCAAATGCTCTCAGTCAAACAACCAATAATACCGCTCACCTCTGGTTCATTTCCTGTGTTTGGTCCAGACTGCCTTCTCACCTGTAGCGAACCGCACCACACTAGGAATGAAATAGGACTGAGACCATCCTTTTTGAGTGAGCCACTGTGCATTGTTTAGTGCGCTCCCTAGTGTGGATAGTGTTCACACCACTACAGACAAACCCAAATAAGTGGGGGGGACCCAATCCAAATCAATTTGATGTAAAAGCCCCCTTAGTGTTTGTTCTGTCAGAGTGTGTCTGTTAGTGTTGTGTCGGAGTGTGTGTGTGTGTCTTAGTGTTTGTTCTGTCAGAATGTGTCTGTTAGTGTTTGTTCTGTCAGAGTGTGTCTGTTAGTGTTTGTTCTGTCAGAGTGTGTCTGTTAGTGTTTGTTCTGTCAGAGTGTGTCTGTTAGTGTTTGTTCTGTCAGAGTGTGTCTGTTAGTGTTTGTTCTGTCAGAGTGTGTCTGTTAGTGTTGTTCTGTCAGAGTGTGTCTGTTAGTGTTTGTTCTGTCAGAGTGTGTCTGTTAGTGTTTGTTCTGTCAGAGTGTGTCTGTTAGTGTTGTTCTGTCAGAGTGTGTCTGTTAGTGTTTGTTCTGTCAGAGTGTGTCTGTTAGTGTTTGTTCTGTCAGAGTGTGTCTGTTAGTGTTTGTTCTGTCAGAGTGTGTCTGTTAGTGTTTGTTCTGTCAGAGTGTGTCTGTTAGTGTTGTTCTGTCAGAGTGTGTCTGTTAGTGTTTGTTCTGTCAGAGTGTGTCTGTTAGTGTTTGTTCTGTCAGAGTGTGTCTGTTAGTGTTTGTTCTGTCAGAGTGTGTCTGTTAGTGTTTGTTCTGTCAGTGTGTCTGTTAGTGTTTGTTCTGTCAGAATGTGTCTGTTAGTGTTTGTTCTGTCAGAGTGTGTCTGTTAGTGTTTGTTCTGTCAGAGTGTGTCTGTTAGTGTTGTTCTGTCAGAGTGTGTCTGTTAGTGTTTGTTCTGTCTGAGTGTGTCTGTTAGTGTTTGTTCTGTCAGAGTGTGTCTGTTAGTGTTTGTTCTGTCAGAGTGTGTCTGTTAGTGTTTGTTCTGTCAGAGTGTGTCTGTTAGTGTTTGTTCTGTCAGAGTGTGTCTGTTAGTGTTTGTTCTGTCAGAGTGTGTCTGTTAGTGTTTGTTCTGTCAGAGTGTGTCTGTTAGTGTTTGTTCTGTCAGAGTGTGTCTGTTAGTGTTTGTTCTGTCAGAGTGTGTCTGTTAGTGTTTGTTCTGTCTGAGTGTGTCTGTTAGTGTTTGTATGACGGAAGCCTCAACTTCCATTGCTGTGTTTGTGAGTTGATGTACTGGCTGCCTGGCTGTGTTCATGTGTGTGTTCTCGTATGTGTCAAACGAGGCAGATGTGTTTGATCACAGCACAGCTTCTCTCCAACGCCTCTGGCGCTCTTCTTCTGACCCCTCCAGCTGTCTTTACAAAGCCACAGACCTCCTACTCTCCCCCTCAATCTCTCCCCCCTTCCTCCCCCTTCAGTCCTGCCCAGGGGCGTCTGCAGGCTATAACTGCTGGTTGCTTCTGCTACATCTCAACAGGTTAGACTGTGCAATTTAAGGAGGGTTGGAGAGGGGAATAGGATGATAATGAAGAGTGCACAGGGCTCGGAGTGCAGCTAAGACAGACAGTGCCCCTAAGTCAGTTCTATTTGGATATCCTCTCAGCCAATGAGGTGTAGATTAGCATGGAGCAGCAGGTCCTGGACCAGTGCTGGGTTGTCTCTCAGTGCCCTGTTGAGGATTTGGACTGAAAGTAATGCACTGCCGCTGAGCTGTGGTTGAGGGGATTTGCATCGCGTAGATCCAGCGCCCGGGGTCCTTTCACTCTGTCATCTCAAGGACACCTCACACTACGGGCTACGGATGACACTGTAGAGTCTTAAGTGATGCAATATAGACAAATTATGGATATGGGGCTATGGGCACAGTATGGACATGCTCGTAACCTTATCGCCTCCTCCCCACTCTCCACTGTAGCTTTGGGCTCCAACAGTTATGGATTGACACAGTTTTAGCTTGACCTTAAAAGGGCTGTAATGGTGATTGGGCTGAAGCAGGCTTTTCGTCGATCCAGTGTGTCTGTGTGTAGCTGATAGGAGGGAAGCTGAGCCCCTCAGAGATGTGCATGGCTATACATGAAACTACCGGGATAAGCCAAGCTGCTGACGTACTGATATTATGGCTTCCGGGCGGTTGAGTGGGGATGTGGCTCCATTCTGGCTCTGTTATTCCGTCATAATGAGACCTAACCCTCTCATAGATGAGCCTCCGGAGCCAAAAGGAGTCTACAGTTTCCACCTAACCCCTGCAAGTCTCAAGCCCATCATTACCATTGGGGTGATGTGTTTCCGATTGGATGTGTGCTGAAGATCAAGTGGTAGAATCCTCAACATACACTGAGTGTACAAAACATTAAGAACACCTTACTCAAATTGAGTTGAACCCCTCACCCCTCCTTTTCCCTCAGAACAGCCTCAATTCGTCAGGGCATGGACTCTACAAAGCATTCCACAGGGATGCTGGCCCATGTTGACTCCAACGCTTCCCACAGTTGTGTCAAGTTGGCTGGATGTCTTTTGGGTGGTGGACCATTCTTGATACACACAGGAAACTGTTGCAGTTCTTGACACAAACCAGTGTGCCCGGCACCTACTGCCATACCCTGTTCAAAGGCACTTAAATCT
Source organism: Salmo salar (assembly GCF_965601325.2). Taxonomy (NCBI): domain Eukaryota; kingdom Metazoa; phylum Chordata; class Actinopteri; order Salmoniformes; family Salmonidae; genus Salmo; species Salmo salar. Next base: position 68,080,703 of record NC_138293.1, on the reverse strand, counting down.
TTTGTCTGGCCCGTTCACCCTCTGAATGGCACACATACACAATCCATGTCTCAATTGTTGCCATGCTTAAAAATCACTTTTTAATATGTCTCCTGCCCTTCATCTACACTGATTGAAGTGGATTTAACAAGTGACGTCAATAAGGGATCATAGCTTTCACCTGGATTCACCTGGTCAGTCTATGTCATGGAAAGAGCAGGTGTTCCTAATGTTTTGTACACTCAGTGTATATTTGAAGGTCACAACATTTTCACGAAATAAACACCACAAATTGCTCTGTGTTAGACAGAGTCATGTCCAGCCTGAGAGTCATTATCAGGCATAATGTTACCCATTGTAAGAGAAAGTGAGACCAGTTAATGGCTCAACATGAGAGCAGAACTTAGTGAAGAACCAAGATGATCTGATAATGTATTCCGTTGTTTCATTGAAGGTCACTCACACTGTGTGCTTTAATAGATCTACTCTCCTGCTGTGTTCATCTCTGTAGCTGAAACATTTCTGATTGGAAGCAACCCCATAGCTAAAAGCCAGTGCACACTGCTTACGATGCGTCATAGCTGGCATCCCCTAATTACGACGTCTGACCGGATCAGAGACCCTTTAGACTTAATCATGGGTAAAGATTGTGCAACCAAGTTGTAAGAGAAAAAAAGCAGAAATGTCTGTCACGACAGCTGATGCTCCTCTTGTGCCCATTGAAAATATGGTGAACTTGTGTGGAGGCCACATGGGGGAATGAAAGAAACTGCAGGGTAGCCTAGTGGTTAGAGCGTTGGACTAGGAACTGGAAGGTTGCAAGTTCAAATCCCCGAGCTGACAAGGTACAAATCTGTCATTCTGCCCCTGAACAGGCAGTTAACCCACTGTTCCCTGGCTGTCATTGAAAATAAGAATTTGTTCTTATTAGTTAAATAAAGGTTAAAAAAAAACAACCTCTAACTGTGACAGGGCATCTGTTTCTCTGTTTCATGATGTACCTACAGTCACCACCAGGGAGGTTATAGTTCAGTGCCTGAGGCCCAGAATGATCGATCCCAGTACCAGTTATAGGAAGAGTGATTGGAGCGTACAGCATCACGGTCCAGGACCCATCACTGGAGAGTGACAGGAAGGGCTTGCTCCAGAATCCATGCAGAGGGAGTCCATCAAAGTGCTGCAGGTGCACTGCTGTGTGAGAGACAGACATCATTTGTCAACAAGCCTCTGCTACAGCACTAGAGCTCTGGAACAAAGGAAGTGCCTGTGGACAAGCCAGGTTTAAGTCAAGAGAAGAGGATGGAGAGGTCTCCAAAACCACAACCGGAAGGGTAGTGCCCATGCTTGCCCTTGTGCTTAGACTCCCCTAGGAATGGTGTGTTACAGTACATTCATTGCCATGATTGTATTTGCCAGACAGTCTTGTCCAAGGTGAAGGTGATTAAGAGGGGCTACCTGTCAAAACACATGGGACAGAACAGCAAGAGTCATTGGTGACACACGGAGCCAGTATCAAACACAGTCACTTGGCACAGTGTTAAACTACAGAGTGTGCTTACTCAGACTTCCACTGTTTTGATAAGGGTGTACAGAGAGTGGATTTTCAGATGTCAAATCTCTGAGCCATGCAAGCGCTCGGAGGAGTTGGTGCAGGGAGAGAAGCCCCCTCGTGGAAGTGGTATTGATCTTAGCACACAGTGCCTAGAGAGGTGTTTGCAGAGAGTCGGAGCTGACACCACGATCAGGCAGCATTATGGGGGATCAAAGAGGCCCTGGCCTCCCAGTGATCTGACGACAGCAAGGGAGGAGTGAGAATTTCCTGTTGACTGACGCTCCAATCCCGCGGCTGTCATCGAATGGAGCCTCTCAATCATTCATCCGAACACAGAGGAGGGTGGGGAGACAGATAGGGAGAGAGCGGAGGATGAGAGAGAGGGAACAAAGAAAGTGAGATCAACATAAAGAGATGGAGAAACGTTGCTCTGACAGGAGGGAAATGGGGAGACAAAGAGATGGAGGGGGGAGGGTTTGTGAGGTGGCAGAAGAAGGTGAGAAACAAAGAGGGACTGAGGGAGTAAAATTGGAAAGAAAATAGAAATAAAGAGCGAAGAATGAAGAGTGGCAGAGGTAATAGAAACTGGTATGGAAGACCATGCAGGAGGGTTAGGAGAGGGAGGCATGGAACATTTAGGGAAATGAGGGGGACAGAATTTATAGAGCCATTGGTCAGTGTTCTGGAAAAGAGACCCCTGGAAACCCCTTCGACCCCCCTCTCCCCACTGTCCCTCGCTCTCTCTGTCCTTGCTCTCTGCTGCAGTGCTGCTTAAATGTCATTGGACAGCTTACATGTGGTGGGTGCAAAATGGGTGAAATGTCAAGCATGGTAAAGGGTGGCGTGCCTGTGTGTCATTGTGTGTGCCATGTGTGTGCATGTTAGTTGGTGAGAGTGCATGTATTTGCCACATGCAAGGAGTGTTTAATTAAGTGTGGATTCATTTAGTATTCTATCTATGTACGTTAGTATCATTCTGTGTGTGAGAGCATGTGGATAGGCAATATAAGGTTCCAAGGGAGTCTTTACTGGAGACATGTGTAGGCCTATGTTTTGTAATAAACCCTGCAGCTGTACACTTCATCTGCTTTGGTCAAAAGGGAGCTGAATCACTGATTAAAAATGTCACGGGCATGACCTTGGCATATGAAGTCAGAAAACTAGTGCTATTATAGCATCTGTAGGAATTAAATAAGGATAATGTTGTAAAAACAAGTCCCATTAATATTAATGCTGCTTTTTATGATATGAAGGTTTGTTTATCTTAATTGCGTGCTTCATTCTACTTTTTATTATCAAGGATGCATAATAATAAATACAAATGTTATGTTAGGAAGACAACAGTTGCACAATGTACAGTGATCTGATTAGAGACATTAAACACACATAATTACTATGCAGTGCACAGAGCCTGTGTCCCAAGCCTCACGATGAGATGGAGCAGCGATTCCAGCTGTTGGAATGTGACAGAATCCACAAATCAGAGCCTTAAAGGCTCAATGCAGCTGTTTTTAATCACCATATCAAATCATTTCTGGGTAACAATTAAGTACCCTGCTGGGGATTGCTTTCAATTAAAATGGTCAAAGAGAAACAAAAATAGCTTCTTAGCAAAGAGCAATTTCTCAAGCAAGAATTTAGCTAGGATTGTCTGGGAGTGGTGTGTGGAGTGGGAAACTGAAAACTAGCTGTTATTGGTAGAGATGTTTGGAACTCTCTTTCTTATTGGTCTATTCAAACACCTCTTACACTTAAGGGCATTATCATAATTTTCACAATATTATTCCAGTGTCATAGTGTGAAAATATTTTAAAAAACAAGGAAAATCATGGCTGACTGCACTGGTTCTTTAAGGGAGAGTGGGAAACAGAGAGAGAAGAGAGAGAGAGAGAGAGAGAGAGAGGAATAGAACAGAACAAAATGTGAAAGATGGAGAAAGGTCAAAAGAGAGAGACATGTAAGTCCAGGAGGAAACATGATAGAAATAGAGACAGGTTGAGCATACACCAGACAGAGAGAGAGAGGGAGAGGGAGATAGAAGCAAGGTATGAGAAGGGAACCATTACAACAAGGGGAAAAACATGAAAAGAGAGTGATCGTTATTCTCAGTGACAAGAGAGCAGCTGGACGCTGTGATATACATTTCGCTCTGTTTTCCTCTCTTTTTAAATATCTCCGTTAGCCATCTGCTCTCCCTTTTTCCATGTAGTGTCCCTCTCCCAGTACACATTTTTATGCCTTGTGCTATTCTGCCGTTCTCTCACAATGAGCCTCTCACCCTTTCCCTCTCTCCTCACAGACACTAGCAGAATGTACAGTGTGGTATATAATCTGCATGGGGGCTTGTTAAACCCCAACCCCCACCCCAGCCCCCAAGCCCCCCAGCTCAGTGACCCATTCCGACATCACACAAATCAGGTTCTAGCCAGAACATACCAAGTCAGGAACAGAAATGGGGGGGTAGCGAGGTAGGTGAATTGAAGGTCAAAAGACAGGGCTGTCTGTTAATGCGTCTGCAGTACATCAATCACAGTTTGCAATGGTGGGTGGTCGTGCAGACAGAGTGCACACGCCTTGCACATGCTTGAGGGCTTTGCCTCAAATCAGACTCTGTGTGTGTGTGTGTGTGTGTGTGTGTGTGTGTGTGTGTGTGTGTGTGTGTGTGTGTGTGTGTGTGTGTGTGTGTGTGTGTGTGTGTGTGTGTGTGTGTGTTGCAATATAGAACAAAGAAAAGTCCCAATGTTGAATCTACTGGTTAACACAGGATGGGTTTGAACACCTACTCTCGTACCATTCTTTTGTACCATTCTTTAATGGGCAGTTTTAAAAGAGCTGATGTATACTGAACAAAAATATAAGTGTTGGTCCCATGTTTCATGAGCTGAAATAAAAGATCCCAGAAATTTTCCAAAAGCACAAAAAGCTTATTTCTCTCAAATTTTGTGCACTAATTTGTTTACAAATTGACAAAGCTTTTCTCCTTTGCCAAGATAATCCATCCAACTGACAAGTGTGGCATATCAAGAAGCTCATTAAACAGCATGATCATTACACAGGTGCACCTTGTGCTGGGAACAAAAGAAGGCCCCTCTAAAATGTGCAGTTTTGTCACACAACTCAATGCCACAGATGTCTCAACTTTTGAGGGAGCCTGTAATTGGCATGCTGACTGCAGGAATGTCTATCTGAGTTGTTTCCAGAGAATTTAATGTTAATTTCTCTACCATAAGCCACCTTTTTTTAGAGAATTTGGCAGTACATCCTACCGGCTTCACAACCACAGACGACGTGAATGGCTTGGTCGAGTGGTTTTCTGATGTCAACATTGTGAACAGAGTGCCCCATCCCATGGTGGCGGTGGGGTTATGGTATGGGCAGGCATAAGCTACATACAATGAACACAATTGCATTTTATCAATGGAAATTTGAATGCACAGAGATACTGTGATGAGATCCTGAGGCCCATTGTCGTGCCATTCATCCGACACCATCACCTCATGTTTCAGCATGATATTGCAAGGCCCCATTTCCCAAGGATCTGTACACAATTCCTGGAAGCTGAAAATGTCCCAGTTCTTCCATGGCCTGCATGCTCACCAGACGTCACCCATTGAGTATGTTTGGGATGCTCTGGATCGACGTGTACAACAGCGTGTTCCAGTTTCTACCAATATCCAGTAACTTCACACAGCCATTAAAGAGTGGGACAACATTCCACAGGCCACAATCAACAGCCTGATCAACTCTATGCGAAGGAGATGTGTCGCGCTGCACGAGGCAAATGGTGGTCACACCAGATACTAACTGGTTTTCTGAGGCACGGCCCTACCTTTATTTAAGGTATCTGTGACCCACAGATGCATATCTGTATTCCCAGTCAAGTGAAATCCATAGAATAGTGCCTAATGAATTTATTTCAATTGACTGATTTCCTGATATGAATGGTAACTCAGTAAAATCTTTGAAATTGTTGCATGTTGCGTTTATATTTTACTTCAGTATAATTAATGCATGATGGCGTCAGATTGAGCTAATACGGATGAGCTAATCCTCTAAAGGGCTCTGGCGACACACATACACACTCTGGGGGATAGCATGATGGAGAGCTTGTGTCTTCCGCCTCATCTGTAGCTTTAGCTCTGCACATTTGCCCACACTCCCATATCAGGTCTACAATTAGCTCACAGCTCAAAGTACGGTTGCATGTTCCAGTCACGGCGACAGCATGAAAGGTTAACAACGGCACTATCAAACATCCATGACCTTACATAGACAGACGCTCCCATGCATACATGACACACAGAGACATGGACACATGGCATCATTTCACCAGGGACTGTATGAGAATTACAAATCAAATCAAATTGTATTAGTCACATGCGCCAAATACAACAGGTGTAGACCTTACAGTGAAATGCTTACTTACAAGACCCTAACCGACAGTGCAGTTTCAAAAAACAGAGATAAGAAAAAGAGATAAAAGTAACAAGTAATTAAAGAGGAGCAGTAAAAAATAACAATATATACAGGGGGTTGCCAGTACAGAGTCAATGTGCGGGGGCACCGGTTAGTTGAGGTAGTATGTACATGTAGGTAGAGTTAATTAAAGTGACTATGCATAAATTACAACAGAGAGTGGCAGTGGTGTGGAGAGGGGGGCAATGTGAATAGTCTGGGTAGCCAGGAGTCTTATGGAGTCTTATGGCTTGGGGGTAGAAGCTGTTTAGAAGTCTTTTGGACCTAGACTTGGCGCTCTGGTACTGCTTGCCATGTGGTAGCAGAGAGAACAGTCTATGACTAGGGTGGCTGGAGTCTTTGACAATTTTCAGGGTCTTCCTCTGATACCGCCTGGTATAGAGGTCCTGGATGGCAGGAAGCTTGGCCCCAGTGATGTACTGGGCTGTTCGCACTACCCTCTGTAGTGCCTTGCGGTTGGAGGCCGAGCAGTTGTCATACCAGGCACTGATGCAACCAGTCAGGATGCTCTCGGTGGTGCAGCTGTAGAACCTTTTGAGGATCTGAGGACCCATGCCAAATCTTTTCAGTCTCCTGAAGGGGAATAGGTTTTGTCGTGCCCTCTTCACGACTGTCTTGGTGTGCTTGGACCATGTTAGTTTGTTGGTGATGTGGACACCAAGGAACTTGAAGCTCTCAACCTGCTCCACTGCAGCCCCGTCGATGAGAATGGGGGCGTGCTCGGTCCTCTTTTTCCTGTAGTCCACATTAATCTCCTTTGTCTTGATCACATTGAGGGAGAGGTTGTTGTCCTGGCACCACATGGCCAGGTCTCTGACCTTCTCCCTATAGGCTGTCTCGTTGTTGTCGGTGATCAGGCCTACCACTGTTGTGTCATCAGCTAATTTAAAAGATGGTGTTGGAGTTGTGCCTGGCCGTGCAGTCATGAGTGAACAGGGAGTACAGGAGGGGGCTGAGCACGCACCCCTGAGGGGCCCCTGTGTTGAGGATCAGCGTGGCGGATGTGTTGTGTTGTTACCTGCCCTTACCACCAGAATTACAAGTGGTAGTGGCATGACATTGTCAACAATTGTATTACTAAATGTAATATTAGGCGTATCTATTTTGTTCAGCAAACAAACATAGCTTCATCTATGACTGTCAAATTGTATTCTACATAAATGAGTTTGATTTGTTGTACAGACTTTGTGAGATCTAGTGATCTTCCGGAAACCATGACACTGTGTCATTCTTTTTAGATGTGTGTGTTTGTGTGTGTATTCTTTCTCTGTGGTGTTGTGTGTGTGAATGTGGCTATGAGAGGCTGGATGTGTGTGACAGTGACATAATTGTTACTATGGAGAAGCAATTGCCAGTAGGGGGAAAGGCCCTCACTAACAAGCAGGGGGCAATAGGAGGAAACAAAAACTACTCGACTGAGGGATACCCTATACACAGACACCACATATCACTGTCATCTACCATTAAGCATCAAATTACATCACAACAAAACCTTTCCAACTCACCGCCAATGAGACGAGCCAAAAGGCAAAGGAGAGCTGACAGCTCTTATATAACAATATACCACGTTCACAATTTACACTGTGAACACTAGACAGCCCATTTGAACAATTCGTGGACTAGAAAACCAACATCACCACCAACAAGTTGTGTAGTAGGCCCTACTTAGGGTACTGCAAAACTCTCTATAATCCACTTTACACCTCCCCACCCTGAGTACTTTCCTTTGCCTTCAAAGGTCTGGCTAGTAATATTTAATATAAACATTAATATACATACTGACTGCTCTTCCGTCTTGTGTGAACCCATGAATAATGAATTAACAGCTCAATGTTTCTTGCTTGTAGAACTTCTAGAAGATTAGGAGGAAGTCTTTTCCTCTGAGTCTTTTTGCCCTGAAATGACTCTCTCATTATCCTCTATTAAAGTATCTGTCGCCAAATGATGTTGGCATGACATCAAGTAGACATTTGACATTCATCTAAAAAGATAGATTATTTCTGTCTGAAACTAACTGCGTTACCCTCAGGACACTGTGCTACTTAGGCTAGCTAGCCTACTTGTTGGTGTAAACAGGGTTAGCCCAAGGGCGTAGGACATTTTGCACTCTAGGTCCCATGAAAGTCCTTCATCAATAATTGATTAATACCCTGCAGTTACCTACCTGCCTTGGCCTTGCGACATACATCCTGCGTAGACTAAACGGCCAGCAGATGGCGCTATTATTCCTTTTACGTCGTTTGTCATCTGCGTCCAACAGGAATGTACACGGCTATACACTCATGTCCCCCGGCGACCGACTCGTACATAAAACATCCTCCATTCAGGTTCGCAGGGCATCAGTTTCCTCCTTAACTATCTGGACAAATATGAGTACTAAAAGAAAATAACTATTTGCCACCATCATACTAACTTTAGAGTGGCTAATGCTACTTCCTGATGTTGCACATGGTGTTCAGCCGGTGGTAAACAACAGACTGCTTCTACCTGATTGGCTGAACATCAGAAAGTAGCATAAGCCACTCTAGCATCGTGGTGGAAAATTGTGTTTTATTAAGACAGTACACATATTTTTCATGTTTTTTCATTGTGTTTTTGAGAGTCTCCCCTTTCCATAAAGTAGAATAATAGCTTTTAGGCCAAACCGTTCGGACGCTATAGATGTTTTTGTGAGAAGACCGATTTTTGGGATGTCTCATGGTCTGACAAGCACCACTGTAGCTCGGCCACCTTCCACCGCAGATGTGGATAGTCGACATAGGTGGATGTGGTGGGTTGAGATGCAACCCATACAACAACAAAAAAGATCTCAAAATTAAACGGACGGATTTTGATGGGGATTTAAAAAAATGTTTTTACTCAGATTGAAGCACAGGTGCGTCAATAGACTCTTAAGGATCTTACATATTGTAACGTATAGCCTGGGCTACTTCTGGCAATCCCTAAATGAAGTCCCTGTTGCTGTTGGAATAATTGTCAAAAAATACATTGAAAGGCTAAAACATTAAAATAACAATACTAGGCCCTCTTTGGCATCTCTTGCCAATTAATCCCAAAATGAAAAGGTGTTTCTAAAATTTCCATAAAATATTTATCCAGCCAAAAGATGGGAACCTAATAACAGGTTGTTGCGTAACTGGGGTTTCAAGTTCTTCGCTGTATAAACTGTCTGTAAGTGAAGCTTGAAATGATTGTGCAATTCAATTAGTTATTTTAAATTATTAAGTCTTTTGAACTTAAAAGGGAGCACCCGGAGGTTCGGTGTGTTGTTACTTTCAGGGTGAATTATGCATCACAACGGAGAGATAGATAGATAGAGGGCAGACTCACTTGATACAAAGGAAATTCTATCTGGGTGTAACAGCCGTTGAAAGGATGGGACCAAGGTGCAGCGGAGAATGTATTCTTCTTGACTTTTAATAGAAAGAATGGACACTTTACAAAATAAACAAAAACAACTCGCAACAGTTATGTTATGTTATCAAGAACTAAACAGGAAAATAACTACCCACAAACCCCAACGGAAAATCAGGCTGCCTAAGTATGGCTCCCAATCAGAGACAACGATAGACAGCTGTCCCTGATTGAGAACCACACCCGGCCAAAACAAAGAAATGCAAACACATAGAAAAAGGGACATAGAATGCCCACCCAAATCACAGGGCGTGGGAGAGATTCACTGGAAAGTCTGGTTGAATCAACTGTGTTTCCGCATCATTTCAACAACAAATATCTATGTGATGATGTTGAATCAACTTGGAAAACTGATTGGATTTGCAAAAAGTCATCAAAGTAAGGGAATTTAGTATTTTTTCACCCAACTTTTAACCTAACTCCAATGTCATAGAGAAATGTTTTGCTGATTTCATGTTGAATTCACATTAGCTGACAACCATTACACCACTGCTACCAGCCTGTACCGTTGACACCAGGCAGGATGGGGACAAGGACTCATGCTAAACCTGACTCTGCCATCAGCATGACACAACAGGAACTGGGATTTGTTGGACCAGGCAATGTTTTTTGTTGTTGGTGATCACGTGCCCACTGGAGACACTTCTTCTTGTTTTTAGCTGATAGGAGTGGAACCCGTGTGGTCGTCTGCTGCAATAGCCCATCCGGGACAAGGACCGACAAGTTGTGCGTTCCGAGATGTCACTCTGAACACCACAGTTGTACTGTGACGTTATTTGCCTGTTTGTGACCCACCTGTTAGATCGGACGATTCTTGCCATTCTCCTTCGATCTCTCATTAACGAGCTGTTTTCGCCCACAGGACTGCCGCTGACTGCACGTTTTTTTGTTGCACCTTTCTCTGTAAACCCTAGACACTGTCTTGTGTGAAAAGCCCAGGAGGCCGGCCGTTTCTGAGATACTGGAACTGGTGCGCCTGGCACCGACGATCATACCGTGCTCAATGTCGCTTAGGTCACTGGTTTTGCCCATTCTAACGTTCAATCAAACAGTAACTGAATGCCTGTCTGCCTGCTTTTTATAGCAAACCATGGCCACGTGACTCACTGTCTCCAGGAGCGAACTATTTTCATGAACAGGGTGTTGTACATAATAAACGGAATGTATGTATCAGATGTACCAGTGTAAAATAAATTGGTTGCTTTGTAGGTCTACACATGAGAATAGCCTTGCAACTATATGTGTGTGTGTTGTATACATTGTTAACTGTAGTACAGAAAGATATCTCAGCACAGCCCAACACTGATAACTTTTGACTCACGATGGCGCACTGAGGGGGAATTTACTTTAATGGACCATAATTCAGCAAGGCGTGTGTTTGTGTGTACACGAGACAAGATAAGTAGAGGGGCCTTTTAAATCACTAAGCTGGGCTGGACTGTGCTGACCGCAGCAAACCCATTGTCCTGGCTAAGCCGTCAATTCAGTCCTTCTCTCAGATGGAGAGACAGAAAGGAACTGAGAGAAAGAAGAGATATAGAGTAAGATAAAGAGAAGGAAGTGGCAAATATATGGCAAATAGAATAACAACAAGATAACCAATGTAAAACATACAAGGTCTGTAAAATGTATATAGGTTCAGAACTTTTGTGAAATAGCACAGTTGCAACTAGAAATCAAACTGGATGGACATAAAAAATAGAGGAAGGCTAGGACTAAAAACAAACCAAATATAACTACACTGCTCAAAAAAATTAAGGGAACACTTAAACAACACAATGTAACTCCAAGTCAATCACACTTCTGTGAAATCAAACTGTCCACTTAGGAAGCAACACTGATTGACAATAAATTTCACATGCTGTTGTGCAAATGGAATAGACAACAGGTGGAAATTATAGGCAATTAGCAAGACACCCCCAATAAAGGAGTGGTTTTGCAGGTGGGGACCACAGACCACTTCTCAGTTCCTATGCTTCCTGGCTGATGTTTTGGTAACTTTTGAATGCTGGCGGTGCTTTCACTCTAGTGGTAGCATGAGACAGAGTCTACAACCCACACAAGTGGCTCAGGTAGTGCAGCTCATCCAGGGTGGCACATCAATGCGAGCTGTGGCAAGAAGGTTTGCTGTGTCTGTCAGCGTAGTGTCCAGAGCATGGGAGGCGCTACCAGGAGACAGGCCAGTACATCAGGAGATGTGGAGGAGGCCGTAGGAGGGCAACAACCCAGCAGCAGGACCGCTACCTCCGCCGTTGTGCAAGGAGGAGCAGGAGAAGCACTGCCAGAGCCCTGCAAAATGACCTCCAGCAGGCCACAAATGTGCATGTGTCTGCTCAAACGGTCAGAAACAGACTCCATGAGGGTGGTATGAGGGCCCGACGTCCACAGGTGGGGATTGTGCTTACAGCCCAACACCGTGCAGGATGTTTGGCATTTGCCAGAGAACACCAAGATTGGCAAATTCGCCACTGGCGCCCTGTGCTCTTCACAGATGAAAGCAGGTTCACACAGAGCACATGTGACAGACGTGACAGTCTGGAGATGCCGTGGAGAACGTTCTGCTGCCTGCAACATCCTCCAGCATGACCGGTTTGGCGGTGGGGCAGTCATGGTGGGGGGTGGCATTTCTTTGGGGGGCCGCACAGCCCTCCATGTGCTCGCCAGAGGTAGCCTGACTGCCATTAGGTACCGAGATGAGATCCTCAGACCCCTTGTGAGACCATATGCTGGTGCGGTTGGTCCTGGGTTCCTCCTAATGCAAGACAATGCTAGACCTCATGTGGCTGGAGTGTGTCAGCAGTTCCTGCAAGAGGAAGGCATTGATGCTATGGACTGGCCTGCCCGTTCCCCAGACCTGAATCCAATTGAGCACATCTGGGACATCATGTCTCGCTCCATCCACCAACGCCACGTTGCACCACAGACTGTCCAGGAGTTGGCGGATGCTTTAGTCCAGGTCTGGGAGGAGATCCCTCAGGAGACCATCCGCCACCTCATCAGGAGCATGCCCAGGCGTTGTAGGGAGGTCATACAGGCACGTGGAGGCCACACACACTACTGAGCCTCATTTTGACTTGTTTTAAGGACATTACATCAAAGTTGGATCAGCCAGTAGTGTGGTTTTCCACTTTAATTTTGAGTGTGACTCCAAATCCAGACCTCCATGGGTTGATAAATTGGATTTCCATTGACTATTTTTGTGTGATTTTGTTGTCAGCACATTCAACTATGTAAAGGAAAAAGTATTTAATAAGATTATTTCTTTCATTCAGATCTATGATGTGTTGTTTAAGTGTTCCCTTTATTTTTTTGAGCAGTATATTATAAAATATATTGTGTCTGTAAAATGTGTATAAGCTGGAAGTAGGAGACTAAGTTTTATTGTTTATTAGTTTTCTTTTTTTAACCTTTATTTGACAAGGCAAGTCAGTTAGGAACAAATTCTTATTTACAATGACGGCGTACCAGAGAACACTGGGTTAACTGCCTGGTTCAGGGGCAAAATGACAGATTCTTACATTAGGGATTTGATCCAGCAACCTTTTGGTTACTGGCCCAATGCTGTAACCACTAGGATACTTGCCGGGTGGTAGGGTTTGGAGGGAATAATAAATGAAGGTATATAAAAAAGTGTGTATATGTATATATACAGTTGAAGTCGGAAGTTTACATACACTTATGTTGGAGTCATTAAAACTCGTTTTTCAACCACTCCACACATTTCTTGTTGACAAACTATAGTTTTGGCAAGTCGGTTAGGACATCTACTTTGTGCATGACACAAGTAATTTTTCCAACAATTGTTTACAGACAGATTATTTCACTTATAATTGTCAAGGCTGGCTCAAGAAAGCAGGAGAGGTAGAGTCAGGCACAGGAGACAGTGAATTCTTGAACACACTTTAATTCAAGAAAACTGTTATGGTCGTCAGAAAATAGGGATGCAGCCCTTAAATACTTCTGCGGTGGTAAAACACAAAAAAAACAACCACAGGCAGAGGGGAAAAAAACACACGTTCCTCAAGCACACCAACCCGACAAGGAACATAATCACGCACAAACACAGACATACTACGCTAAACTAAATAACCCCCCCTACTAATAACTAACACAAAACAGGTGCGTGTCTACCTAGACCTAACCAACAGAAAGTGAAACAAAAAGGATCGATGGCAGCTAGTAGGCCGGCGACGACGACCGCCGAGCCCCGCCCGGTCTAGGGGGGGTGCCACCATCCGTCGGTGTCGTGACAGTACTCCCCCCTGACGCGCGGCTCCCGCAGCGCGCCGACGCCGGCCTCGAGGACGCCCCGGAGGGCGAGGCGCAGGGCGATCCGGATGGAGGCTGTGGAACTCCCGGATGAGCGCTGGGTCCAATATGTCCTCCACCGGGACCCAGCACCTCTCCTCCGGGCCGTACCCCTCCCAGTCCACGAGGTACTGCAGGCCCCTCGCCCGGCGTCTGGAGTCCAAGATGGACCGGACTGTGTACGCCGGGGGCCCCCCAATGTCCAGGGGGGGTGGAGGGACCTCCAGCACCTCATCTTCCTGCAGCGGACCAGCTACCACCGGCCTGAGGAGAGACACATGAAACGAGGGGTTAATACGATAATAAGAAGGAAGTTGTAATCTGTAACACACCTCGTTTATTCTCCTCAGGACTTTAAATGGCCCCACAAACCGCGGACCCAGCTTCCGGCAGGGCAGGCGGAGGGGCAGGTTCCGGGTCGAGAGCCAGACTCTCTCCCCTGGGGTGAACACGGGGGCCTCGCTGCGGCGCCGGTCAGCGCTCGCCTTTTGACGCTCCCTGGCTCGTTCCAGGGATTCCTGCACAGCGTCCCAGGTCTCCCTTGAGCACTGAACCCATTCCTCCACCGCAGGGGCCTCCGTCTGGCTCTGATGCCATGGCCCCAGGACCGGCTGATAACCCAACACACATTGGAATGGCGACATGTTGGTAGAGGAGTGGCGCAAAGAGTTCTGAGCCATTTCAGCCCATGGCACGAACCTTGCCCACTCCCCTGGCCGGTCCTGGCAGTAGGACCGCAGAAACCTGCCCACCTCCTGGTTACCCTTTCTACCTGCCCATTACTTTCGGGGTGAAACCCTGAGGTCAAACTGACCGAAACCCCCAGTCGCTCCATAAACGCCCGCCACACTCGGGACGTGAACTGGGGGCCTCGATCTGAGACGATATCCTCGGGCACCCCGTAGTGCCGGAAGACGTGGGTGAATAAGGCCTCCGCGGTCTGCAGGGCCATAGGAAGACCGGGTAAAGGAAGCAGACGGCAGGACTTAGAGAACCGGTCCACAACGACCAGGATCGTAGTGTTGCCCTGAGACGGCGGGAGATCGGTCAGGAAATCCACCGCCAGGTGGGACCATGGTCGCTGTGGAACAGGGAGGGGCTGTAATTTCCCTCTAGGCAGGTGCCTGGGAGCCTTACTCTGAGCACACATCGAACAGGAGGAGACATAGTGCCTCACGTCCCTCACCAAGGTGGGCCACCAGTATCTCCCACTAAGACCACACACTGTCCGCTCAACCCCTGGGTGACCCGAGGAGGGAAGCGTGTGCGCCCACCGAATCAAACGATCGCGAACACCGAGCGGAACGTACTTACGACCCACTGGACACTGCGGAGGAGTAGGCTCCGTCCGTTACGCCCGCTCGATGTCCGCGTCCACCTCCCAGACCACCGGTGCCACCAGGCAGGAGGCTGGAAGTATGGGAGTGGGATCGGTGGACCGTTCCTCGGCGTCATGGAGACGAGACAGTGCGTCGGCCTTAGTGTTCCGGGAACCTGGGATATACGAGATGTTAAACTGAAATCTAGTAAAGAACATCGCCCACCTGGCTTGACGCGGGTTCAGTCTCCTCGCCGCTCGCATGTACTCCAGATTGCGGTGGTCAGTCCAGATGAGAAAAGGGTGACGCGCCCCCTCAAGCCAATGTCTCCACACCTTCAGGGCTCTGACCACAGCCAACAACTCCCTGTCCCCCACATCATAGTTACGCTCCGCCGGACTCAACTTCCTAGAGAAGAAGGCGCAGGGGCGGAGCTTGGGGGGGGTGCCAGAGCGCTGGGATAGCACGGCTCCTACCCCAGCCTCGGACGCATCCACCTCCACTATGAAGGGCAAAGAGGGGTCCGGATGCGCCAACACCGGAGCGTCGGTGAACAAAACCTTCAGACGACTAAAAGCCCTGGCCGCCTCCGCGGACCAAAGCAAAACCGCACCGGGCCCCCCTTCATCAGTGAGGTAATGGGAGCCGCCACCTGCCCAAAGCCCCGGATAAACCTCCGGTAGTAATTGGCAAATCCCAAAAACCGCTGCACCTCCTTCACCGTGGTGGGAGTCGGCCAATTACGCACGGCTGAGATGCGGTCACATTCCATCACTACCCTGATGTGGAAATGCGATACCCCAGGAAAGAGACGGCTGGTTTGGAAAACTCACATTTCTCAGCCTTGACGTATAGGTCATGCTCCATCAGTCGCCCAAGCACTTTACGCACCAGAGACACATGCTCGGCGCGTGTAGCGGAGTAGACCAGAATGTCATCGCTATACACCACTACACCCTGACCGAGCAGGTCCCGGAGAATCTCGTCCACAAAGGATTGGAAGACTGCGGGAGCATTCTTTAACCTATACGGCATGACGAGGTACTCATAATGGCCAGATGTGGTACTAAATGCAGTTTTCCACTCGTCCCCTCCTCGGATACGCACCAGATTATATGCACTCCTGAGATCCAATTTTATGAAGAAGCGCTCCCCGTGAAATGACTCTATCGCCGATGTGATGAGAGGTAGTGGGTAACTGAAACCCACTGTGATGGCATTTAGACCTCTATAGTCAATGCACGGGCGTAGACCTCCCTCCTTCTTCTTCACAAAAAAGAAGCTCGAGGAGACGGGTGAGTTAGATGGCCGAATGTATCCCTGCCTCAAAGACTCAGTGACGTATGTTTCCATAGCCACTGTTTCTTCCTGAGACAGGGGATAAACGTGACTACGAGGAAGTGCAGCGCCCACCTGGAGGTTTATCGCACAGTCTCCTCGTCGATGAGGTGGTAATTGGGTCGCCTTCGTTTTACTGAAGGCGATAGCCAAATCGGCATACTCTGAGGGAATGTGCACGGTGGAGACTTGGTCTGGACTCTCCACCGTAGTCGCACCGATGGAAACTCCTATGCACCTGCCCGAGCACTCATTTGACCACCCCTTAAGAGCCCTCTGTCCCCACGAAATCTTAGGGTTGTGAGTGGCTAGCCAGGGAATCCCTAGAACCACTGGAAACGCTGGGGAATCAATGAGGAAAAGACTAATCCGCTCCTCATGACCCCCCCGCATTACCATGACCAGTGGCACAGTGACCTCCCTGACCAGCCCTGACCCTAGCGGTCGACTATCTAGGGCGTGCACGGGGAAGGGTTGGTCCGACTGGACCAGGGGAATCCCTAACTTAGCCGCGACCCCACGGTCCATAAAACTCCCAGCCGCGCCTGAATCGACTAGCGCCTTAAACCAGGAGTGAGGGGAGAAACAAGGAAAAGACACTGACACATACATGTGACGGACAGGGGGCTCTGGGTGAGGCTGGTGCTGACTCACCTGAGGTGTCAAAGGAGCGCTCTGCCTGCCTTCTGGACTCCCAGGTGAGTCTCTCCAGCACCGGTCCACAGTGTGCCCTCTGCGACCACATGAGGTGCAGGAGCGAACTCCCCCTCCAGTCTTCCTGGCTGCTGCCCCCCCTATCTCCATAGGCGTGGGAGCAGGAGGGCTGGAGGGTGGAATGAGCAGGGCCCGGATCGGACGTCCGCGGGCGGCCAGCAGATTGTCCAGTCGGATGGACAGGGCCACCAGTTGGTCCAGGGTGATGGTCGTGTCCCGACAGGCTAATTCCCGGTGGACGTCCTCCCTCAAACTACATCGGTAGTGATCTATAAGGGCCCTCTCATTCCACCCTGCTCCCGCGGCCAGGGTCCGGAACTCGAGAGCAAAATCCTGCGCGCTCCTCGTCTCCTGTCTCAGGTGAAACAGCCGCTCACCCGCCGCTCTCCCCTCCGGGGGATGATCGAACACTGCCCGAAAACGGCAGGTGAACTCTGGGTAGTTGTCCCTGGCTGAGTCCGGACTGTCCCACACGGCGTTTGCCCAGTCCAGGGCCCTACCCGTGAGGCAGGAGACGAGGACGCTGACACTCTCCTCCCCCGAGGGAGAGGGACGAACGGTCGCCAGGTATAACTCCAACTGGAGTAAGAAGCCCTTACACCCAGCGGCCGTCCCATCGTACTCCCTGGGGGGAGCGAGTTTCACCCCACTGGTACTGGGTGCTGTGGGTGCGAGCGGGGCTCGGCGGTCGTCGTCGCCGGCCTACTAGCTGCCATCGATCTTTTTTGTTTCACTTTCTGTTGGTTAGGTCTAGGTAGGCACGCACCTGTTTTGTGTTAGTTATTAGTAGGGGGGGTTATTTAGTTTAGCGTAGTATGTCTGTGTTTGTGCGTGATTATGTTCCTTGTCGGGTTGGTGTGCTTGAGGAACGTGTGTTTTTCTCCCCTCTGCCTGTGGTTGTTTTTTTGTGTTTTACCACCGCAGAAGTATTTAAGGGCTGCGTCCCTATTTTCTGACGACCATAACAGTTTTCTTGAATTAAAGTGTGTTCAAGAATTCACTGTCTCCTGCGCCTGACTCTACCTCTCCTGCTTTCTTGAGCCAGCCTTGACAGAAATCACGCAACAAACACAGACATACTACGCTAAACTAAATAACCCCCACAAAACAGGTGCGTGCCTACCTAGACCTAACCAACAGAAAGTGAAACAAAAAGGATCGATGGCAGCTAGTAGGCCGGCGACGACGACCGCCGAGCCCCGCCCGGTCAAGGGGGGGTGCCACCATCCGTCGGTGTCGTGACAATAATTCACTGTATCACAATTCCAGTGGGTCAGAGGTTTACATACACTAAGTTGACTGTGCCTTTAAACAGCTTGAAAAATTCCAGAAAATTATGTCATGGATTTAGAAGCTTCTGATAGGCTAATTGACATAATTTGAGTCAATTGTAGGTGTACCTGTGGATGTATTTCAAGGCCTACCTTCAAACTCAGTGCCTCTTTGCTTGAGATCATGGGAAAATCAAAAGAAATCAGCCAAGACCTCAGAAAACAAATTGTAGACCTCCACAAGTCTGGTTCATCCTTGGGAGCAATTCTGAAACGCCTGAAGGTACCACGTTCATCTGTACAAACAATAGTACACAAGTGTAAACACCATGGGACCACGCAGCCATCATACTGCTCAGGAAGGAGACATGTTCTGTTTCCTAGAGATGAACGTACTTTGTTGCGAAAAGTGCAAATCAATCCCAGAACAACAGCAAAGGACCTTGTGAAGATGCTGGAGGAAACAGGCACAAAAGCATCTATATCCACAGTAAAACGAGTCCTATATCGACATAACCTGAAAGGCTGCTCAGCAAGAAAGATGCCACTGCTCCAAAACCGCCATAAAAAAAGCCAAACTATGGTTTGCAACTGCACATGGGGACAAAGATGCTCTCATGCATGCCTCAGTGTTGCTTGCCTCGAAGCGAGCATAAAAGTGATTTAACTCGTCTGGTAGGCTCGTGTCACTTGGCAGCTCACAGCTGTGCTTCCCTTTGTAGTCTGTAATAGTTTGCAAGCCCTGCCACATAAGACGAGCTTTGGAGCTGGTGTAGTATGATTCAATCTTAGCCCTGTATTTGACGCTTTGCCTGTTTGATGGTTCGTCGCAGGGCATAGCAGGATTTCTTGTAAGCTTCCGGGTTAGAGTCCCGCACCTTGAAAGCGGCAGCTCTACCATTTAGCTCAGTGCGAATGTTGCCTGTAATCCATGGCTTCTGGTTGGGGTATGTATGTACAGTCATCTGTGGGAAAGATGTCCTAGATGCACTTATTGATAAAGCCAGTGACTGATGTGGTGTACTCCTCAATGCCATTGGAAGAATCCCGGGACATGTTCCAGTCTATGATAGCAAAACAGTCCTGCAGTTTAGCATCTGCTTCATCTGACCACTTTTGTATAGACCGAGTTACTGGTGCTTCCTGCTTTAATTTTTGCTTGTAAGCAGGAATCAGGAGGATAGAGTTGTGGTCGGATTTACCAAATGGAGGGTGAGGGAGAGCTTTGTACGCGTCTCTGTGTGTGGAGTACAGGTGATGTAGAATTTTTTTCCCTCTGGTTGCACCTTTAACATGTTGATAGAAATTTGGTAGAACTGATTTAAATTTCCCTGCATTAAAGTCTCCGGCCACTAGGAGCGCCGCCTCTGGGTGAGTGGTTTCTTGTTTGCTTATTTCCTTATACAGTTGACTGAGTGCGGTCTTAGTGCCAGCATCTGTCTGTGGTGGTAAATAAACAGCCACAAAAAGTATAGCTGAAAACTCTCCAGGCAAGTAGTGTGGCCCGCAATTTCTCACAATATACTCTACTTCAGGCGAGCAAAATCTAGAGACTTCCTTAGATTTCGTGCACCAGCTGTTGTTTACAAATATGCACAGACCGCCCCCCCTCATCTTACTGGAGTGTGCTGTTCTATCTTGCCGGTGCAGCGTATATCCCACTAGCTGAATATCCATGTCGTCATTCAGCCATGATTCTGTGAAACATAGGATATTACAGTTTTTGATGTCCCATTGGTAGGATATTCATTATCGTACCTCGTGTAATTTATTGTCCAATGATTGCACGTTGGCGAGTAGTATTGATGGTAACGGCAGCTTTCCCACTCGCCTTCTCCGGGTCCTGACGAGGCATCCGGCTCTTTGTCCTCTGTACCTGCGTCGCTTACTCTTGCAAATAACAGGGATGTCGGCCCTGTTGGGTGTTTGGAGAATGTCCAGTGCGTCCTTGTAGAAAGAATCTTTGTCTAATCCGAGGTGAGTGATTGCTGTCCTGATATCCAGAAGCTCTGTTTTGCCTTAAGATATGGTTGCAGAAACATTATGTACAAAATAAGTTACAAATAATGCGAAAAAAACCCACATAATAAGCACAATTGGTTGGGCGCCCATTAAACTGCTGCCATTTCTTGCTAAATTACTACAGACCCGTAGCACTCACATCCATAGCCATGAAGTGCTTTGAAAGGTTGGTAATGGCTCACATCAACACCATTATCCCAGAAACCCTAGACCCACTCCAATTTGCATACTGCCCAAACAGATCCACAGATGATGCAATCTCTATTGCACTCCACACTGCCCTTTCCCACCTGGACAAAAGGAACACTTATGTGAGAATGCTATTCATTGACTACAGTTCAGCATTCAACACCATAGTACCCTCAAAGCTCATCACTAAGCTAAGGATCCTGGGACTAAACACCTCCCTCTGCAACTGGATCCTGGACTTCCTGATGGGCTGCCCCCAGGTGGTGAGGGTAGGTACCAACACATCTGCCACGCTGATCCTCAACACTGGAGCTCCCCAGGGGTGCGTGCTCAGTCCCCTCTACAGAGGGTAATGCGTACGGCCCAGTACATCACTGGGGCTAAGCTGCCTGCCATCCAGGACCTCTACACCAGGCGGTGTCAGAGGAAGGCCCTAAAAATTGGCAAAGACCCCAGCCACCCTAGTCATAGACGGTTCTCTCTACTACCGCATGGCAAGCAGTACCGGAGCACCAAGTCTAGGACAAAAAGGCTTCTCAACAGTTTTTATCCCCAAGCTATAAGACTCATGAACAGGTAATCAAATGGCTTCCCGGACTATTTGCATTGTGTTTCCCCCCCAACCCCTCTTTTACGCTGCTGCTACTCTCTGTTTATAATATATGCATAGTCACTTTAACTATACATTCATGTACATACTACCTCAATTGGGCTGACTAACCGGTGTCTGTATGTAGCCTCGCTACTTTTATAGCCTCGCTACTGTATATAGCCTGTCTTTTTACTGTTGTTTTATTTCTTTACTTACCTATTGTTCACCTAATACCTTTTTTGCACTATTGGTTAGAGCCTGTAAGTAAGCATTTCTACACCTGTTGTATTCAGCGCACGTGACAAATAAACTGTGATATGAAGATTGTACTTTTTGGAGAAATGTCCTCTGGTCTGATGAAACAAAAGTAGAACTGTTTGGCCATAATGAACATCGTTATGTTTGGAGGAAAAAGGGGGAGGCTTGCAAGCTGAAGAACACCATCCCAACCGTGAAGCACTGGGGTGGCAGCATCATGTTGTGGGGGTGCTTTGCTGCAGGAGGGACTGGTGCACTTCACAAAATAGATGGCATCATGAGGGAGGAAAAATATGTGGATATATTGAAGCAACATCTCAAGACATCAGTCAGGAAGTTAAAGCTTGGTCGCAAATGGGTCTTCCAAATGAACAATGACCACAAGCATACTTCCAAAGTTGTGGCAAAATGGCTTAAGGACAACAAAGTCAAGGTATTGGAGTGGCCATCACAAAGCCCTGACCTCAATCCTATGAACATTTGTGGGCAGAACTGAAAAAGTGTGTGCGAGCAAGGAGGCCTACAAACCTGACTCAGTTACACCAGCTCTGTCAGGAGGAATGGGCCAAAATTCACCCAACTTTTTGTGGGAAGCTTGTGGAATCTACTATTATTCTGACATTTCACATTCTTAAAATAAAGTGGTGATCCTAACTGATCTAAGACAGGGATTTTTTACTAGGATTAAATGTCAGAAATTGTGAAAAACTGAGTTTAAATGTATTTGGCTGAGGTGTATGTAAACTTCCGACTTCAACTGTATATTTGTGTGGGTATGTATGTATGTATGTATGTATGTATGTATGTATGTATGTATGTATGTATGTATGTATGTATGTATGTATGTATGTATGTATGTATGTATGTATGTATGTATGTATGTACTGTATGTATGTATGTATGTATGTATGTATGTATGTATGTATGTATGTATGTATGTATGTATGTATGTATGTATGTATGTATGTATGTATGTATGTATGAATGTTTTATATATATATATATATATATATTTGTGTGGGTATGTGAGTATATATATTTACCACAAAAAGATAGGGGGGGTTGGAAATGAGTGGGATGAGACCGTGTGATGTGGAAAGAGCTAGAGAGTGAAAGAGTGAGAATGAGCAGCCGAAAGGAATGGCTGATCTCCCAAACACATCCCTTTAAAGCTTTTCACGTGAGCACAACAGATGGCCAATGCACGCTCCATCACAAGTACAGGCAGGCAGGGTACTTAGCGCTCTGGAAATTAGAATCTTCTCATGTTTAAATAGGGAGGGCTTACTTCAGCTGCCAAACCCAAGCCACATTTGTGTGATTTTAAATTGAGTAATTTCAGTATACAGAAAGGGAGAGTCTAATGATAGTAACATATGTCTGTGTGAGAAAGAGAGTGATTTCATTACTTAAGTTTTAGTTGTAAGATTAGAGAACTAGGCGTGTGTGTGTGTGTGTGTGTGCTTGAGAGAAAGAGAATGTGTCGTGTGAGAGAGAGAGAGAGAGAGAGAGAGAGAGACAAAGTGTGTGCAGTATGTATGTGAGTGTGCACACACATGTGAGTATGAGCAACTGTGATTTCAGTGCCCCAGATGTAGTTGAGAGGAGAGGCAGGGTCATTTTGTCACAGCACAGGAGTTCACGGCTAGGTGTCTTAATTTGCAGTGTAAGGGCATAGGAACGCTTTTCAGGGCTAATCAGCTTACTGCACCAAACTGCACTAGAGGGAGAGCTATATGGGGAAAGAGATCTGTGAAGCTGAACAAGAGAGGCAGGGAGTGAGAGAGAGAGATGGAGAGATATAGAGGGGGTAGATGAAAAGAAAGATAGGGAGAGATGGCGAGTGGGGTAGAGGAAGAGAGAGATGGAGAGTGGGGTAGACTGAGGAGGAGAGAGAGAGGGATGTGTTTAAATTAAGTGAAGCATATTTTCTGTTTATTGGAGGGGGGGGGGGGGGGGTGGCGGGGTTGCTGCAACATGGCAGAACAGACTGCCAGTGACAGATGTCTCTCTTACCGCCACTTTCTCTGTCTTTTTAACATCCTCCCTGTGGAGTTCTCCATTCTCTCTTTCTCTCTCACTCTCTCTCTATGGCCCTCTCTCTCATGCTCTCCCTCTCATGCTCTCTCTCTCACGCTCTCCCTTTCACTTGCTTGCCTGCTCACTCTCTCATCTTTTCTCATCAAGTGAAAAATGCCTCTTGCTCTGAGATATCAGTATTTAATCTATTGATGGTGTAGTCTCTCGCCCCCACTCTGTCTCTGTGTTTTAGAGCCATATCAGTGGCAGCTCTGCTGAAGCCCTTGCAGCACTAGGGCCCTTTGAAGTTCAGCCCTGCTGAATTAGGCCATCGCCCAGCAGTGTACTGTACACCAGCTCCGACTCATTCACAATGTGTACACACACACACACACACAAATCCAAATCTCTCCCTTGCACTCTCTCTCTGTCTTTTCTCTCTCCCCTCTCTCTCTCTCTCTCTTTATTTTTCTCTCTCTCCTTCTTGCTCTCTCTCTCACACACACAAACACACACACAATTTGAAATTCATATCAACATACAAATCCTTATTCGCAGAGACACTCACACTCATACCCACTTCAAAACGTACACTCTCTTTAAACCTTGTTCTGTGCGCACAGACTCAAGGAACCTACGCACAAACTTCGTAAAAAAAATAAAAACGCTCTCATATCCGTGAATATTCAATCCCATCATTGCAGCACAGATGGCCATCACACACAGTGTGGACACAGTGTCCAGCTCCATCCACACCATGACTACCACCACCACCACCCACCACCCCATGTCACCAGCACATAACCCTGTGGTCAAACTGGACAGAAGCCAAGGATTTTTTTCATCAATGCAATTAGTAGATTTTTTTCTCTCTAGTTGTATCTCTCTTCCCCTCTCTCTCTTGGCCTCTCCTCTTTCCACTGCTGATTAGTCAGTTAGAGTTGGATTTAACAGCATAACGGCAGAGTCATGTCTTAAGTGTAAAACTAAGGGTGACTCAATAATCCATGCCTTCTGTGAATGCTCTA
This sequence comes from Salmo salar, assembly GCF_965601325.2. Lineage (NCBI taxonomy): Eukaryota > Metazoa > Chordata > Actinopteri > Salmoniformes > Salmonidae > Salmo > Salmo salar. Next base: position 68,056,224 of record NC_138293.1, on the reverse strand, counting down.
AAGTCCTAAAGTTATGGGTGGAGTTAGAAAGTTAGCTGTCAGTAGTATTACAATGTAAATGTAGTTTTAATCTGTAAAAAAAAAAAAAAAAAAGATACAAACAAAAGAATACTGAAAAATAGTTGGATTTAGCAAGCACCAAGTGGGGAAGACTCCGAGTGGGGAATAGCTCTGACCAGACAGACAGTCAAAGTGCATTCCGGAGTTCTCAGTCGGAGGGGAAAGGGATTCCGAGGGAATTTTTGTGAGAGACAGAGCTCATTAGGGGTGCCAGCTCAGATGACCGCTGGGATTGCAGAGAGACGGACCCCTCTTGAGAGGGAGAACTGGTGGGAAATGTCCTGCTCGCCAGAATCAAACACTTCACAGCTCATCAGCCAGGGAGCGAGTAAGCCTTGGTGGCTGGCGCCAGTCTCACTATTCTCCTTGGGGTGGAGTATAGAGCAGTGGTGCAGTGTGGCACGAAAGACAGTTAATTTTCCGCACGGCTCACTCAGCGTGTGTCATAATCACATATCAATTACACGGAGACGTGAAGATTCATTTCTAATTCAATCAGTCAACTTCAGTGTCATCCTTCCCTCGCCGCTCTTTTCACCGCTCCTTTCATCTCCTTGCATGGTTTCCATTGATGCGATACATAACATGGCTCGGACGATTCGGACCCCATCCAGGGCTACGGTATTGCTCTGTGTTTGGTAACTTTTTGTGCCACTAAGTGACCTAGGCATAACAATGCCTTCCAAACATTTTGTACATTATGTTACATAATGACCCTTGAAGCACACATGGTTATTTTACAAAAAGTTATCATTCTATCTATTAATTGAAATGTGAAACATATTTCGTGTGTCACGTCCTGGCCAGTATAAGGGTTAATTGTTATTGTAGTTTGGTCAGGACGTGGCAGAGGATATTTGTTTTATGTGGTCCGGGGTGGTGTTTTGGTAAAAGGGTGTTTGATTTAGTATTTCCGGGTTTTTGGTTTATGGTCTATGTTTATGTATTTCTATGTGTAGTCTAGTAAGTGTGTTTCTATGTAGAGTTAATTGGGGTGGACTTCCAATTGAAGGCAGCTGTGTGGTGTTGCCTTTGATTGGAAGTCCTATATTAGTTGGGTGTGTTTGTCTGTGTGGTTGTGGGAGATAGTCTGGCAAGGCACAAGGCTAAACACAGAACAGTCTGTGGATCGTTCGTTCTCTTGTTTGTTGTTTTTGTGTTCATTTTGATTTAATAAATGTTCAAAATGAACAAACACAGTCCTGCTGCATTTTGGTCCTCCTTCACCGACGATAACCGTGACAGAATCTTCCACCAAACCAGGACCAAGCAGCAGAGGAAGGAGCAGTGGGATTTTGAGTTGGACTATGGTGAGAGATGGACTTGGGAGGAGATCTTGAAGGGAGAAGGCTCCTACACTTGGGAGGAGATCCAATCAGGAAAAGATCGCCTTCCATGGGGACAGGTGGTAAGAGAGAGAGAGGAAAGGCGAAAGGCTGGTATGGACCGGGAACGTTTCCGAGGAACACGACTGGCGTTGAAGCACGAGAGGCACCCCCAATAAAAAAAATTGGGGGGGCACACGGGTAGTTTGGCTAGGCATTGGAAGAGCCGGAAGCCAGCTACCCGTGGTTATATGGAGGAGCGTATGAGGTGGAGAGCGCCATGTTTCGCTGAGGAGCGCACTTTCACCCATACGCACGCACAGTCCGGTGCGCGTTATTCCAGCCCCTCGCAGGTGCCGTGCTAGAGCGGGCATCCAGCCTGGTAGGAGGATGCCTGCGCAGCGCATCTGGTCGCCGGTACGCCTCCGAGGACCAGGCTACCCAACTCCCGCTCTACGCACGGCTACCATCAGGCCCCTGCACAGCCCAGTCGGCCCTGTACAAGCACCCCGCTTGTACAGGGCTACTAGTTCCATCCAGCCAAGACGGGTTGTGCAGGAGGTAAGATCAAGACCGACTGTGCGCCTCCATAGCCCTGGGTTTCCAGCTCCTGTCTCTCGTGCGGACCTGGAAGTGCGTCAACCCAGTCCGACTCGTCCTGTTCCCGCTCCCCGCACTAGCCTGGAGGTGCGTGTTCACAATCTGGTACGCCCAGTACCAGCACCACGCACCAGGCTTCAAGTGCGTAAACCCAGCCTCGCCAGTCAACAGTCGCCAGAGCTGCCCGCCAGTCAACAGTCGCCAGAGCTGCCCGCCAGTCAACAGTCGCCAGAGCTGCCCGCCAGTCAACAGTCGCCAGAGCTGCCCGCCAGTCAACAGTCGCTAGAGCTGCCCGCCAGTCAACAGTCGCCGGACTGCCCGCCAGTCAACAGTCGCCGGACTGCCCGCCAGTCAACAGTCGCCGGACTGCCCGCCAGTCAACAGTCGCCGGACTGCCCGCCAGTCAACAGTCGCCCCGAGCTGCCGGAGCGGCCGGACTGCCCCGAGCTGCCGGACTGCCCCGAGCTGCCGGAGCGGCCGGACTGCCCCGAGCTGACGGAGCGGCCGGACTGCCCCGAGCTGCCGGAGCGGCCGGACTGCCCCGAGCTGCCGGAGCGGCCGGACTGCCCCGAGCTGCCGGACTGCCCCGAGCTGCCGGAGCTGCCGGACTGCCCCGAGCTGCCGGACTGCCCCGAGCTGCCAGACTGGCCAGACTGCCCAGAGCTGCCAGAGTGGCCCGACTGCCTGGAACGGCCAGAACCGGAGCCACCTCCAGATATAGGTGGGTTGGGGAGGGGGGGTGTAGCACAGTGCCGTCGTTGACGGCAGCCACCCTCCCTTCCCTCCCTTTAGTAGGGGGGAATTTTAGTTTTTGTTGTTTGGGGTTGTTGTTTTTTTTAAGGTGCTTCCGGGGTTAGCACCTTTAAGGGGGGGGGGGGACTGTCACGTCCTGGCCAGTATAAGGGTTAATTGTTATTGTAGTTTGGTCAGGACGTGGCAGAGGATATTTGTTTTATGTGGTCCGGGGTGGTGTTTTGGTAAAAGGGTGTTTGATTTAGTATTTCCGGGTTTTTGGTTTATGGTCTATGTTTATGTATTTCTATGTGTAGTCTAGTAAGTGTGTTTCTATGTAGAGTTAATTGGGGTGGACTTCCAATTGAAGGCAGCTGTGTGGTGTTGCCTTTGATTGGAAGTCCTATATTAGTTGTGTGTGTTTGTCTGTGTGTTTGTGGGAGATAGTCTGGCAAGGCACAAGGCTAAACACAGAACAGTCTGTGGATCATTCGTTCTCTTGTTTGTTGTTTTTGTGTTCATTTTGATTTAATGAATGTTCAAAATGAACAAACACAGTCCTGCTGCATTTTGGTCCTCCTTCACCGACGATAACCGTGACATCGTGACTATTTTAAAATGTCCTCACCAGGGTCACACACAACAGCCATGTACAGTAGCTATATAGCTTTATATAACTTAAATGAGCATCCAATGACTAGTAACCTTTCAGAGACTCTGACAAAAATGTGTGAATCAATTATATTCTGAGTTGCAACGATGCATCTGAAGCGGCACAAACATTTAACCTTTTGTCATCCTCTGGTGCTTATATTTGGGCAACTGCCAGTCATCTCAGGTCAGGTTGCTGTTGTTGTCATGCTAGCTAGCTTCCTCTCTTGTCATTGGCCTGAACACCAGCATCACCTCACTGGATTGGTGAGCCTGCTAGAACTTGAGGACTGCGGGGTTCCATTTCAGTGCTGTGAAAATAGGAGAGGGCCAGAGTGAACAAGCCTCTGACTGTCACATTTGTTCAGTGTACACTATCGGTCAAAAGTTTTAGAACATCTACTCATTCATTGGTTTTTCTTTAGTTTTACTATTTTCTACATTGTAGAATAATAGTGAAGACATCAAAACTATGAAATAACACATATGGAATCATGTAGTAACAAAAAAAGTGTTAAACAATTCAAAATATGTTATATTTGAGATTCTTCAAATAGCCCCCCTTTGCCTTGATGACAGCTTTGCACACTCTTGGCATTCTCTCAACCAGCTTCATGAGATAGTCACCTGGAGTGCATTTCAATTAACAGGTGTGCCTTAAGTTAATTTGTGGAATTTCTTTCCTTCTTAATGCGTTTGAGCCAATCAGTTGTGTTGTGACAAGGTAGGCGTGGTATACAGAAGATAGACCCAATTTGGTAAAAGTCCAAGTCCATATTGGGTCAAGAAGCTCAATAAGCAAAGAGAAAGTACAGTCCATCATTACTTTAAGACATGAAGGTCAGTCAATACGGAACATTTCAAGAACTTTGAAAGTTTCTTCTAGTGCAGTAGCATTAACCATGAAGCGCTATGATAAAACTGGCTCTCATGAGGACCGCCACTGGAAAGGAAGACCCAGAGTTACTGCAGAGGATAAGTTCATTAGAGTTACCAGCCTCAGAAATTGCAGCCCAAATAAATGCTTCACGGAGTTCAAGTAACAGACACATTTCAACATCAACTGTTCAGAGGAGAATGTGTGAATTAGGCCTTCATGGTCGATTTGCTGCAAAGAAACTACCACTAAAGGACACCAATAATAAGAAGAGACGATGGAAATTTGTCCTTTGGTCTAGAGTCCAAATTTGAGATTTTTGGATCCAACCGCTGTCTTTGTGAGACGTGGTGTGGGTGAACGGATGATCTCCGCATGTGTATTTCCCACCGTAAATAATAGACAAGAAGATATTACATTAAATAAATACATAAATCAAATTGTCTTCCATAGCTTTAGATGAAAGGCAGTTTGGAAAAGGAAGTATCTTAAGTGGAGGGAACATAGATGGTACAGCCAGGCAGGGAGGTAGAGACATCTAACAGACAGGCCACAGAGCTCTTCATCTGGAACCTAGTCGTCTTCGATAGTCACAGCTCCTCCTCCGTAGATAGACTAGATCGTCCAATACTGAAATGTAGCACCCACCTGGGTGATGCTTCAGCGACTGTAAAAGCGCCAGTAAGACGGTGTTGATCTGGTGTTGCTGCATCATTCAAATCATGATAGCAAGCTAGCTAGACGTGACATAATCAGTCCTGCAACTCCGTGGGTCACCACCAGATATTACAGTTAATCTATCAACAAGTTATTAAAAACAAAAACAAAAAAATATGTACAATCTAAATATACCATAGGGAATATTTAAACAATGCTTTGTAACTGAATGTCATGAATTATAACAATATTCAAAATTCTAAAAGCATAACTCTCTAAATGAATGGCTCTGGGCAGAGTTTCCATCTGCATGTCGATGCTCTGCATGTGTGTACCACAACAAACCATCCGGCCTCACACCGCCACGGGGCAGATAGAGAGGCGGTGCTCATGCACGACAATGAACGCCTCATCCGTGACTGCAACCACTGGGCCACATTAGCATCCTTAACTCCCCATTCACTGTGACCCAGGGGGCACCACTGTGGGGGTCTGGTTGAATGAGGGTTAATGTCGGGTCACAACAATCTTGACACGGTATAGTTATAGCTAGTACTGCACAGTGGGCTTGTTGTGTGGTTGTGGTTGTGTTGTGTTGTGATTGTAGTGCCTGTCAAATCACCTTTGGGAAATAGACTATTTGATGTCCGGAAGATGGGATTTTAGCCATTATGCCCCCAATACACACTTAGAAAAAAGGGTTCCAAAAGGGTTCTTCAGCTGTCCCCATAGGATAACCATTTTTGGTTCCAGGTAGAACCCTTTTGTGTTCCACGTAGAACCCTCTGTGGAACGGGTTCTACATGGAACCCAAAAGAGTTCTACCTGGAACCAAAAGTGGTTCTTCAAAGGGTTCTCCTATGGGAACAGCCGAAGAACCATTTAAGTTATAGATAGCACCTTTTTTTCTAGTGTAGGGGAGGATATTTGACCGCCTCAATAATACAAAGGACAGTGTGGTCACATGTTTTTCTCAGCATGCATCCTTATCTTCACCAGCCCCCACTATGCACAGAGTAGACACATAAATATACAGGTCATTAAGCATTACTCACACATGGTGGTACACATGAAGGTACACATGAAGGTACACATGATGGTACACATTGTGGTACACATGGTGGTACACATGATGGTACACATCATGGTACACATGGTGGTACACATGATGGTACACATGGTGGTACACATGGTGGTACACATGATGGTACACATGATGGTACACATGGTAGTACACATGGTGGTACACATGATGGTACACATGATGGTACACGGTGGTACACACGATGGTACACACGGTGGTACACACATGATGGTACACACGGTGGTACACACGGTGGTACACACAAAGGTACACACGGTGGTACACACGATGGTACACAAGGTGGTACACATGGTGGTACGCACGGTGGTACACACAATGGTACACACGGTGGTACACACGGTGGTACACACGGTGGTACACATGAAGGTACACATGGTGGTACACATGGTGGTACACATGGTGGTACACACGATGGTACACACGGTGGTACACACGGTGGTACACACGGTGGTACACACGGTGGTACACATGAAGGTACACATGAAGGTACACATGGTGGTACACATGAAGGTACACATGGTGGTACACATGAAGGTACACACAGTGGTACACACGATGGTACACACGGTGGTACACATGATGGTACACATGGTGGTACACATGAAGGTACACATGGTGGTACACATGATGGTACACATGGTGGTACACATGATGGTACACATGGTGGTACACATGGTGGTACACATGGTGGTAGACATGAAGGTACACATGGTGGTACACATGAAGGTACACATGGTGGTACACACGGTGGTACACATGGTCTCTGTCAATTTCTGTCAACTGTGTATCTTCAATCCCAAGTGTTGGGACTAATTAGAGTGTAAAGGTGCTCATTCTCTCTTCTTCTCTTCCTTTCTTTCTTTCTCTCTCTCTCTCTCCATCTCACTGTCTTTCAGATCACAACCACCTGAATAACGCTGCCCTCTCACCCCTGGGTCCAGCGATGGCGCTCTCCCACCCTCACAACAACCTTGGTCTGGGCTTTAACAAGTGCGCCTCCCTCAAGGCTGTGGGTAAGCAACGCATTGCTCACTACACACATCCTTTCACATACACTGTCTATCAACAGACCAGTTCACATAGACAGAAATACACTAAAACTTATCCACTCATGCAAACATAAATAATATAGACATATTTTATGCATTTTTTATTTGTATATTTCTACATATGTGCATTTGAAGAACTGCTGTCCTTATTACGTGAGACACAGTGCCTGTCATACTCAATCAATCAATCAATTGTATTTATAAAGCCCTTCTTACTTTAGCTGATGTCTCAAAGTGCTGTACAGAAACCCAGCCTAAAACCCCAAACAGCAAGCAATGCAGGTGTAGAAGCACGGTGGCTAGGAAAAACTCCCTAGAAAGGCCAAAACCTAGGAAGAAACCTATAGAGGAACCAGGCTATGAGGGGTGGCCAGTCCTCTTCTGGCTGTGCCGGGTGGAGATTATAACAGAACATGGCCAAGATGTTCAAATGTTCATAGATGACCAGCAGGGTCAAATAATAATAATCACAGTGGTTGTCGAGGGTGCAACAGGTCAGCACCTCAGGAGTAAATGTCAGTTGACTTTTCATAGCCGATCATTCAGAGTATCTCTACCGCTCCTGCTGTCTCTAGAGAGTTGAAAACAGCAGGTCTGGGACAGGTAGCACATCCGGTGAACAGGTCAGGGTTCCATAGCTGCAGTATTGAACAGAGTGTTATATGTTATATAATGTTAATGTATGTTAATGTATATCATAAACTGTGTAGTTGGTGCCCTATAAGCCTCTAGAGTATTTCACTTATTATTTTCTCATAAATGGAGCAGACAGCCGTATGGTCCTGCGGACACACACATGCGTATGCACAAATACACACACATACACACGCATGCACACACATAAACAAAACACTTGCTGATTGGCCACGGGTATGACAAAACATTTATTTTTACTCTTCTAATTACGTTGGTAACCAGTTTATAATCGCAGTAACGCACCTCAGGGTTTTGTGGTATATGGCCAATATACCACGGCTAAGGGCTGTTTCCAGGCACTCTGAGTTGCGTCGTGCATAAGAACAGCCCTTAGCCGTGGTATATTGGACATATACCACACCCCCTTGGGCCTTATTGCTTAATGCCTATACTTTGCTCTAAAAAACATGTGTGACTGTGTGAAACGTGAGAAAAACATGTGTGAGTAATCAAGTAGAGCAGGGCTGCCCAACCCTCTTCCTGGAGATCTCCCATCCTGTGGGTCTTCAGTCCAACCCTCTTCCTGGAGATCTACCGTCCTGTGAGGTCTTCAGTCCAACCCTCTTCCTGGAGATCTACCGTCCTGTGGGTCTTCAGTCCAATCCTCTTCCTGGAGATCTACCGTCCTGTGGGTCTTCAGTCCAATCCTCTTCCTGGAGATCTACCGTCCTGTGGGTCTTCAGTCCAATCCTCTTCCTGGAGATCTACCGTCCTGTGGGTCTTCAGTCCAATCCTCTTCCTGGAGATCTACCGTCCTGTGGGTCTTCAGTCCAACCCTCTTCCTGGAGATCTATCGTCCTGTGGGTCTTCAGTCCAACCCTCTTCCTGGAGATCTACCGTCCTGTGGGTCTTCAGTCCAATCCTATTCCTGGAGATCTACCGTCCTGTGGGTCTTCAGTCCAACCTACAGGACAGTAGATCTCCAGGAAGAGGGTTGGGCAGCCCTGAAGTAGAGGGTGAATATTGTATATGAACAACAATGATGTTACTCCCACACAAAGTCCACTGCCCTACTCTATCATGACTAACTCATTAACACACATACTGATGCTACTACATATCCCCCAAGACACATGTGGAACACCAACACATGTGGAACACAGACACATGTGGAACACAGACACATGGTGCAGTCAACCTGCCTGTAGGTCAAGCTCAGGCAGTCAGGATAGTGACAAGACTCCCTGTTGAGTGACTGAGAGTATGTGTCTGGATGGGTCAGAGCCGTCCCCTTTGGCTGGCCCCATGGCCTCACACACAAAAGCACACACTCACACATACTTACAGTACACTGACCCCAACACACACACACACACACACACACACACACACACACACACACACACACACACACACACACACACACACACACACACACACACACACACACACACACACACACACACACACACACACACACACACAACCATACGTGATTGTATCTGATCACTCTGGAAAGACAAGGACAGACAGATGCTTATTTGGAAAGACAGCACGACACATACATGCTTGCGCCATGAGAGAACTGCTCACTAGCCCTTCCTATTCTAAAACCACTAATGGCAGAGATGGAGGAGTCATTATGCTGCTCACTGAGTAAATAAGTGTGATTGCACCAAAGCACCATCAATAGAAAAGCCAATAGATTCATATGACGTTGTCATTGACATTTGCAGTAAAATACTTAAATTAACATTTTCATCTGAACACTCTTTTTCTTCATACGTGGTCATATTCCTTTCTGTTTGATGAAAACACATTTTATAATCCCCAACCCTGTCACCAGGAGGACCCTAAACCGAATACGTAAGTGGATGACTTGGTCCGCTCTTTAATGTAGTCACTTTTAAACTGCATTCATTTTTTAGAGCTACTCTACACACCACACAGACACTATACACACCACACACACACACACACTCTACATACACTCACACACACACACATAGCTGTAGGTTGTACAGACAATGGCGTGGCTGCCATCCGTGGTGCCGCCATCCGTGGTGCCGCCATCCGTGGTGCCGCCATCCGTGGTGCCAGCCGGGGCACGGGTCCTGTGGCACAGCAGGTTGGCATGCCGGCTCATCGGGCCCACCTCACGGCTGGTGCATTACCACGAGCAGTTGCTTTGTATTTACATATCTGCATCTCATTTGAATCCATTGATCTTAAGAGAGAGGAGTCTCTCTACACCTCTAGGGTATTTCACTTATTATTTCCTCATGAATGGAGCAGACAGCCGTATGGTCCTGCGGACACACACACACAAGTACACACACACACACAAGTACACACACACACACACACACACACACACACACACACACACACACACACACACACACACACACACACACACACACACACACACACACACACACACACACACACACAATGCTTGCAGATGGCCGCAAAAGCAGAAAAGCAGACATACACACTCACAAACGCTCACATAGATACACTCACAAACGCTCACACATACACACTCACAAACGCTCACACAGATACACTCACAAACGCTCACACATACACACTCACAAACGCTCACACATACAAACTCACAAACGCTCACACAGATACACTCACAAACGCTCACACATACACACTCACAAACGCTCACACATACACACTCACAAACGCTCACACAGATACACTCACAAACGCTCACACATACACACTCACAAACGCTCACACATACACACTCACAAACGCTCACACAGATACACTCACAAACGTTCACACAGATACACTCACAAACGTTCACACAGACACACTCACAAACGCTCACACAGACACACTCACAAGCGCTCACAGACATACACTCACAAACATTCACACAGACACACTCACAAACACTCACACAGGCACACTCACAAACGCACACACAGACACACTCACAAGCGCACACACAGACACACTCACCAGCGCACACACAGACACACTCACCAGCGCACACACAGAAACACTCACAAGCGCACACACAGACACACTCACAAGGGCACACACAGAAAAAATCACAAGCGCACACACAGACACACTAACAAGGGCACACACAGACACACTCATAAGGGCACACACAGACACACTCATGAGGGCACACACAGACACACTCACAAGCGCACACACAGACACACTCACAAGGGCACACACAAACACACTCATAAGGGCACACACAGACACACAAGCACACACACAGACACACTCACAAGCACACACACAGACACACTCACAAGGGCACACACAGACACACTCATAAGGGCACACACAGACACACAAGCACACACACAGACACACTCACCAGCGCACACACAGACACACTCACCAGCGCACACACAGAAACACTCACAAGCGCACACACAGACACACTCACAAGGGCACACACAGACACACTCATGAGGGCACACACAGACACACTCACAAGCGCACACACAGACACACTCACAAGGGCACACACAGACACACTCATAAGGGCACACACAGACACACAAGCACACACACAGACACACTCACAAGCGCACACACAGACACACTCACAAGGGCACACACAGACACACTCATAAGGGCACACACAGACCCACTCACAAGCGCACACACAGACACACTGACAAGCGCACACACAGACACACTCACAAGGGCACACACAGACACACTCATAAGGGCACACACAGACACACTCACAAGCGCACACACAGACACACTCACAAGCGCACACACAGACACACTCATAAGGGCACACACAGACACACTCACAAGCGCACACACAGACACACTCACAAGCGCACACACAGACACACTCACAAGGGCACACACAGACACACTCATAAGGGCACACACAGACACACAAGCACACACACAGACACACTCACAAGCGCACACACAGACACACTCACAAGGGCACACACAGAACACTCACAAGCGCACACACAGACACACTCACAAGGGCACACACAGACACACTCATAAGCGCACACACAGACACACTCACAAGGGCACACACAGACACACTCACAAGCGCACACACAGACACACTCGCAAGGGCACACACAGACACACTCACAAGGGCACACACAGACACTCTCACAAGCGCACACACAGACACACTCACAAGCGCACACACAGATACACTCACAAGGGCACACACAGACACACTCACAAGCGCACACACAGACACACTCACAAGGGCACACACAGACACACTCATAAGGGCACACACAGACACACACACAAGCACACACACAGACACACTCATAAGGGCACACATAGACACACTCACAAGCGCACACACAGACACACTCACAAGCGCACACACAGACACACTCATAAGGGCACACACAGACACACACGCACACACATAGACACACTCATAAGGGCACACATACACACTCACAAGCGCACACACGCACTCACAAAGACACACTCACAAGGGCACACACAGACACACTCACAAGCGCACACACAGACACACTCACCAGTGCACACACAGACACACTCACAAGAGCAGACACAGACACACTCACAAGGGCACACACAGACACACTCACAAGGGCACACACAGACACACAAGGGCACACACAGACACACAAGCACACACACAGACACACTCACAAGCGCACACACAGACACACTCACAAGGGCACACACAGACACACTCACAAGCGCACACACAGACACACTCATAAGGGCACACACAGACACACACGCACACACATAGACACACTCATAAGGGCACACATACACACTCACAAGCGCACACACACGCACTCACAAAGACACACTCACAAGGGCACACACAGACACACTCACAAGCGCACACACAGACACACTCACCAGCGCAAACACAGACACACTCACAAGCGCACACACAGACACACTCACCAGCGCACACACAGACACACTCACCAGCGCACACACAGAAACACTCACAAGCGCACACACAGACACACTCATAAGGGCACACACAGACACACACGCACACACATAGACACACTCATAAGGGCACACATTCACACTCACAAGCGCACACACGCACTCACAAAGACACACTCACAAGGGCACACACAGACACACTCACAAGCGCACACACAGACACACTCACAAGCGCACACACAGACACACTCACCAGCGCACACACAGACACACTCACAAGCGCACACACAGACACACTCACAAGGGCACACACAGACACACTCACAAGCGCACACACAGACACACTCACAAGCGCACACACAGACACACTCACCAGCGCACACACAGACACACTCACCAGCGCACACACAGACACACTCACCAGCGCACACACAGAAACACTGACAAGCGCACACACAGACACACTCACAAGCGCACACACAGACACACTCACAAGGGCACACACAGACACACTCACAAGCGCACACACAGACACACTCACAAGCGCACACACAGAAACACTCACAAGCGCACACACAGACACACTCACAAGCGCACACACAGACACACTCACAAGCGCACACACAGACACACTCACAAGCGCACACACAGACACACTCATAAGGGCACACACAGACACACACGCACACACATAGACACACTCATAAGGGCACACATACACACTCACAAGCGCACACACACGCACTCACAAAGACACACTCACAAGGGCACACACAGACACACTCACAAGCGCACACACAGACACACTCACCAGCGCACACACAGACACACTCACAAGCGCACACACAGACACACTCACCAGCGCACACACAGACACACTCACCAGCGCACACACAGAAACACTCACAAGCGCACACACAGACACACTCATAAGGGCACACACAGACACACAAGCACACACATAGACACACTCATAAGGGCACACATACACACTCACAAGCGCACACACGCACTCACAAAGACACACTCACAAGGGCACACACAGACACACTCACAAGCGCACACACAGACACACTCACAAGCGCACACACAGACACACTCACCAGCGCACACACAGACACACTCACAAGCGCACACACAGACACACTCACAAGCGCACACACAGACACACTCACAAGGGCACACACAGACACACTCACAAGCACACACACAGACACACTCACAAGCGCACACACAGACACACTCACCAGCGCACACACAGACACACTCACCAGCGCACACACAGACACACTCACCAGCGCACACACAGAAACACTGACAAGCGCACACACAGACACACTCACAAGCGCACACACAGACACACTCACAAGGGCACACACAGACACACTCAAAGGGCACACACAGACACACAAGGGCACACACAGACACACAAGCACACACACAGACACACTCACAAGCGCACACACAGACACACTCACAAGGGCACACACAGACACACTCACAAGGGCACACACAGAAACACTCACAAGCGCACACACAGACACACTCACAAGGGCACACACAGAAAAAATCACAAGCGCACACACAGACACACTAACAAGGGCACACACAGACACACTCATAAGGGCATACACAGACACACTCATGAGGGCACACACAGACACACTCACAAGCGCACACACAGACACACTCACAAGGGCACACACAGAAAAAATCACAAGCGCACACACAGACACACTAACAAGGGCACACACAGACACACTCATAAGGGCACACACAGACACACTCATGAGGGCACACACAGACACACTCACAAGCGCACACACAGACACACTCACAAGGGCACACACACAAACGCACACACAGACACACTCACAAGCGCACACACAGACACACTCACCAGCGCACACACAGACACACTCACCAGCGCACACACAGAAACACTCACAAGCGCACACACAGACACACTCACAAGGGCACACACAGAAAAAATCACAAGCGCACACACAGACACACTAACAAGGGCACACACAGACACACTCATAAGGGCACACACAGACACACTCATGAGGGCACACACAGACACACTCACAAGCGCACACACAGACACACTCACAAGGGCACACACAAACACACTCATAAGGGCACACACAGACACACAAGCACACACACAGACACACTCACAAGCACACACACAGACACACTCACAAGGGCACACACAGACACACTCATAAGGGCACACACAGACACACAAGCACACACACAGACACACTCACCAGCGCACACACAGACACACTCACCAGCGCACACACAGAAACACTCACAAGCGCACACACAGACACACTCACAAGGGCACACACAGAAAAAATCACAAGCGCACACACAGACACACTAACAAGGGCACACACAGACACACTCATAAGGGCACACACAGACACACTCATGAGGGCACACACAGACACACTCACAAGCGCACACACAGACACACTCACAAGGGCACACACAAACACACTCATAAGGGCACACACAGACACACAAGCACACACACAGACACACTCACAAGCACACACACAGACACACTCACAAGGGCACACACAGACACACTCATAAGGGCACACACAGACACACAAGCACACACACAGACACACTCACAAGGGCACACACAGACACACTCACAAGCGCACACACAGATACACTCACAAGGGCACACACAGACACACTCACAAGCGCACACACAGACATACTCACAAGGGCACACACAGACACACTCATAAGGGCACACACAGACACACTCACAAGCGCACACACAGACACACTGACAAGCGCACACACAGACACACTCACAAGGGCACACACAGACACACTCATAAGGGCACACACAGACACACTCACAAGTGCACACACAGACACACTGACAAGCGCACACACAGACACACTCACAAGGGCACACACAGACACACTCATAAGCGCACACACAGATACACTCACAAGGGCACACACAGACACACTCACAAGCGCACACACAGACACACTCGCAAGGGCACACACAGACACACTCACAAGGGCACACACAGACACTCTCACAAGCGCACACACAGACACACTCACAAGCGCACACACAGATACACTCACAAGGGCACACACAGACACACTCACAAGCGCACACACAGACACACTCACAAGGGCACACACAGACACACTCATAAGGGCACACACACACACACAAGCACACACACAGACACACTCATAAGGGCACACATAGACACACTCACAAGCGCACACACAGACACACTCACAAGCGCACACACAGACACACTCATAAGGGCACACACAGACACACACGCACACACATAGACACACTCATAAGGGCACACATACACACTCACAAGCGCACACACGCACTCACAAAGACACACTCACAAGGGCACACACAGACACACTCACAAGCGCACACACAGACACACTCACCAGTGCACACACAGACACACTCACAAGAGCAGACACAGACACACTCACAAGGGCACACACAGACACACTCACAAGGGCACACACAGACACACAAGGGCACACACAGACACACAAGCACACACACAGACACACTCACAAGCGCACACACAGACACACTCACAAGGGCACACACAGACACACTCACAAGCGCACACACAGACACACTCATAAGGGCACACACAGACACACACGCACACACATAGACACACTCATAAGGGCACACATACACACTCACAAGCGCACACACACGCACTCACAAAGACACACTCACAAGGGCACACACAGACACACTCACAAGCGCACACACAGACACACTCACCAGCGCACACACAGACACACTCACAAGCGCACACACAGACACACTCACCAGCGCACACACAGACACACTCACCAGCGCACACACAGAAACACTCACAAGCGCACACACAGACACACTCATAAGGGCACACACAGACACACACGCACACACATAGACACACTCATAAGGGCACACATTCACACTCACAAGCGCACACACGCACTCACAAAGACACACTCACAAGGGCACACACAGACACACTCACAAGCGCACACACAGACACACTCACAAGCGCACACACAGACACACTCACCAGCGCACACACAGACACACTCACAAGCGCACACACAGACACACTCACAAGGGCACACACAGACACACTCACAAGCGCACACACAGACACACTCACAAGCGCACACACAGACACACTCACCAGCGCACACACAGACACACTCACCAGCGCACACACAGACACACTCACCAGCGCACACACAGAAACACTGACAAGCGCACACACAGACACACTCACAAGCGCACACACAGACACACTCACAAGGGCACACACAGACACACTCACAAGCGCACACACAGACACACTCACAAGCGCACACACAGACACACTCACAAGCGCACACACAGACACACTCACAAGCGCACACACAGACACACTCACAAGCGCACACACAGACACACTCATAAGGGCACACACAGACACACACGCACACACATAGACACACTCATAAGGGCACACATACACACTCACAAGCGCACACACACGCACTCACAAAGACACACTCACAAGGGCACACACAGACACACTCACAAGCGCACACACAGACACACTCACCAGCGCACACACAGACACACTCACAAGCGCACACACAGACACACTCACCAGCGCACACACAGACACACTCACCAGCGCACACACAGAAACACTCACAAGCGCACACACAGACACACTCATAAGGGCACACACAGACACACAAGCACACACATAGACACACTCATAAGGGCACACATACACACTCACAAGCGCACACACGCACTCACAAAGACACACTCACAAGGGCACACACAGACACACTCACAAGCGCACACACAGACACACTCACAAGCGCACACACAGACACACTCACCAGCGCACACACAGACACACTCACAAGCGCACACACAGACACACTCACAAGCGCACACACAGACACACTCACAAGGGCACACACAGACACACTCACAAGCGCACACACAGACACACTCACAAGCGCACACACAGACACACTCACCAGCGCACACACAGACACACTCACCAGCGCACACACAGACACACTCACCAGCGCACACACAGAAACACTGACAAGCGCACACACAGACACACTCACAAGCGCACACACAGACACACTACGGGCACACACAGACACACAAGGGCACACACACACACCACAAGACACACAGCACACAAAGACACACTCACAAGCGCACACACAGACACACTCACAAGGGCACACACAGACACACTCACAAGGGCACACACAGACACACTCACAAGGCACACACAGACACACTCACAAGGCACACACAGACACACTCACAAGGGCACACACAGACACACACGCACACACATAGACACACTCATAAGGGCACACATACACACTCACAAGCGCACACACACGCACTCACAAAGACACACTCACAAGGGCACACACAGACACACTCACAAGCGCACACACAGACACACTCACAAGGGCACACACAGACACACTCACAAGCGCACACACAGACACACTCACAAGCGCACACACAGACACACTCACCAGCGCACACACAGACACACTCACCAGCGCACACACAGACACACTCACCAGCGCACACACAGAAACACTGACAAGCGCACACACAGACACACTCACAAGCGCACACACAGACACACTCACAAGCGCACACACAGACACACTCACAAGCGCACACACAGACACACTCACAAGCGCACACACAGACACACTCACAAGCGCACACACAGACACACTCACAAGCGCACACACAGACACACTCACAAGCGCACACACAGACACACTCATAAGGGCACACACAGACACACACGCACACACATAGACACACTCATAAGGGCACACATACACACTCACAAGCGCACACACACGCACTCACAAAGACACACTCACAAGGGCACACACAGACACACTCACAAGCGCACACACAGACACACTCACCAGCGCACACACAGACACACTCACAAGCGCACACACAGACACACTCACCAGCGCACACACAGACACACTCACCAGCGCACACACAGAAACACTGACAAGCGCACACACAGACACACTCACAAGCGCACACACAGACACACTCACAAGGGCACACACAGACACACTCACAAGCGCACACACAGACACACTCACAAGCGCACACACAGACACACTCACCAGCGCACACACAGACACACTCACCAGCGCACACACAGACACACTCAAGGGCACACACAGACACACTCATGAGGGCACACACAGACACACTCACAAGCGCACACACAGACACACTCACAAGGGCACACACAAACACACTCATAAGGGCACACACAGACACACAAGCACACACACAGACACACTCACAAGCACACACACAGACACACTCACAAGGGCACACACAGACACACTCATAAGGGCACACACAGACACACAAGCACACACACAGACACACTCACCAGCGCACACACAGACACATCACAAGGGCACACACAGACACACTCACAAGCGCACACACAGACACACTCACAAGCGCACACACAGACACACTCACAAGCGCACACACTGACACACTCACAAGCGCACACACAGACACACTCACAAGCGCACACACAGACACACTCACAAGCGCACACACAGACACACTCACAAGGGCATACACAGACACACTCACAAGCGCAGACACAGACACACTCACAAGGGCACACACAGACACACTCACAAGGGCACACACAGACACTCTCACAAGCGCACACACAGACACACTCACAAGGGCACACACAGATACACTCACAAGGGCACACACAGACACACTCACAAGCGCACACACAGACACACTCACAAGGGCACACACAGACACACTCATAAGGGCACACACAGACACACAAGCACACACACAGATACACTCATAGGGGCACACACAGACACACTCACAAGCGCACACACAGTCACACTCACAAGCGCACACACAGACACACTCATAAGGGCACACACAGACACACACGCACACACATAGACACACTCATAAGGGCACACATACACACTCACAAGCGCACACACACGCACTCACAAAGACACACTCACAAGGGCACACACAGACACACTCACAAGCGCACAACAGACACACTCATAAGGGCACACACACACTCACAAGCGCACACACAGACACACTCACCAGCGCACACACAGACACACTCACCAGCGCACACCCCGAAACACTCACAAGCGCACACACAGACACACTCACAAGCGCACACACAGACACACTCTCAAGGGCACACACAGACACACTCACAAGCGCACACACAGACACACTCACAAGCGCACACACAGACACACTCACAAGCGCACACACAGACACACTCACAAGGGCACACACAGACACACTCACAAGCACACACACATAAATACTCACAAGGGCACACACAGACACACTCACAAGGGCACACACAGACACACAAGGGCACACAGACACACAAGCACACACACAGACACACTCACAAGCGAACACACAGACACACTCACAAGGGCACACACAGACACACTCACAAGGGCACACACAGACACACTCACAAGGGCACACACAGACACTCTCACAAGCGCACACACAGACACACTCATAAGGGCACACACAGACACACAAGCACACACACAGACACACTCATAAGGGCACACATACACACTCACAAGCGCACACACGCACTCACAAAGACACACTCACAAGGGCACACACAGACACACTCACAAGCGCACACACAGACACACTCACAAGCGCACACACAGACACACTCACCAGCGCACACACAGACACACTCACAAGCGCACACACAGACACACTCACAAGCGCACACACAGACACACTCACAAGGGCACACACAGACACACTCATAAGGGCACACACACACTCACAAGCGCACACACAGACACACTCACCAGCGCACACACAGACACACTCACCAGCGCACACACAGACACACTCACAAGCGCACACACAGACACACTCACAAGCGCACACACAGACACACTCACAAGCGCACACACAGACACACTCATAAGGGCACACACAGACACACACGCACACACATAGACACACTCATTAGGCACACAGACACACTACAAGCGCACACACAGACACACTCCAAGGGCACACACAGACACATCACAAGGCACACACAGACACCTCACAGGCACACACAGACACACTCACAAGCGCACACACAGACACACTCACAAGGGCACACACAGACACACTCACAAGGCGCACACACAGACACACTCACAAGGGCACACACAGACACACTCACAAGGGCACACACACACACCACAAGCCACACACAGACACACTCATAAGGGCACACACAGACACACACGCACACACATAGACACACTCATAAGGGCACACATACACACTCACAAGCGCACACACACGCACTCACAAAGACACACTCACAAGGGCACACACAGACACACTCACAAGCGCACACACAGACACACTCACCAGCGCACACACAGACACACTCACAAGCGCACACACAGACACACTCACCAGCGCACACACAGACACACTCACCAGCGCACACACAGAAACACTCACAAGCGCACA
This sequence comes from Salmo salar, assembly GCF_965601325.2. NCBI lineage: Eukaryota > Metazoa > Chordata > Actinopteri > Salmoniformes > Salmonidae > Salmo > Salmo salar. Next base: position 68,034,938 of record NC_138293.1, on the reverse strand, counting down.
CACAGACACACTCATAAGGGCACACACAGACACACACGCACACACATAGACACACTCATAAGGGCACACATTCACACTCACAAGCGCACACACGCACTCACAAAGACACACTCACAAGGGCACACACAGACACACTCACAAGCGCACACACAGACACACTCACAAGCGCACACACAGACACACTCACCAGCGCACACACAGACACACTCACAAGCGCACACACAGACACACTCACAAGGGCACACACAGACACACTCACAAGCGCACACACAGACACACTCACAAGCGCACACACAGACACACTCACCAGCGCACACACAGACACACTCACCAGCGCACACACAGACACACTCACCAGCGCACACACAGAACACTACAGCGCACACACAGAACACTGACAAGCGCACACACAGACACACTCACAAGGGCACACACAGACACACTCACAAGCGCACACACAGACACACTCACAAGCGCACACACAGACACACTCACAAGCGCACACACAGACACACTCACAAGCGCACACACAGACACACTCACAAGCGCACACACAGACACACTCACAAGCGCACACACAGACACACTCATAAGGGCACACACAGACACACACGCACACACATAGACACACTCATAAGGGCACACATACACACTCACAAGCGCACACACACGCACTCACAAAGACACACTCACAAGGGCACACACAGACACACTCACAAGCGCACACACAGACACACTCACCAGCGCACACACAGACACACTCACAAGCGCACACACAGACACACTCACCAGCGCACACACAGAAACACTCACAAGCGCACACACAGACACACTCATAAGGGCACACACAGACACACAAGCACACACATAGACACACTCATAAGGGCACACATACACACTCACAAGCGCACACACGCACTCACAAAGACACACTCACAAGGGCACACACAGACACACTCACAAGCGCACACACAGACACACTCACAAGCGCACACACAGACACACTCACCAGCGCACACACAGACACACTCACAAGCGCACACACAGACACACTCACAAGCGCACACACAGACACACTCACAAGGGCACACACAGACACACTCACAAGCGCACACACAGACACACTCACAAGCGCACACACAGACACACTCACCAGCGCACACACAGACACACTCACCAGCGCACACACAGACACACTCACAAGCGCACACACAGACACACTCACAAGCGCACACACAGACACACTCACAAGGGCACACACAGACACACTCACAAGTGCAGACACAGACACACTCACAAGGGCACACACAGACACACTCACAAGGGCACACACAGACACACTCATAAGGGCACACACAGATAAACTCACAAGGGCACACACAGACACACTCACAAGGGCACACACAGCTACAGTCACAAGGGCACACACAGACACACTCACAAGCGCACACACAGACACACTCATAAGGGCACACACAGACACACACGCACACACATAGACACACTCATAAGGGCACACATACACACTCACAAGCGCACACACACGCACTCACAAAGACACACTCACAAGGGCACACACAGACACACTCACAAGCGCACACACAGACACACTCACAAGCGCACACACAGACACACTCACAAGCGCACACACAGACACACTCACCAGCGCACACACAGACACACTCACCAGCGCACACACAGACACACTCACCAGCGCACACACAGACACACTCACCAGCGCACACACAGAAACACTGACAAGCGCACACACAGACACACTCACAAGCGCACACACAGACACACTCACAAGCGCACACACAGACACACTCACAAGCGCACACACAGACACACTCACCAGCGCACACACAGACACACTCACAAGCGCACACACAGACACACTCACAAGCGCACACACAGACACACTCACAAGCGCACACACAGACACACTCATAAGGGCACACACAGACACACACGCACACACATAGACACACTCATAAGGGCACACATACACACTCACAAGCGCACACACACACTCACAAAGACACACTCACAAGGGCACACACAGACACACTCACAAGCGCACACACAGACACATTCACAAGCGCACACACAGACACACTCACCAGCGCACACACAGCACACTCACAAGCGCACACACAGACACACTCACAAGCGCACACACAGACACACTCACAAGGGCACACACAGACACACTCACAAGCACACACACAGACACACTCACAAGCGCACACACAGACACACTCACCAGCGCACACACAGACACACTCACCAGCGCACACACAGACACACTCACCAGCGCACACACAGAAACACTGACAAGCGCACACACAGACACACTCACAAGCGCACACACAGACACACTCACAAGGGCACACACAGACACACTCACAAGGGCACACACAGACATACTCACAAGGGCACACACAGACACTCTCACAAGCACACACACAGACACACTCATAAGGGCACATACAGATACACTCACAAGGGCACTCACAAAGACACACTCACAAGGGCACACACAGACACACTCACAAGCGCACACACAGACACACTCACAAGCGCACACACAGACACACTCACAAGCGCACACACAGACACATTCACCAGCGCACACACAGACACACTCACCAGCGCACACACAGACACATTCATCAGCGCACACACAGACACACTCACAAGGGCACACACAGACACACTCACAAGCGCACACACAGACACACTCACAAGCGCACACACAGACACACTCACAAGCGCACACACAGACACACTCACAAGCGCACACACAGACACACTCACAAGGGCATACACAGACACACTCACAAGCGCAGACACAGACACACTCACAAGGGCACACACAGACACACTCACAAGGGCACACACAGACACTCTCACAAGCGCACACACAGACACACTCATAAGGGCACACACAGATACACTCACAAGGGCACACACAGACACACTCACAAGCGCACACACAGACACACTCACAAGGGCACACACAGACACACTCATAAGGGCACACACAGACACACAAGCACACACACAGATACACTCATAGGGGCACACACAGACACATACACACACACATAGACACACTCATAAGGGCACACTTACACACTCACACAGACACACTCACAAGGGCACACACAGACACACTCACAAGGGCACACACAGACACACTCACAAGCGCACATAAAGACACACTCATAAGGGCACACACAGACACACAAGCACACACACAGACACACTCACAAGCGCACACACAGACACACTCACAAGGGCACAAACAGACACACTCACAAGCGAACACACAGACACACTCACAATCACACACACAGACACACTCACAAGGGCACACCCAGACACACTCACAAGGACACACACAGACATACTCACAAGGGCACACACAGACACACTCATAAGGGCACACACAGACACACAAGCACACACACAGACACACTCACAAGCGCACACACAGACACACTCACAAGCGCACACACAGACACACTCACAAGGGCACACACAGACACACTCATAAGGGCACACACACACTCACAAGCGCACACACAGACACACTCACCAGCGCACACACAGACACACTCACCAGCGCACACACAGAAACACTCACAAGCGCACACACAGACACACTCACAAGCGCACACACAGACACACTCTCAAGGGCACACACAGACACACTCACAAGCGCACACACAGACACACTCACAAGCGCACACACAGACACACTCACAAGCGCACACACAGACACACTCACAAGCGCACACACAGACACACTCACAAGGGCACACACAGACACACTCACAAGGGCACACACAGACACACTCACAAGGGCACACACAGACACACTAAGGGCACACAGACACACAAGGGCACACACAGACACACACGCACACACAGACACACTCATAAGGGCACACACAGACACAGCGCACAAGGGCACACACAGACACACTCACAAGGGCACACACAGACACACTCACAAGCGCACACACAGACACACTCACAAGCGCACACACAGACACACTCACAAGAGCACACACAGACACACTCACCAGCGCACACACAGACACACTCACCAGCGCACACACAGACACACTCACAAGCGCACACACAGACACACTCATAAGGGCACACACAGACACACAAGCACACACATAGACACACTCATAAGGGCACACATACACACTCACAAGCGCACACACGCACTCACAAAGACACACTCACAAGGGCACACACAGACACACTCACAAGCGCACACACAGACACACTCACAAGCGCACACACAGACACACTCACCAGCGCACACACAGACACACTCACAAGCGCACACACAGACACACTCACAAGCGCACACACAGACACACTCACAAGGGCACACACAGACACACTCACAAGTGCACACACAGACACACTCACAAGCGCACACACAGACACACTCACCAGCGCACACACAGACACACTCACCAGCGCACACACAGACACACTCACCAGCGCACACACAGAAACACTGACAAGCGCACACACAGACACACTCACAAGCACACACACAGACACACTCACAAGGGCACACACAGACACACTCACAAGGGCACACACAGACACACAAGGGCACACACAGACACACTCACAAGCACACACACATAAATACTCACAAGGGCACACACAGACACACTCACAAGGGCACACACAGACACACTCATAAGGGCACACACAGACACACACGCACACACATAGACACACTCATAAGGGCACACATACACACTCACAAGCGCACACACACGCACTCACAAAGACACACTCACAAGGGCACACACAGACACACTCACAAGCGCATACACAGACACACTCACCAGCGCACACACAGACACACTCACAAGAGCACACACAGACACACTCACCAGCGCACACACAGACACACTCACCAGCGCACACACAGAAACACTCACAAGCGCACACACAGACACACTCATAAGGGCACACACAGACACACAAGCACACACATAGACACACTCATAAGGGCACACATACACACTCACAAGCGCACACACGCACTCACAAAGACACACTCACAAGGGCACACACAGACACACTCACAAGCGCACACACAGACACACTCACAAGCGCACACACAGACACACTCACCAGCGCACACACAGACACACTCACAAGCGCACACACAGACACACTCACAAGCGCACACACAGACACACTCACAAGGGCACACACAGACACACTCACAAGTGCACACACAGACACACTCACAAGCGCACACACAGACACACTCACCAGCGCACACACAGACACACTCACCAGCGCACACACAGACACACTCACCAGCGCACACACAGAAACACTGACAAGCGCACACACAGACACACTCACAAGCACACACACAGACACACTCACAAGGGCACACACAGACACACTCACAAGGGCACACACAGACACACTCACAAGCGCACACACAGACACACTCACAAGCGCACACACAGACACACTCACAAGCGCACACACAGACACACTCACAAGGGCACACACAGACACACTCACAAGGGCACACACAGACACACTCACAAGCGCACACACAGACACACTCACAAGCGCACACACAGACACACTCACAAGGGCACACACAGACACACTCACAAGCGCACACACAGACACACTCACAAGCGCACACACAGAAACACTCACAAGCGCACACACAGACACACTCACAAGCGCACACACAGACACACTCACAACTCACAAGGGCACACACAGACACACTCACAAGCGCACACACAGACACACTCACAAGGGCACACACAGACACACTCACCAGCGCACACACAGACACACTCACAAGCGCACACACAGACACACTCACAAGGGCACACACAGACACACTCACAAGCGCACACACAGACACACTCACAAGCGCACACACAGACACACTCACCAGCGCACACACAGACACACTCACCAGCGCACGACACAGACACACTCACAAGGGCACACACAGACACACTCACAAGGGCACACACAGACACACTCACAAGCGCACACACAGACACACTCACAAGCGCACACACAGACACACTCACAAGGGCACACACAGACACACTCACAAGCGCACACACAGACACACTCATAAGGGCACACACAGACACACACGCACACACATAGACACACTCATAAGGGCACACATACACACTCACAAGCGCACACACACGCACTCACAAAGACACACTCACAAGGGCACACACAGACACACTCACAAGCGCACACACAGACACACTCACCAGCGCACACACAGACACACTCACAAGCGCACACACAGACACACTCACCAGCGCACACACAGACACACTCACCAGCGCACACACAGAAACACTCACAAGCGCACACACAGACACACTCATAAGGGCACACACAGACACACACGCACACACATAGACACACTCATAAGGGCACACATACACACTCACAAGCGCACACACGCACTCACAAAGACACACTCACAAGGGCACACACAGACACACTCACAAGCGCACACACAGACACACTCACAAGCGCACACACAGACACACTCACCAGCGCACACACAGACACACTCACAAGCGCACACACAGACACACTCACAAGGGCACACACAGACACACTCACAAGCGCACACACAGACACACTCACAAGCGCACACACAGACACACTCACAAGCGTAAGGGCACACACAGACACACACGCACACACATAGACACACTCATAAGGGCACACATACACACTCACAAGCGCACACACGCACTCACAAAGACACACTCACAAGGGCACACACAGACACACTCACAAGCGCACACACAGACACACTCACAAGCGCACACACAGACACACTCACCAGCGCACACACAGCACACTCACAAGCGCACACACAGACACACTCACAAGCGCACACACAGACACACTCACAAGGGCACACACAGACACACTCACAAGCACACACACAGACACACTCACAAGCGCACACACAGACACACTCACCAGCGCACACACAGACACACTCACCAGCGCACACACAGACACACTCACCAGCGCACACACAGAAACACTGACAAGCGCACACACAGACACACTCACAAGCGCACACACAGACACACTCACAAGGGCACACACAGACACACTCACAAGGGCACACACAGACATACTCACAAGGGCACACACAGACACTCTCACAAGCACACACACAGACACACTCATAAGGGCACATACAGATACACTCACAAGGGCACTCACAAAGACACACTCACAAGGGCACACACAGACACACTCACAAGCGCACACACAGACACACTCACAAGCGCACACACAGACACACTCACAAGCGCACACACAGACACATTCACCAGCGCACACACAGACACACTCACCAGCGCACACACAGACACATCTCATCAAGCGCACACACAGACACACTCACAAGGGCACACACAGACACACTCACAAGCGCACACACAGACACACTCACAAGCGCACACACAGACACACTCACAAGCGGCACACACAGACACACTCACAAGCGCACACACAGACACACTCACAAGGGCATCACACAGACACACTCACAAGCGCAGACACAGACACACTCACAAGGGCACACACAGACACACTCACAAGGGCACACACAGACACTCTCACAAGCGCACACACAGACACACTCATAAGGGCACACACAGATACACTCACAAGGGCACACACAGACACACTCACAAGCGCACACACAGACACACTCACAAGGGCACACACAGACACACTCATAAGGGCACACACAGACACACAAGCACACACACAGATACACTCATAGGGGCACACACAGACACATACACACACACATAGACACACTCATAAGGGCACACTTACACACTCACACAGACACACTCACAAGGGCACACACAGACACACTCACAAGGGCACACACAGACACACTCACAAGCGCACATACAGACACACTCATAAGGGCACACACAGACACACAAGCAAACACAGACACACTCACAAGCGCACACACAGACACACTCACAAGCGAACACACAGACACACTCACAATCACACACACAGACACACTCACAAGGGCACACACAGACACACTCACAAGGACACACACAGACATACTCACAAGGGCACACACAGACACACTCATAAGGGCACACACAGACACACAAGCACACACACAGACACACTCACAAGCGCACACACAGACACACTCACAAGCGCACACACAGACACACTCACAAGGGCACACACAGACACACTCATAAGGGCACACACACACTCACAAGCGCACACACAGACACACTCACCAGCGCACACACAGACACACTCACCAGCGCACACCCCGAAACACTCACAAGCGCACACACAGACACACTCACAAGCGCACACACAGACACACTCTCAAGGGCACACACAGACACACTCACAAGCGCACACACAGACACACTCACAAGCGCACACACAGACACACTCACAAGCGCACACACAGACACACTCACAAGGGCACACACAGACACACTCACAAGCACACACACATAAATACTCACAAGGGCACACACAGACACACTCACAAGGGCACACACAGACACACAAGGGCACACAGACACACAAGCACACACACAGACACACTCACAAGCGAACACACAGACACACTCACAAGGGCACACACAGACACACTCACAAGGGCACACACAGACACACTCACAAGGGCACACACAGACACTCTCACAAGCGCACACACAGACACACTCATAAGGGCACACACAGACACACAAGCACACACACAGACACACTCATAGGGGCACACACAGACACACTCACAAGCGCACACACAGTCACACTCACAAGCGCACACACAGACACACTCATAAGGGCACACACAGACACATACACACACACATAGACACACTCATAAGGGCACACATACACACTCACACAGACACACTCACAAGGGCACACACAGACACACTCACAAGGGCACACACAGACACACTCACAAGCGCACATACAGACACACTCATAAGGGCACACACAGACACACAAGCACACACACAGACACACTCACAAGCGCACACACAGACACACTCACAAGGACACATACAGACATACTCACAAGGGCACACACAGACACACTCATAAGGGCACACACAGACACACAAGCACACACACAGACACACTCACAAGCGCACACACAGACACACTCACAAGCGCACACACAGACACACTCACAAGGGCACACACAGACACACTCATAAGGGCACACACACACTCACAAGCGCACACACAGACACACTCACCAGCGCACACACAGACACACTCACCAGCGCACACACAGAAACACTCACAAGCGCACACACAGACACACTCACAAGCGCACACACAGACACACTCACAAGCGCACACACAGACACACTCATAAGGGCACACACAGACACACACGCACACACATAGACACACTCATAAGGGCACACATACACACTCACAAGCGCACACACGCACTCACAAAGACACACTCACAAGGGCACACACAGACACACTCACAAGCGCACACACAGACACACTCACCAGTGCACACACAGACACACTCACAAGAGCAGACACAGACACACTCACAAGGGCACACACAGACACACTCACAAGGGCACACACAGACACACAAGCACACACACAGACACACTCACAAGCGCACACACAGACACACTCACAAGGGCACACACAGACACACTCACAAGCGCACACACAGACACACTCATAAGGGCACATACAGACACACACGCACACACATAGACACACTCATAAGGGCACACATACACACTCACAAGCGCACACACACGCACTCACAAAGACACACTCACAAGGGCACACACAGACACACTCACAAGCGCACACACAGACACACTCACCAGCGCACACACAGACACACTCACAAGCGCACACACAGACACACTCACCAGCGCACACACAGACACACTCACCAGCGCACACACAGAAACACTCACAAGCGCACACACAGACACACTCATAAGGGCACACACAGACACACACGCACACACATAGACACACTCATAAGGGCACACATTCACACTCACAAGCGCACACACGCACTCACAAAGACACACTCACAAGGGCACACACAGACACACTCACAAGCGCACACACAGACACACTCACAAGCGCACACACAGACACACTCACCAGCGCACACACAGACACACTCACAAGCGCACACACAGACACACTCACAAGGGCACACACAGACACACTCACAAGCGCACACACAGACACACTCACAAGCGCACACACAGACACACTCACCAGCGCACACACAGACACACTCACCAGCGCACACACAGACACACTCACCAGCGCACACACAGAAACACTGACAAGCGCACACACAGACACACTCACAAGCGCACACACAGACACACTCACAAGGGCACACACAGACACACTCACAAGCGCACACACAGACACACTCACAAGCGCACACACAGACACACTCACAAGCGCACACACAGACACACTCACAAGCGCACACACAGACACACTCACAAGCGCACACACAGACACACTCATAAGGGCACACACAGACACACACGCACACACATAGACACACTCATAAGGGCACACATACACACTCACAAGCGCACACACACGCACTCACAAAGACACACTCACAAGGGCACACACAGACACACTCACAAGCGCACACACAGACACACTCACCAGCGCACACACAGACACACTCACAAGCGCACACACAGACACACTCACCAGCGCACACACAGAAACACTCACAAGCGCACACACAGACACACTCATAAGGGCACACACAGACACACAAGCACACACATAGACACACTCATAAGGGCACACATACACACTCACAAGCGCACACACGCACTCACAAAGACACACTCACAAGGGCACACACAGACACACTCACAAGCGCACACACAGACACACTCACAAGCGCACACACAGACACACTCACCAGCGCACACACAGACACACTCACAAGCGCACACACAGACACACTCACAAGCGCACACACAGACACACTCACAAGGGCACACACAGACACACTCACAAGCGCACACACAGACACACTCACAAGCGCACACACAGACACACTCACCAGCGCACACACAGACACACTCACCAGCGCACACACAGACACACTCACCAGCGCACACACAGAAACACTGACAAGCGCACACACAGACACACTCACAAGCGCACACACAGACACACTCACAAGGGCACACACAGACACACTCACAAGGGCACACACAGACACACAAGGGCACACACAGACACACAAGCACACACACAGACACACTCACAAGCGCACACACAGACACACTCACAAGGGCACACACAGACACACTCACAAGGGCACACACAGACACACTCACAAGGGCACACACAGACACACTCACAAGCGCACACACAGACACACTCATAAGGGCACACACAGACACACACGCACACACATAGACACACTCATAAGGGCACACATACACACTCACAAGCGCACACACACGCACTCACTAAGACACACTCACAAGGGCACACACAGACACACTCACAAGCGCACACACAGACACACTCACAAGGGCACACACAGACACACTCACAAGCGCACACACAGACACACTCACAAGCGCACACACAGACACACTCACCAGCGCACACACAGACACACTCACCAGCGCACACACAGACACACTCACCAGCGCACACACAGAAACACTGACAAGCGCACACACAGACACACTCACAAGCGCACACACAGACACACTCACAAGCGCACACACAGACACACTCACAAGCGCACACACAGACACACTCACCAGCGCACACACAGACACACTCACAAGCGCACACACAGACACACTCACAAGCCCACACACAGACACACTCACAAGCGCACACACAGACACACTCATAAGGGCACACACAGACACACACGCACACACATAGACACACTCATAAGGGCACACATACACACTCACAAGCGCACACACACGCACTCACAAAGACACACTCACAAGGGCACACACAGACACACTCACAAGCGCACACACAGACACACTCACCAGCACACACACAGACACACTCACAAGCGCACACACAGACACACTCACCAGCGCACACACAGACACACTCACAAGGGCACACACAGACACACTCACAAGCACACACACATAAATACTCACAAGGGCACACACAGACACACTCACAAGGGCACACACAGACACACAAGGGCACACACAGACACACAAGCACACACACAGACACACTCACCAGCGCACACACAGACACACTCACCAGCGCACACACAGAAACACTCACAAGCGCACACACAGACACACTCATAAGGGCACACACAGACACACACGCACACACATAGACACACTCATAAGGGCACACATACACACTCACAAGCGCACACACGCACTCACAAAGACACACTCACAAGGGCACACACAGACACACTCACAAGCGCACACACAGACACACTCACAAGGGCACACACAGACACACTCACCAGCGCACACACAGACACACTCACAAGCGCACACACAGACACACTCACAAGGGCACACACAGACACACTCACAAGCGCACACACAGACACACTCACAAGCGCACACACAGACACACTCACCAGCGCACACACAGACACACTCACCAGCGCACACACAGACACACTCACCAGCGCACACACAGAAACATTGACAAGCACACACACAGACACACTCACAAGCGCACACACAGATACACTCACAAGGGCACACACAGACACACTCACAAGGGCACACACAGACATACTCACAAGGGCACACACAGACACTCTCACAAGCACACACACAGACACACTCATAAGGGCACATACAGATACACTCACAAGGGCACACAGCTACAGTCACAAGGGCACACACAGACACACTCACAAGCGCACACACAGACACACTCATAAGGGCACACACAGACACACACGCACACACATAGACACACTCATAAGGGCACACATACACACTCACAAGCGCACACACACGCACTCACAAAGACACACTCACAAGGGCACACACAGACACACTCACAAGCGCACACACAGACACACTCACCAGCGCACACACAGACACACTCACAAGCGCACACACAGACACACTCACCAGCGCACACACAGACACACTCACCAGCGCACACACAGAAACACTCACAAGCGCACACACAGACACACACATAAGGGCACACACAGACACACACGCACACACATAGACACACTCATAAGGGCACACATACACACTCACAAGCGCACACACGCACTCACAAAGACACACTCACAAGGGCACACACAGACACACTCACAAGCGCACACACAGACACATTCACAAGCGCACACACAGACACACTCACCAGCGCACACACAGACACACTCACAAGCGCACACACAGACACACTCACAAGCGCACACACAGACACACTCACAAGGGCACACACAGACACACTCACAAGCGCACACACAGACACACTCACAAGCGCACACACAGACACACTCACCAGCGCACACACAGACACACTCACCAGCGCACACACAGACACACTCACCAGCGCACACACAGAAACACTGACAAGCGCACACACAGACACACTCACAAGCGCACACACAGACACACTCACAAGGGCACACACAGACACACTCACAAGGGCACACACAGACATACTCACAAGGGCACACACAGACACTCTCACAAGCACACACACAGACACACTCATAAGGGCACATACAGATACACTCACAAGGGCACTCACAAAGACACACTCACAAGGGCACACACAGACACACTCACAAGCGCACACACAGACACACTCACAAGCGCACACACAGACACACTCACAAGCGCACACACAGACACATTCACCAGCGCACACACAGACACACTCACCAGCGCACACACAGACACATTCATCAGCGCACACACAGACACACTCACAAGGGCACACACAGACACACTCACAAGCGCACACACAGACACACTCACAAGCGCACACACAGACACACTCACAAGCGCACACACAGACACACTCACAAGCGCACACACAGACACACTCACAAGGGCATACACAGACACACTCACAAGCGCAGACACAGACACACTCACAAGGGCACACACAGACACACTCACAAGGGCACACACAGACACTCTCACAAGCGCACACACAGACACACTCACAAGGGCACACACAGATACACTCACAAGGGCACACACAGACACACTCACAAGCGCACACACAGACACACTCACAAGGGCACACACAGACACACTCATAAGGGCACACACAGACACACAAGCACACACACAGATACACTCATAGGGGCACACACAGACACATACACACACACATAGACACACTCATAAGGGCACACTTACACACTCACACAGACACACTCACAAGGGCACACACAGACACACTCACAAGGGCACACACAGACACACTCACAAGCGCACATACAGACACACTCATAAGGGCACACACAGACACACAAGCACACACACAGACACACTCACAAGCGCACACACAGACACACTCACAAGGGCCAACAGACACACTCACAAGCGAACACACAGACACACTCACAATCACACACACAGACACACTCACAAGGGCACACCCAGACACACTCACAAGGACACACACAGACATACTCACAAGGGCACACACAGACACACTCATAAGGGCACACACAGACACACAAGCACACACACAGACACACTCACAAGCGCACACACAGACACACTCACAAGCGCACACACAGACACACTCACAAGGGCACACACAGACACACTCATAAGGGCACACACACACTCACAAGCGCACACACAGACACACTCACCAGCGCACACACAGACACACTCACCAGCGCACACCCCGAAACACTCACAAGCGCACACACAGACACACTCACAAGCGCACACACAGACACACTCTCAAGGGCACACACAGACACACTCACAAGCGCACACACAGACACACTCACAAGCGCACACACAGACACACTCACAAGCGCACACACAGACACACTCACAAGCGCACACACAGACACACTCACAAGGGCACACACAGACACACTCACAAGCACACACACATAAATACTCACAAGGGCACACACAGACACACTCACAAGGGCACACACAGACACACAAGGGCACACACAGACACACAAGCACACACACAGACACACTCACAAGCGAACACACAGACACACTCACAAGGGCACACACAGACACACTCACAAGGGCAGCACACAGACACACTCACAAGGGCACACACAGACACTCTCACAAGCGGCACACACAGACACACTCATAAGGGCACACACAGACACACAAGCACACACACAGACACACTCATAGGGGCACACACAGACACACTCACAAGCGCACACACAGTCACACTCACAAGCGCACACACAGACACACTCATAAGGGCACACACAGACACATACACACACACATAGACACACTCATAAGGGCACACATACACACTCACACAGACACACTCACAAGGGCACACACAGACACACTCACAAGGGCACACACAGACACACTCACAAGCGCACATACAGACACACTCATAAGGGCACACACAGACACACAAGCACACACACAGACACACTCACAAGCGCACACACAGACACACTCACAAGGACACATACAGACATACTCACAAGGGCACACACAGACACACTCATAAGGGCACACACAGACACACAAGCACACACACAGACACACTCACAAGCGCACACACAGACACACTCACAAGCGCACACACAGACACACTCACAAGGGCACACACAGACACACTCATAAGGGCACACACACACTCACAAGCGCACACACAGACACACTCACCAGCGCACACACAGACACACTCACCAGCGCACACACAGAAACACTCACAAGCGCACACACAGACACACTCACAAGCGCACACACAGACACACTCTCAAGGGCACACACAGACACACTCACAAGCGCACACACAGACACACTCACAAGCGCACACACAGACACACTCACAAGCGCACACACAGACACACTCAAAAGCGCACACACAGACACACTCACAAGGGCACACACAGACACACTCACAAGCACACACACATAAATACTCACAAGGGCACACACAGACACACTCACAAGGGCACACACAGACACACAAGGGCACACACAGACACACAAGCACACACACAGACACACTCACAAGCGAACACACAGACACACTCACAAGGGCACACACAGACACACTCACAAGGGCACACACAGACACACTCACAAGGGCACACACAGACACTCTCACAAGCGCACACACAGACACACTCATAAGGGCACACACAGATACACTTACAAGGGCACACACAGACACACTCACAAGCGCACACACAGACACACTCACAAGGGCACACACAGACACACTCATAAGGGCACACACAGACACAAAAGCACACACACAGACACACTCATAGGGGCACACACAGACACACTCACAAGCGCACACACAGTCACACTCACAAGCGCACACACAGACACACTCATAAGGGCACACACAGACACATACACACACACATAGACACACTCATAAGGGCACACATACACACTCACACAGACACACTCACAAGGGCACACACAGACACACTCACAAGGGCACACACAGACACACTCACAAGCGCACATACAGACACACTCATAAGGGCACACACAGACACACAAGCACACACACAGACACACTCACAAGCGCACACACAGACACACTCACAAGGGCACAAACAGACACACTCACAAGCGAACACACAGACACACTCACAATCACACACACAGACACACTCACAAGGGCACACACAGACACACTCATAAGGACACACACAGACATACTCACAAGGGCACACACAGACACACTCATAAGGGCACACACAGACACACAAGCACACACACAGACACACTCACAAGCGCACACACAGACACACTCACAAGCGCACACACAGACACACTCACAAGGGCACACACAGACACACTCATAAGGGCACACACAGACACACAAGCACACACACAGACACACTCACAAGCGCACACACAGACACACTCACAAGGGTACACACAGACACACTCACAAGCGCACACACAGACACACTCACAATGTCACACACAGACACACTCACAAGGGCACACACAGACACACTCTCAAGGGCACACACAGACACACTCTCAAGGGTACACACAGACACACTCACAAGCGCACACACAGACACACTCACAATGTCACACACAGACACACTCACAAGGGCACACAGAGACACACTCTCAAGGGCACACACAGACACACTCTCAAGGGCACACACAGACACACTCACAAGGGCACCCACAGACACACTCATAAGGGCACACACAGACACACTCAAAGCACACACACAGACACACACATAAGGTCACACACAGACACACTCACAAGGGCACACACAGACACACTCTCAAGCTCACACACAGACACACTCACAAGCGCACACACAGACACACTCACAAGGGTACACACAGACACACTCACAATGTCACACACAGACACACTCACAAGGGCACACACAGACACACTCTCAAGGGCACACACAGACGCACTCTCAAGGGTACACACAGACACACTCACAAGCGCACACACAGACACACTCACAATGTCACACACAGACACACTCACAAGGGCACACAGAGACACACTCTCAAGGGCACACACAGACACACTCTCAAGAGCACACACAGACACACTCTCAAGGGTACACACAGACACACTCACATGCGCACACACAGACACACTCACAAGGGCACCCACAGACACACTCATAAGGGCACACACAGACACACTCAAAGCACACACACAGACACACACATAAGGTCACACACAGACACACTCACAAGGGCACACACAGACACACTCTCAAGCTCACACACAGACACACTCACAAGCGCACACACAGACACACTCACAAGGGCACACACAGACACACAAGGTCACACACAGACACACTCACACGGGCACACAGACACACTCATAAGCGCACACGCAGACACACAAGCGCACACACACAGACACACTCACAAGGGCACACACAGACACACTCACAAGGGCACACACAGACACACTCACAAGGGCACACACAGACACACTCACAAGGGCACACACAGACACACTCATAAGGGCACACACAGATACACTCACAAGGGCACACACAGACACACTCACAAGGGCACACACAGACACACTCATAAGGGCACACACAGACACACTCAAAGCACACACACAGACACACTCATAAGGTCACACACAGACACACTCATAAGGGCACACACAGACACACTCACAAGGGCGCACACAGACACACTCACAAGCTCACACACAGACACACTCACAAGCACACACACAGACACACTCACAAGGGCACACACAGACACACTCTCAAGGGCACACACAGACACACTCACAAGCGCACACACAGACACACTCACAAGCGCACACACAGACACACTCTCAAGGGCACACACAGACAAACTCTCAAGGGCACACACAGACACACTCACAAGGGCACACACAGACACACTCACAAGGGCACACACAGACACACTCACAAGGGCACACACAGACACACTCACAAGGGCACACACAGACACACTCACAAGGGCACACACAGACACACTCACAAGGACACACGCAGACACACTCACAAGGGCACACACAGACACACTCATAAGGGCACACACAGACCCACTCATAAGGGCAAACATAGCAGCTCATTTGGGATATAGGCTTAGCCCTCTCATCTCTTCACACGTGATTCTAACCCCCAGCAAGCCAATAAACAACACGGCACGTCACCACTCGCTGTGTTGGCAAAGTCATTGAGAGGACAGAGTGTAGTTCAGAAGGCTTTGGCTCAAGTGTCAGCCAACTTCTGCCAGGTGTAGCAGCAGGTCCTTGGACCAGGATGTAGTTGTAGCCCTGTATCTTAATTAAACACTAACGACCTGAGAA
The DNA here is from genome assembly GCF_965601325.2 of Salmo salar. Taxonomy (NCBI): domain Eukaryota; kingdom Metazoa; phylum Chordata; class Actinopteri; order Salmoniformes; family Salmonidae; genus Salmo; species Salmo salar. The sequence goes on along the minus strand of NC_138293.1, from coordinate 68,015,783 downwards.
TTTCTGCTAGGGCACAAAGGGGTAGTGCAAAAAAGTGATGGAGAAGGCGAGAAATGGACGGAGAGGGCAGCAAGGCCTCGTTGCCGGTCCCCCGCATTCAGCGCATATGCTCTCTCACCGTGCACTTCCCGTGCAGTCGGCCGAGAACGTCAGTGATTCCCCGTGACAAAACGCATGCTGCTGCAACCCTGAGGTCACTTTCGTGCAAATCTTTCTTAGCAAGCATCGTAGTAGTTGGGTAGCATGGGTTTCGAGCATCACTAGTAAGGATAAAGAGAAGTAGTTGGGTAGCATGGGTTTCGAGCATCACTAGTAAGGATAAAGAGAAGTAATTGGGTAGCATGGGTTTCGAGCATCACTAGTAAGGATAATGAGCTAAAATGTCAGTCTAGTCTGGTGCCAGTTACAGCACACCCCTACTTGGCCTCAAAATGGCTGTGGTGTGGGGATCAATGGAAGTCTTCAGCATGAATGACTTGGCACCTGTTAGACTGCTATTCTTTAGAGAAGCCATGTGACAGGGTTTACACTGTCACATGGTCGGCTGGAATCAAGCTGCTTATCCTTTTAGAATATTTAGAATGTATAAACATACCTGTTTACAGTTGCGTTGGCAACATAGCCATTTAATCCTCCCATGACTTGCCAAATATGGCACATGCCACAACATGAAAGCAGGCCTTTTAAGAGCACTGTCATTATCAGCATAATAGCTGTTTAATGCCTCGTGTTAAAATAAGTGATTTGGCCATTTAAAGCAGCTTTAGACATCTGTAGTTCTTCTCCTTTGGAAGAAGTGAGAACTTTCCTTAACAAAACAGAGTATGTGTTATAATGTTCTGTACTGAAGAACAATTTCCCTCTTTTGATAGTTTTTTCAAGGTAATGAATGTTTTGGTCTGTGGTTTGATGATATTGAGTTTCAGGACCAATATACAAGTAACTGCCAAAATAAAGAACCTAATAGGGCTTTGGACCACCACCAGCTTCCAGAACAGCTTCAATATGCATAGATTCTAGAAGTGTCTGGAACTTGATTGGTGGGATGCAACACCATTCTTCCATGAGAAATTCCATAATTTGGTGTTTTGTTGATGGTGGCGGAAAATGCTGACTCAGGCGCTGCTCCAGCGTACAATTGGGTTGAGATCTGGTGACTGAGACACACACACACACAGGCCGTGTCCGAATACTCATACTTGCGTCCGAAATAGTAGGCCGTTTGAGTATTTAAAAAAAACAATTTTATAGTATCTCAAAGTGCATCAAAAGCAAAAAACAAACAGGCAATACATCATCATGAGTAGCCTATCTATAGCTACTCATCTATAGCTGGCTAGATCAACCAATAGAGACCAAGTCTTTGAGTGCATGCATCCTCCAAAGATGGAGAGTGAGGGCTTACAGGCTATCCTTTCCGGTTCATATGTGAAGCCATAACTGATGGTGCATTGAAGACAACAGGGAACTCAACAAACAAAAAAATTGCTCCGACTGAGAAAAATAGTTTTGAATGGTCAGCCAACTCAGAATTACAAGTCAGAAACTCGGGTGTCATCCTAGAGCTCTGACTTCTCCAACCTGAAGATCACAAAGTCATGATTTTTCCCAGTGTGAGCTCATTTTGTTTCCGAATTCCCAGTTGTCTTGAAAGTACCAAAAGTAATATGTTTCGGCCATGACATACTTCATTTTTACAATACAGTATGTGCTAAATTGTATGTAGTGTAATTAGTACACGGTATGCAGTTTAAGTAAATAGTAGGCAAGCCAGATTTCAGCCACAGCCACACACCCTTTAAACCCCCTTTGTTGCTTTGAGACCCCTCTTTTAAAGGCACTGTGATCTCTTCTTCTAGCCATGATAACCAAAATAATGAGCAACTGGGTATTTTTACGCATGGCTCAAAGCATGATGGAATGTTTAAATTGCTTAATTAACTCAGGAACCACACCTAATTAACTCAGGAAGAATCTACTTTCAATATACTTCGTAACCGTCATTTACTCAAGTGTTTCCTTTACTTTGGCAGTTACTTGTAGCATAGTATGCTAGCTAGCGCACTACAAAAGTACTTATATTGGCTGTTCTGACTTCTAATACAGCCAATGTATGCTGAATGGCAATTGTTGATTTGAATACATTCGCACATCATAGTTGATACAAAGGCTCAAATGTGTAGAATTTGAGGTCATTTTCAGTGCAACATTATTGCTAATCTAAATAAAACTGATTCAACAGTTTCCAGTGCACAGAAACTGCTAGGAGCTTTCACAGTGATGAAATAGAGAATGTTTCATGCACAGCACGCAACTGAATGACCCCATTTTTGGATTACATCTACATACTGTACTCTGAGTAACCAATAGTCAAATGCATTCATTCATGCTCAATTTGTATGTAATTCTGTATTATGTTTCATGTTTTGTGTGGACCCCAGGAAGAGTAGCTGCTGATTTTACAACAGCTAATGGGGATCCTAATAAAATACCAAAAGCTAAATTACTGCAGATAAAACTCAACTCTAGTCGCTTGTCTGCGTATGCTATAACTTCCAGGGCATACCCTCTACCAGTATCTACATTCGTATGTACATTTGTATCTGTGATGGTGCAGGCAGACACGCACGCACGCGACACACACACACACACACACACACACACACACACACACACACACACACACACACACACACACACACACACAGAGGCTGAGGGGGAGGGGGGAAAGAAACAACAACAACCAGGATCATTTTTTCCAACAAAATAGGGGAAGAAAAACCAAAATGACACAACAGTGAGGCGAACAAGGTTGTTAGTGTCTGAGGGCTGAGGGGTTGGCCGCTGTGACCTCACGAAGCAGCACTCAGGGCTCCCTCACTAATACGACATGACACTCTAAACCAGCTCTATTTTTACTCCCCTCAAAACTCCAGCTCATCCGCCAGTTGCTGTTGCTTTTTTTTCTTATTTGTTTTCATTCAACGTTAACGGTACGGGGCTTCAGGCTTTTTAACCCCCCTCTTACTCTCACACACACACACACGCGCACACACGCACGCACGCACGCACGCACGCACGCACGCACGCACGCACACACACACACACACACACACACACACACACACACACACACACACACACACACACACACACGCACACGCACACACAGAACCAAGCCCCTGTGGGTGTAAGATGCTGTACACTCTGTGCAGCTCTACCTCCATGTCATTGTAGGTTTACCTGACAGGTTGGCTGGTTTAGGGATGATGCTGTTAAAGCTACTGGTTCCTTTCATGGTATATAATACACAGCCAACGGCACAGGGATTAACACAGGGGGAGAGGTGTCTCACCTTAATTCGTCCCTTGGCAGCAGAATAGCATACAAGTGACTCCAGAAAGGAACACAATGTCTTATATAACTTGCCTAAATGCGTACATTTAATTAAAACAGAGAGGTTGGGTGAGGTTCAAAGCTATGGAGGTGATATGAGTGGGGTAACTCAGTGAATTTTATTAATCTGTGCTCTTCTATTCCAGCATATTTTACAGCCACATTATGATGGAGTCTATTACACTGCTATTACAATGTGTACAATGTAATTACCTGGAATCTCACTTGTCTTTACAGCATGATTAAGTAGGGAGGAGATGCTTGTGCAGCAGGTCCTTACAGATTTTCATTGTTGTTGTTTTGTTTGTTTTAACTTGGTTTAGGGGTTTGGCCACTGGATAACAGAGCTCTTACTGTATCTGAACAAAGGAGGACATTGTTGAGGTCTCTGGGGGTACCAGGTAGATATTCCGATCCATTTAATTCATTGTGGACCCACAGGTTGAGTGCATACCATGTCAAAGGAAAAGATTAAAGGTATTTGTAAGGTATTTTGACCTCTATACCACTAACCACATTCTTCTCTCTCTCTACCCCACCTTTGTCTCCTCCCCTTTCTCGCAGCAGATACGGCAGCAAGAGACTACTACAAGGGCTACCCCATGGTGGACTACTCCCGCCATCACTCCTCGCCCCCCACCTTCCAGCCCATCGCCTTTCACAAGGACAAGCCCTTCCTGCCCCCTCCAGACATCCACGCCCCACTGGCCATAACCATCAACACCGCCCAGCTCCCCAAGCCCAAGATCTCCAAGACTAACACCCACCCGCTTACCTCCAGCTCGGCCTTCAAAGTCTGGGACCCCAGTAAGGGCCATGTCCAGCATCCAACGGCCTCCCACATCGGGCAGGCACTGCAGCAGCATCCGCAGCATCCGCAGCATCCGCAGCATCCGCAACATCAACAACATCAACAGCATCAACAGCAGTTACATCAACAGCCCAACAGCCGCCGGCAGGCCTACTCCAACAAGCGGAAGTTCAGCATTGAGACGCTCCCGGAACTCTTCTCCCAGCCCCTGGGCTATGGACAGTCGCCCCACATGCACCCCAAAAACAAGGGGCTGCCCACCAACAGCAAGACAGAGGTCACAGTCTGAGCATGAACGTTTGGAGAGCAGGAGAGCAAGAAAAGAGTCCATAGGACTGGGAGTAAAGCCTGGGAACGAGAGCTTTTTGTACGAATCAATGTCGTGTTGATGGCTGGGGGGACGAACAGGAACAAGCAATCTTCTTTTGCTATTTTAATTGCTGGTTTTCTTCGTTATTGATAATGTAACACCCAAAACGGAAGGTAACGATCACATGAAGTGACTCGCTCTCTCTAGACCTGGTTCCCCTAAATTCTCTGTCCCAGCGTCCTCCCTGTTTTGTTTTGGTCAATCTCCTCTTTGCTCCCCCTGGCACCACTACTCTACAAATCCCTACCCCCCCACACACTTACACACTCTCCTACTGTTTGCAGCCTGTCAGAGTGGTACACATGGGTAAAGCACCCCCAGGACCCTGAACAACAGCAGTGACAATGCCATTGTCTTGTCAGCTCCCATCACCCTCCATCCAGAACAGAGTGAGATACCATTCTGGGAAATCTGTACCAGCGAGAGAGAGGGAGAGGAAGAGAGAGAAACAGCGGGAAAGGAGGTGCTTGTTTATTCATCCTGAATGTAAGGGATGAGGAACTAAGCCGGACAGAGGTTTGGTGCGGCAGGCACCTCCTGTTCGTCACCTGCTGGAGAAGAGCCCTGAAGCGTCAGACCCCCTGGTCGTTAAAACTGGCGAATCTCACACAGTGGTTGTGTCTGGAGACTCCCTAGGGATCATCAGCGTCCACGTCTCTCAGCGATGTGTTGTTTGTTGTTGTCTTAATCGGTGACGCATGCATCGGAAAGGGCAAACAGCACAGGTATCAGCAAGGTCACCACAGTCGTGTTAAATGGTACCGTCTGTGTTAGTGAAGCTTCAGCGGAGGCCAGACGCAAATCGCAAGGGACAATAGGCGCCTGCAAGAGGGCAGGACAGGTCACCGTGTCTGTCCCGGGTAATATGGTGCCAAAGGCAATGCAAGGGTGGAAAGGGTGGGAAGTTGTAGGTGTGAAGTAAAGGTCATTGCTTTTTTATTTTATCTTAGCTTTGGCTTGCTGTTGAAGAATTTATCCAAACATGAATGCACAAAAGTCAGGAAGGAAGAAAAATCATACACAGAGTATTTTATTCAAGTATGTCTTCCAGACTGGCAGCAATTCATGTGATGCATGCATATATTATTGTAATATTAAAATAGGCTTTAATATGATTATTTTGTTGAATGCAGGTGTATGGTTCATCTATATGTATAATAAGTCACTTTAAATGCAGCTGGGTTGAAGCTAGTGGCTAAACATAGACATTACAGTAAGTCTTTCCCAACCACAAGGATTATTTCCAATAGTCAAGCTACAGGAGAGCAAGCAACTCCTCTTGGCTCGTTATCATTTTACACTTGACCGCAAGGTACAATATTTGCATGGAAATCTGATATGTCTAAGTTCACATAAGCACCGTCCTTCACCGTACATTTTCAGTGGACTCTCCTGCAATTTAGCCCAAGCCTCAAGCTTAATGTATTATCTTAAGTAAACAGGTTACGCCGCAGTGCATACCTACGCCCAGCGTATTCCAGACAGGTGGAACCGTATCAACGAATGGCAGCCAGTCAGTCGTGTTTACTAGAGTCATTCACCATTTGCTGCTAGCTCCTCCCCACCAACCAGCTTCCAGCCTGTTCCTGAGCTCCACCAGACCCCCTTTCCTCTGCTCTCCCTTTCCCCAGTGGGGTTGACTTATGGTGGGAGCCTCCAGCATCCAACCCCTGCATGGTCTTCCAAGCTGTTCCCAGCCAGGGGACACCCTGCCTCCTCACAGGGGGTGCAGCCATAACTAATGATACCCAATCCCCAGCATGGCAGCCCTCACACACTCTCACACACTAGGCATGCATGGAATGGAGCAGGGCTTTCACAGTGTTAAATGATTTGGAGATTCATTCGGCTGCTATTGTCAAGCCATTCTGTGTTACGGACAGACACCAAGTGGTTTCACTGTAGCCTTTGTAGCAGCACGATATGGAATATAATACATTTGAATTGATTTAAACTACGTGCAGCCGGTGGAGTCATTCATGTTGGAATTGGCTGTTGGAGACAATTACATTTATGGGTTTATGCTTATGTTACATTTCATTGGGGATTTGATTTATCTGTCCACGGTTCATACTTTAAAGCTGTTATGTAATCTACATAAGACCCACTTGGAGTTGTTGTTGTTTTTATGATATGGTTGAATAAAAGTAAATCAGAAATAGAGAAGTGTTGGGATATGCACAGTACATGTATAAATATGCATCATGCCCCTCTGCACTCATAGCTACCATATGCAGCATGCACGGTCACCATTTAGCTTTCTCCAACTTCAGTTCGTAAACGAGGGGGGGGGTTAAACACAATGATTCTTAGCTTAACAGCCCAGCCATATAAAGTATTCTATGGACTCTCTCCTTTATCATTCAGGATGCATTAGTGGTTGTGAACAAGCAATGGATGTGTGCAAGTAACAAGCAATATGTTCTGTCTGCAAAGCAATAAGTACCCATCTATCCGCTATCCATGAGTCCTTTAAATGTGGGGAGCTGAGGTGGAAGCAGAGCTGCATAGACCCAGATTTTTTGTTGTTGTTGCAATCTCAGGCTCTTCTGAAAGATATTTAGGACTATTTTCTCAGAAACCAGACCACTGAGCTTTTCACAGAGCTTTTTTTAAATTCTCTCTTCTCTCTCCTCCTGCGCTTCTCCGGCAGAGGAAGTTGCATTAGCGAATCAGAACTCTTGAGAACCCTATCCACTCAGAAAAAAAAGCTTGATTAGCTCTCCATGACCTTTTACTATTGGACGGATTCAAATGTTATTTTACAGACACAATTCCAGCAAGGCCATACTAAAGAAAACACAAACCTACAAGCAGTTATCAGGGCTGGCCTGCAAGAGTGGACACCTCTGAAACCCCATCTGAGCTCTACAGGCTGCAGGCACTAGGATAGTGTTGCTAATGCTAGCTGAACGATGCTGACGTTGTAACACATGGATCCTTCAGGCTCCAGGGAATCTCCATGAGGAGGGTGAGCCTCTCTGAGGCTTCAAGGACAAACACAGCCTGGGGCCAAGCTGACAGCTAGCGAGGCACCAGGATGTCGCCAGGCTAGCGCCTTGGCTTGCCTCCTATAGTGGAATGAAGCACTGTAATTGGCTGAGATTCCACCTTAATATCCCTCTTCTTCCCATCCTAGTGCTGAGCAAATGTTGACAAGCAGGTATATCTGACTCATGGGAGACAAACACTGCTGACTGTTCTAAATAGTGACACCCTCCGTGAGTATCATTTACCCGGTGAAGGGCCTTTTTGGCCCACAGGTATGCCAGAGTCTTTTTGCCGCAGGCCTCCATACAGTGAATCCTACACCAATACTGTCACAGTAAGCCCACTGGTTTTGGATTGCCTCAGTCTGTGTTGGACAGTCAAAAGTGAATTAAAGCTGTCGAAGGCTTACTGGCCCAAAGTTTTGCCTCAGTTTCTCAACACTGGACGATGTAAATAATACACCACAGCAGGACAGAGGAGCCATGTATATCTCACAGTCGCCCATTCTGTGGTTGTAGGTGCTGGACCAAAACAATTGTTATCAGGAGAAATTGAGTACACGTAACTGATAGCACACAGTGGGAATGTCAGACTGTGGACCATCAGCTTAGTGTGCATACTCAATCTCTACTGATTACACTGTATATACGGCACCCTAAAAGAGCTGAATGACTGTTCTTTGTAAAACTTCCTTAAACGCAACTATTCTACAACAGGTTATCTGAATGCAACCTGGTAGACATACTTGGGTTTCATCCTTAGCAATATATTGTGTATGATTTTTTTGGTACTGTATTCGGATTGGAAGTTCTATCAAAAAAGTAGCGTTTGACTGATGAGAGATGAAGTGCTTTCAGATTCAGAACTGGCCACGCACTTCTTCCCAACAGAAAACGTCCTGTGTTTGAAGCTTGTGCTTTTTCAGATACTATGTATGGTACATGCACTCATGTATTCATGTGCTTTGGCAACACATTAGTTAACAATGACGATTGAAGATTTTGATTCCTGTGCAGCTTATATCTGCAAATCATGTGTTGTTCCATACTTTTGGTAGTAGACTACCTTTGATTGCTCTGTACTTGTGTATATATATTGTACCACTTGTCTGCTTTAAAAATGGTTAAATACTTGGTTCATATAAGGGCTTTTTATAGACTTAAACAAGAAAAACACATCTTTCTCTTGTTTTGCGTTGAGTGGAGAGCTACCAGTGTTTGGGTCACCCAGATTGCGGTGTCCAAATTCATTTTTTCTGACATCTCTGATTTGGCTGAGTCTTTTTCTCTGGGTTGTTAGCTGGCAGTAGCGTTTCAGACCCCTGGATTATGTGAAGTAATCTGAAAATATGCGAGGCTAAGGAGCGAAGGCCTACTCCTTGTTGTATCAGCTAAAAGTCCCCCCTTCCCCCTACTCCACTCCGTAAAGCAGGGCAAATACTGGTACTCTTTTTAATCTTAACCTTACGAGGGGGCCCAGTATCAGCAAGATTTCATTACCATTAAGCCGCCATACCAACCTCTTCCTCAGCATCATGAAACAGTATCAGTGGGTGCGTAAACTCTTTAGACAAGGAAGAAAACATAGGGAGGATTTTAATTGACGTCCTTAACCAAGCATCTATCAAGTACCGTTGCGATGCCTGTAGACTTGGTCAATAAAATAGCCCAATTATAAATGAAATTGTCATCTAATTTGATTTATATTCAAGGTCCATGGCTTTTAAATGAATCCAAAAATTGGTTTGGACACCTCTTAATATGCCCATGCTGTCTAGATAGAATGGAGATACAAGGTAATTAAGGTGCTGGAACATTGCATGTTTTGACCAGAAATGATATTAATTTAGCTGACGGGCCTGTACTAATTATACTGCCCTGACATCTAAAAATAATCCTTGTTGTTGCAGGTGTTCTTATGTTCTCTGTTTACATGTGGTTTTGATTATGCAGTTCTTTATTCATAGTTTAAGGCCACGAGAAATGGAGCTAAAAATGTATATTTAATGTTTAGAAAAACATGTAGGCCTACCTGATGTGAATAAATGTGTACACACGAACACACATGCATTCAGTACAGTACACACTGACACAGTAAATACAATTCCAGAAGAACAGGCAAGACAAATGAAAAGCATATTTTATGTTAATTTGGTGGCTATCATTCACATTGGATAAGGAAGACAGGCACTGTCAACAGAAGAAAAAAAATTGAAGTCCAACCCTTTGGTCTGGGCATGTACTCCATGAGTTCAGCATTTATCTGGGCATCCCTCTCTCCTAGTGCCCTGCATTTGTTTTGTTCTGCCACCACATCGCCACAGAGACCCAGGCCAGCTGTCACTGATGTTTGACTTCATTTATATGTCTCCAGGGTCTGGACTGACTCCATCTGAGAGAGCAAAGAGCCAAACGCCACAAACCACATCCCTCTCTCGCAACCTCCCACTGCAGTAGTGGACAACCTGAGGCAATGTCCTGAATTAGGAATGTTAAATGTTCAGGTTAAAAGACTGAAATACATAGCAGCATACTCCTGTTATAGAGCATTAATATAACTACACTAAAGGTTTACAGGATGTTGCATTTGGGAAGCAGATCAGTTGATAGGATTGTTCCAATGAGCTCCTTCCAAAGACAGAAGACATTGATATGAGGGAAATTAAAAACCCCTCCCACCCAACCTTAACGCTTCAGTTCTATGCATATTCAACCGGTCTCAAAGACACCGTCATAGCATCAATAGGGTCCTTTCATTCCTTAGCTGTTTACTTACATTTTAAAAGAGGTTATCATTGATGATGACGACGATTATGATGAAGATTGTTTCCGTTTTTACAGCACTAATTACAATCATTTTTGAGGAAGAGTTAAGGTCAAACTTATTGTCTGGCTTTTTAACCATCTCTTTTTAGAGGAAACCTTACTAAGTGTTCTTTGTATGAACTTGATAAAAAATTAAAATGGTCAGAGAAACCTTGTGTCTGGGCATGTTTGTGAGTGTGTCTGTCAGACAGGGAGTAAAAAAAGAGAGAAAGAGGCCTTCTTATAGCTATTCCTAAACCAATATTGTGGTATAGTCCAAACAGTACATATGTAACCGATGTGAAATGGCTAGCTAGTTAGTGGGGTGCGCGCTTATAGCGTTTCAATCGGTGACGTCACTCGCTCTGAGACCTTGAAGTAGTTGTTCCCCTTGCTCTGCAAGGGCCGCAGCTTTTGTGGAGCGATGGGTAATGATGCTTCGAGGGTGGCTGTTGTCGATGTGTGCAGAGGGTCCCTGGTTCGAGCCCAGGTAGGGGCGAGGAGAGGGACGGAAGCTATACTGTTACACATAGTAGCTTAATGCTCTCAAAAAGTTTTACTAGCAGCTGACATGGTGTAGACCAACCTGGTCTCGGAGCATTTCATATTATTCTGTGCGTTAACCCGAGACACACCGTATTCATTTGTGGATGTCCATCATCCATTTCATATGAAATGTTATGAATTACAATCTGTATGATATGTTACAAATTACAATATGTTCCGAATTTGAAAAATATAAAATATATTACGAATTTGAAAAATGTACAATATGTTACAAATTTGAAAAATGTATGATATGTTACTGACCAACTGGCAGGTGTCTTCACTGACATTTTCAACATGTCCCTGATTGAGTCTGTAATACCAACATGTTTGAAGCAGACCACCATAGTCCCTGTGCCCAAGAACACAAAGGCAACCTGCCTAAATGACTACAGACCCGTAGCACACACGTCCGTAGCCATGAAGTGCTTTGAAAGGTTGGTAATGGCTCACATCAACACCATTATCCCAGAAACCCTAGACCCACTCCAATTTGCATACCGCCCAAACATATCCACAGATGATGCAATCTCTATTGCACTCCACACTGCCCTTTTCCACCTGGACAAAAGGAACACTTATGTGAGAATGCTATTCACTGACTACAGCTCAGCGTTCAACACCATAGTCCCCTCAAAGCTCATCACTAAGCTAAGGACCCTGGGACTAAACACCTCTCTCTGCAACTGGATCCTGGACTTCCTGACGGGCCGCCCCCAGGTGGTGAGGATAGGTAGCAACACATCTGCCACACTGATCCTCAACACTGGAGCTCCCCAGGGGTGTGTGCTCAGTCCCCTCCTGTACTCCCTGTTCACCCACAATTGCATGGCCAGGTACGACTCCAACACCATCATTAAGTTTAAATACGACACAACAGTGGTAGGCCTGATCACCGACAACGACCAGACAGCCTATAGGGAGGAGGTCAGAGACCTGGCCGGGTGGTGCCAGAATAACAACCTATCCCTCAACGTAACCAAGACAAAGGAGATGATTGTGGACTACAGGAAAAGGAGGACCGAGCACGCCCCCATTCTCATCGACGGGGCTGTAGTGGAGCAGGTTGAGAGCTTCAAGTTCCTTGGTGTCCACATCAACAACAAACTAGAATGGTCCAAACACACCAAGACAGTCGTGAAGAGGGCACGACAAAGCCTATTCCCCCTCAGGAAACGAAAAAGATTTGGCATGGGTCCTGAGATCCTCAAAAGGTTCTACAGCTGCAACATCGAGAGCATCCTGACTGGTTGCATCACTGCAATTGCTCGGCCTCTGACCGCAAGGCACTACAGAGGGTAGTGCGTAGGGCCCAGTACATCACTGGGGCTAAACCGCCTGCCATCCAGGACCTCTACACCAGGCGGTTTCAGAGGAAGGCCCTAAAAATTGTCAAAGACCCCAGCCACCCCAGTCATAGACTGTTCTCTCTACTACCGCATGGCAAGCAGTACCGGAGTGCCAAGTCTAGGACAAAAAGGCTTCTCAACAGTTTTTACCCCCAAGCCATAAGACTCCTGAACAGGTAATCAAATGGCTACCCGGACTATCTGCATTGTGTGCCCCCCCCCCAACCCCTCTTTTACGCTGCTGCTACTCTCTGTTTATCTTATATGCATAGTCACTTTAACTATACATTCATGTACATACTACCTCAACTGGGCCGACCAACCAGTGCTCCTGCACATTGGTTAACCGGGCTATCTGCATTGTGTCCCGCCACCCACCACACCCTCTTTTACACTGCTGCTACTCTCTGTTCATCATATATGCCTAGTCACTTTAACCATATCTACATGTACATACTACCACTAACCGGTGTCTGTATGTAGCCTCGCTACTTTTATAGCCTCGCTACTGTATATAGCCTGTCTTTTTACTGTTGTTTTTATTTCTTTACTTAGCTATTGTTCACCTAATATCTTTTTTTGCACTGTTGGTTAGAGCCTGTAAGTAAGCATTTCACTGTAAGCTCTACACCTGATGCATTCGGCGCACGTGACAAATACAATTTGATTTGATTCCAATTTGTTGTGGCTAACGTTAGCTAGCTAAAGTTCGCTAGGCTAGGGGTTCAAATCAAATTTGATTTGTCACATGCGCCGAATACAACACATAGACCTTACAGTGAAATGCTTACTTACAAGCCTGTAACCAAATATACAGTTAAGAAAAATACGTGTTAAGTAAAAAATAGATAAGTAAAAAATATGAAATAAAAGTAATAAATAATTAAAGAGCAGCAGTAAAATAACAATAGCGAGGTTATATGCAGAGGGTACTGGTACAGAGTCAAAGGGCGGGGGCACCAGTTAGTCAGGGTAATTGAGGTAATATGTACATGTAGGTAGAGTTAAAGTGACTACGCATAGATAATAAACAGAGAATAGTAGCCGCGTAAAGGGGCTGGGGGGGGGGGGGCAATGCAAATAGTCTGGGTTAGGAGTTAGGTTAAAGGGTTAAGGTTAGTGGAAGGGTTTGCTAACATGCTAAATAGTTGCAAAGTATCTCAAAAGTAGTAAGTACTTTCAAATGAGCTAAAATGCTAAAGTTATCCATGATGAGAATCAAAACACGTAACCTTTGGGTTGCTAGACAGTCGCATTGTTGCTAGACGGTCGCATTATCCCACCCATCCACCCGGATGGACCATCCACCCTTACTCATTTTGTTTCTTGTCTTATGCAAACATACCAAAAGCAACAAATCATACCAATTTCAGTCTCCAGGCTTTACATTTATTATGTTACCCCTAGTTTGTGAGACCAGGCTGTGTAGATAAGGGAGACCATGAACACAAAAGGGACTGCAGTCAATAATGAAGGAAATGAATAAATCATAAAGCTATGGGAGAGGAAAAGAAAGAGCAAGAATAAGACAGCACGGGACAATGAAAGAAGGAGCAGAACGAATGGAAGTGGGGAAAAAAGGAGTGATGTTTCCAGAAGGAAAGACGGAAGCAGAACTGGAGGAATTGAACATGAGAGAGACAGAGAAAGACAGACAGCACTAAATTAAAAGAGACAAGAGCGACAGCAAAACCAGAGAGGGCTGACTAAGAGAGAGATAAGCCCACCACATGAGGAACCAGCATTGTGATTGTAATACTGCTGATTGATTGTTAATTGTGCGGCAAGAATGGGGGGCCTTGAGGGGTGGCTGAGCCTGAGGGGAGGGAGCAGAATAGGGGGTTTGAGACAGGCAACAGTCTGGCACAACAGTAAGGGGTGATTGGACTGCAGTCGGAGGATATCGAGCCTTTCAAACCTCCCTCTCGACACATGCTCTCTCTTGCACGCGCACACACACACACACACACACACACACACACACACACGCCCACACACTCTGCAGGCCAGCGACAGCTCCATCAATCTCATTGGCTCAGTGTCTGCACACAGCAGCTGTCAGTGCACAGGCAGGGAGGTCCCAGGCTGCAACGACAGGCTTAAGAAAAGGGAGAGAGAGGGAAGTGTGTGGATGGAAAACATGGAGGACGAAGAGAAATAGATAAGAGCAGACACGGGTCACGCAACTGACATATGCAGGCGCCGTGCTCTGAGTGGCGCGGTGGTCCTGTAATGGTCTGTGGACGGCTGGACACCCTGTCTATCTGGAGGGGGGCATCGACAGCGACCTCAGTATATTAGATGGATGGGCTCCATCGATCTTCCCATCCACCGTTTCATAAACTCAATTAAATTTGAGCACTCCTGAAGAGCTGCATAGTCCCCCTGCACTGCTATTCTCCCATTTGGAAGGAAATCAGGCACCCTTTGCTTGAAGGTCACATCACACCCTGGTGGCCAGAAGAGGTAACGCAGGAAAGAAAAAAGCATTTGGTTCCCTTCCAAGTCTGTACTGTACCTCCGTCAATCAACTCAATTTGCAGCTCTACCTCTACAGGACTCTTTTATCCCCACTAATGTCAACCGGATGATTGTCATTTGTCAAATTAATTCCAGAGAAATTGCTTCAATCCCCCAACAATGGCAGGTAGGTACCCCCACCACTTCATAAGACACAAGTGACCCTAATCAATATGTATGGTTTAAGAGGGGTGATCTGTGATGGAGTAGTGGGTGGGGTTAGACAGCCCATAAAACCTGATGGACTATTTCAGAGCAGAAAATGAATTAAATGCGGAGGAATTCATTGCGATTGGATGCATCCGGAATGACTTAAGTGGGATGGGAGGAGGCATGATGTGGGTGGGTGGTGTGGCGGGGGGTCTCGAGTGACGTTTTCAATTACAGTCAGGAATAAAGTATCTTACTCAATACTCAGAGACCTGCACACTATTGTTTCAGCTTCAATTACAGTCAGGAATAAAGTATCTTACTCAATACTCAGAGACCTGCACACTATTGTTTCAGCTTCAATTACAGTCAGGAATAAAGTAGCAAGAGGAACTGGAAAGACGGGACACTTCTTCACTGAGAAAATAAAAGCTGGAAAATTAATTGGGGTTCCAGATTGGTTAATTAAATGAAAGGGACAATATGGGAGGGGCTAGAGGAGAACTAGAACGCTTTCAAAGAATCCTTTAATGGTTCCTTAAAATGTTTGGGGGAGGGGGGGGATATGAACTGCTTATTGAAAGAGTTCAGTTTTGACAAGTGTCCAGAAGCCCTTTGGATCTTCATTGAAGAGGTAAGGGAAGAGGACGATGGCTGCTGTGACCGAGTCCTGTAAGGTTTAGAGAAAGCATTAAATAAAATAATGTATACAAAGATGATACATGTGATCTACATAACATGTGGAAAACCAATACCAATTGTATATACCTTTGTGTTTCTCCTCGTCAGTATACCTGCAGACACACAGACAAAAAAAGTGAGCACATGAAAGTGGGCAGTTGCAAAGCAGGGTCTATATCTATGGGCTAGTTGTAATACAGTAGTTTGGTCATTCTAGGGCAGGGATCATCAACTAGATTCAGCTGCAGACCAATTTTTTCTTGAGTGGATGGTCAGGGGGCTGGAACATATTTACAAATATTTCACAAAACAGATGTAATCATTTCAAACCTTGCATACATTTGTATATGAACACATACTGTATATCTCTTGTGCATGGGAATTCTTCGGAACTGACTTCCATTATTAAAATAACTTGAAGCCGATTTGCTCGTGTTTTTAGTCTTTTATGTCCAACAATAAAACAATTATATATTGTACTTTATTTTGCTCAGAAAATTTGGGGGGCCAAATAAAATCACCCACTGGTCAAATTCGGGACAAGGGCCGCCAGTTGGAGAAACGTGCTCTAGGGGGATTCTGGTGCTAAATGAGTACTTCACAGTATCCGCTTTTTCAAAATGTTCATCTTCAACTCTCATTCCATGCTGTGGCCCCCAAACATCCACGCTGTAAACCACAATTTATCAAATTTAATCAATTACTTTTCAAAAAAAATTGAAAATACATAATAAAATGTCCAAACCATGAAGAAGCCCAACCAGTTTCCCTCCCCAGAGCAATCCCCAAATCCCTCAAGTTTTGACAACTTAAAATGGAGCATTTCAGAATCCCTAATACAGCAGATCGGGGCTGACTGGTCTACAATCTCTCTACCATGGAGGGTTTTCCATTCAACAGCACCAGTCAGGCCACCATGAGGGCAAAGTCAAAGAGGAGGATATACTGGACAGAAACTGCCTGTCCGCCCCCACCACAAACACACACACAGGAGAAGTGAGAGAGAAGCATATCTTGAATGTATGTTTATGGTGATATGCAACAAACCATGAAAAGGATAATACATTCAAACAAGCAAGCGATGCTCAAAATTGAGCATGTGGGCATGTGTGTGTGCAGTGTTGTATGATTGCGAGTCTGAGACCATGCTAATGCAGGCTGTATCACAACCGGTCGTGATTGGGAGTCCCATAGGGCGGCACACAATTGGCCCAGCGTCGTCCGGGTTTGGCCGGGGTACGCCGTCATTGTAAATAAGAATTGGTTCTTAACTGACTTGCCTAGTTAAATAAAGGTTAAATAAAATAAAAAATGGGTATTCTAACTCCGGATACAGAGTTCACACTGTTGACAGAATTTGTCACAGTAAACCGTGTACTTCGTAGTGCTCCATTGCCTAACATGGAGTCAGGTCAAAAAAAGAACTGTGCATTATAATACATTTTCAGTGTCTAAATTGGTATATTACAGCAAGAATTTATAGGGAGGACTTTCTAAAAAAATTGTTTGGCAAAGGTACTGATACAGTACATATGAATAATAATACAGTCCTGATGTTAAGTGGCACCCAAAATAATAACACAACATTCGTGGTTCACCACTGCAGCTCCTGGTTCAGTAGGCATCACTATAATTGATGGAGTGGACTACAGCATACATGAAACACGTCATCTCTGCATACTTAATTGCTTATATAGGTTAAAATGAAACAAACATTTCCGTCTTTGCAATCTCTTAACCATAACTTACTTTAGCTACAGTACTGGCTGACATAGTTCTGCGTGTCTATGAAATTAACCTACGTCCAAGGAGATAAAGTACACTACGTAGCAGCAATACCTCCGTTAAAAAAAAAGCAGGTTCTCATTTTTATCAAATATATAAAATCCTATCACGTCTGTCATGATGTTCTAGAGCAATATCATTAAAGCTAAGAGAGTAAGACCACGTGTTCTAAAACATGAAATCATGTTTCCTGGCATTTTCAAATATATTCCAAAATACACCCCATATTATGGGCAAAAATACATTTTAGTCAAATATCACTGTCTGTGTGTCTCTCCTCTGTACCAGGCTCCTCCTGCAGTTCTCCTACTCAGCCAGAGCTGCGCTCACCAGACTGCTACACTGGAGCCATGGTCTGACTCCTGCATGCAGTCATGCTAACAAATAGCTACTTGATTCTCCTTCACCTTGGCTTCCCTGATCATCTCCTCTAAAGTTCCCATGAAAATAAGTAGGTTGTGGTTTTTTAACCCTAAAGCTGCTAGACAGACGTGATTATCGTCTTGTTCTCACATTACTGGTTCAACATTGTTACAATATCTCCATACTATTACTTATACTACTAAGGGCAATAATAAACATAGACAATAGTCTAAATGGGTAGCTACGGTAAGCTGCTGACAGGCTCAGATAAAGGAGCATCATCAACTACGGTCCACAGGGTTTGTTAACAAAGGTATTACTGTATAAGCTACGTGTGTAAGAGGGCCTGCCTTATAGAACGTAAGCGTACACATAAGAATTCTATCAAAGTGTTATTCAGTAAGAGGGACTGAGTTCAGAGTGCAGTAGAGCCAGTGTGTTTTTGAATATAAGCAGGAGTCCCAGTGGAGCTGCAGGTCTGAACTGTCCAGAAAGTCTGCTGAGAAGACGCTGGGGGGCGTGTGGGGGCCCAGGGGACCCAGTGGGGCGAGCCCTGCAATCTCATTGCTCGCCCCTCCCATGGTGATATCCAGCCAATCCATGCTGTCCAGGGCATGGTCTCCGAAGTCCAGGCCAGGGGGGTTGGCCGTGTAGCCCGACAGCTCATAGGTGTCCATGGGCGAAGATGTGTGGTCCAGGATGCTGGGTGTGCTCAGCATTTGACTGTGAAGGTCGTCAATCAGGGTCAGGGGCCCGCCAGGCTCTACCCCCAGGAGGGGTTTGCCCGTGGTGCTCTCCAGGAAGTCCTCCAGACGTCCACTTCCTGTGTTGCTTACGTCCTGGTCAACGGTGGCTGGCGCCTGCAGCTCCTCCTCCTCCCCTGGGCCCGGCTTGGGGGTCTCGGGTTCGGGAGGGGTGGGGGGCGAGAAGTGGAGTTGCAGCTGGAGAGGGGAGGGGACCTGAGAGTGGGAAGGGGAAGGGGTGTTGGGGCGCAATCGCGCCAGGGAAGGGTCGGGCGCTGGTTTGAAGGTGGCTGAGATTTCTGGGAGAGGAGGAGAGAGAAGAAATGTCAACCAGTAGGAGACAAATATTGAATCAGGAAACCAGGAGGAGCTCTCCTTCTCTATCGGCATTCAACACTCACCTCCTGTCTGAATGAGGATGTCGAAGAGGTCGTCCATATGCTGGGTGGATCCATTATCCTGGGAGCAAGACACAGGGAGAATAGTAAAACGTGACACAGCCACTGAGTTGAGAGGTGAATACAGAAGAGCAAGAGTCTCGGCATGGTTGTCCATAATGAGACCTCTGAGACACAAACATAGAAACAGAGAGACAACCAGGCGGCGTGGGTTACCTTGTCATCCGGTGGGTTAGGGGAGGGCGTCTGTTTGGGAGAAGGAGGGCTGAACACGGGTTCATGGTCAAGACCTGGACTCAAATCCTCCTGATGGAAATACAACAATGTTCTCATGTCTTAAAAATGTATACTGTTAACTTGTCCCTTTAGAGAACTGCAACTACAGTACAAGTTTTAACAAGTTCACAATTACCGTTTGAGCTGGAGGAGAGGGGGAGGCGTCTTTTTCAGAAGGGGAGGAGTCATCATTGGGGAAGAAAGGCTGGAGATTGGGTGGGGCAGAGAAGGAGAGTGCGACCCCTGGGGAGTGATTGGTTGACACCTGCAGCCCCACCTTCTGTCCCTAAGCAAAATAAATCTTAATTAGCTGAGATTCAAATGAGCTGAAAGCTTCATTCTGAGTTTAAAACATAAATCACAAAGATGAGGAATATCATTACAGTAATTACCAGAATAATAATCACTATTACATTAGTTATCAGCTCTTATATATCAAGGATGCTATCAGTGTATTACAGGGTTTACATCATTAATTCACATAACACAGACGATTATTGGAGTCACCGGGGCAATTCTGAATGACTCTCTCACTTAATGGGACATTAGCAACAAGCCAGTCACCACCATAATTGAGGCTCCATTGACCGCTGTTCAACGGACATCCTACATGTCAGGCTTTTGGAACCTTTCCCTTACCTTTCTGGTTGGCTGTTCCACGAGGCCTGGTTGAGTTTTCGGTTTTGATTGGGTGTCACTGCTGGACAACTGAAGAGGGGATTGGCTGGGCAGCTTGGTGGGAGTTGACTGCAGTCTCTGGTTAGACCAAGGAGAGAAAAGGCGTGAGAACGAAAAGTAAGCAGCACAAGGAGTCCCTAAACAAAAACATTAGGTTTGAGTGAAAGAGGGATTTAAATGTTTGCCTGCAGTATGATGCGATTGGTTGCTTTGCCCTGTGGAGTGCCTTGTGGCGTTTCACTCCCTTGGCTCTCGGCACAGTGATTGGTCAGTGCGATGAGGAAATGGTTGCCGTTGCTGTCTGTCACCAGGGTAGGTGTGGAGTGTGTCTTGAGGAGATCCAAGGGGAAGGAAGTGGTGGAGCGCGACTGCTGATTGAGGAACATCTGAGACACCTGGAAGAGACCAAAGGCAATAGTCTGTTAGAGACAAAACACAAGGTGACACACTGACTATTTTGACTGGGATCACATTTGTTTTGCCGTCACTGTCTGCAGCTCTTGTTGTGACTAGCCGTTGAGTTGTTTTGACTGCCACTGACCTGTTGTGACTTCAGCTGTTGTTGTGCCTGCAATATCTGCTGATGTTGATGTTTTGAATGTAACAGCTGTTGGTTCTTTGATTGTATCTGCTGTTGTTGTTGGGACAGCAGCTGTTGCTGCTGCTTGAGCTGTTGCTTGTGGGACTTCTTCTTCCTCTGCTGTGAGCGGTGTTTCTGCAGATTCTGCTGGTTCTGCTGTAGGAGCAGCTGCTGCAGGGCCTGCTGTTGTGCCAGCTGCAGCGCGTTGATCTGCTGCATCTGCTGGAGCTTCAGCTGCTCCAGCTGCGACCGCTGCTGCGCCTGGATCTGCTCCAGCTGCACCTGCTGAGGTGGGGCTTCCAAGGACGGCTCCACAGCCTCTTCCACATCCCCGACCTCCTGCTTGATGGTCATCTTGGTGACCTCCATGTGGCACTGGGAAGGGGTCGGGGAGCGGGCAATGGGGCAAAATGTGGAGGGGATGCTGGGGATGTCTGGGGGCTCTTCCTTCACCCTGACAAGGCCCAGGGGTTCTGGGGGGGCGTCCCGGCCCCCTCTATTGCCCTGTTCCAGCTGGACGCGCAGGGTCTCCACCAGCCGCTGTTTCTGCCTTAGCATGCACGTCAGCTCCTCGATCTGCTTGTCCTTCTCCTGCAGCATCTGGTCCTTGTTCACAGACGGGGGTGCTACTTGCAGGCGTTTCTGCAGAGCAGCCATGGAGAACTGGCAGGCTGTTGGGGCCGAGCCACTCAACTCCTCTTTGATAGTGCCAAGGTGCTGGGGGGAGGGATGGAGGCTTAGCTGGGTGAGGGGAGAGCTTACCTATTTGGAAAGAGAAAAGTAGTCTCAAGATTCAAACTATAAAACCTGATTTCTGGGCACTATAAAAACATATATTTTTTTTAAAGTAAGGACACATCTGATATAGAAAGGAGACCTACCATCTCCCCAAATGAGTCTCCATTACAGCTCGTCTCGTCTGGGCTCATCCCAGCTAGTGAGCGGTCCGAGGGGGCAGGAGAGACAGGCGGGGAGGAGCTAGTGCTGCCGAAGTGCATGATCTGCTGTGGAGCAGAGGTCATGAACGGGAAGGTTGCCAAGGTTACCACACCTGCATCTCCTGATTGGTGGACCACAGAGGACAGGGCCTGGTGTTGGGAAAGTTGCTGTTGTTGTAGTAGTAGTAGTTGTTGTTGTGTTGGGTGGTTGGTTTTGGGAGCTCCGGCCCCAGACCCTGTGGCACCCCCTGCTGTTGTAGTTGTTGCACTACCACCACCACGACTGTTCTGCTGAGCCTGGTAGTTCCTCAACCGCTCGATGAGGTCATTCTTGGTGCCTGATACAGGCAAGCTCCGCAGTTTGAGCTCATGCTTCAGTTCAGCCACCTGGAGGACAAAAGAAGGTGTCAGAATGTGAAATGTTTAGACACAGTTGGTTTTGTCAACAGTCAACTCTTGATAAATGCAACGGCTTTTACTGACCTTCAGGTCGTCCAGGTTAGAAGGCAAAGAACCTGGTGTGGCCCCTCCCACATGTGTGACATTCTGCCGGCTTGGTGCACTTTGACTGGAGGAGGATGTCGAGGGGGCGGGTACGGCCGGAGAAGGAGAGGGGCCATTGGTGGGAGGTGGTTGATCTGTTAGTGGTCTGGAGAGAAAAAACATGAGTCAAAACGATGATAGGATAGGATACAGGCTGTAGTTGATGAGTATGTGAAGCAATTGTATACACACACGCGCAAACACACACTCACTCACTTGGGCGGTGCAGGAAGGATGGTGTGGTAGTTGTAGTGTTGCTGCTGCTGGTTGATGATCTGCAGCTGGAGGAAGAGCTGCTGCTGGTGGAGGATCTTGGCGTAGGTGGAGTCCAGCTGAGGGGGCGGCTCGTGGTCGGCCTTCTGGTCCGGGGGGATGTACTGGTGGTACTTCAGCTTCCTCACCTTGGGCTTGTTGTCCTTGGGCTTCTTGGATCGCTGAGGGGGGCGCTCTGAGGTGGGCTTTGGCTGGGACTGCAGGGGGAAAGATCATTGAGACGTAGTGGATTAAACACTGGACTAGTCTACTGTTAACAACAGAAGTAATGCTAAACTAATAATACAAATACAATGGGCTTTGGTACAATACTCATAATTAGCCGTGACAGCTGCCACTAACCTTGATCAGTGCAGGGGCGGCTCTCAGAACTGCTGTCCCATTGCTCAACTTCACTGGTTGGCAGGGCCCATAGAAGGGAGGAAGAGGAGGGGGTGGCGGAGGAACCTGAGTGAGAAACTGTGTGGGGGTGCTGTTGCAAGCTAGGGCGTCGTGGGGAGAGGGCAGAGGGGCGTGGCCCAGCGGAGACTCCTGACCAATGGGCTGATCAGGAGAGAGAGTATCACTACTGTCCTCATCAAAGGAGGATATCTCCCCAGCAACCTTGGGGAAGTCTGTCTCTGAGGGAGAGAAAGAGGGATGAAGAGAAGAAAGAACAAAAGAGTGAAAAGAGAGAAGGGGGAAAAAAGAGGGAAATAAATAGTGAGAAAGTAGAATAATGAGCCACCATCGTTGTTGTGATGTAGTGTGAGAGAGCCATGTAAAAAAAAGCCAGGCTTTGTGTCAACATTAGCCATGTCAGTCAGTTAATCAGTCAGTCAGCATCAACAGAGGTTCCTGCAGTGGCAGCAGGAGGAGATGGAGGCCTGCTGGGCCCGGGGCTTTATCGTCACATTGTATATGGCTGGTACATCCCCACGCCTTTGACAAAGACCATTATGGATCTTTTATTTACTGACGGCAGGCAGTTGGAGCGCTCAGCGAGCACCGTTGGCTATTAATTTCCCATCAGTGGGAGATGATGAATAACCAATATGGGGTTTGATTCATTCTCTTCCTGAACCAATCATTTGATGGCTTCCCCTTTGCACCGCCGTGTGTGTGTGTGTGTTGTGTTTGTGTGGCTGAGAGTGTGGAAAGCAGCACAGGTTTAGGTCATGTGCTTGTTCTGTGTGGATATAACTGCCTGTAATTTGATTGTTGTTATTAAGAACCACCGACAGCAGGGGCAATCCCCTGAGATTGAACCATGCTGGAACCTGACGCTCAGACATGTTTACGTTCATCTTCACAGCAATCAATCCAGTTTCTATCATCTCATTTATCTCTCGGTTTAACAGCACAGTAGAGACTACCTGTTATGTGAACATACATTTCCTTTACATTTAATCCAGCCAAGTCATGTCTTGATGCGTGCACAAACACAGCCACACACCAACACGCAAACTGACACTCTCACATTTTATAGTGTTGTGTGAAATTGAAATCAACATGTTTCTGTGATCCATGAATGCACAAATGCGAACAAACATTTGTATGATTAATATAATTTGCGCCCATGAGGGGCCCGCAGTGGGGAGGTTGGCAATGAGGTTGGCCCCTGCTCATCAGACAGTCATGAATTTACGGTATGTGTGTAAATACATATCTAAGGTTAACAATGATATCTCCATGCTTGGCAGCAGCTTTGAAGCATCTGAAGGCAGGCAAGGCCCTTCTAGATGGGCATGGTGGGAGAATGCCAACTTGAACATCAATATACTCATTTTGGCTGGAGGACATGGCCAGGAGGGACAAGCAGAGGTTCTCCCGTTTTAACACACATACAGTGCATTCACAGTGTATTCGGAAAGTACTCAGACGCTTGACTTTTTCCACATTTTGTTACGTTACAGCCGTATTCTAAAATCTCATCAATGTACACACAACACCCCAAACTGACAAAGTGAAAACAGGTTTTTAGATATGTTTGCAAATGTATTAAACTTAAACAGAAATACCTTATTCCATAAGTATTCAGACCCTTTGCTATGAGAATCGAAATTGAGCTCAGGTGCATCCTGTTTCCATTGATCATCCCTTTTGATTGCAGTCCACCTGTGATAAATTCAATTGATTGGACATGATTTGGAAAGGCCCACACCTATCTATATAAGGTCCCACAGTTGACAGTGCATGTCACAGCAAAAACCAAGGCATGAGGACGAAGGAATTGTCCGTAGAGCTCAGAGACAGGATTGTGTCGGTACAGATCTGGGTAAGGGTACCAAAATATTTCTGGTCCCTAAAAACACAGTGGCCTCCATCATTCTTAAATGGAAGAAGTTTGGAATCACCAAGACAGCTGGCCGCCCGGCCAAACTGAGCAATCGGGGGAGAAGGGCCTTGGTCAGGGAGGTGACCAAGTACCCAATAGTTACTCTGACAGAGCTCCAGAGTTCCTCTGTGGAGATGGGATAACTTTCCAGAAGGACAACCATCTCTGCAGCACTCCACCATCAGGCCATTATGTTAGAGTGGCCAGACAGAAGCCACTCCTCAGTAAAAGGCACATGACAGTCCACTTGGAGTTTGCCAATAGGTACCTAGACTCTCAGACCATGAAAAACAAGGTTCTCTGGTCTGATGAAACCAAGATTGAACTCTTTGGCCTGAATGTCAAGCGTCATGTCTGGAAGAAACCTGGCACCATCCTTAAGGTGAAGCATAGTGGTGGCAGCATCATGCTGTGGGTATGTTTTTCAGCGGCAGGGATTGGGAGACGAGTCAAGATTGAGGGAAAGATTAACAGAGCAAAGTACAGAGAGATCCTTGATGAAAACCTGCTCCAGAGCGCTCAGGACCTCAGACTGGGGTGAAGGTTCACCTTCCAACAGGACAACGATCCTAAGCACACAGCCAAGACAACGCAGGAGTGGCTTTGGGACAAGTCTCTGAATGTCCTTGAGCGGCACAGCCAGAGCCCGGACTTGAACCCGATTGAACATCTCTGGAGAAACCTGAAAATAGCTGTGCAGCGAAGCTCCCCATCCAACCTGACAGAGCTTGAGAGGATCTGCAGAGAAGAATAGGAGAAACTCCCCAAATACAGGAGTGCCAAGCTTGCAGCATTATACACAAGAAGACTTGAGGCTGTAATCGCTGCCAAAGGTGCTTCAACAAAGTACTGAGTAAAGGGTCTGAATACTTATATAAATGTGATATTGCAGTTTTTTATTTTGAATAAATTAGCAAACATTTCTAAAAACCTGTTTTTGCTTTGTCATTATGGGGTATTGTGTGTAGATTGAGGGGGGGAAAACTATTGAATCCATTTTAGCTGTAACGTAACAAAATGTCAAGGGGTCTGAATACTTTCTGAATGTACTGTACATACACACACATACACTGAGACACACACAGATGTACAGTATTAATGTGACTGGGTCCGATGTGAGCAGAGTTCATATGAGATTTTATTCAGTACCTGTTCTTGACGACCTTCATATAGAGTTTCACTGGGTGGACTATTTTTGCTTATTCAGCAGATGTTCACATCACGCTAGTGAGCAAATTTGTGAATTGTGGCAATTGGAAACATGGGGCTTGTGGAATGGTGGACTTCTTACAAGAACCTGTTTGATGCTGTTGAAATGATAGAATAGTGTAGTGATCATCATGAGAGCTCATTTGCTAGTGTGGCTACATAATATGGAGTGGTACTGTGTCTGCTTGATGCTGCTGCTTTAGTTACCTACGATGGCCTGTTTGATGCTGCTGCTGCTTTAGTTACCTACGATGGCCTGTTTGATGCTGCTGCTGCTGCTTTAGTTACCTACGATGGCCTGTTTGATGCTGCTGCTGCTTTAGTTACCTACGATGGCCTGTTTGATGCTGCTGCTGCTTTAGTTACCTACGATGGCCTGTTTGATGCTGCTGCTGCTGCTGCTTTAGTTACCTACGATGGCCTGTTTGATGCTGCTGCTGCTGCTGCTTTAGTTACCTACGATGGCCTGTTTGATGCTGCTGCTGCTGCTGCTTTAGTTACCTACGATGGCCTGTTTGATGCTGCTGCTGCTGCTGCTTTAGTTACCTACGATGGCCTGTTTGATGCTGCTGCTGCTGCTGCTTTAGTTACCTACGATGGCCTGTTTGATGCTGCTGCTGCTGCTTTAGTTACCTACGATGGCCTGTTTGATGCTGCTGCTGCTTTAGTTACCTACGATGGCCTGTTTGATGCTGCTGCTGCTGCTTTAGTTACCTACGATGGCCTGTTTGATGCTGCTGCTTTAGTTACCTACGATGGCCTGTTTGATGCTGCTGCTTTAGTTACCTACGATGGCCTGTTTGATGCTGCTGCTTTAGTTACCTACGATGGCCTGTTTGATGCTGCTGCTTTAGTTACCTACGATGGCCTGTTTGATGCTGCTGCTTTAGTTACCTACGATGGCCTGTTTGATACTGCTGCTTTAGTTACCTACGATGGCCTGTTTGATGCTGCTGCTTTAGTTACCTACGATGGCCTGTTTGATGCTGCTGCTTTAGTTACCTACGATGGCCTGTTTGATGCTGCTGCTTTAGTTACCTACGATGGCCTGTTTGATGCTGCTGCTGCTGCTTTAGTTACCTACGATGGCCTGTTTGATGCTGCTGCTGCTTTAGTTACCTACGATGGCCTGTTTGATGCTGCTGCTGCTTTAGTTACCTACGATGGCCTGTTTGATGCTGCTGCTGCTTTAGTTACCTACGATGGCCTGTTTGATGCTGCTGCTGCTTTAGTTACCTACGATGGCCTGTTTGATGCTGCTGCTGCTTTAGTTACCTACGATGGCCTGTTTGATGCTGCTGCTGCTTTAGTTACCTACGATGGCCTGTTTGATGCTGCTGCTGCTTTAGTTACCTACGATGGCCTGTTTGATGCTGCTGCTGCTTTAGTTACCTATGATGGCCTGTTTGATGCTGCTGCTGCTTTAGTTACCTATGATGGCCTGTTTGATGCTGCTGCTGCTTTAGTTACCTACGATGGCCTGTTTGATGCTGCTGCTGCTTTAGTTACCTATGATGGCCTGTTTGATGCTGCTGCTTTAGTTACCTATGATGGCCTGTTTGATGCTGCTGCTTTAGTTACCTATGATGGCCTGTTTGATGCTGCTGCTTTAGTTACCTATGATGGCCTGTTTGATGCTACTGTGTACAGGCAGGATGTTCTTGTGAATGAGCTCCATGGGGCCGGGCCGGTGGGAGATCTTGTCGTTGAGGTTGTCAGCCAGACGGGCCCTCTTCAGCTGCAGTTGTTTGGCCTGGAGGGAGGGTTCCGCCGACGTCTCTGAACACACAGCACACAGCGGGTTAGCCAGCCAACAACCATCAGGCACGTGATCTTTATCAGGGAACCAGGAAATCAAAGCTGTGAGTTTCAACGTCAATGCTTATGTAATGATGCAGATACGAAGTTACAAGCACACAGCACAGCTACCAGTTATGGCACTCAATATCAGCTAATGGAATGGAAGAGCAAACAATTGTGGGAATTTATTTTGTAGCCTACATTTTTCAGGTGCAGCACCCTCTGGCTCAGGGAGGGGGCGCTGTCTGAGAAACTCACCCTCCAGAATGTGCATCCTGACCAGCTCCGACCTCTCCGGCCGACTTCGGATCTTCCTCTTTAGGTAGTCTTCAGTCTGGGAGAGGGGAGAAGAGGAAGAGAAAAGAGGAAGAGAGAAGGGGAGAAATGATTCACTTTTTAACCAGTTCACCGTTGAGGGTCAGTTTAAAAGTGTTCATCTGACAGACACCACAAAGAGTGAGAGGAGTATGAAGAGAAACTCACCCGCGCTCGCTCTAAACTTCGTCTCTGTTCGTGGAAGGCAGCTGGACTTTTCAGCGCTGGAGAGAGAGAGAAGACATTAACAGGGCAAAGTGTATGTTCATGCTGATGTTTAAAAAAACAAGTGGCTAGAAACGCATGTCCTCATGTACCAGGCAATGACATCATAATGTACACTGCTCCAAAAAATAAAGGGAACACTTAAACAACCCATCCTAGATCTGAATGAAAGAAATAATCTTATTAAATACTTTTTTCTTTACATAGTTGAATGTGCTGACAACAAAATCACACAAAAATAATCAATGGAAATCCAATTTATCAACCCATGGAGGTCTGGATTTGGAGTCACACTCAAAATTAAAGTGGAAAACCACAAGACAGGCTGATCCAACTTTGATGTAATGTCCTTAAAACAAGTCAAAATGAGGCTCAGTAGTGTGTGTGGCCTCCACGTGCCTGTATGACCTCCCTACAACACCTGGGCATGCTCCTGATGAGGTGGCGGATGGTCTCCTGAGGGATCTCCTCCCAGACCTGGACTAAAGCATCCGCCAACTCCTGGACAGTCTGTGGTGCAACGTGGCGTTGGTGGATGGAGCGAGACATGATGTCCCAGATGTGCTCAATTGGATTCAGGTCTGGGGAACGGGCGGGCCAGTCCATAGCATCAATGCCATCCTCTTGCAGGAACTGCTGACACACTCCAGCCACATGAGGTCTAGCATTGTCTTGCATTAGGAGGAACCCAGGGCCAACCGCACCAGCATATGGTCTCACAAGGGGTCTGAGGATCTCATCTCGGTACCTAATGGCAGTCAGGCTACCTCTGGCGAGCACATGGAGGGCTGTGTGGCCCCCCAGAGAAATGCCACCCCACACCATGACTGACCCACCGCCAAACCGGTCATGCTGGAGGATGTTGCAGGCAGCAGAACGTTCTCCATGGCGTCTCCAGACTCTGTCACGTCTGTCACGTGCTCAGTGTGAACCTGCTTTCATCTGTGAAGAGCACAGGGCACCAGTGGCGAATTTGCCAATCTTGGTGTTCTCTGGTAAATGCCAAACGTCCTGCACGGTGTTGGGCTGTAAGCACAACCCCCACCTGTGGATGTCGGGCCCTCATACCACCCTCATGGAGTCTGTTTCTGACCGTTTGAGCAGACACATGCACATTTGTGGCCTGCTGGAGGTCATTTTGCTGGGCTCTGGCAGTGCTTCTCCTGCTCCTCCTTGCACAAAGGCTGAGGTAGCGGTCCTGCTGCTGGGTTGTTGCCCACCTACGGCCTCCTCCACGTCTCCTGATGTACTGGCCCGTCTCCTGGTAGCGCCTCCATGCTCTGGACACTACGCTGACAGACACAGCAAACCTTCTTGCCACAGCTCACATTGATGTGCCATCCTGGATGAGCTGCACTACCTGAGTCACTTGTGTGGGTTGTAGACTCCGTCTCATGCTACCACTAGAGTGAAAGCACCGCCAGCATTCAAAAGTGACCAAAACATCAGCCAGGAAGCATAGGAACTGAGAAGTGGTCTGTGGTCCCCACCTGCAGAACCACTCCTTTATTGGGGGTGTCTTGCTAATTGCCTATAATTTCCACCTGTTGTTTATTCCATTTGCACAACAGCATGTGCAATTTATTGTCAATCAGTGCTGCTTCCTAAGTGGACAGTTTGATTTCACAGAAGTGTGATTGACTTGGAGTTACATTGTGTTGTTTAAGTGTTCCCTTTATTTTTTTGAGCAGTGTACTTTACATTTTACACTTGAGTACTCAAAACCAATAGCATATCAGTATGCCTCTAGTCATTCATGAGTCAAATAGCAGGTTTCCATTTTCATGGTCTGACAGTCACAAGGTGGGAATGGAATGGAGACATCAACGGGTTTTCCCTGAATGTGATTTTCCACTGTTTGATAATTACTCCAGCCACTACATATTGCTTCCCGGTCTATAGAATAATGCATGTATTGTATATTGAGCTATCATATAGGTACCTGCAGTACCTTGTTTCTGTGGGGAGAAGTGACAAGTAACCTGCTTCTGCAGTCAGAGCAGACAAGAGACAGCGATAAATAGAGTGCTAGCTAGATTGTCAGTAACACATTAGCTCTCCCTCCCTCATCTCCCTCCCTCCAATGCATAGTCTGTGTTCTGACCGGGCGGGTCAGGTCAGTTGGCCCCAGGTCAGCCTCATAGTACCAGTACAAGCCTCAGTTCACCCCGTTGAGCATGGGCACATCACTGTTGCCCCCACACCCCTAGGACTCTACCCCTGTGCCCCCTAGCCTCCTGGATGGGTACATGACCTCCTTGGGCGGTGCGGTTCCAGCGTGCCTGTCTGTCAGTGAGGAGAGAGGAGCGGGAGGGCGATGAGGTCAGAGCCAAAAGCCCCATTTATCTGCGTGAGCGCCCGCATCACCGGCCTCCAACCCACTCGCTGCTGACACACTGCCCTGCTGTTAGGGTACAAGAGGGACTGCTACGTAGCAGTTATAACATGTAACGGCCCTGCTACGCTACAGCCATCTCAAACGTTTGTTTACAGTGCCTTGCGAAAGTATTCGGCCCCCTTGAACTTTGACCTTTTGCCACATTTCAGGCTTCAAACATAAAGATATAAAACTAATTTTTTGTGAAGAATCATCAACAAGTGGGACACAATTATGAAGTGGAACGAAATTTATTGGATATTTCAAACTTTTTTAACAAATAAAAAACAGAAAAATTGGCCGTGCAAAATTATTCAGCCCCTTTACTTTCAGTGCAGCAAACTCTCTCCAGAAGTTCAGTGAGGATCTCTGAATGATCCAATGTTGACCTAAATGACTAATGATGATAAATAAAATCCACCTGTGTGTAATCAAGTCTCCGTATAAATGCACCTGCTCTGTGATAGTCTCAGAGGTCCGTTTAAAGCGCAGAGAGCATCATGAAGAACAAGGAACACACCAGGCAGGTCCGAGATACTGTTGTGGAGAAGTTTAAAGCCGGATTTGGATACAAAAAGATTTCCCAAGCTTTAAACATCCCAAGGAGCACTGTGCAAGCGATAATATTGAAATCGAAGGAGTATCAGACCACTGCAAATCTACGAAGACCCGGCCGCCCCTCTAAACTTTCAGCTCATACAAGAAGAAGACTGATCAGAGATGCAGCCAAGAGGCCCATGATCACTCTGGATGAACTGCAGTGATCTACAGCTGAGGTGGGAGACTCTGTCCATAGGACAACAATCAGTCGTATACTGCACAAATCTGGCCTTTATGGAAGAGTGGCAAGAAGAAAGCCATTTCTTAAAGATATACATAAAAAGTGTCGTTTAAAGTTTGCCACTAGCCACCTGGGAGACACACCAAACATGTGGAAGAAGGTGCTCTGGTCAGATGAAACCAAAATCGAACTTTTTGGCAACAATGCAAAACGTTATGTTTGGCGTAAAAGCAACACAGCTCATCACCCTGAACACACCATCCCCACTGTCAAACATGGTGGTGGCAGCATCATGGTTTGGGCCTGCTTTTCTTCAGCAGGGGCAGGGAAGATGGTTCAAATTGATGGGAAGATGGATGGAGCCAAATACAGGACCATTCTGGAAGAAAACCTGATGGAGTCTGCAAAAGACCTGAGACTGGGACGGAGATTTGTCTTCCAACAAGACAATGATCCAAAACATAAAGCAAAATCTACAATGGAATGGTTCACAAATAAACATATCCAGGTGTTAGAACGGCCAAGTCAAAGTCCAGACCTGAATCCAATCGAGAATCTGTGGAAAGAACTGAAAACTGCTGTTCACAAACGCTCTCCATCCAACCTCACTGAGCTCGAGCTGTTTTGCAAGGAAGAATGGGCAAAAATGTCAGTCTCTCGATGTGCAAAACTGATAGAAACATACCCCAAGCGACTTACAGCTGTAATCGCAGCAAAAGGTGGCACTACAAAGTATTAACTTAAGGGGGCTGAATAATTTTGCACGGCCAATTTTTCAGTTTTTTATTTGTTAAAAAAGTTTGAAATATCCAATAAATTTCGTTCCACTTCATGATTGTGTCCCACTTGTTGTTGATTCTTCACAAAAAAATACAGTTTTATATCTTTATGTTTGAAGCCTGAAATGTGGCAAAAGGTCGAAAAGTTCAAGGGGGCCGAATACTTTCGCAAGGCACTGTATTCTTCCTCGGGGGTTGATTTGAAAATCAAACTATTGTAATGGAAGGGGCCGGCTCTCGGGGGCTGTGGGTGTTTAAGTGAGAAAGACACAGAGGAGAGCCAACCAGTAAAAAGCACAGCCCACTTTATTATCGAGGCATTGTGCTGACAACATCAAAGAGCCATTCCAGGATCTGAAATCAGGAGGACTTTGAGAGTTAGGTGTTATCCTGAGTAGTTTACATCTGGTTGAAGTCTGTTGTTGTGTTTTTATTGTGGAGTTGAACGTGTTAATCTGATGCTGGGTGTTGGTCTGTGCAACTACCTGTACATGAACCCCACTTTCACTCTCTTTTTTCACTTCCTGTCTGGCTTCCTCCCCGGCTTCCTCCCCTTACTTCTAGTCACAACACCCATTATGTAACCAAGACGTATGGACTAAACAAAATGACCCTCATTACACCTTCTAATTGAATTTAATGAAAGATAATAAAACAATAATTGCTGTTGCTCTCATATTCTCATAGCATAGCACCCTAATCTTCATTAATTAGGTATTCATTGTTGAAAGGGTTTCCTGAACCTTCCTTCACCAACTAATCAACCAACATGACTGCGAAATATATATCTGGCCTCTTGAGCAAAACACTGTACATCCTGACCACTCGCCACTGAAGAAATGTACATGGTGAAAGAATTCTTCTCAGTCCTTCCCTGCGCTCCTAAATGGACTGACTGTGTCTGTATCTGTGGCTAAGCTTATGAACATCATGGACCGTGATGTATTTATGCATGCAGAATAACGAGTCACCTAAGTGCATCTGTGAGCGCGAGGAAGAGTGTTTCATGCATGATGGTGTGTGGATCACGTCTTCTCTGCAGTTTTACTAGAAGCAGCACGCGATGTCTTAAAGTGGATATAAATAACATGTAAGGTAGGATATCACCAGGCCTGCTTATTATAGCCCAGGTTCACACAGTGTGACACAAACACACCCTTACACCACAGCCGGCTAACCACGCATGCAGTCGCACAAATACTGTTAAATGATTCCAACCATGAGAAACAGTCATGATTGTTATTTAATTCAATACATGGTATGTGATATCACTAGCTAAAACAGCCATCTAATAAAAACAATCAACCGTCATTAAACTGCCCAAAATGGACAATAAAGTATCTGTTCTATTTTAAAGGTCATTTTGATTCCTGTAATTGAAGGCTTGACAATACGTTTCACTGTTATCTTGAATTAGACAAATGCTTCAAATTGCAAAAATCTAAATGTCTCTCCACAGAGACATGTGTGTGCGTCCTGAATATGCTTCACTGTTTTCTAGGTTAGAGCGTATACGCTATGGAAAATCCCATTATCTTGACTTAGTAATTCATTTTCATACACTCGTAACAATGTGCGTAAGCAAACATATGACTGTTAGCCAACGTCCTAGAATGTTATGTTATCCACCCAACAGTGCACATTCAGGCTAATGTTTGTCTGGACAAAGAGCCAATTGGCTCATACAAAAGTATGTGGACACTCCTTCAAATTAGTGGACTATTTCAGCCACAAGCGTCAGCTGGACTCTGGAGCAGTGGAAATGCGTTCTCTGGCGTGATGAATCACACTTCACCATCTGGCAGTCCGACGGACTAATCTGGGTTTGGTGGATGCCAGGAGAACGCAACCTGCCCCAATGCATAGTGCCAACTGTAACGTTTGGTGGAGGAGGAATAATGGTCTGGGGCTGTTTTTCATGGTTCGGGCTAGGTCCCTTAGTTTCAGTGAAGGGAAATGTTAACGCTATAGCATACAGTGACATTCTAGCCGATTCTGTGCTTCCAACTTTGTGGCAATGGTTTGGGGAAGGCCCTTTCCTGTTTCAGCATGACAATGCC
The DNA here is from genome assembly GCF_965601325.2 of Salmo salar. NCBI lineage: Eukaryota > Metazoa > Chordata > Actinopteri > Salmoniformes > Salmonidae > Salmo > Salmo salar. Next base: position 67,981,725 of record NC_138293.1, on the reverse strand, counting down.
CCCATGCACAAAGAGTTCCATACAGAAATGGTTTGTCGAGATCGGTGTGGAAGAACTTGACTGGCTTGCACAGCAGGTGTCCACATACTTTTGTTCATGTAGTGTACGTATCTCTGAGGTGGTGAGTAGAAAATGTTGCAGGCCTCCGACTGAACCAGTCCTCCGGTCAGCAGTGATCAGAGGAGCCTGACACTGAGCATCACCCCTACAGTTAACCCTCATTTAGCGCTTCTCTTTTTCTGTGGTTCAAACAAAAACATAGCTTTTACATGAGACCACTTCCTCACTGCTCTCTGATTGGATGGAGTGGTGCCACCCTGGGATTGCATAAGACAGAGACTGGTGTCCCAAATGGCACCCTATTCCATACAAAGTGCACTACACCAAAAATGTAAGAGGGAATGAGAGGAAAGAGAAGTGGCTGTCTGCACACACAGTACCAGCAAGGAGGACCTATTTTGAAGTGATACTCAGACCTAGAGGTTAAATATGTATTCAGGAGGGAAGCGAGAGGACGAGGGGGAGCGAAGGAAATAGTCAGGAGACATGATGACTCACCTGCCGTAAGGTGGTCATTTAGCAGACCAATGCCTTTCCTGTGACTGCTACTCTTTCCCTCTCCTATCCTCTGCCATCTCCTCGCACCCTCTCCTCTACTGTTCTCTGCCACCTCCTCACACCCTCTCCTCTACTGTTCTCTGCCATCTCCTCACAGCCTCTCCTATCCTCTGCCATCTCCTCGCACCCTCTCCTCTACTGTTCTCTGCCACCTCCTCACACCCTCTCCTCTACTGTTCTCTGCCATCTCCTCACAGCCTCTCCTATCCTCTGCCATCTCCTCACAGCCTCTCCTCTACTGTTCTCTGCCACCTCCTCACACCCTCTCCTCTCCTATCCTCTGCCATCTCCTCGCACCCTCTCCTCTACTGTTCTCTGCCACCTCCTCACACCCTCTCCTCTCCTGTTCCCTGCCATCTCCTCGCACCCTCTCCTCTCCTGTTCTCTGCCACCTCCTCACACCCTCTCCTCTCCTGTTCCCTGCCATCTCCTCGCACCCTCTCCTCTCCTGTTCTCTGCCACCTCCTCACACCCTCTCCTCTCCTGTTCCCTGCCATCTCCTCGCACCCTCTCCTCTACTGTTCTCTGCCACCTCCTCACACCCTCTCCTCTCCTGTTCCCTGCCATCTCCTCGCACCCTCTCCTCTACTGTTCTCTGCCATCGCCTCGCACCCTCTCCTCTACTGTTCTCTGCCATCGCCTCGCACCCTCTCCTCTCCTGTTCCCTGCCATCTCCTCGCACCCTCTCCTCTACTGTTCTCTGCCATCTCCTCGCACCCTCTCCTCTACTGTTCTCTGCCATCTCCTCGCACCCTCTCCCCTACTGTTCCCTGCCATCGCCTCGCACCCTCTCCCCTACTGTTCCCTGCCATCGCCTCGCACCCTCTCCCCTACTGTTCCCTGCCATCGCCTCGCACCCTCTCCTCTCCTGTTCCCTGCCATCTCCTCGCACCCTCTCCCCTACTGTTCCCTGCCATCTCCTCGCACCCTCTCCCCTACTGTTCTCTGCCATCTCCACACACCGTCTCCTCTCCTATTCTCTGCCATCTCCACACACCGTCTCCTCTCCTATTCTCTGCCATCTCCACACACCGTCTCCTCTCCTATTCTCTGCCATCTCCTCACACCGTCTCCTATTCTCTGCCATCTCCTCACACCGTCTCCTATTCTCTGCCATCTCCTCACACCGTCTCCTATTCTCTGCCATCTCCTCACACCGTCTCCTATTCTCTGCCATCTCCTCACACCGTCTCCTATTCTCTGCCATCTCCTCACACCGTCTCCTATTCTCTGCCATCTCCTCACACCGTCTCCTATTCTCTGCCATCTCCTCACACCGTCTCCTATTCTCTGCCATCTCCTCACACCGTCTCCTATTCTCTGCCATCTCCTCACACCGTCTCCTATTCTCTGCCATCTCCTCACACCGTCTCCTATTCTCTGCCATCTCCTCACACCGTCTCCTATTCTCTGCCATCTCCTCACACCGTCTCCTATTCTCTGCCATCTCCTCACACCGTCTCCTATTCTCTGCCATCTCCTCACACCCTCTCCTCTACTGTTCTGTGCCATCTCCTCACAGCCGCTCCTCTCCTATTCTATTCTCTGCCATCTCCTCACACCGTCTCCTATTCTCTGCCATCTCCTCACACCCTCTCCTCTACTGTTCTGTGCCATCTCCTCACAGCCGCTCCTCTCCTATTCTATTCTGTGCCATCTCCTCACAGCCTCTCCTCTCCTCTGCCATCTCCTCACACCCTCTCCTCTACTGTTCTGTGCCATCTCCTCACAGCCTCTCCTCTCCTATTCTATTCTGTGCCATCTCCTCACAGCCTCTCCTCTGCCATCTCCTCACACCCTCTCCTCTACTGTTCTGTGCCATCTCCTCATACCCTCTGCACTCTCTCCAAAATCCTCCCTCTCTTATGTTGAATGAGACCCTGGCCTTGTTGCTTAGTCTGGCCCCATGCAGACTGGGGTTCTCTTCTGATCAACGTAAGAAAGGAGAAGTAAACATAAAAGAGAAGCAGCAATAGCAGATATAATAAGGTTGAGCAATACATCCCAACAAAGCTGCTACTGTGACTGTCTAACACTGTTGCATTTTAGCCACTCGGAAAGCACAGTAAAGAAATATTCTAACGTATCAAGGCTGTTAGTAGTAGAAGGAAATGCGAGCCTTTTTTGTGTCGGCCGCACATTGAATTCAATCCCGCTGCACACAACACTGTGTGCCGTTTCACTTGTTACCAGCAAAGGTTCATGAAGAGTGCCCAGGGGTGGAAGACTCAAATGACTACTCTAGCCAAGTCTGACAACCACTACACACATCGGTCTGAACAGAGTGTGACTAAATTCAACGGCACCCTTTGTCTCAACATTACTATAAGGAGTAGATTTCAATTGGTATCTTCTCTAATACTCCAAAAGCATGGAGAATAGGCATTGTTAAATACTTGTCTAAACGCTAAGGTAGTCTGTGTCAAACCATAAGACCTTCCCCTTGTGTGGTTCCTTACAGAACAAGAAAAATGTGAGCAATTTATAATAGTGTTATATCGTGTAATACTAGGCAGTGTACTGTAAATATGAACAACTTGCAATGCATAGAGAGTAACGTTAGTACATGTGCATTTCCTTTACTGGGCCAAATAGGGTTTTGAAAGTGAACAGAGAAAGCGTTCTATTGGCGTTTCAAAACCCTGACTGAGGAGGATCATGCATCCTCAATGAATGAAATGCCAAAGAAAAACATGTCTGCTACTGGTTTATTACTCATTAACCCAATCAGATTAAACCCATTCATGTCCATAACGGATATGTATCACTTCCTTTGGTACACTTGTTCTCTGAGCTTACTGATGGAGATTTTTTACCGGCCAAAGCATTTGTCTACAATATGAGGTTTTGATATTGTTCTATATTTAGCCTTTGGACACATGGGGTTAGTGTCTTGTTCAAATGATCAGATCTTAATTTTTGGTACTGTATATAGAGTGCCCTCCGTAATTATTGGGACAGTGAAGCATGTTTTCTTATTTTGACTCTATACTCCAGCACTTTGGATTTGAAACGATACAATGACTATACGGTTAAAGTGCAGACTGTCAACTTTCATTTGAGGAGATTTTCATCCATAAATAGGGTGAACTTGAGAAATTACAGCACTTTTTGGACCTGAAAATAGCTGTGCAGCGACGCTCCCCATCCAACCTGACTGAGCTTGAGAGGCTCTGCAAAGAAGAAAATGGGAGAAACTCCCCAAATACAGGTGTGCCAAGCGTGTAGCGTCAAACCCAAGAAGACCCGAGGCTGTAATCACTGCCAAAGGCGCTTCAACTAAGTACTGAGTAAAGGGTCTGAATAGTTATGTAAATTAGATATTTCCGTTTTTTATTTTGAATAAATTGGGGTGTTGTGTAGATTGATGAGGGAAACAATTGTTTTAATCCATTTTATAAAAAGGCTGTAACGTAACAAAATGTGGAAACAGTCAAGGGGTCTGAATACTTTCCGAATGCACTGTATATGTGGACATCTGCTCGTCAAAAATCTCATTCCAAAATCATGGGCATTAATATGGAGTTGGTCCCCCCTTTGCTGCTGTAACAGGCTCCACTCTTCTGGGAAGGCTTTCCACTAGATGTTGGAACATTGCTGCGGGGACTTGCTTCCATTCAGCTACAAGAGCATTAGTGAGGTCTTGTGGCTGATGTTGGGTGATTAGGCATGGCTCGCAGTCAGCATTCCAATTCATCCCAAAGGTGTTTGATGGGGTTGAAGTCAGGGGCTCTGTGCAGGCCAGTCAAGTTCTTCCACACCGATCTCGACAAACCATTTCTTTATGGACCTCGCTTTATGCATGGGGGCATTGTCATGCTGAAACAGGAAAGGGTCTTCCCCAAACTGTTGCCAAAAAGTTGGAAGCACAGAATCGTCTAGAATGTCATTGTATGCTGTAACGTTAAGATTTCTGTTCACTGCAACTAAGGGGCGTAGCCTGAACCATGAATAACAGCCCCAAGAACATTATTCCTCCTCCACCAAACGTTACAGTTGGCAGAACGCATTCGGGCAAGCAGGGTAGAATTTTGACGAACTGACTTGTTGGAAAGGTGGTATCCTATGACGGTGCCACGATGAAAGTCACTGAGCTCTTCAGTAAGGCCATTCTACTGCCAATGTTTGTATAGCTGTTTATGCTCGATTTTATACACCTGTCAGGAACGATGCACATACTTTTGTATATACAGTTGAAGTCAAAAGTTTACATACACTTAAAACTAGTTTTTCACTCCACAAATTTCTTGTTAACAAACTATAGTTTTGGCAAGTCAGTTAGGACATCTGCTTTGTGCATGACAAGTCATTTTTCCAACAATTGTTTACAGACCGATTATTTCACTGTATCTCAATTCCAGTGGGTCAGAAGTTTAAATACACTAAGTCGACTGTCTTTAAACAGCTTGGAAAATTCCAGAAAATGATGTCATTTGCCATGACATCATTTGAGTCAATTGGAGGTATACCTGTAGATGTATTTCAAGGCCTACCTTCAAATTCAGTGCCTCTTTGCTTGACATCATGGGAAAATCAAAAGAAATCAGCCAAGACCTCAGAAAGAAATTGTAGACCTCCACAAGTCTGGTTCATCCTCCACAAGTCTGGTTCATCCTCCACAAGTCTGGTTCATCCTCCAATTTCCAAACGGCTGAAGGTACCACGTTAATCTGTACAAACAATAGTACGCAAGTATAAACACCATGGGGCCACGCAGCCGTCATACCGCTCAGGAAGGAGACGTGTTCTGTCTCCTAGAGATGAACGTACTTTGGTGCGAAAAGTGCAAATCAATCCCAGAACCACAGCAAAGGACCGTGTAAAGATGCTGGAAGAAACAGGTACAAAAGTATCTATATCCACAGTAAAACGAGTCCTATATCGACATAACCTGAAAGGCCGCTCAGCAAGGAAGAAGCCACTGCTCTAAAACCGCCATAAAAAAGCCAAACTATGGTTTGCAACTACACATGGGGAGAAAGATCGTACTTTTTGGAGAAATGTCCTCTGTTCTGATGAAACAAAAATAGGACTGTTTGGCCATAATGACCATCGTTATGTTTGGAGGAAAAAGGGGGAGGCTTGCAAGCCGAAGAACACCATCCCAACCGTGAAGCACTGGGGTGGCAGCATCATGTTGTGAGGGTGCTTTGCTGCAGGAGGGACTGGTGCACTTCACAAAATAGATGGCATCATGAGGGAGGAAAAATATGTGGATATATTGAAGCAACATCTCAAGACATCAGTCAGGAAGTTAAAGCTTGGTCGCAAATGGGTCTTCCAAATGGACATACTTCCAAAGTTGTGGCAAAATGGCTTAAGGACAACAAAGTCAAGGTATTGGAGTGCCCATCACAAAGCCCTGACCTCAATCACATAGAACATTTGTGGGCAGAACTGAAAAAGTGTGTGCGAGCAAGGATGCCTACAAACCTGACTCAGTTACACGAGCTCTGTCAGGAGGAATGGGCCAAAATTCACCCAACTTATTGTGGAAGGCTACCCAAAACGTTTGACCCAAGTTAAACAATTTAAAGGCAATGCTACCAAATACTAATTGAGTGTATGTAAACTTCTGACCCACTGGGAATGCGATGAAAGAAATAGAAGCTGAAATAAATCATTCTCGCTACTATTATTCTGACATTTCACGTTCTTAAAATAAAGTGGTGATCCTAACTGACCTAAGACAGGGAATTCTTACTAGGATTAAATGTCAGGAATTGTGGAAAAACTGAGTTTAAATGTATTTGGCTAAGGTGCATGTAAACTTCCGACTTCAACTGTAGGCAATTAAGGTCACAGTTATGAAAACTTATGACACTAAAGAGGCCTTTCTACTGACTCTGAAAAACATCAAAAGATGCCCAGGGTCCCTGCTCATCTGCATGAACGTGCCTTAGGCATGCTGCAAAGGGGCATGAGGACAGCAGATGTGGCCAGGGCAATAAATTGCAATGTCTGTACAGTGAGATACCTAAGACAGCGCTACAGGGAGACGGGACGGACAGCTGATTGTTACACGTGGTCTGCCACTGCGAGGACAACACCTGCACAGGATCTGTACATTCGAACATCACACCTGTGGGACAGGTACAGGATGGCAACAACAACTACCAGAGTTACACCAGGAAAGCAAAATCCATCAGTGCTCAAACTGTCCGCAATAGGCTGAGAGAGGCTAGACTGAGGGCATGTAGGCCTGTTGTAAAGGCAGGTCCTCACCAGACATCACCGGCAACGTCGCCTATGGGCACAAACCCACCGTCACTGGACTAGACAGGACTGGCAAAAAGTGCTCTTCTCTGACGAGTCGCGGTTTTGTCTCACCAGGGGTGATGGTCGGATTAGCGTTTATCGTCGAAGGAATGAGCGTTACACTGAGGCCTGTACTCTGGAGTGGGATTGATGTGGAGGTGGAGGGTCCGTCATGGTCTGGGGCGGTGTGGCACAGCATCATCGGACTGAGCTTGTTGTCATTGCAGGCAATCTCAACGCTGTGCGTTACAGGGAAGACATCCTCCTCCCTCATGTGGTACCCTTCCTGCAGGCTCATCCTGACATAACCCTCCAGCATGACAATGCCACCAGCCATACTGCTCGTTCTGTGCGTGATTTCCTGCAAGAAAGGAATGTCAGTGTTCTGCCATGGCCAGCGGGGATCTCAGTCCCATTGAGCACGTCTGGGACTTGCTGGATCAGAGGGTGAGGGCTAGGGCTATTCCCCCCAGAAATGTCCAGGAACTTGCAGGTGCCTTGGTGGAAGAGTGGGGTAACATCTCACAGCAAGAACTGGCAAATCTGGTGCAGTCCATGAGGAGGAGATGCACTGCAGTACTTAATGCAGCTGGTGGCCACAACAGACACTGGCTTACTTTTGATTTTGACCCCCCCCCCCCCTTTGTTCAGGGACACATTATTCAATTTCTGTTAGTCACATGTCTGTGGAACTTGTTCAGTTTATGTCTCAGTTGTTGAATCTTATGTTCATACAAATATTTACACATTAAGTTTGCTGAAAATAAACACAGTTCATAGTGAGAGGACGTTTCTTTTTTGGCCGATACCGATATCCAATATTTTCCTTGCAAAAAAAACAATACCGATAACTGATATTACACATTTTAGCGGCCTTTTAGGCATTCTAGTACAGTTAAATAGTTCACACACACACATGGACGCAGCTGTCTAAGGCACTGCATCTCAGTGCAAGAGGCGTCACTACAATCCCTGGTTTGAATCCAGGCTCTATCACATCCGGCCGTGATTGGCAGTCCCATAGGGCGGCGCACAATTGGCCCAGCATCGTAAATAAGAATTTGTTCTTAACTGACTTGCCTAATTAAATAAAGGTCACACACACAAAAAGTTATTTTGTTGGCATTTACTCATGTCCCCATTACCAGTAAAACATAATCAAAACCTATTTCTTTCACTTACTTGCTGTGCTGTTTTGTTGTTCATTTGTTCAGTCGTTTCATTCCCAACCAGGATTTCTATGGAACGCCGTTTGGGTCTTTGCGTGCCAAAAAAGACGTGTCAAATAACACGACAATCTGTTTCAGTAGCTATAGTTAGATAGCTAACTATATAGCTAGCTGTCATCATCTAAAATAACCCTAATTTATAACCCACGACAGAGAATGGTTGATTGTCAAGGGCAATGAATTATATTATCTTGGCTTTAATGGATTTCGCCTTCGAGTTGTCTCGCTGAAATTTTGTTACTCTTTCAAATGACTGCTTGACTTGTTGACTGTTCGATCCACACAGCAGACATTGTGGGCTAGTTTAGGAATGCTGTGTTGCACGTATAGTGCAAAATTTTACGTGGCGCCATTACGTTTTGGACCTTCGTTATATTGGTATGCACGTCAGCTTTGACATGGGTTTTGTACAATCGGGCGTTAAACTAGACATAGGCCGATACCGGCATTTTTAGCTAATATCGTCCGATTACGATATGTTCACCGATATATCGTGTGTCCCTAATATAAGGTCCAGGCAATCTATACAACTATTAAGATCTGACAATTTGAACATATTTACATGACTTTATTCATGAAATGTGTTAAAAACAGTAACCCCATGTGTCCAAAGACTAAATATAGTACAATACAGAAACAGCTGTAGTTCACAAACAATGAGTTGAATCATATATTTGGCATATTTGGGCTTAGATCAGGTCACCTGTATTTACTATGTTGATACCAAATTTCATGCATTTACACCAAACAAAATGTGTTCTGTGGCGCATTCTGATATTGTACTAAATATAGTTAGAGGACGTAAAGGGGTAAAAAAAAAGGTTCCTGGAACTAACTAGTGTGAAACAGAGAGGAAGTCTATCTTAGTAATGTAAACATTCATTGACTGTGCAATGAAAATAACAAGTGTAAAGGCTCAAAATGAAATGTGGCAATGAATTAAACGCACAGACCCCAGTACACACTGACTGAGTTTAGCATTCACAAGTCAGAAGCAGAGGAAGGAGCACGATCCACTTTGAAGACTGACAACGACATTTCTCTGAAAAAAGACAGCGCCGATTTAACCACATGCATAATCATCAGGATCTCTAGAACCTTAGAACATGAAGCAAAGCATTGAGATGCGTATAGCCATGTAAGACACTATACGGTTGTATATTAAGTGCCTGTTATGAAACAAGTGAGGTGACTACAATAGGAGTAGCTTTACTGATTGTTATGGGCGTGAGAATAGGTCAACAAACTATCCATTCACTTTGAAAAGCAAGCTAATGCAGTGAGGTAGCAGCTAGAGGAAGGGGAGATTGGTTTGGGGATGAGGCAGTTTGACGGACGGGAGAGTGTTACTTACGTGGCATGATCCCCTGGCTGACCAGTTCCTCACGGGTCCGTCTCTGCTGGAGTTTGAGCTGGAGCACTGCATAAGAGGGACAGCAAGAGGTCAGGTGAGTACACTACAGACAGAAGCAGCAAGGGCAACAACCAATAGTGAAAACCCAAACGCCCTACAGTCAGTTTCCGTTCCGTGCTCTTCTCCTTGGGAGGAAATACAAGGCCGGTTACAGCCGTGTTGTAAATGAATATAGTGCATCTTTCTGGGAGGTACAAGCCAAGAGTTGAAGAGTACCCTACTCACTGCTCTTCTGGCCCTCGCTCTCTCCCTCCCACAGAGTCGTCTGACAGCCGATACAGAGGTTATCATCAGAGGCAGGGAGGAGAAATAGCAGGCAGACGGTCTCTGTCACACACACACACACACACACACACACACACACACACACACACACACACCACACACACACACACACACACACACACGCGCTTCCTGTTTCTACATTCAAACAGCAGCCGGGTTGTCGCGTTTTGACAACTTCTACCACACAGAGAGAGATAGAGGACGACACTTCCGCATGGCTTGAACAATGCTAATGCACAGAGGACTTCTTGTAAAAACAGGAAGGCCCACATTCACAATTCAAAATAGAATGAGTTGTTATATTGAGAGGAGTATGTGTACAGATAAATGGTAACACTTCTGTACTGACTAAATGTGTATGACATGAATAAATGTGTCTTGCTAACAGCTGCCTAATCTCAGCTAGACCAATAGAAGGAACACAGAAAGCTAGTGATGGAGACCATGCTCTCTGCATCATATCATCATTGCTATCCAGTGTTTACACTTCAGCCAAAGTGAGCTGAGTGGACTCTTGTAAGTGATTCCTGTCAGATGTGAGGTAAAGTAAACCTACATCTCAGTATGCACATAAGCAGTTTTCATGAAATTAGAGATGTGATACTGTACATGCGAGGGGAAGTTAAGCTGTTACAGTATACTACATAGCCACACAGTATGTGTCCTGGTGTTCATGTGTGAGAGTATGATTGTTGGACCAGTCCATTGTACTGTACACAAAGTGATGCTTGTGTGCACCTCCTGAGGTAGTTGTGTTTGTAGCTGGTCTGCTGCCTTCATGTGAACCACAGGGAAGCATACTGACTAGTAGGTCAGAGTGAGATCAATGTGGGCGATGTGGGACTTCTTTCTCATGGTTTCCATCTCTCTCTGAGCTCAGCTTCTGCGGTTTTTCACATCTCTGACCAGCGTCAACATTTCTGACAGTCCTGGCTGTCGCCGCCTGGGCCAAATCATCCTCTTTTCTCTTATATGGCTGCTTGACGAAGGACTCCCAATAGTCCCCTTGACAGGAGACGAGATTAAATGGGCTTACGGGGGGGGGGGGGGGGGGGGAATGACGCCAGGTGCTTATACACAATCTTTTCTAGGCAAATGCTCACTCTGAAATGCCACAATTTGAATTCATTACCGTTCTCAGTACCTCAATGTGATGTAAACGAGAACATTACATTTTCCTACCACATCTCCTTTGTGCTCAATTTATGTATTGTCGCCTTTCTCTATGCGTCACTGCAAAACTTCCTGTGCACTTTTTCTGCATCGCCTATTCAATCGTTTACTTCTTTGAAAATATTTTCAAAACCTTCCATTCCCTCCATCCCAACCCTGCGATGAAACCCATCCTTCTCCCTGCTGGTTTCTATTTGTGTACCACACTGTAATATCTGGGAACTCTATCTCTCTGCCCGGCCCAGCCTGTTGAGTTACAGGGAATATTACTGTAAATCCCCCAACGCTCAAACTGCTCTGAAGCAGAAATCTAAGGCCTGGGCTCGGCCTGGCTGAATGAGGGGACACATGTGAACAGACACCCTCCTCAAACAGGGCCAAGGTATGCCGTCCACCTTTGAAAGTCTGAAGTCAAACTGGCTGCCAAGGCAAGTGCCTGTGGGTTACCGCATCGTACAGTGTCTCTGAAAGACTGTACGTCTCGGTGCAAATAACCTCTCGGTAAATCACAGTCTGTCTCAATGGTTCCAAGTCCATCTCAGTGTCTCAAGCCTGTCCCTGTTTTCCCTCAGCGTCCATCTGTGTCTTAGTATCTAAACCCGTCTCTGTGTGTCACACTAAACACCACAGTATCTTCATCAGTCTCAGTATTTCTCACCTTAACTCAGTGGGCCAGCGTATCTGCCTCACAGCACATTTATGTTTCTCTAAAAGTCAGTGCGAGATTCTCAGTGTGTCACGACTAAATCTGTTCAGGCTCTTTTCGCGCCAACTCAGTTGGTGTCACGGCCCTGGCTGCACCCACAGGTGCCTGAGCATTGTCCACTGGGCACAGAATCCTGGCGCTGCCCCATCTGTACCGGGGCCAGAAGGTCCACTTAGTATCTGACCAGAAGCCCAGAAGTACAGACACCCACTGAGCCGGCCTGAGCAGCATAACTCAATACACACGATTCACTGAGAACAACTCAACTGTATAGCTGGGTGTGTTTTATGGGGAGCTATGAAACAAAAGCCAAGTAGAAAGAGTAAGGATAATAATTCTCCATAATGATGCTATATCAAAAAGATCTGTTTAAAAAATAATATAGCCAAACAAAGAAATGAAACCATATCTTCCATATCTCATATTATAAAGAGTTTGTGTGTATGTGCGCGTAATATGAATCCCACCTTCCCTCAGGCTCTGACAAGCCCGGCGTTCTAACTCCAATCGTATGCGTTGCTTATCCATGCTGTTGCTGATTGGAGGGGGCCCAAAAGAGGTGGGGTCTGTGTGAAGGGACGGGTTGGTGTCCAGCATGGTGATCAGGTTCAAAACAATAAATAATTATTACTGAAAGACGGTGGTCCCATCCAAAAAATACATTCAAATAATGTCCAACATTCAAATGTAACAAAAATAGAATTCTCTGTTCAGCTAAGTTCAATACAGTCCAGTCAATATGGATTATTACGTTTGTAATATCTTTTGGAAAAGTCACAGAGATTCTGCTAAATATATTAATGCAGGAGTGATGGACCAAAATAAGAGCATTAGAATAGAAATGGTCCTTGTGCAAGCGACAAAAATCATGAGAAGATTGAAGTTTTCCAAAAGTCCATAAAAAGTGCTCTATACACAACTGTGTTCTCGCTGACCTTTCCTCTTTCTCGTTTTTTAGCAAACAAAGTTCCCGAATAGTTCAGAAAAATGGCCAAATCTTACTGAAAAACAAAACTAAATGAAAAAGATGGAAAAAAAGAAACACTGGCTTGCAGTGGAAATGTACAGCTGCTATGAGTTTCAAGAGCCAGTATCTACTGCAGCAAGATGAGTGAGTGAGGTGAGTGTGTGGGTCTGTGAGTGTGTGTCAAATGCCTGTGAATCCTTGATCAAGCACTGTCACAGCTGTTGCTGCACCCACTCACTCCGCCATTGACAGACACCAACACACTTCAGCTAAACCTTTTCCTCCTAACCACAATCAAATACTTCCCCCTTGGCACCTGGGACCTCTGCTCATTAGTGACAACATAAGAGTGCACACCTGTGAGCTTTGTGCACAATCTAGACGCCACATACTCAACTGGTGGACTGCGGTCTGGATCCGGTCCCAGAACGGGGTCAATACAGGCCGCGGGTCCAGATGACAAAATAAATAAATATAAACTCAGCAAAAAAAAAGAAACGTCCTCTCACTGTCAACTGTGTTTATTTTCAGCAAACTTAACATGTGTAAATATTTGTATGAACATAACAAGATTCAACAACTGAGACATAAACTGAACAAGTTCCACAGACATGTGACTAACAGAAATGGAATAATGTGTCCCTGAACAAAGGGGGGGGGGGGGGGGTCAAAATCAAAAGCAACAGTCAGTATCTGGCGTGGCCACCAGCTGCATTAAGTACTGCAGTGCATCTCCTCCTCATGGACTGCACCAGATTTGCCAGTTCTTGCTGTGAGATGTGACCCCAATCTTCCACCAAGGCACCTGCAAGTTCTCGGACATTTCTGGGGGGAATGGCCCTAGCCCTCACCCTCCGATCCAACAGGTCCCAGGCGTGCTCAATGGGATTGAGATCCGGGCTCTTCGCTGGCCATGGCAGAACACTGACATTCCTGTCACTGACACTGACATTCCTGTCTTGCAGGAAATCACACACAGAACGAGCAGTATGGCTGGTGGCATTGTCATGCTGGAGGGTCATGTCAGGATGAGCCTGCAGGAAGGATACCACGAGGGAGGATGATGTCTTCCCTGTAGCACAGCGTTGAGATTGCCTGCAATGACAACAAGCTCAGTCCGATGATGCTGTGACACACCGCCCCAGACCATGACGGACCCTCCACATCAATCCCACTCCAGAGTACAGGCCTCGGTGTAACGCTCATTCCTTCGACGATAAACGCGAATCCGACCATCACCCCTGGTGAGACAAAACCGCGACTCGTCAGTGAAAAGCACTTTTTGCCAGTCCTGTCTGGTCCAGCGACGGTGGGTTTGTGCCCATAGGTGACGTTGTTGCTGGTGATGTCTTGTGAGGACCTGCCTTACAACAGGCCTACAAGCCCTCAGTCTAGCCTCTCAGCCTATTGCGGACAGTCTGAGCACTAACGGAGGGATTGTGCGTTCCTGGTGTAACTCCGGCAGTTGTTGTTGCCATCCTGTACATGTCCCGCTGATGTGATGTTCGGATGTACCGATCCTGTGCAGGTGTTGTTACACGTGGTCTGCCACTGAGAGGACGATCAGCTGTCCGTCCCGTCTCCCTGTAGCACTGTCTTAGGCGTCTCACAGTATGGACATTGCAATTTATTGCCCTGGCCACATCTGCAGTCCTCATGCCTCCTTTCAGCATGCCTAAGGCGCATTCACACAGATGAGCAGGGACCCTGGGCATCTTTCTTTCGGTGTTTTTCAGAGTCAGTAGAAAGGCCTCTTTAGTGTCCTAAGTTCACATAACTGTGACCTTAATTGCCTACCGTCTGTAAACTGTTAGTGTCTTAACGACCGTTCCACAGGTGCATGTTCATTAATTGTTTATGGGTCATTGAGCAAGCATGGGAAACAGTGTTTAAACCCTTTACAATGAAGATCTGTGAAGTTATTTGGATTTTTACGAATGATCTTTTAAAGATAGGGTCCTGTAAAAGGGACATTTCTTTTTTTGCTGAGTTTATTATTTGGAAGTAGCTCGGGCATTGACCCCTGGTATCATATAAATACACATAAGACATGGAAACATTTGTAGAATTGCAGAAAATTTGCTTTAAAACAGCAACATAATAAAATGCTCTGCCCCATGCAAAATGTGTAGAATTGTGGGAAATTAGCTTTAAAACTGCAAGATTTTCTCTACGCCAACAGGAGGGTTGTGTACAGTTTGGGGTCACATGGGTTGCAAGGTGGGGGTTTGTTACTACGCCGATAAATAACAATATCCATCCAGACCTTTGCCCCCTAGGAGAGTTGTGGGGACGGAACTTCTCAAATAGTACTTGAGTACTCCTAATGTAGGCAGACAGCATAATGGCCCCACACAGTACTCCTAATGTAGGCAGACAGCATAATGGCCCCACACAGTACTCCTAATGTAGGCAGACAGCATAATGGCCCCACACAGTACTCCTAATGTAGGCAGACAGCATAATGGCCCCACACAGTACTCCTAATGTAGGCAGACAGCATAATGGCCCCACACAGTACTCCTAATGTAGGCAGACAGCATAATGGCCCCACACAGTACTCCTAATGTAGGCAGACAGCATAATGGCCCCACACAGTACTCCTAATGTAGGCAGACAGCATAATGGCCCCACACAGTACTCCTAATGTAGGCAGACAGCATAATGGCCCCACACAGTACTCCTAATGTAGGCAGACAGCATAATGGCCCCACACAGTACTCCTAATGTAGGCAGACAGCATAATGGCCCCACACAGTACTCCGATGTAGGCAGACAGCATAATGGCCCCACCCAGTACTCCTAATGTAGGCAGACAGCATAATGGCCCCACACAGTACTCCTAATGTAGGCAGACAGCATAATGGCCCCACCCAGTACTCCTAATGTAGGCAGACAGCATAATGGCCCCACACAGTACTCCTAATGTAGGCAGACAGCATAATGGCCCCACACAGTACCCCGATGTAGGCAGACAGCATAATGGCCCCACACAGTACCCTGATCTAGGCAGACAGCATAATGGCCCCACACAGTACTCCTAATGTAGGCAGACAGCATAATGGCCCCACACAGTACTCCTAATGTAGGCAGACAGCATAATGGCCCCACACAGTACTCCTAATGTAGGCAGACAGCATAATGGCCCCAGGGAAGAAACTGCCACCACACAGAAGCACGTGTTGTCCCAAAGCCAAGACTGGGTCTTTGACGGTTTCGGTCATCACCGTTTGACTTTTGTAAGCAAAACATTTGCTAATACAAGAAGGTAGTGACAGAGAGTGAGAACTTTAAAATGTGAAACACGTTTTGGTCTGCCACTTCTCATTAAAACATCAATGCTAATCAAAGCCCTAAAATCATTTTCTAAAGACGAAGTACAAAAATGGTCAAAACAGACATTTAAAAACAGAAATGCAGCCTACAGCTGTGTGTACTGCCAAAGTTACCATTTGTATTCACTTAATGGTGGATCAGGTGAGCTAAAATAAAGTTGAGAACTAGCCTGGGGGTCATAACAAAGAACTATGTGAGGTAGAGAAAATCCCCAGGGAAGCTCTTGTTGATTATTATTGGCATTCACTTTGTGTTTTAGAACAGATTTGTGTAATGGCCTAGCTTTAGAGAGCCGGCCACAATAAAGGCGAGCATAAGAGACTATTTACAGATGCCAACAAAGTGTGTGTATGTGTGTGAGAGGGAGAGATGCTGGAATCAGGATGCACAATCCTCAGGCAAAGCTCACTTTGACAAGGAAGGGGAAAATGAATCAAGACTCTGATCCCCCTTGCTGCAGATAAGGCACCAACCATATGCTTGCAGGGATAGTCCTGCTTTCGTGTGTGTGTGAGAGTGTGTGTTTATGTCAGCCATAAATACTGATGATAGGAAAAGCTAATAACTCACAGGGGCTCTAAGCATATCCAAAATACCTAAAGTTGCATTCTGCTGTTTCAGTGAAAGTGGTAATAATCAATGTTTATCAGACTGAAATAGAGCTCCTGTGGGCATCCTCTGACTACTAGATCAGTGATGGTTATGCTCAGAACTATGCAAGGTCAAGGTCAAATTAACTAAGTTAAGAATCTAGGGTCAAAATCAGCCCATAGCCCAGTACTAAATGCAAACCAATTCTCACTATTGCCTAACAACCCAAACAATTCCTTGCTGATAAGCCCCAAAGAAAACACGAAATAGCTAGAGAAAAAAAAATATTCTGTGAGGCTACTTGCCGATCCTACTGTACATGTTTATAAAGTACTGAAGCCTTATGACTTCTGAAAGAAGGAAACCGTATACAGAGTTGACCTCTGGTAGTTCCAGCAGGGGTAGTTCACTTACCAGCCGTTTCATAACCCCAGAAGATACATTTAGCCTGCAGGTTGTGTGACCAAGCACCCTCAGACAGGGAGGTAAAATAATCACATCTCCTAGAAGCGGTCTGGGGGGGGGGGGGGGGCGGTGTGGTGT
The DNA here is from genome assembly GCF_965601325.2 of Salmo salar. Lineage (NCBI taxonomy): Eukaryota > Metazoa > Chordata > Actinopteri > Salmoniformes > Salmonidae > Salmo > Salmo salar. The sequence goes on along the minus strand of NC_138293.1, from coordinate 67,964,605 downwards.
TGGTCTTTAAATGGAAGTGCTAGGACATCGCTGAGGAGAAATTATGATCTTCAGAGCCAGAGGCAAGAGACACTGATAATTGTCATCAAGGTAGCTCCTATTCCAAGAGGAAACCGCTAGGGTATCTGATACTGGCCTGGGACCGGTTTACCGATAGCGATGGAGCTTATGAGTATTTTAACGATGAATCGCTACAACGGCAGAAGATCTAACATGAGTTTCCCAAAACACCACACACAGAGAACATTCGCTAAGTGTGTCGTTGGAGCATGTGGCGATACTGATAGGATTGAAAGAAAGGCAGCGCTGCTCTCAGATCAGCTTTCTCCATTTAAATCTTACCTTAACATTCTAATTATTTCACAATAATGACGATGGATCAGCTCCTAGAGAGATATATTACCACATTATGGCTGCAAATAATGAGGCGGCTTATTCTAATGCTGACCCGATAATAATGCACTAAATCAGTTTGGGCATATAATTGCGCACGTTGTTACACATCAAAATATATTGAGTCAAAAATTACAGAAAGTAGCCTACAATTAGCTACTGTAAATATAACTCAATCGATGTCAATATGATTTCAATATATAGGCCTAGAGCCTATACTGTATGCATCTCAGTTTTCATTTGAAGCATCTTTTTATCCTTCACCTGTTTGTATTTGTAGTCAACTTTGCTCTGATGTTATCGGCAGTCACAGAGACAGATAGAAACAAGATGTTTATGTTTAGCGGAGATCTGTGTATAAAGTGAAGCAGAAGGGCAACAAAAGCATCTAACGACGCACTTAGCTGTTAAGAGTGTTATGAGGCAGTCGGTAAATAAAGAGCGTTTTGAGGTGCAACTTTAGTAACAAGGCTTTTGGGAAACAGCTTGGAAATCTAACCATGCTACTACAAAGGTTCTAAAATGAACTTAATATGCTTTTTGGAAACTGGGCCCTGGCGTTTCAGTATCTGGTGGGCCTACTGTGTTTGAAACAACATGGAGTCCACATTCAAACAGTAACGGCTGCTGCCTTCACACCTCTTCATCGAGGTCTTACTCAGGAGGAAGGGTGTGCGGTAAACAAGTCTCAAATTAACTCCTTCTCTCTGGGCCTGGGCTCCAGAATGTGAGCAGCCCCCCTCCCCCACCAAGCCTTCCCCTCGGACTGACTGTTTTAAATAGTAGGCCAGCTGGCTATGGGGGCTATATCCAGCTACCCTTAACTGGTGCAGACGGCGGCTAGGGTTACTCACAGATATCCCTGCACACACACAACCTGACTCCACACATATCTTGTGCTAAGGATCTAGAACCTGTTCAATATCCTCAGTGCATTTGAACACATAAAAACCCAAGTTTACACTGAAACAGACATTTCGATTACATTAAGAGAATTTCCAAGGTTTGAAAATGAACCTCATCTCGTGATTCATAGGACATGTTGCATACATGCAAATATCAATATATATGTGATGTGCCACAGTACTTCAGTTCCCTGTCCTTCCTCTAATGCTGTATGGCCAGTTGTAGTGTTTCTGTCAGCCAATAGATGGCAGCGTGTATCATCCCAAACGTCACTGATATTTCTAATAGTCTACGATGTTCAATCCAGCTGCTGGGTACATCTGGCAGCATGTGTTCAGGGCCAGAGATGAAAGAGCAAGTAGGGAACATAAGACTTCAGGGTGATTAAACTCTTATGAACTCTTTGTGCAGTCATCCTTACTGTCACGTCCCTTACTCCTGGTCAATCACATTCACAGTACATGAGGTCAGCTATATGGTTCAGGTGACAATGTTTTCCACTAATATTTCACAGTTGAAAAAAAAATACACATTTAGACTGATAGCAGTGGACTTTATATGCCTCTTGATCTCATCTCTCTCACTCTTTGCTGCCCCTCATTCATAATCTTTTTCCTCCCTTCCATTAATCTCTGTTCTCCCTTCGCCTCCCTTCTCTCGTTTGACAGCCTTGATTACCATAGATGTGTAAACATATCAAAATATGAACAGATAAGGAATTGAGGATATATCTGTCAAGAACATAACTTCCGGCTGCTATTATTCCAAAATCCACATGCCAACACCCACACTCAATCAATCGGTTTATTATTCTCTGCTACGTAAGGCTCCTCGAGCATGAGTGTTTCAGATAAACGTCAGGAAGACATTTCTGTTTCCATGTTAACAACAGACGTCTTGGCGGGTTCGGGATAATGGGAGAGATCTATCAACGTGCCCTTGAGCAGGACATTGACCCTGGATGCTTCTGTGGGATGACTGGTATGATGTAGTTCTTGAGTGGCTTCACTGCAAGTATATTGTATGTTTTGGATATTCAATAAAAATAAAAAAAACAACTGTGTGTGTGTGTGTGTGTGTGTGTGTGTGTGTGTGTGTGTGTGTGTGTGTGTATGCTGAGAATCAACTCAGTGCTCTGTGTGGAACAGTGTCAGGAGGAACTAGCTGAACTAGATCATTAAGAGCACAGATTTCTGCTTTCCATTAGGAAACGTTTATCTCTGGTGTGCCGTGACCTATTAAACACGTCCCAGGAACCTCATCACACCTGACTCCCTACAGACACTTCACACTCCTCCCCTCACCTGTCAGAACAGCAGACTAAAGGTGCAGAGCATGCTCACTCATAATGGAGCCTGTGTGTTTATCGGCAAACGTACACTGACACCCATATACCCTAATTAGCATGCTATCCACTGGTGAACATTCAGTCACAGAGTAAGATGGAGATCAGAGTGGAGTAGATCAGAGTGGAGCAGAGCACAGTGTCAGGGCAGCAGTGTCTAGCCCTGCTGTGATTCGAATTACAACTGCAGTCTGGGTGTGAGTGCAGTTCCTCGACAACCACTACACACTTGATCTCTCAGGCCTCCTCCTTAGCAAAGTGGTTGGATTCAGGCCAACTTTGTCATTAAACAGTCGTGTTGAGCTGCCTGCACTTCAGTGAAATATTGGGACAAGTATGCAACCTCTAAATTCCTAAAATAACTGAGCATGTGCAGTGTTGGGGAAGCTACTCTGAAAATATAGTTTACCAAGCTACCAATTACTTCACACTGGAAGAAATTAAGCTACATTAAAGCTACCCGTAAGAAAGATATAGTTTACTTAACTAAAGTTACTTTGAACAAGAGGTTAATTACATCCAAAGTACTTTGTGATAAATAATCATATCTAAATCTGAAATATCAGACTACAAATTGCAAGAACAGATGACTCTAGGGTCAGAAGTTAACAGAATGTTTCATTTAGCCTATTAAAAACACACAAACTGTGTTTCAAGTGAGAATTAGACAGAAATAAAGGAAATTGCCTACTTCACAAATATTATCTTTCAGCTGAAACAGTTATGTAGTTCCAGTAGCTAGCCTCAAGGCAAAACAGTTATGACCTACTGAAAACACTACCAAGATCTGAATTGAGTTCAACTACCACCAAGCTACTGCAACACTGAGCATGGGCATGTACGCACAGGGATAACACAAAGTTAGAGCTGCAGTTTGCTGCGGTAATAAAATGTTAACTATGTAAACTCACACAGCTCAGGGAATGGGACTGCATCTGATGATAGCATGAGTGGAAAGGGTGAGAAGAGTGGAAAAAGTGAACACGATTAACTCAGACTTTTATTGCTCATGAGATCATGCTGCTCTTTTTAAGATTTGCTTGTCTCACAGCTTCCCCTCGCTGAGATGCTTGTGGTTGAGGATGCTGGTGTGGATTGGTGGAACAAAGTGCTTTTCAATGTTTCCAGTGCTGCTGACTGTGTTTGTTGCTCAGAATTGTAATCCGTGAACCAAAAGGCTTCTCAACAGCTTTTACCCCCAAGCCACAAGACAACCCCTCTTTTACGCTACTGCTACTCGCTGTTCATCATATATGCATAGTCACTTTAACCATATCTACATATACATACTACCTCAATCAGCCTGACTAACCGGTGTCTGTATATAGCCTCACTACTGTTATAGCCTTGCTACTGTTATTATTCACTGTCTTGTTACTGTTGTTTTTTTACTTCCTTACTTATCTATTGTTCACCTAATACCTCTTTTTTACATAAATTGCACTGTTGGTTAGGGCCTGTAAGTAAGCATTTCACTGTAAGGTCTACACCGGTTGTATTCGGCGCACGTGACAAATAAACTTTGATTTGAAAAGGAGAGAGTAGCCCCCATGTTTAGACTTTATCGCCTCCACACACACACACACGCACACACACACACACACACACACACACACACACACACCGTTCCTATTTTCCTCATGTCTGTAAAAATAATTTCATACACAAGCTCTTCCTCCTCATGACTTAATGAGAGAAGCTCAAGTTCAGCTGGGTTTTATTCCTGCACACCAGCTTCTACTCCTCAAGTGCACTTTCGCAAACTGCATTCCAGGTACCCTTTGACCCGGAGTGCACATGGGTAAGATACTACTCGCCCCCCCCCTCATTGAGCCCTTTCAGCTGGAATTCTAACAACTTTGCCATACAACTCTCCCTCCTTGACCAGAGACCACTGTGGGTACTGTACCAAGTGAGAGAAAGTATGAGAGCAAACTGTAACGGTTCTACAGTTCTACCTGCATTATAGAAGTGTTTACACAACACAGAGCCTCAGACTGAGTAACCTGTCCATGCTTCATAGTTTTCATTTTCTACAGTTCATACCAGTAGCTTTCTGATGGAAGTGGATGGTCTTCGCACCACATAGCGTCAGTCCACCAGGGTTTTAATCTCATCAGTGGGCTTGATGGCAGTTGCCTGGAATCAGAACAGGCACTCACCGTTTTTCCGGTCTCTCAGGGGCAGCAGGTTGGGGGCTGGCAGCAGCGACAGCCCTTGCAGCTCATTGGTCACTGCCTCGCTATGTGGGCTGGGGGCAGAGTCAGACGATGCAGGAGCCGAACCACTTGGGCCTGGCTCCTCCCCTGCTTGGGCCTCCATGATCGCAGGGGTGACGGAGGGTGGCTGACAGACAGACCTGAGAGATTAACAAAATAACACATTCATCAAAAATGCCTAGAACTATCTCACAAGTGATTTACTAAACTGGCTAGAACATCCCTCATTTACTTGTATCCCCAACTGCTTCCTGCTGGCTGCCTTACATCACCTGCCTGACACATTCCCAGGGCTCCCCTCCAGTTCAGTAGCCTGAAAGAGTGTATGAGCCCTAATCCAATAGGTTAATGGGTCTTGCTGCAGAAGGACCAGCCCGTTCCCATGGCAACCCACCATAACAGGCAGGACCGCAGATGAAACACTGGGCCCAGCAAATACCGGGGAGGACCAGCTCCTTGCCATGGCAACGCCTTACATAAACACCACCCAATGCAGATAAATGTACAAAAATCACATGCTAACGGATTCAGAGGAGCAGCCTAAAACAGACATAGCCTTGGAATGAGAGCTCAACTTGCTACTGATGGGCCACAAAGGTGCTCTTGCAAACCTCCAGCTAATCTGTCACTTAGTAGTGTGTACCGATATGGTCTCCTACACTAAATATCAATGTGGCTTGATGGAATGCAGTCTGTATCCACATGCCATTTTTGCATAGTCATGTGGTGATCTTTACTCATAATGCATTCATTGTTAAAATTATTTGCAGTTTTCTCAGCAGGTAAAACAGCAGCATAGCTAAATAGCTGTGTTTTACAGAATTTGGTGCAGCAGTTAATTTTGCTTCTGCGCAATCTACTGTAATACAACGCTTTGCATAGTGTTACACTGCCATCCATTGTCGTCTTGTTTAGTGCCTCACCCCATGGTTAAATGCCCAGTGCAGTCAAAAAGGTGATTTTCCTGTGTTTTATATATACACTGAACAAAAATACAAAACGCAACATGTAAAGTGTTGGTCCCATGTTTCATGAGCTGAAATAAAAGATCCCAGAAATGTTCCATACACACAAAAAGTTTATTTCTCTCAAATCCCTGTTAGTCAGCATTTCTCCTTTGCCAAGATAATTCATCCACCTGACAGGTGTGGCATATCAAGAAGTTGATTAAACAGCATGATCCTTACACAGGTGCACCTTGTGCTGGGAACAATAAAAGGCTACAAAAAAAGTGCGGTTGTCACAGAACACAATGCCACAGATGTCTCAAGTTGAGGGAGCGTCCACTTGGCATACTGACTGCTGGAATGTCCACCAGAGCTGTTGCCAAAGAATTTGTTAATTTCTCTACAAAAAGCCACCTCCAACGTCGTTTTAGAGAATTTGGCAGTTGGTCCAACCAGCCTCACAACCGCAGACCACGTGTAACCACACCAGCCCAGGACCTCCACATCAGGCTTCTTCACCTGCAAGATCGTCTGAGATCAGCCACCCGGACAGCTGATGAAACTGTGGGTTTGCACAACCAAAGAATTTGGGCACAAACGGTCAGAAACTGTCTCATGGAAGCTCATCTGCATGCTCGTTGTCCTCACGGGGGTCTTAATCTGACTGCAGTTTGGTGTCGTAAACCCACTTCAGCTGGGAATTACTCACCTTCGATATCCACTGGCACGCTGGAGAAGTGTGCTCTTCACAGATGAATCCCGGTTTCAACTGTACCGGGCTGCATGGCGTGTGGGCGAGCGGTATGCTGATGTCAACGTTGTGAACAGAGTGCCCCACGGTGGCCGTGGGGTTATGGTATGGGCAGGCATAAGCTACAGACACAATTGCATTTTATCGATGGCTATTTGAATGCAATTTAAACGGTCGCGAACAGTGAAATGTGATGATATTTAAATGAAACCAGTTAATAGTAGGTTGACCCAATAATGAAAAATGACTAGCTGGTACGTTGACAAAGTTGATCATAAAGTTACGGGTCCCCCCCCTCACGTCAAACGCTTGGATCCAGGAGGCGGTTTACTACCAGCTTTATGCAACGTCACGTAAAGCTGGAAATGTCATACACCAATGGTAGTCTTATAATCTTAACTAATTTAAATATATAAAACCTGAACAGTCATCACATGAGCACATCATATGGCTTTGTTTACAAAGCCTAAGATGGCTCAAGCAGAACGGTACATAACTGACTTTTATCAAGCAAACTACTACGGTAACCAGCATGCTGGAAAAAGCACCCTGTGTTGTGGCTGGATACCAGTGTTAATTTAACGTTACACTATTATCCGATGAATGAAGACATCTGACAGCAGTGGCTGCTTTTCATTTCAGGGGGACAGGCTGCACCGAAAATTACCATCATGTCACGCGTGTGCAGTGCAAATTTAGAGCGAAGTTGCTTTATCAATTGGGGAGAACATTGGATGGGTCTTGCCAGGAAGCTAATCCTGAAGACGGCTGCTGTACCATCATTGACAGTGGATCAGTGGATGTTGCAAGCTCTGACCATAATGTACATAAGAGGTTGAGGAGTCTGACACGGTGGCTGTAACTGTGGCTGTTTTGACTGTACATTTTCTGTAACATCTGATAGTCACTATATGGTTTTTGTTCTATAGTATTTGTAATTTACCTCTGAAAATCATATTTTCGGAATTCTATTGTGAGGGTTGTTGCCTTACAGTTAATGTAGCTTGTGTCATTGGGGCTAATCATGATGATTAAAGGGGGGGGATTATTATTTCAATTTCCATCTCCTTTTATCTTTTCACTCATCAAGCTGTAAGAAGACATTTGAGAAATTCCAACATCTACTCTGTCTGCACTGCTTCCCAGGCAACCACCGTAGCAGGAATGCTGTGATGCAAAAATCAGCTTTATCAAGAAAAAGAAGGGGGATATGCTGTAATAAGGGGGATATGCTGTAATAAGGGGGATATGCTGTAATAAGGGGGATATGCTGTAATAAGGGGGATATGCTGTAATAAGGGGGATATGCTGTGAAGCCAGTCATCGTTATACATTTCAAATATAGAGAATTTCAGGCACACAAAAATTCCAAAATACAAACATTGAAAGGGTTCACTAAAAAGTGCAATGCAATTGTGTATTGCTGCTGATATTCAACAGTCCATGATCAGCTCTGTCGACCATGAGAGCATTTTGCTGAGAAAATGGGTTGATGCATACTGTTTAGGCTCAGAATTACATGTGGTCCATTGTTTACCTGGTCACCAATAACTTGTGGCCAATTTACCTTGTTACCTGGCAATGTACACAGGGATGTTTGAAAGAGCTGTCAGTCAAGGAGAGCACATGAATATAAACTCCCTGCCCACTCAGCCAGTTGTTTCAGGCTTACTGATCGTTATAGATGAGAGGTAAAATGTATTAAATTCTGAGCATGTTTTGGTCATTAAAAGGCTATTTTTACTTGGGAAATAGGATGATTGTGCAGGACCTTTAAGTCAACATGGCAGTAACCTGAGCCCGATGGGCAGATTAACACAGCTGCCCTCTGTGAACCAAAATCACACCAATAGCTTCCTGCCACTCGAGCCATGTTCCAGAGGCTTCCACCCTTACACAATCTAGCTACAACTGTTGGAGTACATACAAAGACATATTATGCTGTCAGGACAAGGGAGCGCCACCACTCCACACTTTTCAAGCTGAATTAGAGGTCACAAGAGAAGCATTGCATGGAAAGCCTGAGTTCACACAACCTTTGAACTCCACTGGTCCTGACTGGTGACCTTCCCCGAGGCTTTTCAATCCTTCAAGAAAACGGGTTATTTTCAAACTGGGCTCTTTCTAAAAACAGGTTCATAATATACTATGTCAGTTTCCATTGGCAACCCATCCCCTTTCGCCAAACTTGCCCCACTGCCCTTGTCCACCTCTTGCCATAGATAGATATAGGCCTAGGCTATGTGCTGAAAGGGTGCTGCTTATTAGTAGCGAGCAGAAAATGAGTTATCCATCTTTTACAAAATGACTCATTTCTTAAGAACCAAAAGTGTGACAAGTCAGCTGCTGACGAGTGTTAAGAGTGACTCACCTGTCATTTCCCAGAAAGCTATTACACAGAGTGCTTTAATCAAATACATGTATGATAATTCAGTTCTACCAAAACCATCAACACTGTCCATAATTAAATGGAAATAGTTTCGCTAATATTTAACTAAGCCAAAAGATGCTGCAGGGACTGTCCAGGAAGCTCTAGTGAAAGTGACATGGTAACCTGAAGGGTTGTTGTGAACTTGTGATAGATACAATGATACACGATAACAGAAGACAACGGAACAATCGCTAGAAGAGCCATAAGAATGATAAGACACTGGACTGTTGTCCAGGTAAACCATGTTGACTTGACAACCAGTTGGGAAACAGTCAGTCACCCAGAGTAGAAGTCCTACTGAGACAAAACAGCTGACAGAAATGTTAAACAAACCCAGAATTATTCAAAACAACAACATAGCCAGATATCCTATAGACACACTTTAACCCTGTACTTTCAGAGACCCGTTTTGCTTATTATAAATGATTTTGGTCATGTGCTGTTGGAGAGGGACTTTTACTTTCCCTTAGAATGACAGCACACCACGCCTGTAGCATGTACTGAGCACTAACAGATTGTATCACCATGTTGCACAATGAGTTACAGTTCTTTCAACGATTCATTACAGTCGGCACTGAGAACAAGCTGGACTGAATTTGAAGAGCACAGTGTGATATTCAACGCCTTAATCATTTCCCCTGCCAAAGCAATGACATCATAGCCCGGCCTCTCTGCATCCCTCATGTTCAGACAGAAAATGTCCAGCGCCACCACCACGTGATCCGCACTTATTTTCCGTCACAGTCGAGAAATAATTCAAATCAGGTTTTAGTGTTCACTATTTGTTGTGATACATGATACCATTGGGGCAGCATGTAGACAGCATGGCAGACTAAAGCCCTTCCTCCTAGGTCCCTGTTGGGAGTAGCGGAGGACTTGCTGTCTCTGATGACGTCACTGAGTCACAATGCCACGAAGTCTGCCCAACGTCTTAATTACACATGTGCGTAATCCCTGCCAGGTGGTCCAGTTCCACTACTGACAGAACTGTCAATCATATCTACAACCAACACACTGATGATTTACATGGCATTAGCAAACCAAAACTAGTCCAGTACATGCTGTGTTTGTGTTTACGTACCAAGTTGTACATAAGTGTACATACATAAAACATAATTCAGTAAGTGGGTTCATATTCTTAGCATTAATGATATTATGGTGCAAACACAGAACAAGGTGTACAGTGCAATATATCAATCAAACTGTTACAAGTAGAGGTCGACCGATTATGATTTTTCAACGCCGATACCGATTATTGGAGGACCCCCCCAAAAAGCTGGTGACGATTAATCGGCTGATTTTTAAAAAATATTTATTTGTAATAACGACAATTACAACAATACTGAATGAACACTTATTTTAACTTAATATAATACATCAATAAAATCAATTTAGCCTCAAATAAATAATGAAACATGTTCAATTTGGTTTAAATAATGCAAAAACAAAGTGTTGGAGAAGAAAGTAAAAGTGCAATATGTGCCATGTAAGAAAGCTAACGTTTAAGTTCCTTGCTCAGAACATGAGAACATATGAAAGCTGGTGGTTCCTTTTAACATGAGTCTTCAATATTCCCAGGTAAGAAGTTTTAGGTTGTAGTTATTATAGGAATTATAGGACTATTTTTCTCTATACGATTTGTATTTCATATACCTTTGACTATTGGATGTTCTTATAGGCACTTTAGTATTGCCAGTGTAACAGTATAGCTTCCGTCCCTCTCCTCGCTCCTACCTGGGCTCGAACCAGGAACACATCGACAACAGCCACCCTCGAAGCAGCTTTACCCATGCAGAGCAAGGGGAACAACTACTCCAAGTCTCAGAGCGAGTGACGTTTGAAACGCTATTAGCGCGCACCCTGCTAACTACAGTGAGGGAAAAAAGTATTTGATCCTCTGCTGATTTTGTATGTTTGACCACTGACAAAGAAATGATCAGTCTATCATTTTAATGGTAGGTTTATTTGAACAGTGAGAGACAGAATAACAACAAAAAATCCAGAAAAACGCATGTCAAAAATGTTATAAATTGATTTGCATTTTAATGAGGGAAATAAGTATTTGACCCCTCTGCAAAACATGACTTAGTATTGGTGGCAAAACCCTTGTCGGCAATCACAGAGGTCAGACGTTTCTTGTAGTTGGCCACCAGGTTTGCACACATCTCAGGAGGGATTTTGTCCCACTCCTCTTTGCAGATCTTCTCCAAGTCATTAAGGTTTCGAGGCTGACGTTTGGCAACTCCAATCTTCAGCTCCCTCCACAGATTTTCTATGGGATTAAGGTCTGGAGACTGGCTAGGCCACTCCAGGACCTTAATGTGCTTCTTCTTGAGCCACTCCTTTGTTGCCTTGGCCATGTGTTTTGGGTCATTGTCATGCTGGAATACCCATCCATGACCCATTTTCAATGCCCTGGCTGAGGGAAGGAGGTTCTCACCCAAGATTTGACGGTACATGGCCCGTCCATCGTCCCTTTGATGCGGTGAAGTTGTCCTGTCCCTTTAGCAGAAAAACACCCCCAAAGCATAATGTTTCCACCTCCATGTTTGACGGTGGCGAGTTGAGTTGATGCCAAAGAGCTCCATTTTGGTCTCATCTGACCACAACACTTTCACCCAGTTGTCGTCTGAATCATTCAGATGTTCATTGGCAAACTTCAGACGGGCATGTATATGTATTCTTGAGCAGGGGGACCTTGCGGGCGCTGCAGGATTTCAGTCCTTCACGGCGTAGTGTGTTACCAATTATTTTCTTGGTGACTTTGGTCCCAGCTGCCTTGAGATCATTGACAAGATCCTCCCGTGTAGTTCTGGGCTGATTCCTCACCGTTCTCATGATCATTGCAATTCCACGAGGTGAGATCTTGCATGGAGCCCCAGGCCGAGGGAGATTGACAGTTCTTTTGTGTTTCTTCCATTTGCGAATAATCGCACCAAATGTTGTCACCTTCTCACCAAGCTGCTTGGCGATGGTCTTGTAGTCCATTCCAGCCTTGTGTAGGTCAACAATCTTGTCCCTGACATCCTTGAAGAGCTCTTTGGTCTTGGCCATGGTGGAGAGTTTGGAATCTGATTGATTGATTGCTTCTGTGGACAGGTGTCTTTTATACAGGTAACAAGATGAGATTAGGAGCACTCCCTTTAAGAGTGTGCTCCTAATCTCAGCTCGTTACCTGTATAAAAGACACCTGGGAGCCAGAAATCTTTCTGATTGAGAGGGGGTCAAATACTTATTTCCCTCATTAAAATGCTAATCAATTTATAACATTTTTGATATGCGTTTTTCTGGATTCTTTTGTTGTTATTCTGTCTCTCACTGTTCAAATAAACCTACCATTAAAATTATAGACTGATCATTTCTTTGTCAGTTGGCAAACATACAAAATCAGCAGGGGATCAAATACTTTTTTCCCTCACTGTAGCTAGCCATTTCACATCGGTTACACCAGCCTAATCTTGGGAGTTGATAGTCTTGAAGTCATAAACAGCGCAATGCTTGAAGCACAGCGAAGAGCTGCTGGCAAAACGCACGAAAGTGCTGGTTGAATGAATGTTTACGAGCCTGCTGGTGCCTACCACCGCTCAGTCAGACTGCTCTATCAAATCATAGACTTAATTATAATATAATAAACACACAGAAATACGAGCCTTAGGTCATTAATATGGTCGAATCCGGAAACTATCATCTCGAAAACAAAACGCTTATTCTTTCAGTGAAATACGGAACCGTTCCGTATTTTATCTCACGGGTGGCAACCCTAAGTCTAAATATTCCTGTTACATTGCACAACCTTCAATGTTATGTCATAATTACGTAAAACTCTGGCATAAATATGCAGGTTTAAAAATATATACTTCTGTGTATTGATTTTAAGAAAGGCATTGATGTTTATGGTTAGGTACAGTCGTGCAACGATTGTGCTTTTTAGCAAATGCGATTTTGTTAAATCATCCCCTGTTTGGCGAAGTCGGCTGTCTTTGTTAGGAAGAAATAGTCTTCACAGTTCGCAACGAGCCAGGCGGCCCAAACTGCTGCATATACCCTGACTCTGTTGCAAGAGAAGTGACACATTTTCCCTAGTTAAAAGAAATTCATGTTAGCAGGCAATATTAACTAAATATGCAGGTTTAAAATATATACTTGTGTATTGATTTTAAGAAAGGCATTGATGTTTATGGTTAGGTTGATAAGGGAATAATATGTTTAAAGGTAAATGATTAAAGAATCCAACCCTGAAACATAACTGATTAGTAATTAGTAGTTAAGTAGCATGTATAATGAATAATTAAAGTACTGAACGTAAGTCCCATAAGGTCTAGTAGAGACCCGGGAGGAGGAGAAATGTGTGTGTATTAGTGGGCCTAAGAAAATAGCGAGAACCATTAGACTGGGTTTGACCCGACCTAGCGAGGAACTTTGAGAAACTTAGAGAAGAAAGGGAGTAACTCTCAAGGTCATTCTAATCTCGGGGGAAAGGAACAGACAGCGCTGGGTAGTGATTAACAGTGGTGAGAACTCCGGGGAGGGATACAACTCACCTACTGTTCGTGTGGAGGTATGTGTGTAAGACATCTACTGTTTGTGTGGAGGTATGTGCGTAAGTGGGGAGTGAGCATAAAATGAATGTCTTTGTGTACTGGACTTCAGAACGTTCTCTGAATAAACTGTACAGACCTTTTGCAGAAAGCTGAGTCCTTGCCTAATTATTCTTAACCCAGTGTCTTACAAACCTTGGGGATTAGTCAGGGCTTATTGATTGTTAATTATTATCATTGGGATAGAAAATTCTTCTGACATAGGTACACGTTGCTCCAACGTGTACATAACCATAAACATCAATGCCTTTCTTAAAATCAAAGCGATTATATGCAACGCAGGACAGGCTAGATAAACTAGTAATATCATCAACCATGTGTAGTTAACTAGTGATTATGATTGATTGATTATTTTTTATAGGATAAGAGTAACGCTAGCTAGCAACTTAGAGCGTTGGACTAGTTAACCGTAAGGTTGCAAGATTGAATCCCCGAGCTGACAAGGTAAAAATCTGTCATTCTGCCCCTGAACAAGGCAGTTCCTAGGCCGTCATTGAAAATAAGAATGTGTTCTTAACTGACTTGCCTAGTTAAATAAAGGTGTACATTTATTTTTTTTAACGGCCAAATCGGCGTCCAAAAATACAGATTTCCGATTGTTATGGAAACTTGAAATCGGCCCTAATTAAATCGGCCATTCCGATTAATCGGTCGGCCTCTAGTTACAAGTTTCAGCCCCGGTAATGAAACATTAGGATTCAAAGAGATTGACACTTCTATGTCAAGATTCAGATTGTATTTCAACTACCTATAATCTTGTCCACTTTGAAGTGAGATATGAACTGAACATGGATGAGCTAAACGAACTCAAGCCATGATTCAAAGAAAGTGGAGGAGTTGAAAGAAGATGAAAAACGAGAGGAAAACAAACTAACTAGACTTTCATGATTGAAGAAAAGGCATTCACAGCACGGTCACAGCAACATGATGATGACAGCAGTAACATAGACCATAAGAACAGTACGACTTCAACCAAAAGGAGTGTGTAATCGTGAGATTACGAGAGGCGTTTGTGCATAGCATACCTGGTCTATTTCCTGTTTAACAAGGTCCTGGGTGTTTCCATTTCAGTGGGGCTGCTCTCATTGTGAAAAAGTGAAAGGAGAGGGGTAGTGAGGATAAAAGAGAGATAAAGAGATACATTTGTTACAACATGTAAACAGATTACATAAATATCTTAATCTCTAAACTTTATCTAAAATACATTTTAGATCCTAATTCCTGTCCAAGGAGCAGGCCAACTGTTCTCAGGTCTCCCATTTACACATAGCTCAAGCTTGATAGAGATTAGATGCTAGGTAGACCCACCCCACGTAAGTATAATACAGCATTTAGATAATCCACCTGTTCATAGGCACTGACAATAGAAAAAGTAGGCCAAGTGCAGAGGATCAGCCTGAATAGGGTTATCTGTGAGCCAAATAAATATGAAGCACTTATGTCATGGCCGGAAAATAAAATATAGAGATTTGACGCAAGGATAGGTTTATATTTTTTGCCAAATCGACACAAATCTAAGCCTTGAGAAAGATAACAGGCAGGATGTGAATCCACAACACTAGCCCACTCCACTTTTACAGGCAGTATTAATGCTAATTTATAAAATGGGTGGGTCGAGCCCTGAATGCTGATTGGCTGACAGCCGTGGTATATCAGACCATATACCACGGGTATGACAAAACATTTATTTTTACTGCTCTAATTACATTGGTAACCAGTTTATAATAGCAATAAGGCACCTCAGGGGTTTGTGGTACATGGCCAATATACCATGGCTAAGGGCTGTTTCCAGGTACTCTGCGATGTGTCATGCATAAGAACAGCCCTTAGCTGTGGTATATTGGCCATATACCACACCCCCTCGTGCCTTATTGCTTAACTAACCCAATTCAGTTGAGAAGGGTGAAATTGCAGACTGCAATTCGGGGCGTTCCTGCATCTGCAGGAATCCCTCTTTATACTTCTATACTTTTAGGACATGCGGCGTTAATGCACAATGACGTTGGATGGTAGCCTCCGTCCTCCAAAGAAGGGGCTGAGGCAACAACAATAATAACACCGGTAAACAGTGTAAACAGCGCGTCAAACTGGTCGACGCTGATCTTCAGTGCGTAAAAAAACGTTTTGCAGGCCATCTAATAATTTGTCCCGGTACAAATGTATTGAACGTGCATTTCACATTATGGTAGCCTACCCTTTTGGCTTTACATTGGAGATTTGCACTTTTTTTCATGGTTCTATATCAGTTTAAATATTTTTGAACGAAGAGCCATTTGGGAGCCAAATGAGCCGACTCTTTCACATGAACGGAGCCAATGAGCCGGCTCAATGCCCATCACTACTCGACACCAGGCAGAATAAGTGATTAGCTGGAACAGGCTGTGCGGCCACACAAGTTTTCAGTCAGACATTCACGCTTGCCATAGAGTTGAAATATGTATACTTAGTTAGCTACACATCTACCTCTACTGCACCTGCTGTCTCAACCTCTGAATGTTCGAATATGAAAAACCAACTCACATTTACTTGTTGCTTCCTCTATAACCCCTGTGATTATTTGACCCTGATGGTCAAATAGCTTTGAAAATCTTGAAAAACGATAAGGCCAGATGTCAAAATGCCTTAGCTAGCAAGTCACGTTAGCAGGCGTGAGTTTTTAGGCTACCATTGTGATTGACAACTAGATAGATAGGGAACTAGCCGTTAAACCACACACTAATGTTAGCTATCTAACCATTATGGTAATTGTGCTGTAACTATGACGTAATACGCTCGCTAGATGCTAACTACATAGACTCATGGCTCGTGCCAGTGGAGCAGCCGTAAACCAGATTTTAGCCCCGCGTAGCCAGATGTGGGTGCACTGTTGCTAAACTAGCTAATTTACCAAATCACTAGCCAGGTCCCTAGTCTGATTGCGATTGTTTGATAGCTAACCTAGTTGCTAACATTAGTGGTTCAACTCACCTCGCAAGAGAAACACGCTGCTGCAGTGCTGGTGGTATGGAACCGAGACAGGTGACGGCAGAAAAGTTATGGTCGACATGTTCGTCGCATTTCCATTGGTCTTCAATCAAATCGATACTTTACTGACCGTTGTTAAAGCTAGCTAGCTAATAACATTCCCTCACAAACTGCTCACTCAAACGAGTGTCAAACTAGCAAGAATAACAATCCTTCAGAATAAGAGTTCTGTCCTGTAGTCTTTAAGTGTAAATTATTAAATAAGGAAAACAATTATGGACAATATCTTAATACTTGATATATATTTTACCAGTTAAATAAAATGTATTATATATTTGTTTGCATTAAGCTGTTTTTCCCAAATGATAAAACAAAATTGTGCGTGTGCTTCTATCAACGATTTCGAATGCGTGTCAAAATAAAAGTCCTATACATATCACACCAACCATTCCAGGCCCACAATATCAATTGTCTCTACACCAACATCAGTACAGAAGTAAGGTTGAAAGCAGTTAAAAAACCTCTTTAATCCCGATGTCTTCCGCCCAAGCAAAGATCCTGCAGCTCTAACAAATGATTCTCACTTTAATGGCCAGATGTTTGGGGAAACTATTTTTTGTAAGTGTTCCAACCTGTCCTTGATCTACTTCCATTATTAGGATGACATCTTTGGTGTTTGGCACCACAGTAAAAAAGACTAAGTTTATTCACATGTTTAACACAAACCATCCTCACATAAATACACCATACACTGATTCTATTGATTTTCTGGACATTACTGTTTTCCTTTTTCCCACTAGATGGAGACAGAATCTTCAAAACCAAAGTAACCTTAAATCAACAGACACACACTGGAAAGTATGTCCTCTCCTTGACTCTTCCAGAGATACTTTTGAGGAGATGGGAAACTCAATTGAAATCGAATGATCACCCATTGTGTGCATAGTCCATGCCTTGTCAGTGTGAAGCGCTGTGCATTCTGGGCGATTCGGGGACAAGCAAAGCTTTTCTTCAAGGAGTGAATCGGAGTCAATTGGGAGCTAGCTCAGATGCCAATAGTTTCTTTAGAAATGTAATGAAATAAAAGTAGTCAAAAATATAAATAGTAAAGTACAGATACCCCAAAAAACTACTTAAGTAGTACTTTAAAGTATTTTTACTTAAGTACTTTACACCACTAAGCTAACATATAGGCTTCATAAGCACTGCATAAAGGCTTAACAAATCATCTATAAGCATATGTCATACTCTATAAATGGTGTATAAACATACAGTGCATTTATAAAGTATGACATACAGTTATCGATTATTTGTGAAGCATTTATGTAGTCCTTATGAAGCCTTTATGTATGCTCAGTGGTGTAAAGTACTTAAGTAAAAATACTTTAAAGTACTACTTAAGTAGTTTTTTTGGGTATCTGTACTTTACTATTTATATTTTTGACTACTTTTACTTCACTACATTTCTAAAGAAACTATTGTACTTTTTACTCCATACATTTTCACTGACAACCCAAAGTACACATTACATTTTGAATGCTTAGCAGGACAGGGAAATGGTGAAATTGACCACGTGTTATCCCTACTGCCTATGGTCTGGCGGACTCACTAAACACAAATGCATCTTTTGTAAATAATGTCTGAGTGTTGGAGTGTGCCCCTGGCTATCCGTACATTTTTAAAACAAGAAAATGGTGCAGTCTGCTTTGCTTAATATAATACATTTGAAATGATATATACTTTTACTTCTACTTTTGATACTTAAGTATATTTCAGCAATTACATTTACTTTTGATACTTAAGTATATTTAAAACCAAATACTTTGACTTTACTCAAGTACTATTTTACTGGGTGACTTTCCCTTTTACTTGAGTAACTTTTTATTAAGGTATTTATACTTTTACTCAAGTACGACAATTCGGTACTTTTTCCACCACTGTGTACGCTCTACTTTGTACATTTGGGACCGACACAATCACCTCAAATGGTGGATTTGGCGCCCCCATCTGTCAACAGTTTCCACAAAATGTAATTTAAATAGTTTCATGCAACGTGTGGGAAACAGCACATTAGATATATTAACAAGATTGACAAAGACACGTTACTAATAAAAATACAAAAATAGGAACACGCATTAGAAAACTTAAAGGAATAGTTCACCAAAATTACATATTGGTTTCCTTACCCTTTAAGCAGTCTATGGACAAGGTATGACAACAATCCATGCTTTGGTTTAACTGGCCACTGATTCAAATGCTAACTTTTGAGTATTTGTGGCACAAATCCAATGCAAGTCAATGGTTCCTATATTAGCTTCTGCACACTTTATGTCCAAATCATCCTATAGTATCTAAAAATGTATTGTGTAACTCAATTAAATTACTACAGATTATTTGGGTTGTGGACCAGGACGTGGACATGAAGCTAAGGTTATGATTCGGTTTAGGGTTGTGGTTGAGGGTTAGGGTTGAACTGGGGTGTTGAAGGTAGGAAGCTAAGGAAATCCTCTGGGTTGATTATGAAGACGTAACTGTCATAAAATCCCATACTATTTTCTCTCGGCTAAATTAGAGAGGTTTCTTCGGAGACAATGGCATCTGTTTTCTGTTGTGCAATATGAGCGAATGGAATTGAATTATGTAACTTATAATACCTTTGTCTGTCCTGTGTTATGTTTTTAAGTAAAAGGATGAGAGCTAGTTTGTATTAAAACGCCCTACGTCAATCTCATAGATCTGTCTGCACTCGGTTCTGACAACTAAAACGTTGTAATACACACACCTGCTGGTAGTAGACGGTTATTATGCCATTGTTGTGTCATATCATTGTTATCTGGTTCATCTGATAATAGCTTTGGTCACATGGGTGGCTGGCCCATATCTCCATTGCTGAATCGCCTCTCCTTATCCAGATCCATTTATAAGGCTGCTGAGCAGAAACAGCATCAGTACTGATACAAGTTCAATTTCTGGACATTATCCTCCTCTTAGATAAGGTCTGCCCAGGGGATTTGAGCTGGGTGGCTGTCTGTTTTCTACCCGTGGCAGTTCGTTTCCTCCTCTGGTTTTTAATCAGAGTCGTAATCTGCTGATGTTGCTCTGGAGGCCAGGCCCATATGCCGCATCATTCTCCCTGTGACCTGGATCTAAGCCTTTTAAACCCTGCAGCAATTTGTCTCTGGCCAAAGACCGGTGTCAGAATCTGAAATCCTCCATGTCCTTTATCGGAATCTAATGCAAAACTGCGCACTTCCTAAAATTAAGTACTTCAAAGAGTTTCATCTGTGCTTTCTATTTCAATATCACCAAACCCACAGGAATATGATGTGGTTGTGGCCGAGGTCCGGCTTCTCCAGGCTCTCCAGGCTGGAGGCCAAACCCAAAAGCAAAACGTATGTTACCAAACACACATTTTCATCTAAAAGTGGAGAACATTTTGTCACATGGCAGACCTAGATAGATTGAAACCGGCTTTAATCTGTGTGGGCAGGAATAATGGTGATTAATTGGTGAATAATCTGACCTTGACTAAAGCAGATGTTGATCATCTAAGGGAGTGTTTAGTGCAGTGCATGGAATAGGGGAAGTGGAGACCCCTACACTCAAATCTGGCAAAGATTTAATCCAGGTACATCACACGGTAGAGTCAAAAAAAGAATCATACTTTATTACCATCTGTATACAATAAATTCCCTATCAAACATATCCATGTGTTAGAAGATAATCATCATTCATGAAAACAAAACAACTACTGTACTTTGGAGTATAGGCCTACATTTGAAACATGACACTCATGTTCTCAACAGTGTGCAGAAATGGAATAGACATTGAAGAGAAAATGTTGAACAGAAAAAGACAAGTACTGTACTGGTGTTTTAAGAAATAAATTAACAGGATAAATTGTGAGCAGTCAAACACTTCAGGTAGGTCTTAAATGATACACCGACAAATAATGATCTCCATTCCTCCAGTTCCACAAGTCACAGACTCCTAGATACATCATACAAAACTGCTCATACTCTAAAATATTGTTTCTCAGACTCTTGGAACCAGATTGGGCCATGCATTATGACCATGATGAAGTAGAAGAGAGAATGAGTGCCTCCAACAAGTTCAACTGAATGTTAAGGAGCAGTCTGAGCCTGAGGTGTGTTATGAACCCTCACAGTCAGTTTGCTGCAGATGGGAAATGGCCCCTTTCTTTTTTTCTTCTTCAAACATAAAATGACCAGGGAGCATGGTGTAAAATATGATCCTAGATCGGTGAGGGAAAATGCATCTATCGAACACTTACTCAGTGTCCCTCCCCCATGACAGTCACCTCTCCTGGGACTGCGACTCAGCATCCCAGCTCTTGACGCCATGTTGGTTCTTCTTGCGGGTGTGCTCAGCCATAACCACAGCTGCCAACACGGTAACCAGCACCGTCACGGTGATGACCAGCACGGTGGCCGTCTCTGCCATGCACAACTGACTGTCCACCCATGCCAGCGAGGCACCCGCCAGCTGCAGAGGCTCGTGGCACGTCACATTGTGGTAGTCGTCAACGTGCAAGTGGCGCACACTCAGCAGCTTGCTGAAGACCCGGTGCAGGTCGCAGTCGCAGTTCCATGGGTTGCCAGCTAGCTGCAGGTGGGTGCCGGCCGTGTGGAGGCTCAGAAAGGTCTTGAACTTAAGGTGCTGCAGCTGGTTTCCCTCCAGGCCCAGCAGGGTGAGGCTGTGCAGGGGAGCCAGAGCCTCCGTGTCGATGTGAGTGATGTTGTTCTGGCCCAGCTGCAGGGCCTCCAGGACGGGCAGCATGGACAGGGAACCATGGCGTACAGCTCCCAGCTGGTTGGCATGGAGGTAGAGGTGGCGCAGTCGAGACAGGCCCCGGAAGGCTCCTGGCTGCAGGAAGATGATGTGGTTGTGGCTGAGGTCCAGCTTCTCCAGGCTCTCCAGGTGCTCCAGGCTGGAGACTTCCAGCCGCTCAAGGGTGTTGTGGTCCAGCCGGAGCTCCCGGACCGAGGACAGACTGTGGGAGAAGTCCGACGGCAGCCGGCGCAGCTTGTTACGGCTCATGTCCAGCTTCTCCAAAAAGGAGAGGGAGTAGAAGGCCTGGGAGCAGAGGGTACAATAAATTATGAACATGAAAAAGTAATCATCGGCATCTAACCTTCATATCCACCATCAAATCCTTATGCTAAACTATGCCACTAATGCATAGGCTATCGCAGTGTTTCTCAATCCATTACTAGTGTTGGGCTAGAACAAAAATGTACACAGTAGGTCCCCCATGAGTATATGACATTTATTGGTTTCGCATGTGTTACCTCGGGCTGCAGCAGCTGGATTCCACTGTCAGACAGCACCAGGACACGCAGTGACCAAAGTCCGGCAAAGGCACGGCTCCGCACTTCCATCAGCAAGTTGCCACCCAGGTCCAGCAGCCAGGTGCCATGGGACAGGCCATGGGGCACTTGGAGGAACCCGCGGGCTCGGCAGTCCACCAAATCCGAGTGTTCGTAGCAGAGGCAGTGGTGAGGGCACTCTTTTGAATCTACCACTGAAGACAGCGCCAGCAGCAGCAGCAGAGCAGGAAATAACATATTACTTGCAAAAATGTGCACCTAAAGTGCTTTATCACGACAAGGCTTGAAGACGTTTGGAGTGGAGTGTCAGAATCCAGATATGTGAGGAATATCTGCAAAATAAGGCAAACAACCATTATACTTATGGTTTGGAGATACAGTATCAAAGCTGTCGCTGAGTAGTGAGTATTCGGTACGATAGAGGAACATGTACATTTAATAGATCTGTCATCTGTAGGCTTTTAATAGCTTGAACAAGTCGACATCTCTAAAAGACAAGTTAGAAAACATTTAGAATCCGTTACTGTACACAATACCAGCAGTGAGCCGGTTGCGCGTAATGTGAAGGTTTTACGCATAGCCTATTGTTGGTAATTGCAGAAACACACAATTGCGTTTCTAAATACATTACAATGTAAATATAAAAGGTTACCTTTTTAAACCGACAAAACAGCAAGCCTATTCAACGAACTATAACAGCAACGGTAAATAACTCGTAAGTAATTAAATTAAACAATACTTTACCTACAATCTTTATATCCAATCAACGAGACGCGCTGGTGCCGCATCAGTAAACTAACTCCTGCATCCTCATCTCTCTTTGTCACGCTCCCTCCCGCTTTTTCCGTCGAGACCTAATCCACAAATCATCCGCCCTACAGATGTTCCCATCTAATAATGGAGTTTTTGTTCTAGTACTCCTTCTCAGACCCCCTCCCTTTTATTTCACCTCAATTTATCCAGTGTCCTGCTATTAGCAAGAGTAGAATAAACATCCCAGTTACCCATTGAAGACCCCTCGTTTTTCTAATTTGAAAAACTGACGATGGAACATCTGCCCTGCAATCCCCCAATTTTAATATTACACAATTTGTAGTTTTTGTGAATTTCTTCTGAACAAATGTCATTGGGTCGTATTAAATCACATTCACGCAGAGGTTACATGTTGCATCCATCAAATTGTGTCCAATAGTTATAAACAGTGAATTCGGAAAGTATTCAGACCCCTAGACTTTTTCCACATTGTTACATTACAGCCTTATTCTAAAATTTAATAAATAAAGTCATCTTCAATCTACACACAATACTCCACAATGACAAAAAACACAAGTTGACATTTTTGCAAATGTATTAAAAATAACAAAAATACCTTTATTTACATAAGTATTAAGACCCTTTTCTATGTGACTCGAAATTGAACTCCGGTGCATCCTGTTTCCATTGATCATCCCATCCTTGAGATGCTTCTACAACTTGATTGGAATCCACCTGTGGTAAATTCAATTGATTGGACATGATTTGGAAAGGTACATTTCTGTCAGAGCAAAAACCAAGCCATGAGATCAAAGGAATTGTCCATAGAGCTCCAAGACAGGATTGTATCGAGGCACAGATCTGGGTTAGGGTACCAGAAAATGTCTGCAGCATTGAAGGTCCCGAAGAACACAGTGGCCTCCATCTTTCTTAAATGGAAGAGGTTTGAAACCACCAAGACTTTTCCTAGAGCCGGCCGCCCGGGCAAACTGAGCAATCGGGGGATTAGGGCCTTGGTCAGGGAGATGACGAAGAACCCGATGGTCACTGACAGAGCTCCAGAGTTCCTCTGTGGAGATGGGAGAAAGTTCCAGAAGGACAACTATCTCTGCAGCACAACAAATCAGGCCTTCGTGGTGGAGTGGCCAGACGGAAGGCTCAGTAAAAGGCACATGACAGACAGCTTGGAGTTTGCCAAAAGGCACCTAAAGATTCTCTGGTCTGATGAAACTCTTTGGCCTGAATGCCAAGCTTCACATCTGGAGGAATCCTGGCACCATCCCTACGGTGAAGCATGGTGGTGGCAGCATCATGTGGTGGGGATGTTTTTCAGTGGCAGGGACTGGGAGACTTGTCAGGATCAAAGGAAAACCTGCTCCAGAGTGCTCAGGGCCTTAGACTGGGGCAAAGGTTTACCTTCCAACAGGACAACAACCCTAAGCACACAGCCAAGACAACACAGCAGTGACTTCGGAACAAATCTCTGAATGTCCTTTAGTAGCCCAGCCAGAGCCCAGACTTGAACCCAATCGAACATCTCTGGAGACCTGAAGAATGGGAGAAACTCCCCAAATACAGGTGTACCAAGCTTGTTCCGACATACCCAAGAAGATTCGAGGCTGTAATTGCTGCCAAAGGTGCTTCCAAAAAGTACTGAGTAAAGGATCTGAATACTTATGTAAATTGTTTTAAAAAATAAATAAATAAATATTATATATATATATATATATATATATATATACATATACACACACACACATTTCGCAAACATACCAATATTCCAAACTTGCCACACCACAGCATTTTCTTTATCTAAAGGCATCCATTGAAACAATATTCTTCTCAAAAAGTTAAACATCATGCCACCAGTTGCTACACCATCTGAGAGTTTGACCACAAATTAATAGATGGACAATTCTTTGCACCTGGAGGGGTTCTAGGTGGTGATAAAGGCAAAACTGGCTGTGAATAATAAATTCATACACAGTCCTGCTGACCAACGCACGTGTAGGGTACAGTTTCAGATCTGTTTCACCTCTCTCTATACATGGAGTCCTGGACAAAGGAAAACTATTCTCAGCCTGAATTAATTGAGGTAAAAAATGTCAGAACTAAAGCCAGAGTCCAACTACAATATGAGTGACTAAGCATGCCATTCTATATGGAAGAATAGGCTCCTTTAATTGGTTGAGGTCATCTCCCTTGTATTTCTGATTATGTGGAGCAGCCCACAAATGCCCCTAGAAGCCCTCAATTTCTCATGACAGGTAGGCAGGCCTACTCTATTTAATTCATTAAGTGAGTGAATAGGGAACATGTGGCATTTCACCAAATAGATTTTTAGATGTCATTATGTGTAATTCTGACAATGTGCCATGGTTCTTTGTTATGTGGATACTTATTGTTTATTGAAGGCAAGACCTTAGAGCTTGGATACTGTCTGATATGACCTATTGAATGGACATGGTCATTGCATGTTTACCACATTCAAACATCTCATGTCCCACCTTCATTTACATTTCTATGATGCCCCCTGCTGACAATTTGAAGGCATAGCAAAGAAGAAAAATGGTTTGATACAACAGCAATTCATCCATCCCAGATGTTCCAGCTCAATAAAATGTTGAAATAATGCATTTTACAAAACAATGAGTTGAAGATGAATTCCTTTTCCCTGAGAAAGGAATATTTTGATACGAGTGTGAATGAAAGACTGATTGCTACGTCAACTACTAGAAAACCATGAACACCAAAGACATTAAAGAAACATGACAAACTGCAAACTTCGTTTTTTTTTTTCTTTTTATTTCCATGTTACTAGCTATTTAAAAATTAAAATTAAAATACTGGGAAGGAAACCTTGGCAACGGCAGCCTCGTTGACACACGGTGGACGGGTAAACAACGTGGATGCCTGTCACAACTTAACCCCACTGGCCGAGCCTCCAATCAGGCTACATTGTTATAAACACGAGGCTGGGATAGGGGCCTTTGGGCCATTTGGGAACCCTGCTCCCCATCTCAGTCTCAAACATGGCAAGATATCTTTAAGTACATTTTTTCCAAAAGTGAATACAAAGCATCCCATACAGAACTGAGATCGATCTCATCGCACACGGTTCAGTGGCACGCCATATGATATTGGCCAACGTGGTTAATTCATTTGGTTTTTCTTGTTTGAACATGGGAGGAATGCATTGAGTCGGGCGGAAGAGCAGATTTCACCTGCCAAAGTGTGTCAATGGTCGGTAGACAACAGGAGTGGGAGATGGAGAATGTAAGAAAAGAGCTGGATTTCAATGTGGTCCCAACGTGGAAGAGGTACTGTATTGTAGAATCAAAGACCATGAGGGACAAGGATGAAAGGGAAGAGGAAAACAGCCCAGCCTCTACTCTAAAATAACACATGCCCTTTATCTTCCAGACTTAAAACAATACACAGAAAAACAGAGCAAATTTAGTTCAGGTGGGACCATGCAGCAAGAGCTTATGGGTAAAAGCAGACAGTCATGTCTGTTTGGAAAAAAAGAAAGCATTTCATGAAAATATTTCAAGCTACTAGAACCAAATGGGTGTATACAACTTGTATTTTTTATGAAAGGACAATTTGAGGGAGGTATTTCAAGTCTATTTTATGTCAGATAAATAATGTTAAACACAATTTGAGTGTTTCCCCAGTTGAGGGAAAACAGCAATTTCAATAACCTACTGGGTGCATGTTTGTAAGATTGTGAGAGTTCACATTCATCCCATTCACACGCGTCACTATTGGCATCCTTTCAGTCAGCTGTTAAAAAAATAACCACGTGCTTTCAAGAAAGCTATTAAAATTAGTGTTCTTGTCAAAACAGTATTTCAATATTAGAAAAGGTCCTTTATCGCTTACCATAAATTTCTACTCTTGAAATTTACGAAAAATGACTAGAAAATAGATCAACCAATGAACAGAAATCAAGTGACTTTTCTCTGTGAAATGGAAGTGAGGAGCAGGCTTGATGGCAGGAGGAGAGAAGAAACAGAAGGGAAGGTAAGAGGTCAAGAAGAGGAGTGTGGGGAATGGTGGCAAATTGAGATTACTTTTGTTAGATTATCTTTAAAAATGAACTGGATATTTCCCTCTCGGTTGGGAACCCTTTTGTCCTGTTCAAAATGTTGGACACCTCTGATGGAGGTGGGGGGGGGGGGCACTGGCCTTGGTCTGATGTTGAAGGGAGGGGAAGAGAAAAGAACAAACCAAAACTGCCTTTGCCGTTGTGACCTCCCCCAACCAATTCCCCCTCCCACACCCCCTATCCGGACTGAACCTCCGGCTCAAGATGATAAAGTGGAGTCTTTCTGTGTTTGCTGTGCTTGTGGCCGCTGCACCGACTTCTGGCTCTCCACATCTCTAAAATGTTTCTCCACCTGCCGGGGACAAGACAAGTAACATTTTATCCTCAATCAACTTTCTGGTACTGCAATTCCTGTATTGCCTTCAAATGGTGAATGAATGGTGGGAAGGCATACTCACTATTTTGCGTACGTGACTTAAAGCGCTACCCTCTTTGCCTTTGCAGTTCTCCACCTGGTAAGGTGGGGATATGACCACGTCGTCCATCACCATGATGTTCTTCTCCTGCCATTTGCAGTCTTTGATGCTACAGAGAGATGGAGAATGTTTTTGAAAAAAAGCACCCAGTAGCTGTCTTTAGTCAGGGTACTGAGGTTAAAGGCTTCAGGTCACACATTTAGACAGATGACTCCATGCAGCAGGTATCGGATGGTGGACAGGTGCATATTGAACAGCAACAACGCTGAAGAAAATATACAAACAAATTAAACAAAAAAACATTACAGAATTAAGAGCTTACATTAGAAATTGGTCAATCAGTGTTGGTACTGGAAGACTTACGGTCATAGGTCACTCACTGTAGTCTAGGCCAAATCAGGGATCAACACTACAATCCCATTACAACCAAGAGGTATAATGGAATGCATACTATTTGATAGGGTTTATAACAAAACATTACTGAATCAAAGACTGGCATTCAAACAGGTCAACTAATCAGTGAAGGCAACTTCAACACCCAACGAGACTATTTAAATGCATTGGGAAGAACGTTTTCTTTAAAACAGCCTTTCCTGACCATTGGGGACCGTCATAGTAAGTAAATAACTGATGTTTCTATATTTGGATGAAGCAGAGCCCCAGTAATAGAGACAAGAGACGATACTCACGTTTTATGTATAGTCTGGAATAGCTGTTGGCCCTCCACAGAGACTCCAGCACTAATTGCAT
This sequence comes from Salmo salar, assembly GCF_965601325.2. Lineage (NCBI taxonomy): Eukaryota > Metazoa > Chordata > Actinopteri > Salmoniformes > Salmonidae > Salmo > Salmo salar. Next base: position 67,936,670 of record NC_138293.1, on the reverse strand, counting down.
ATGCTTGGGATAACTTGTCTTCCTTTTCCGACCGTGCTCTGTTGGCAAGCTGCAGGCGTGTTGGAAAAGGAGAACCAAAACGTTAGAGCTGTTCAAAACAACCAACATTCTCAACTGAGAACCCCAAAAGCCCTTGGAAGTTAAAGTATGTAAAAAGAAAAAATTATATTTGGCATTGAAAGGAACTTTAAGGAATTTCCACCCGTTAGCAATACAAATAAATATTAGAAACTGCTTACTGATAATTTTAGTCAAATGTGGAACAGGGGGGTTTTGTTTGATGCCGACCAAAGTTGAATGATATGGTGATGGAACATTTCAGGATTTTTTTGGGGCAAGACAATGGCCATTCATTCTTTAAATACGCATACAATCCATTCAGGTTAAACATATGGTTCCAATCAACATGTGAAAGCACCCAAAATTATACAATTCATTGACTCCATGTTGGGACAGGGATTCCCAATTCCAGTCCTGAAAACCAATGGGTGTGCAAGTTTTTGTTCCAGCCCAGCATAAAACACACCCGATTCAACTAGAATAATCAGCTTGCCTAAACTAATGACAGTCTAGTCTGACTGAACCACAATTAGCTGAATCAAGTGAGTTAGTGCAGGACTTTTTGATAAAGCTTATGACAAAAAGACCAGATGTCCGATGATTCTTCACTACTTGGTATGCTGAAGGAGATGTGTCAAGGAACATGTGAGGAGGGGTGATTGGCCGGTCTTACCTTGCTGACATTCAGAGATGCTAGTGGAGGAGGAGTTTCAGTGCGGTCATTAATGATGTCCACTTCAGACACGTAGGCTAAGTTAATCAGGACCACGTCGCTGACGTTAGCCTTTCCACTGGAGGGGGCGCATTCTGAAAGGGCAGTGGGTCAAGGCAAATAGGCTGTACTACACATTCAGAATGGAGGTCAAATTAGCAGCAGTTAGCATTAGACTAAATATACATGCAGGACTTGTATGTGAGGGAAACAATGGATCAGCTGGAATCATAATTCAAGCACTTCTTCCACAAACATTAGGCTATGCCAGACCTGAGGAAAATCACCAACATTTTTATGTTATTGAGCTTAAGGAGAAGTCATAACACACATTCTAAATGGCATACTGCAGCTAGTCACAATAGTGCAATTTAGTTGCTCAATAGTGAACCACTGACCAAATAGGCTTAATAAGTGAGCACAACATATTCTACTTTAGTAGAACACAAAATCCAAGCACAGCACCAATCCAACTTTGCCAGGTGCTGGAGATCCCCCTGATGGAACAACTTCCTCTTTTTCACCCCCGCACCCCCTCTATTCTGCCATTAAAGTTCAACAGCCTCCTCACAACAGAACATCCTGGGATCACGCTTCCCCATAACCTAGGAAACAGGTCCAGGGTTCACCACTGCAGTCCTGGAACAGCCTCTTGCCCAAGAAACAATGCAGACTGTTACAACCCATAACAGAAGTCCTAAACATCGGCTAAGCTCAGGACTTACCAGTCAAACAAACCAACAGCAATTAAACAAAATTAATAGCCCACTCAGAACTTCTCAAAGGAGATGTTAAGGAGCAAGCATTTCACAGTTAGTCTACACCTGTTGTTTACTAAGCATGTGACAAATACAACATTTGATTTGAAGACGGCATGAGGCGTATGCACTCCACCAGCAGATCACCTTTCAACTCTGCTAACTTAAGTGAGGGGACAAAGAGTCCAATGCATTGTTTGTAAGGGAGGAGGCTGGGTACAAACAAGCACAATTCATCATGTGGATATCAGAAATACTGTGGAGCGAAAGAGAGCAAATAGCCTACTAGGCAGAAAATAAAATAAATTGGCATACTTAGCACAACTGCCAAGAGTAGCCTTCACGAACACCCAACTGTGTTAAAGAAAGCTCAAAGGATACTATCTAGTAGCAGCCTGCTCACTGCCCTTGAGACACGGTTTATAGTCTGGTGACAGACCAAATTCACAGACTCAGTCTGTGACCTCACAACAACCGAAGGCAGCACAGAACTTGCCCTTCAACTGATTTCCCGAAAAGACCCTCAAACCTGAGCCAAGCTAATTATTTTCCTAATAAAAACCAGGTTGGATATGAGTAAAAGTTTGGGAAGAAGGCCTGTCTTTACTATGGTCAAAAAAGTTTTCCCATTACAAGGCAGACAGAGGTAAAGTGCTCAGAGCTGAACTCATTCAAGTTTACAATCCTTCATTTTACAGCTGCTGCACTTCCTCCATAACAGTAATAGAGGGCTGTGGATTTCCTGTCTGACAGCATGACCTTTCAGTGACTCACCAGCCTCAAGGGAAACAACCTAACATGCCATGAGGGTATGACTGACTGGATCTAGAAGCTTTATTTACCCCCGGTTCTATACAATGCTATTGTGTCACCCTGAAAACATGTCACACAGTGTGCTTCCATAAGCAAAATACATCAAGTTAATAGGCCTACATGATACACATCTTGAAGAGTGACTTGTCCCCTGTGACCTAGCATTGGGAAAATACCCTCTATGCATCTCACAACACCCACAAAAAAAGTTGACTAGATTTAACAACCTTAACATTGTAGATCTGTACTTTAAAAAAAAACGAGGGCTAGTCATCAACTGACATTGATAAAATGCCTCTAACTTAACAAGATCAAATGAGCAAAGTCTGAGGCAGTACTACCTTCCAGCCAGGTAATAGAGACCTGTTTGACATCCACCAGACCGTGAAGGTATGGAATGCACATTGTTGAAATCCACAATGCTGATGCAGTGTGATAACAGCTGACAGACAGACATCACATTCCTTCCCCTGGCTGTGGTTGCAGTTGTTTCACTATCACAGGGTGGTCTGACTCTGGGCCTTTCTGTCCTATACTAGGCAGAGGTGGAAGATTGGCCCGCACAACCACGCAAACAGAATTCTTAGTGCTCTGCAATGTATGTCTGTGTGAGCAAATAGTTCAAATCAAATGGCTTCCTTAGAGTTCTGCAGCATATCAAATCTTGCACTTTTCATGACTGCCCATTTCTCTAAGCAGTGCTCTGTGCAGGCCTGAAAAGGAATTTGTGTGTATAATACCTCAACTTCACCCAACCTATACTGTATAGGTCTTCTCCAAATGTTGCCTGTAAGAAATCCACCTGGCCTTATCCTATCAACATCCCTCATGTCGTGAAATACAATTCTGCACATTCACATAACATATTTCACAGCAACTAGGTAACGTTGGCCGTCTTCCAATATAGCTACAACTAAGAACTTGCATATAGTTAATGTATTTCTCAAGTCCGCTACAAAACACTTGACAGGGGTCAAAGTACTTAGGTAGACAGTTACTAGCTAACGTTAGCTAACCCTAGAACTTGACAGTCACTCCTTTCTAAACTGTCACCAGAGAATCATTGGCGTGTCAGTTTCGACAACGTAAGCTAACTACATCATTGCATGACTAACCATCAATAATGTTCTTTAAATAAGCATTGTTTTAAAGCATAATACAATTCTAAGCGTGGTCTGCGAGTTAGCCCTTTTTCTAGCTGCATGCTAACTGTTACTAAGAATTTGCCAGGCATAACGCCCCTTGGAGTTGCCAGATAGTGATCCATACAAGGACTGACTGTATTAACGCTGACCACAATAGCTTGGGTTAACAAGTTAGCTAGCATTATGGCACAATACCATGCCAACTTCGATAGCTAGCTGGCTAACAACAAACATTAACTCAAGATCATGCCGATTCTAAACTTAACATACCTGGCTTGAAATAGAAAGTAACAAGGTTTAAAGTAACTGAACGGAACAGCATTTAAATCGTATAGTTAGCTACGTTTTGATCACGAGTAAGCCAGTTAGCTCCCTAGCTAGTCTCCTGACTACGCTTGCGCGGATCTCAATTTGGCAAGCGCGACCAGTTACCCCCAGGCCCCTTGCAGCCTGGAAGACCACCGATTTAGTGACAACGGAAAATGGTAAAAAGGATACTCAAAGTCAACATCTTGGACTGATAGTCAAAGGCAACGACCTCTCCTTGCAATTGCTGCCCCAAGCAGGTGAGGCAGGAGACATGGCTCCCGACACTGAAATACTCCCCCGGTCCAGGAGCCGCCATCTTCTCCGCCAGGAAACGGGAGCGCCAGATTTACGTAAATGTACGCGGTGGCGTCACTGACTATCGATAGGGAATGTTGATAAGCGTGTCAGATTGATCACACTTCCCTGGGCGGTCCAATTCTCCACCTCATTTTTTATTTTATTTATTTCACCTTTATTTAACCAGGTAGGCAAGTTGAGAACAAGTTCTCATTTACAATTGCGACCTGGCCAAGATAAAGCAAAGCAGTTCGACAATATACAAAAACACAGAGTTACACATGGAGTAAAACAACATACAATCAATGATACAGTAGACAAAAATAAGACTATATACAATGTGAGCAAATGATGTGAGATAAGGGAGGTAAAGGCAAAAAAAGGCCATGGTGGCAAAGTAAATAAAGTATAGCAAGTAAAACACTGGAATGGTAGAATTATAATTTGAAGAAAGTTCAAAGTTAAAATAAATAATATGGTGCAAAGGAGCAAAATAATAAATAAAATAAATAAATACAGTAGGGGAAGAGGTAGTAGTTTGGGCTAAATTATAGATGGGCTATGTACAGGTGCAGTGATCTGGGAGCTGCTCTGATAGCTGGTGCTTAAAGCTAGTGAGGGAGATAAGTGTTTCCAGTTTCAGAGATTTTTGTAGTTCGTTCCAGTCATTGGCAGCAGAGAACTGGAAGGAGAGTCGACCAAAGGAGGAGTTGGCTTTAGGGGTGACCAGAGAGATATACCTGCTGGAGCGCGTGCTACAGGTGGGTGCTGCTATGGTGACCAGTGAGCGGAGATAAGAGGGGACTTTACCTAGCAGGGTCTTGTAGATGACCTGGAGCCAGGCGGGTTGATATTGGTGAACCGATCTGGACCCTTAATTGTCCTGATCTAGTAATATTTTAGAAGTCCTTCTCGCCACAATAAGTCATATGCTTTTTCCATGTCAAAGAAAATAATGTCCGACTTGCTAACTGGTTGAATTCGCCACATGTATTACTGCAACCAGTTACCAAGTCCGACATTTCCAAGTTCGACTACTAGGCACACTAGCACATGAACGGCGGCAATAGTACCTCTCAAGATGTTGCAATATTGGTGAGTAGGTCTATGCATAAAAAACATTTAGTTAATTCACTCACACTGTTTGGAGACTGAATTTGAGGGTTGCTTTGACCATACTTAAACATCCCTCATCACAAGCACCAGAGTAAAACATCCATGCACTTGGCATGTCACGTTCATCTTATTTTTCCACCATAAATGTATATGTGGAGTGGACAGTCCTAAATATATACTTTTGACTTGCCTGTTACAAGCTTGAAGTCTCATTTCATGATGCTAGTATAGAAATAATCTGACTAGTCTGATTCTGACCAGGGCCTGATTACCCACTGGGCACTTGTCCTGGGGACCCACCATATAGCATATAAAACATGTCATAAGCCATGACAAAATGTGTACAATTGCAGGAAATTCACTTTAAGACTGCAAACTGAGATAAAAAAAAATATATACACTTTAAAATAACCACTCATCCACGTTAATATTCAAAGCCATGTATGTTATCCCACAACCAACACTGTAAATTAAAGATTTTTACTCCTTTGTATTGGAGCAGTGAATCGCTTTATTGAGTTCCAGACAATTAACAGGCCCCAAAAAATAAAAATAAAAAAAAAATACTCAAATAGGATGTCACAACATTACAATGAGTAATAAAAAAGGGCTTTTTTAAAATTTACACAACCTGAAATAAAACAGTAATCAGACTCAACATTCCCTTTAAGATCCTTGCTAACCCACAAGGTGGCGCTGTGCACAATGCAAAAAAAAATTTCAAAGGGACAGCGATTTTCATCAATAATAGTCACAGTAATAGATTGCTCAAATAGCGTGTATTGCACATGTGTACACATATATGCACTTATACACGTGAGTAGCAAATAGTATAAACAGATTTGTATTGTCGCAACAGGAAAGCATTTGAAAGAATACATGACATTAAGGAATGTGCTTTGATCAATTCAAAACGTCTGCATTAGTTATGACCAGAAGAGAGAAAGAATATATTTAAAATATAAGGTAAAAGACAGTCACATATTCAAACATCCAACCACAGAAAGTGGAGATAGAAACACCAGCGCAGTGGAAGGACACAATGTAAGAGACACACCTCTTTCCGAAGTGAAAAAATATACAATTACTCTTTGAACCTTGACGATCATAGGTCACTACATATACACAACGTATGAAATATCAATAAATATACATTATTTACTGAATAGCAAAATAGTGTGGCAGGAACAATAAAGCTATCTTCAATGGTGGATAAGTCGATATAATTTACAGACTTGGACGTCTTCCAGTATCTGTTTAGACAGAAGGAACACATTTGCATGGTTGCCATTTGTAGTAGTTGTTTTGTCTAAGGCAACACACAAAAAACATTCCTCTATTCTGAGTAGACTTTCTTGATTTGAGTGTTGTTTTTTTTGCTGCCCCTCCAACATACCCACAGGAAAAAAGCCCTGACCTACAAAACACACGTCAATTACCCTTTCTTTAATTGAACTATGTCATATGCCATCTCACCCACGGGACAGCCCAATAACCCTTATATATGCCATACCAGGTGGAGGTACAAAACTATGCACCAAATCTCAAAATGGTCAATGATCTACATGAAAACATGACAAAACAAGGTCACAGCAGTCCCATGTACAGCAGTCCCCCCCCCCCCCCCCCACACACACCATAGCCACATGTAAAAGGAAGTAGGAACCGCTGTGTATATTACATGTGAGTACAGTGGCATCCACCAACAATTTTGCAAGTGAAAAGTGTTTCAATTCCTACCCCGGTGAAATGATTGTGACAACACCGTGATTAGAGTTCAGTCAAATGGCGAATGCCTGTTTTTTCTGTGACATCAGGTCACGTGCTCAGCCTGGGAAGTAGTACCACTGGAAACCAACACCGAAAGAGCATACCATGGTCGGCATGACAATAGGAGCTATGAGGGGACTGTATGACCTTAAAGGGGTAGTTCACTCACAATTCAAAGTTTCAGACATTTTCAGACCTCGAAGGTGCTCTAATGTCAACATGATTCCAAGTCCCACACCATTGGTTAAGTAGATCCAGCTATACCGTGCATTCGGAAAGTATTCAGACACCTTTTGTTACATGACAGCCTTATTCTAAAATTGATTAAATAGTTTCCCCCCCTCAATCTACACACAATACCCCATAATGACTAAGCAAAAACATGTTCTTAGATAATACATTTTTTAAAATGTAAATATCACATTTACATAAGTATTCAGACCCTTTACTCTTTATTGAAGCAACTTTGGCAGCAAATACAGTCTTGAGTATGATGCTACAAGCTTGGCTCACCTGTATTTGGGGAGTTTCTCCCATTCTTCTCTGCAGAGCCTCAAGCTCTGACAGGTTGGATGGGGAGCATCGCTGCACAGCTATTTTCAGGTCTTTCCAGATGTTCGATCGGACTCAAATCCATGCTCTGGCTGGGCCCCTCAAGGACATTCAGAGACTTGTCCCGAAGCCACTCCTGCGTTGTCTTGGCTGTGTGCTTAGGGTCGTTGTCCTGTTGGAAGGTGAACCTTCACCCCAGTCTGAGGTCCAGAGCGCTCTGGAGCAGGTTTTCATCAAGGATCTCTGTACTTTGTTCCGTTCATCTTTCCCTTGATCCTGGCTAGTCTCCCAGTCCCTGCCACTAAAAAACATCCCCATAGCATGATGCCGCCACCACCACGCTTCACCATAGGGATGGTGCCAGGATTCCTCCAGATGTGACGCTTGGCAATCAAGCCAAAGAATTCAATCTTGGTTTCATCAGACCAGAATCAAATTTCTCAGGGTCTGAGTCTTTAGGTGCCTTTTGACAAACTCCAAGCGGGCTGTCATTTGCCTTTTACTGAGGAGTGGCTTCCGTCTGGCCACTACCATAAAGGCCTGATTGGTGGAGTGCTGCAGAGATGGTTGTCCTTCGGGAAGGTTCTCCCATCTCCACAGAGGAACTTTGGAACCATCGGGTTCTTGGTCACCTCCCTGACCAAGGCCCTTCTCCCCCAATTGCTCAGTTTGGCCGGGCGGCAAGCTCTAGAATGAATATTGGTGGTTCCAAACTTCTTCCATTTAAGAATGATGGAGACCACTGTGTTCTTGGGGACCTTTAATGCTGCAGACATTTTTTGGTACCCTTCCCCAGATCTGTACCGACACAATCCTGTCTCTGAGCTCTACGGACAATTCCTTCGACCTCATGGCTTGATTTTTGCTCTGACATGCACTGTCAAGTGTGGGACCTTTTATAGACAGAAGTGTGCCTTTCCGAATCATGTCCAATCAATTGAATTTACCACAGGTGTACTCCAATCAAGTTGTAGAAACATCTCAAGGACAATCAATGGAAACAGGATTCACCTGAGCTCAATTTCGAGTCTCATAGCAAAATGTCTGAATACTTATGTAAATAAGGTGTTTGTTTTTATTTTAGATACATTTGCAAAAATTCTAAAAAACTGTTTTTGCATTATGGGGTGTTGTGTGTAGATTGGTGAGAATTTGTTATTAAATACATTTTAGAATAAGGCTGTAACGTAACAAAATCTGGAAAAAGTCAAGGGGTCTGAATACTTCCCGAATGCACTGTATGCTCCAATCCCAAATGAATGGGAAAGTTGGACACTGGCACTATTTAAAATGGTGAAATCAAATAATCTTTCCCATTTATTTGGGATTCAAGCATGTCTGATTTCACCATTTTAGATAGTGCCAGTGTCCAACTTTCCCATTCATTTGGGATTGGAGCATAAAGCTTGATCTACTTGAGATGGACATGTAGGAATATAGACTTCAAATGACAGGGCTGAAAACCTCTAAAACTTTAATTTTGGATTGAACTAAGCTAGCCCTTTGTGTTTCATATGAAGAAGGGTAACTAGTGAGGAAGTTAGGCGTTGACACCCCTTTAACGTTTATGAAAACATCGTCACTGTATAGTTATTACAGTATGTAGATAAGTTCAATATACAGTTGTGTGACAAAGGGACAAAAGTACCTTACGATGGTGAGTGGACCGGTAGAGAATTGAATATATGATTAGAGGGAACAACTCTACAGTAATAACCTATTCCGTAATGATAGTTTTTTACCTCAATAAAGAGGACAAATGAGATGCAGAAGACTTGGTCAGTGTTTTGTTACATTGCTTGAAATAAAACAAAATGATCAATGTAGACAAGCACTCTGCACCACACATTATCTTCTGAGAGTATGCTGGTTAAAGTGATTCTCCAGTACTTTTGTATACTTTTTAGCCGGAAGTTCTGAAAGTTGTGCTCACGAGCAAAAAGTGGGCCCCAACAATTGTGTATTACGTGACATATGTGCACCGTGTCATAGATCTCTCTCTTTCTCTGCTGTAGATGTACCGTGTACATTTCGCTAGCTGGCGAGGGGCAGAAGCTCGTTGGTTTTACTCAAATTGCTAGAGGGCTGGCCCAGGTGGGGGAAAATTAGGAAAATGCCGCAGCACAGCATCCAAAAAAAGTGGCTTTTAAACTAGGGATTGCGTAGCTAATTGAGGTAAGACAGTAATTCTGCTCATAGATTATGCATGTATGAACTACACATCCAGCCCAAAGCGGGAGGTTTAAAAAAATACTTAGTAGTCACCAAAGTTCCAGAGCATATTTTTAAGGGAGTTGTCGGCTACCATTCTCTAGTAGATATACTTGGTTTGTATGAATTCCTCAAGCATGATGATTGTGCTAATTCCCACTGAAAATATATATATTTTCCAAAGTATTTAATTTGTTTAATTATATATGCGTCAAGTGTAAACACTTTTCATTGATTGAGAAATATAAATATTGATGGCAACAACGGAGGCCAGATAACACAGCACCTGGACACTAAGTCAAACAAAGGGTTTATGACAGCTGACAAGTGGGCAACAGTTTCGAGGGATTGGGGTATTGCAGTGTAAACATCTAAAGTGGTGCTTGCTCATGATTATTTGCCAAATGAGATCCACCCCCATATCACCATTTCGGTTGTCTCTTATTTTGTGTGGAAAAAACAAATGGCACTTAGAAAAAAGGACAAAACATTGATTGCAAAACTAACACGATGTGCTTAGGTGGCTTTAACATTACATTTTTTTTTTTTTTTTACTCTTCTCAAATATAATATTCATATCCAATTTGATTGGATTAACACTGTTATTGTCATTATTCATATACATCTTATATTTTATTTTTTACAAAATAAAACGTTTGTTTAAAAAAGTGACCAAGTTCAGTCCTTCCTCTCTAAATAAATGGAAAAACAATGAGTTCGTTATTGAACTGTCTCAGGTTGAGGGGTTTGCCAGAGCAGGACAGGATGCAGTATTTACAAGTGACAGGAAGTGACATAGTAAAAAGTTGGTCGTTGTAGCGTTCAAATTTCCTCACAATCATACCGTCAGCCGCATATGTACGGGTCGGAATTGATAAAGGACGCAAAAAAAAAACCTCAGTTGTTAAGGCCACACTGACCTTTGACCTAGAGTATTACACAAACCCAGAAAGAGAGGAAAGAGAGGACATAGGAGTAGAATCCCATCTCTGTGGAGATGGCTAAAATGGTGCATTCTCTGGAGGAAATTAAGGCATTTTGAAAGAAACAAGCAAACAAATATACAAACAAAACAGACATGAGAGTAACAAGTGTGTGGATTTGTCTTTCTGTCCTGTGTTCTGCTAAGTGGTGGTGTAGTTGGTGTTAACAGGGATATTGAATATAAAAGGCACCAAGTTCTTCTAAAAATGTCTTTCTCCAGTCTCATGACCACCACAAGTCTCCCAGTCGCAGCAGCAAGCGTGAGACAAAAAGTTTATAATCCAAGTATTATTCCACAAAATCCTTCCTCGTCCAATCCGTGGGCTTCCATTGCACCAAGCGGTAAATTTGATTGTGGTTATGTATTTGTGTCCTTTTTTGATAGTCCAAACAAAGTAGAAGGGTAAAAACCACCTCAAAATGCATTCTGTCCCATACAAAGTGGAGGGAGCTGAGACTTCCTGAAGAAAAAAGAAAAGGCTGTATTGGAGAGATATGTTGTCTCCTTCAGCCAGTAAGTCCCCCTTGGCAGGCTCCACAGCTCGACCTCCACTCCACAACCACAGCTGATATCGGATACAGTGAAAGGAATATACAGTGTGATATATATACACACACACACACACACACACACGCAAAATATACATATATGTTTGTGTGCTTCTTTGAACAGATTATTGAATAGACGCATGAGAATACCAAATGACAGACAAAATAGGAACAGAGGTACGCATGCTCTGAAAGGAAGAGCATTATTCATTGATACAACCCCATTGTTGTTCCTCTGTTGGGAACTTAGTGTGTCTAGTATAATGCAGGTGTGTTTGAGTATTTGTGGCTGTTGAAATATTTTTGCTGCTTGTTGGCTTTTTCAGTTCTAATGTTCCTGAAAAGTATAAAGTATGACAAGAAATGTACAAAGCTTCTCGGGCCCCAGAGCCGAGGCACCCTCCTGGATCCACTGCCTTCTGCTTACAAAAAAGATTGAAAGAAAAAAGCAAGACACACAGGCTTCTCAAAAGGTCCCGCCTCTTCCTGCTTCTCCACCAATCACGCATATCCGCCGCTGCCCCCTTTAGGTCAGTGTGTGTGTGTGTTCCGCCTCTCCTCTCCCACACACACTAACAAACTCACCTCAGTGAGTTGGAAAGGGAGGCTAGTACAAGTCCATCAATCCTCAGAAAATGGAAAGAGGTGAGGCGAGGGCTGGAAAGAGGAGAGGATGACAGGAGAAGGCTAGTGCCAAAGGACGTGGAGACAAAGGTGTTGCGCTGTCGTGACAACTCTCTGTTTCCTCCTACAAGACAGGCTCCTCTTCCATTGGCTCTTCTGTAGACCTGCAGGTACACCAAATAGGAAACAGCACGACATGGACATTAGCCTCTTAGTCATGCCAAAATAAAAGCCCCTACCAATGAAGGTCGGGCAAAACGTATATGATAAGTCTACACCTTAACAAGTCTCAGTGGAACTTCAGGCCCACAGCCTTGTGAATGAATCTGATGTCTTAAAAACAGCCATTCCAAAACCACATAAAATCCCCAAGAGTGAATGGTGCAGGTGTTTACCTGCTGGTTTCCGTGGAGACGGTGGAAGCGGCGGCCTGCTCAGTATCCACGGTAAGCGATGCCATGGCAGTGACCGTGTCGGCCTCTTCCTTCTCTCTCCGCTGGGCATCCATTAAGGACTGGCCCACCGTGGGAGCCAACCTTTGGAGAGAGCTCCAGTGTTTACCTGCAGGGAGAGAAAGAGTCGTGTCAGTTTTAAGGGTGACGTGATACACATGACGCAAACACAACTAAGTGCATATGTGCAGGTAAAACACAATGATGATTTTGATTTTAGCGAACAAACTCACTCTGTATCTCAATGACCCTCTCCAGAGAGGCAGCAGCTTTTGGACAGGGCTTCTGTTGTAGGACAGCCTGTGGAAGGGGGTCCAACTGACAGAGAGAGACAGTGTGAGAGAGAGAGATTGGGATGTAAAAACAAAGAATTTCCTCTATGAACAATTACATCCATCTCTACCAAATGATATGTAGTGTATGTGACATCACGCCACTTTCCCCTCCTATAGCAGATGTCATACCTCATCGCCGAGCAGGGCCGCCACACAGGACTCGGAGGCGTCACAGATGGCCGTGAGGTCGTGACCTCCTTCCAGCGCCAGGACCACACGCCCCCCCGCCAGCTTCATCAGCTGCTTGGTGAGGTGGCCGAAACCTGAGGATGGTTCAACACTGTACTGACCCTGTACTGAGTATAATCTTCTGAGTAAATTGATGTAAATAGGAGATGTCTGCGCGGGAATTTTAGTTTTGTGCAGGTTTATGAAGTAAAGGCCCCATATGATAGGAAATAATTGAGGTACTTCAATATTCCTACAGAGTCTCTTGGCTTTTCTTCTAGTGGTTAAGTACTATTCTTCCAGCAGGGGGTAGAAGTGTATATACAATTAGCTAGAGGACCCTCCTATAAAAGCACACACTATGGAAAAGGTTGGCAGAAAAACTGACACGTAAAGACGGAGTAATGTTCAACTTACATTTAGCGGTGACGTTGTATCCTCCCAGAGGGGACTGGTGGCCCTCCACGGCATCAAACCCAGCAGACACTAGGACCACGTCAGGGGAGAACTCATTGGCTATGGGCATCACCACCGTCCTGTATAACAGACAAGATGGAAAACAACATTTTCATTTCATACGTTTCCAGATCATCTGCAAGAACTAAGCAGTGTGGAAATTGCTAAATAAGCAGAGCCTGTTCATATGAATGAAAGATCAGTGCCAATGTTTCTGCTCGTTCAGCTAATGACCAACAACAGACTTCACCTGAAGGCAGTCAGGTACTCCACATCACCCATGGGCGGTTCTACGCCCCCTGTCCAAGCGATGTTTGTGTTGAAGCCAACACCAGGTCCAACCCCCACCTCTTCAGGAGCCCCACTGCCGGGGAAGAAGTTTCCATCGTCGTAGCGATGCATGGAAATGTAAAGTACGTTGGGGTCGTTGTAAAAAGCCTGCTGTGTCCCGTTACCATGGTGAATATCCTGGACAGAATGGATATGTGAACAATAATACATGACCAGCATTGATCACATAACGTATGGTATATGTTTTGGTATCATGACAACATTAGCACATACAGGGCCTCGCTAACAACATACGACCCACTCACCCAGTCCACGATGAGGATCTTGCTCACTCCTAGTTTCTGCTGTAGCAGCTTGGCTGTGATGGCCACTGAGTTGAAGAAGCAGAAGCCCCTGCAGACAGACACAAAAGACATCCATTTTTCTTTTATCAGCAGAAACAGGGAGATTGTTTAAGGCCACTGCCCAGTAGCTACTCAAAATGGACGCTTGTACCAATTATTGTATCAACCATCGCACACGCCATTTCTCTATGGAACTTCAACCAACTCCCTTGAAGCCCCCTAGCCACTCCCCTGCCCTGGCTCTACCCATGATTCCCTGGGTGTACTCACATGGCAGTGGATTCCTCAGCATGATGGCCTGGTGGACGCACCACGGCAAAACCGTTCTGAAATGGAGAGGAGTGAGAGAGAAAGAAACCGTTCATGAGAAAATGTTGAGTAGGCCTATCCAACAAAATCAAGTGACTAAGTGCTTATTGATCAGGGTACTACTGTGTCCACCCATGAACGAACCCACAGGGTATATTACATATTGCTCATTTTAAATTAAGGTGTAAGGTTTCCCCTGACAACTTTCAATCAAACAGTAGTGGAACGGAGAGAGGCTGGTAATGTTACCTTCAGTTCCCCGGCGGCCACTTTGAAAGCCAGCTCGATGACGCAGCCAACAGCCATTCGGACAGCGCCAGAGGAGTGCATCTCGTTCCACACAGTGTCACTGTCCACCTGCAGAGGGCAATAGAGAACACAATCATCCCATCCTGCTACTGTTCTTTTAACACTGATAACATGATGACACTGCTGTAGGTGATGTAATGCTCAGCTTTGTGCTGCTTATGTTGAATAAATATCCTACAATTAAACTGCATGACATTTTCTGAAACTGTATTATCCAATCTCTACCTCTAACTAAAATGTAACTCCATTCTAAATGGATGGATGGATAGATGGATGACTCACCCCAATGCCTCCACAGGGCAACACAGCATACATCTTCTGACTGATTGGACCTTAAGGAGCCAATGGGGACAGGGAGCAAAGGTTAGGTTGTAGTTTAAACAAGTTAAACACTATTTAGCCATATTTCAACATTTTCATCACACACCTTTTAGCCTTCCTAGCAGAGTTCTTTTCCCAAGATGCTCGGGATACAGTGCATTCGGAAAGTATTCAGACCCCTAGATTTTTTCAAAATTTTGTTAAAGCCTTAATTCTAAAATTGGTTAAATGTTTTTTTTTGTTCTTTATCAAGCTACACGTAATACCCCATAACGACAAAGCAAAAACAGGTTTTTGGAATTAAAAAAAATACATATTTAAAAAAAAACAACACATATCACATTTACATAAGTATTCAAACCCTTTACTTAGTTGAAGCACCTTTCTCTCAAGCTCTGTCAGGTTGGATGGGGAGCATCACTGCACAGGCATTTTCAGGTCTCTCCAGAGATGTTCGATCGAGTTCAAGTCCGGGCTCTGGCTGGGCCCCTCAAGGACATTCAGAGACTTGTCCCAAAGCCACTGCTGCATTGTCTTGGCTGTGTGCTTAGGTTCATTGTCCTGTTGGAAGGTGAACCATCACCCCAGTCTGAGATCCTGAGCAGGTTGTCGTCAAGGATCTCTCTGTACTTCGCTCCATTCATCCTTCATAATGTGCCTTTTACTGAGGAGTGGCTTCAGTCTGGCCACTCTACCATAAAGGCCTGATTGGTGGAGTGCTGATTGGGCATGTGGAGTGCTGCAGAGATGGGAGAACCTTCCAGAAGGACAACCATCTCCACAGAGGAAATCTGGAGCTCTGTCAGAGTGACCATCGGGTTCTTGGTCACCACCTTGACCAAGGCCCTTCTCTACCGATTGCTCAGTTTGGCCGGGTGGCCAGCTCTAGGAAGAGTCTTGGTGGTTCCAAACTTCTTCCATTTAAGAATGATGGAGGCAACTGTGTTCTTGGGGACCTTCAATGCTGCAGATATTTTTTGGTACCCTTCCAAAGATGTGTGCCTCGACACAATCCTGTCTCTGAGCTCGACGGTCAATTCCATCGACCTCATGGCTTGGTTTTTACTCTGACATGCACTGTCAACTGTGGGACCTTATATAGACGGGTGTGCGCCTTTCCAAATCATGTCCAATCAATTGAATTTACCACAGATGGACTCCAATCAAGTTGTAGAAACATCAAGGATGATCAATGGAAACAGGATGCACCTGAGCTAAATTGAGTCTCATAGCAAAGGCTCTGAATAATTTCAAAAAACCTGTTTTCGCTTTGTCATTATGGAGTATTGTGTGTAGATTGATGAGGAAAAGCTTTTAAAATCCATTTTAGATTATGGCTGTAACATAGCATAATGTGGAATAAGTCAAAGGGGTCTGAATACTTCCCGAATGCACTGTATAATTGTTTTTTTTTACCATCGATGTCTGCAAGTCCTGTTCTGCTCAGCACCGCACATAGAAGTGTGTGTGTGTGTGTGTGTGTGTAGTCGACAGCTCAGTCACAGCAGTGCTGTTTTGAAGCTGATCCAGTCATCCCCCCCTCCCTCCTCTTCTATGAGACCCAGCCTAGCTATGAGTCACCCAGACGGGGGTGGACGGGTGTCTGGGGCCCTTTCCCCTCGACCAGCAGGTCTAAAAATACCCCCCCTGCGCCTGTCAGGGGAGCTAAGCCTTCAAACAATCCACCTGACTGCGTGTGAGTGTGTGGGTGGATGGAGGGGCAGTCACTACTTTCAAGGATGCTTGGGGCAAATATTGTTTCCACCATTCGAGCAAAATGGCTAGGGAAACAGACATGCATGCGTTCACACACACACACACACACACACACACACACGCACGCACACACACGCACACACACACACACACGAGGAGTAAAGACATGAAGAGATGAGGTTAGGCACCTAAGAGCTTCTTGCTGTCTAGTTTCTGTCTGTTGAGGGGACTGGTGCCGTACAGCAGGGTGTGGTATTCTGAATGCACAGTTTGGATCTCGTCCAACGTGGCCTTCCTCCCCCGAATCCTCTGTACACGGTAAAGGAAAACACAATACATCAATTTCATTCAGGGTTATGTTGTATTGCTAATTGGGAAGTGATTTTTAAAATGAACCTGAACTAATAATGGATAAAACTCATTCTCATCTCCACATATAGCTACCACTTGCTTGTTTAAGTTACTGAGAAGACATTCTCTTTGGAAATATGGAACGGAGCTGGTCGCTATTCTAGCTGTAGTGTGCAGGGAGCCCTCACCTCACAGCGGCCCAGCAGCCCAGTCTCCTGCAGCCGGGACCACACACTCTGGATGCGGCCGGCGTGTTCTGGGTGGATGTGGGTGTTCCCACACATACACTGGTGCTTCAGCATAAAGGTGTCATACACCAACCCTGAGAAGGAGATGATAGGAGAGGCAGAGAGAGAAAGTGTGCAAGAGAAAGATGGAAAGAAAAGGGATGGCGTGAGTGAGATGGAGAGAGAGAAAGATAAGGGAAAGAAAAAGAGAGAAAGAAGAAAAATGTAGCTTTTCAAGGCAGGGTAGGAAGAAGACCAAGCACAGGGCAACCTCTCTTCAACTTCTCTCTCAGAACAAAATGATGACCCCATTACCCAGCAGGTCAGAGCATACTAAGATCATCATCTCAAATGGATCTTTTCATGTTAGGACCTTTGGAGATGTTAATGATTCCATGGTGGAGGATGGCTCCATGTCGCCCTGCCCTCCTGGTTTCATCAGATCCAACCCTGCAGGCTCTCGCTATTATTATTTTCTCTGCTGAAATAATTACACCCAGGCAGGATGCTTGCCTCAGCCCTAATTGGACTCATCACTTAGTACAGGGGTTCCTAAACTTTTTCACTCAGGGGGGCAATTCTACACATCTTGTTATTGGTTGCAAAGACAATTTCAGTTTTAAAGCAATTCTATACATTTTGTCATGTATAGTGTATTCGTGACAGTAGAGTGACTAAAAAAGTACAACATCTATGGGCTAAAAAAACGAAATAAAAAACATTAGCTGATCTGGACATTTCTGACAAGTTCTAAATAGTTCTAAGGTATGCAGTGAGTGACATGACAACAGGAAAACTGATGATGCACTACCCACTTTATAAATGGCACCTTGTGCATTCTACCATTTCAACTTTCAAGAATAAGTTGAAAGCCGGACTGAGTTCCTGCCGACCCCTCGCCACGGC
Organism: Salmo salar; assembly: GCF_965601325.2. Classification (NCBI taxonomy): domain Eukaryota; kingdom Metazoa; phylum Chordata; class Actinopteri; order Salmoniformes; family Salmonidae; genus Salmo; species Salmo salar. The sequence continues at coordinate 67,918,585 of NC_138293.1, read as the reverse complement.
CCACAGTTTGGGAACCACTGACTTAGTCAACACGTCCTATTCTGCAGGGCCATTTGACCATGGACTGGCTAGGGAAGTGTTTGTTTTCTGAAAGTGTCTTTTCTCTAAAGGCCAATGGCTTTCGTTAGTGTTTAACTAATAGTAGCGCTTTAGCAATGAATCCCTATCTACCATTATGACAAAAGAAATACAGCGATTCAGATAGATAACTAAGTTGAGACGGCTTCTTTCATATTGTTCAATGGGCCCTGATCGCCTCACTTTGTATGTCATCTGTTCCAAAAACCAAAGAAGCGTACCTGTAGTGAAGAGGTGCTTGATGGGGACCTCACCCATGGGAGCCCCCTTGACGCTGGCAGTGGCAGGGGAGGACTGGGCCCTTCCCAGAGGTCTGTGGGGCATGCCCGAAATGGACAGGGACGCCTGGAACACATTGAGCTGTTGCAGGTGATGCTGGTCGGGAAAATCGGGGACAAAATAACAAATAGAGACATTTTGAATACCAACTAAAGCTTTGAATAATGTCTTTCATCATGAGACACTGACTGGACTTCAGTGTGAGGGAATGGACTTAGTATATAAAATCAGCTCTGTGGCTTTCATTGTTTACATCAGATAGAAATACTGCAACCTTGAGAGAGAGAAGTGACATTTCACAATAGCTGCAAACTGAAGCTGCCACCTCAGGCCAATGGAACGAGGGGAAAATGGCAGGGAGGTGGAGCTAAATTAAGCCTGTTATAGACTAAACATGGGCCCTGGGTAGAAACCCAAAGGCAAACACGTATCCCCATACGAGCCTCAAAAGGCAGGGCAGGACAATGACCGAGCCTTCCCAACAGCCAAAAGACTACTCTGACAATTCCCCAGCTGTAAACAGTGGCTGAGCTAATGGGGCTCTGCTTTCTGTCAATGGGAGAAGCACTACACATCCAGACAGGAGCTGTGTGAGCTCTAGGAAAAGACTAACGCTACAGATGCTCCTACTAACAGAGATCAAATGACAATGTTCTTATGCATCTTTTTTTTAACTGCGGACGGTTTGTTTCAAGACCTTGAGATGGGAGCTGAGTTTACGGTCGCGGATGCGCACACACACACGCACAGGTCCGGCAGGCCCACACCTAACCCCTTTTTAAACGAGAGATCCTAAGGCAATGCAGGCTCTCTTATGCGTCTCTCACTGTCTTTTCACTTTCCATCTCTCTTATCATTGTACAGGGCGGCTCAGATCCATTTGTATTCAAGGCACCACAGCAGACAAGTAGAGCAGAGTCGGAGGAGAAAAAAAAGTTCAGCAGGGAGGCAGTGTTTGTGTGTGCGGGGGGGGGGCTTCTGTGTCACCGACTCGAATGCCAAAATAGGTTTGAGGATGTCGTCTCTACAGAATGACTGCATACACCCATGCTCCCTCCCTATGCCCCCCATACCCTAAAAACTCCTATCCCCCTAGCCCGTCACAACAGAAATAGTACTGCAGCAGCCTAGCTCCCTGGTGGGTGGTGAATTGGTGTAAAGTGCAGGGGGAAAAAGGGGGGAGAGAAGGGCTGGTATGGTGAAGAGAGGAGGGGGGGGAGAGAAGGGCTGGTATGGTGAAGAGAGGGGGGAGAGAAGGGCTGGTATGGTGAAGAGAGGTGGGGGGGAGAAGGGCTGGTATGGTGAAGAGAGGTGGGGGGGAGAAGGGCTGGTATGGTGAAGAGAGGTGGGGGGGAGAAGGGCTGGTATGGTGAAGAGAGGGGGGGGAGAAGGGCTGGTATGGTGAAGAGAGGGGGGGGGAGAAGGGCTGGCATGGTGAAGAGAGGGGGGGAGAGAAGGGCTGGTATGGTGAAGAGAGGGGGGGGAGAGAAGGGCTGGTATGGTGAAGAGAGGGGGGGGGAGAGAAGGGCTGGTATGGTGAAGAGAGGGGGGGAGAGAGAAGGGCTGGTATGGTGAAGAGAGGGGGGAGAGAGAAGGGCTGGTATGGTGAAGAGAGGAGGGGGGGAGAGAAGGGCTGGTATGGTGAAGAGAGGAGGGGGGGGAGAGAAGGGCTGGTATGGTGAAGAGAGGGGGGGGGAGAGAAGGGCTGGTATGGTGAAGAGAGGGGGGGGGGAGAAGGGCTGGTATGGTGAAGAGAGGGGGGGGAGAAGGGCTGGTATGGTGAAGAGAGGGGGGAGAGAGAAGGGCTGGTATGGTGAAGAGAGGGGGGGAGAAGGGCTGGTATGGTGAAGAGAGGGGGGAGAGAAGGGCCGGTATGGTGAAGAGGGGGGAGAGAAGGGCTGGTATGGTGAAGAGAGGGGGGGGGAGAGAAGGGCTGGTATGGTGAAGAGAGGGGGGAGAGAAGGGCTGGTATGGTGAAGAGAGAGAAGGGCTGGTATGGTGAAGAGAGGGGGGAGAGAGAAGGGCTGGTATGGTGAAGAGAGAGAGGGGAGAGAGAAGGGCTGGTATGGTGAAGAGAGAGAGGGGAGAGAGAAGGGCTGGTATGGTGAAGAGAGGGGGGAGAGAAGGGCTGGTATGGTGAAGAGAGGGGGGAGAGAGAAGGGCTGGTATGGTGAAGAGAGAGAGGGGAGAGAGAAGGGCTGGTATGGTGAAGAGAGGGGGGAGAGAAGGGCTGGTATGGTGAAGAGAGGGGGGAGAGAGAAGGGCTGGTATGGTGAAAAGAGGGGGGAGAGAAGGGCTGGTATGGTGAAGAGAGGGGGGGGGGAGAGAAGGGTGAGGGTGGGAGGGAGAGGGGAATGATTCACCAAGGAGAGATGAGTCACAGATGAGTCCATTCACTGAAATGAGAAAAAGCAGCAAGGGCAGGGGAGGGAGGGTGTGTGAGCGGCGTTGAGGGGGAGAAGACACAGCCTGAATTCTGATGCTTTTCTCTCCTCTGATATTTTTTCTCAATGGTGTGTGGGAGTAGGAGAGGTTTATCTTATAATCTCCCTTGCTGCATTGGTTCTTCCTCCCTCCAACGCACAAACAGCATTTCTTAGAGGAACGTGACCACAAAAACATGTCCATTCTTGTTCCCTCTTTTTAACCTTACGTATTAATTGCTGTCAATGACCATAATTTAGAGCCAAATATGATAACCAACAGCAACATAGCCAACTGGCCGTTTACTGTATAATATTGTAATGTTTAGGTCCTCAAAAAGAGTATGAGGCACTGATGAGGATCCAAATGCATGTCATCAACTACTGAGTGGAGTAGCTCTCGGTCTCGGCCAATGACAGCTAAATCCAAATTCAATCCATCTTCATTACCTGTAGTAATTTTTTTTTTTTTTTTTTTTTTTTTTTTTTTAAATCGTCCACTTGCCCTTTTGCAACTTTTGTTTAACAACTTCTAACTGGAGCCGCTTATCCTCTTGGTAATTTGTGAAAGAACTGCAGGCGATTCATTTGAGAGCTTGTTCCTTTATTTCCTGCTAAGTGCAATGGATGACTCACAGGTGGGTGGGAATTAAGGCTCTCGTTCTTCTGTAGGGAGCTATGATGATGCCTCGCACAGCGCAGCCACTCTGCCCTCCGAGAGGGGATACCCTTTTCTAAATCACCAGGCCCCCGCAAAACTCAACCCACCACTCGAACTGGGTGTGAACGCCAATCTATGAAGCCACATCGCTAATGATGACGTTCCTACCTTTTCAACTGCATAGCCTTTGCGACTGATCTTTCGGTAGGTCATTTCTGCAATCTACACCCCTCCCTGGAGTGATTGGTCATTCTAGACAGTTTCTTGCCATTAAGTCATAAATGGCCCATTATAAGAGGTACAATGACGAATCAAGTCACTAGGTTTAGTCATCACAGACAGACGTCAATGGAACAGATTTGGGAAGTTCAACAACGAATGAGGTCTGAATATTTTTACTGCACTGTTAGAAGCAAGTAACAAGCATTTCGCTGCACCCGCTATAACACCAATAAACTTTGATTTGATTCCAACAGAATTAATCATAGACAAAACTCATGTTTTATAAATATACAATTTGCACCTCTCTTATTGGCTCTCTGATTTTCTTACAAAAGTCATCTTAGAGTTAAACTGGCAAGGCAATACATTTTGTTTTTCTCTATCGAAGTAAAATTAAATGCAAAATGTCTTTAAAGAAAATTCAGTATTTACTTGGCCGTAAGGTACACCCTCCTCATCGCACTCCCTCAGCTCGATGGCCTCATCTTCATCATCCTCTTCCTCCAGGTCGCTCTCTGTGCTCTCGCCCTTCAGGGGGGTCAGCAGGCGTTCTGAGGGGGGCGACGTCTCCCCCGACTCCTCCTGGAGCCTCTGCTCCTGAGGACACCCCTCCCCCAGACGCCCAGACCCCGCCCCCTCCTCCTGCATCTCCTGTGTCTCTGTGAGCTCCTCCTCTGTCTCCTCGGGGTGGGTGGGCGGTTGGCGAGGAAGCTCCACCCCTTTTGACAGAATCTGGTGTGGTTGACCGATAAGGAGAGTTAGACACTGCTGCCACATGTGCAGTATACTACACCCCCCAGTCCAGTCCAGGCAAATGGCATACAATCATTTTTTACCGGCAAACACTACCATAACCTCTAATAATGTAGTAGTGTTCCTTGTGGCGCCCCCTACCTTGTTGAGCTGGTACTGCTTCTGCTTCTCCAGGAAGTGCTGGTGCTGCTGCTGCATGACAAGCTGCTGCAGGGCCTGGGGGCTCTGGGGGAGGGGCGCAGACTGTGTGCGGCTCAGGGGCCGGTGGCGCGGTAGCTTGTTCACCGTGCGCATACTGTTGGACACCCGCTCCCCCGTCACCAACGGCGATTGACCGTACATGGGGACTGGAGGGAGGAGTCAGAGAGATGCATTTCAGGAAGAGGCCGCATGTATTTGTATCTATATTTACCTGCAAGTAGGACGCTCTGCTGACAGGGATATAAGAGTATAAATATATGTTGGTAGATGTACCTGAGAGGAGGGCACTCTGCTGGCAGGGATATAAGAGTATAAATATATGTTGGTAGATGGACCTGAGAGGAGGGCACTCTGCTGACAGGGATATAAGAGTATAAATATATGTTGGTAGATGTACCTGAGTGGAGGGCACTCTGCTGGCAGGGATATAAGAGTATAAATATATGTTGGTAGGTGGACCTGAGAGGAGGGCACTCTGCTGGCAGGGATATAAGAGTATAAATATATGTTGGTAGATGGACCTGAGAGGAGGGCACTCTGCTGGCAGGGATATAAGAGTATAAATATATGTTGGTAGATGTACCTGAGTGGAGGGCACTCTGCTGGCAGGGATATAAGAGTATAAATATATGTTGGTAGATGGACCTGAGTGGAGGGCACTCTGCTGGCAGGGATATAAGAGTATAAATATATGTTGGTAGATGTACCTGAGAGGAGGGCACTCTGCTGGCAGGGATATAAGAGTATAAATATATGTTGGTAGATGGACCTGAGAGGAGGGCACTCTGCTGGCAGGGATATAAGAGTATAAATATATGTTGGTAGATGGACCTGAGAGGAGGGCACTCTGCTGGCAGGGATATAAGAGTATAAATATATGTTGGTAGATGGACCTGAGAGGAGGGCACTCTGCTGGCAGGGATATAAGAGTATAAATATATGTTGGTAGATGGACCTGAGAGGAGGGCACTCTGCTGGCAGGGATATAATAGTATAAATATATGTTGGTAGATGGACCTGAGAGGAGGGCACTCTGCTGGCAGGGATATAAGAGTATAAATATATGTTGGTAGATGGACCTGAGAGGAGGGCACTCTGCTGACAGGGATATAAGAGTATAAATATATGTTGGTAGATGTACCTGAGAGGAGGGCACTCTGCTGGCAGGGATATAAGAGTATAAATATATGTTGGTAGATGGACCTGAGTGGAGGGCACTCTGCTGGCAGGGATATAAGAGTATAAATATATGTTGGTAGATGGACCTGAGAGGAGGGCACTCTGCTGGCAGGGATATAAGAGTATAAATATATGTTGGTAGATGGACCTGAGAGGAGGGCACTCTGCTGGCAGGGATATAAGAGTATAAATATATGTTGGTAGATGGACCTGAGAGGAGGGCACTCTGCTGGCAGGGATATAAGAGTATAAATATATGTTGGTAGATGGACCTGAGAGGAGGGCACTCTGCTGGCAGGGATATAAGAGTATAAATATATGTTGGTAGATGGACCTGAGAGGAGGGCACTCTGCTGGCAGGGATATAAGAGTATAAATATATGTTGGTAGGTGGACCTGAGTGGAGGGCACTCTGCTGGCAGGGATATAAGAGTATAAATATATGTTGGTAGATGGACCTGAGAGGAGGGCACTCTGCTAGCAGGGATATAAGAATCTAAATATACTGCTCAAAAAAATAAAGGGAACACTTAAACAACACATCCTAGATCTGAATGAAAGAAATAATCTTATTAAATACTTTTCTTTACATAGCTGAATGTGCTGACAACAAAATAACACAAAAATAATCAATGGAAATCCAATTTATCAACCCATAGAGGTCTGGATTTGGAGTCACACTCAAAATGAAAGTGGAAAACCACACTACAGGCTGATCCAACTTTGATGTAATGTCCTTAAAACAAGTCAAAATGAGGCTCAGTAGTGTGTGTGGCCTCCACGTGCCTGTATGACCTCCCTACAACGCCTGGGCATGCTCCTGATGAGGTGGCGGATGGTCTCCTGAGGGATCTCCTCCCAGACCTGGACTAAAGCATCCGCCAACTCCTGGACAGTCTGTGGTGCAACGTGGCGTTGGTGGATGGAGCGAGACATGATGTCCCAGATGTGCTCAATTGGATTCAGGTTTGGGGAACGGGCGGGACAGTCCATAGCATCAATGCCTTCCTCTTGCAGGAACTGCTGACACACTCCAGCCACATGAGGTCTAGCATTGTCTTGCTTTAGGAGTAACCCAGGGCCAACCGCACCAGCATATGGTCTCACAAGGGGTCTGAGGATCTCATCTCGGTACCTAATGGCAGTCAGGCTACCTCTGGCGAGCACATGGAGGGCTGTGCGGCCCCCCAAAGAAATGCCACCCCACACCATGACTGACCCACCGCCAAACCGGTCATGCTGGAGGATGTTGCAGGCAGCAGAACGTTCTCCACGGCATCTCCAGACTCTGTCACATGTGCTCAGTGTGAACCTGCTTTCATCTGTGAAAAGCACAGGGCGCCAGTGGCGAATTTGCCAATCTTGGTGTTCTCTGGCAAATGCCAAACGTCCTGCACGGTGTTGGGCTGTAAGCACAACCCCCACCTGTGGACGTCGGGCCCTCATACCACCCTCATGGAGTCTGTTTCTGACCGTTTGAGCAGACACATGCACATTTGTGGCCTGCTGGAGGTTATTTTGCAGGGCTCTGGCAGTGCTCCTCCTTGCACAAAGGCGGAGGTAGCGGTCCTGCTGCTGGGTTGTTGCCCTCCTACGGCCTCCTCCACGTCTCCTGATGTACTGGCCTGTCTCCTGGTAGCGCCTCCATGCTGTGGACACTACGCTGACAGACACAGCAAACCTTCTTGCCACAGCTCACATTGATGTGCCATCCTGGATGAGCTGCACTACCTGAGTCACTTGTGTGGGTTGTAGACTCCGTCTCATGCTACCACTAGAGTGAAAGCACTGCCAGCATTCAAAAGTGACCAAAACATCAGCCAGGAAGCATAGGAACTGAGAAGTGGTCTGTGGTCCCCACCTGCAGAACCACTCCTTTATTGGGGGTGTCTTGCTAATTGCCTATAATTTCCACCTGTTGTGGAGTTACATTGTGTTGTTTAAGTGTTCCCTTTATTTTTTTGATCAGTGTATATGTTGGTAGATTTACCTGAGAGGAGGGCACTCTGCTGGCGGGCCTGCTCCAGCAGGAGGACGTGCTGCAGTAGGGAGGAGTGACTGCTGTGGCTGTTGGGGGCCTGGGTGGAGTCTAAGTCGTGTTGCATCCCAGGTGGCAGGCATGATGCCGGCAGGGACGAGGTGCTGACAAACTTGCCCGTCAAAGCCCCACCCTGACGCATGGTCTGGATGGCCTGCCTCTCCGCCTCCTGCAACAGCTTCTGATTGGCCTGAGGATGAAAGGGAGTTTAACTAAGTCAGAATGTCCACATCAGAGGACAACTCTGGTTCAGGGGAGTGTGTGCTGATTTCTATTTGACCTCAACTCAGTGGGATGGAGCAGGTTCAACTCAGTGGGATGGAGCAGGTTCAACTCAGTGGGATGGAGCAGGTTCAACTCAGTGGGATGGAGCAGGTTCAACTCAGTGGGATGGAGCAGGTTCAACTCAGTGGGATGGAGCAGGTTCAACTCAGTGGGATGGTTCAGGCAGTTTTTTTTACGAGTACCTACATTTTTTTTAATTTTTAAATAAAAGCTATTTCTAGAACACAAGGCCCGCAGTGGAAAAAAATACGTGCACATTTACCTTTATGCCAACAGTGACGGGTTCTGACTTCTAAACTTGAAATATTGTTAATCATCAAGTATCCTATGGAAAGGAGAAGGGCCACAGTCTGGTTGTTACACCAGAAGTTAATGGTTATCTGTAGGAGGAATGTATATGGTGGAGTCAATTAAGGTTGAATATGAGCCAGGGGCTTGGAATGTACTGAGTTAAGGAAAGGCAATCACATGGTTGTGGTCACTGATAAGGGTGGAGAGCTGTGGATTAGTGAGGAATGGGGGTTGAGGTCAGGTCACAGTAAAGGAGAAGGAACAGTTTATTACCCACATCACTTAAATTCCCGCCTAGCAATAAATATGTCATGTTTAGAGGTTAGGAGGAGACTTCACCTAAATTGGGTGGGGGGGGTATATAGATGCTGGTGGGAACATGTCTTTGTCTGTTCAGCTGTCTGACTCATTGGGTGAATAAACTTGGTTTGAGCTCGTCATAGTTGTCCGTGAGTTTTTTACTCTGTTTAATTAGAACCTAACAGCAGCTATGGCTAATTTATTATAACCATTACAGATAACAAATCTTAATTGCTAAATTGCCTCATACACGCTCAGCAAAAAAAGAAATGTCCTCTCACTGTCAACTGCGTTTATTTTCATGTGTAAATATTTGTATGAACATAAGATCCAACAAACTGAACAAGTTCCACAGACATGTGACTAACAAATGGAATAATGTGTCCCTGAACAAAGGCGGGGTCAAAATCAAAAGTAACAGTCAATGCAGCTGGTGACCACACCAGATACTAAGTACTGCAGTGCATCTCCTCCTCATGGACTGCACCAGATTTGCCAGTTCTTGCTGTGAGATGTTACCCCACTCTTCCACCAAGGCACCTGCAAGTTCCCGGACATTTCTGGGGGGAGTGGCCCAAGCACTCACCCTCCAACCCAACAGGTCCCAGACGTGCTCAATGGGATTGAGATCCGGGCTCTTCGCTGGCCATGGCAGAACACTGACATTCCTGTCTTGCAGGAAATCACACAGAACGAGCAGTATGGCTGGTGGCATTGTCATGCTGGAGGGTCATGTCAGGATGAGCCTGCAGGAAGGATACCACGAGGGAGGATGATGTCTTCCCTGTAACGCACAGCGTTGAGATTGCCTGCAATGACAACAAGCTCAGTCCGATGATGCTGTGACACACCGCCCCAGACCATGATGGACCCTCCACCTCCAAATCGATCCCACTCCAGAGTACAGGCCTCGGTGTAACGCTCATTCCTTCGATGATAAACGCGAATCCGACCATCACCCCTGGTGAGACAAAACCGCGATTCGTCAGTGAAGAGCACTTTTTGCCAGTCCTGTCTGGTCCAGCAATGGTGGGTTTGTGCCCATAGGCGACGTTGTTGCCGGTGATGTCTTGTGAGGACCTGCCTTACAACAGGCCTACAAGCCCTCAGTCTAGCCTCTCAGCCTATTGCGGACAGTCTGAGCACTGATGGAGGGATTGTGCGTTCCTGGTGTAACTCTGGCAGTTGTTGTTGCCATCCTGTACCTGTCCCGCAGGTGTGATGTTCGGATGTACCGATCCTGTGCAGGTGTTGTTACACGTGGTCTGCCACTGCGAGGACGATCAGCTGTCCGTCCTGTCTCCCTGTAGCGCTGTCTTAGGCGTTTCACAGTACGGACATTGCAATTTATTGCCCTGGCCACATCTGCAGTCTTCATGTTTGGCGAGGTGAAACCATTTTTTCTGGGTTACAAACCAAAATCTGTCTTTTCCATATACAGACGTTCAATTTTGTTTATTCTGCCTGTTCTTTGGAATTTTCCAAATGGATTAACAATTCCACATTGAACACTGCATGAGGATGAATTATGGCCACATCTGTTTGGTGAGTAGGCCTAGGCTTAATGATTCTGATAAATGTTTAGGGGGGCTATAGCCTGGGCTTAATGATTCTGATAAATGTTTAGGGGGGCTATAGCCTAGGCTTAATGATTCTGATAAATGTTTAGGGGGGCTATAGCCTGGGCTTAATGATTCTAAATGGCACTAGTAGTTCAAAGTAACATAAGTGGAAAATAGACAGGACACAATCTTTACAAAACTGCAGCGCTCGTTGTTGGAACATATTTCCCTACTTCAGCCAAGCTGTCCATTGAGAATTTGTGATAAAACTGTCGTCATTTGGCAAGGAATGAAGCTTGTGTATCCCATCAGTTAGATAGGCCTACAGAAACAAATGCCTATTAAAAACCTAACGGGAGCTTGTGTGTGCAATCAGTACGTGTTTGTAGAGGGAGCAGTCGGAACGCAACTGAGTGAGTGAGACATGGAGGGGAAAAGGAATTTAGGGAGAAGAACTGTGTGATGCTTAGCTTGGTTTTCTTTTTGTTGTGCCCCGCAAATGCACATGTACAAATGGAACACTGGAGTCAAAGCAAATTAATGTTGTCTTCAAGACAACATTTTGATTTCTGGTTAAAGATGGAGTTTTTACTTCTGATCGAGTACTCATGCCTATCCCTAGTTTCTAGTGTTCAGAATTTCAGTATAGTACTCACTGTGAGGTGCGAGTTGGCTGGCAGGCCCAGGGAGATGTTAGGCAGCGAGGGGGACGTGTAGAGGTTCAGCGAACTGACTGTCCCATCAGTGTTAAGGGTCTGGTGGAGGGACCGCAGCTGCTGCACAGAAAAGAGGGAGGAAAAAGTGATTGAGTGAGAGAGCGTGTGAGCAAGAGGGCGAAAGAGAGGAGCGAGCGAGAGAGGAGTGAGCCAGGAGCGAGAGAGAGCGAGGAGCGAGCCAGGAGCGAGCGAGAGAGAGAGAGAGGAGCGAGAGAGAGAGGAGCGAGCAGAGCAGAGGAGAGGAGCGAGCGAGCAGAGGAGAGGAGCAGAGCAGAGAGCGAGCGAGCAGAGGAGAGAGCGAGCGAGCGAGCAGAGGAGAGGAGAGGAGCGAGCAGAGAGCGAGCAGAGGAGAGGAGAGAGCGAGCGAGCGAGCAGAGAGCGAGGAGAGGAGAGAGCGAGCAGAGGAGAGGAGCGAGCAGAGGCGAGGAGCGAGCGAGGAGAGGAGAGGAGAGGAGCGGAGCGAGCGAGGAGAGGAGCGAGCGAGCAGAGGAGAGGAGAGGAGCGAGGAGAGGAGCGAGAGGAGAGGAGAGGGGAGGGGAGGGGAGGGGAGGGGAGGGGAGGGGAGGGGAGGGGAGGGGAGGGGAGGGGAGGGGAGGAGCGATCGAGGAGAGGAGCGATCGAGGAGAGGAGCAAAGCGAGCAGGCAAGGAGCGAGGTAGCGTTTAAGAGCAGTTGGAGGCCACGGAAGGAGTGTTGTACGGCATTGAAGCTCGTCTGGAGGTTAGTTAACACAGTGTCCAAAGAAGGGCCAGATGTTTACAGAATGGTGTCGTCTGTGTAGAGGTGGACCAAGGAATCTCCCGCATTATGAGAAGGCATCATCTAATGTGCAATCGCGCTTGTTCCCCCGCCAGTCGTTCATTTTAGTAGGCCATATTCTGATTATCAGCTGTTGTCGAACACATGTGGAGTGCAAAAAGACGATTCTCTTCCTCAATAGTGTGCAGCGATTTCTACTCGATGAAAAGCCGAAATGAGTATTACATCCTAGAATTTAAAGCATAATACATTTTTGAAATTTCACATTTTACTTTATTTTCACATACACAAAAAGCATACTATTTAGAATGCAATATGGGTATTTGCACACAGACATATTTCTCCCTGCCTTGACTTTTTCTCAAGAAAGGCCCTTCTCTTTTTCAGGTCCCCCCGGTGAATGTCAGCCTTTTTCACAGAGAAGAGAGAGAAAGTATTTTTGGGTGTTATAAAATGGCAGGGGGAAGATGGCTGTAAATTGAGTGTTGAGAGAGCTGTCTGAATGAGAGGACAAAATGCTCTTTTGAATTCAAATCATCAATCCTGTGTGAACACACACAATTCAATGATTTGTTCTACCAAATAGAAAACACATTTATCCATTAAAACACAGGTCTTCTAAAACAGGTATTTGAAGAGGTGGATATGGAGATTAAGATAGAGTACCTGAAGGCTACAGTGCTCCAGCTCCAGCTGTTCTGGAAGTAGCCTGACTACGAGGAGAAACTCAAGTCCCAGGGAAAAGAACTGGTAGTTCTGACCAGTGAACTGACAGTATGTTCTGCAATGAAATAGCTAAGGCAGCTAGGCCTATATTTATCTTGTCTTACAAAATGAACAATGGATCAGGCTTTATTATCAAAATGGAGGATAGCAGTCATTCAGAACACTATGGCTAGCTCTCTCTCCCTCCTACGTCCCCCTTCTCATCCCTCTCCCTCAAGGTTAAGATGTTCCCCCCCCCCCCCCCCCCCCCCCCCCAAGTCTACCCAAGCTTATTTCAGGCCTTACACACTGAAGTCAGCTAATATCCTCTCACCCTAGTTTACAATTCAGCCAAGCACAATGACCATACAAGCATAAAGAATAAGCTACCATTAGCTCTAAAGAACAGTGGACCTAGTCATGTAACACTCCTCATAAGTCCCCATTGCATTTGATCTAGAACTAACAGCAGGGTTGATAAAAACTAAACCACCAGGTAGCCTAGTGGTTAGAGAGTTCAGCCAGTAACCCAAAGGTTGCTGGATCGAATCCCTGAGCTGACAAGGTAAAAATCTGTCCTTCTTCCCCTGAGCTAGGCAATTAATCCACTGTTCCCCGGGCGCCGAAGACGTGGATGTCGATTAAGGCAGCCCCTCACACCTCTCTGATTCAGAGGGGTTGGGTTAAATGCAGAAGATACATTTCAGTTGAAAGCATTCAGTTGTACAACTGACTAGGTATCCCCCTTACCCAATCAGAATGGGTTCCATTTGCGTCTCTCAACACTTTTTATAGTAATGTGATGAGACATTTTATAAAGCATGCAGTCTGTTGGTCGCTGGTACCACAACCTTTTGTCCCAGTAGTAGGTTATGGATTTTGCATGGTGTGTTATAAAAATGCATCAACACAGACAAACAGCAACACACATTTCAGGGGTTATAAAGTTCCATAGAAGGTAGAATTAGATTTTTTTTGTGCAGAGGGGAGGCCCCCCTTGACCCCCTAGCATCCTCCCACAGCCCTCCCCTCTCTTACCTCTGCGTGGATGTTGGGGACAGAGCCGCTGGAGCCGTTCTCTGCGATGGCGCTATTGGAGCTGTTGGGCGAGCTGGGCCCGGAGCCAGGGGCACTGCTGCACATGGAGGACACTGCAATGACAATGGAACAGGCCACTCAGAGACAGAACCAACCCAGCATCCCAGGCAGACAGACACCACCGCCAAAACCCCTGTGTGGTACAGCCTTTCTCCAATCTTGCATCAAACTGTACAAATGTGTGAAGAGAAATGTGTAGGTTTTATCAGGCTGTTTTCTATGAGTATACAGAAAGGTAGAAACAGACTATCATTGGTGACCTATACATGGAATCAGAGAACTAGAAAAAAGGACTTCCCAACGTTTCTTTGACTCTTTCAAGAGGCCAACATTCTAAGTCCCAATCCGAACGTTCCCAAAAACCCTGTTCTCTTCTTCCCTGTTCCACTGCCAGCTAACCCCCCCAAACCCATCTGTCCTATTCAAGCCTTACGTATTAATCCACACCCTACAGTCCCTGCTATTTTTGTTTGTCTCCAATAAGTCCCTATATTTAGTCCCAGAAAAGCTTCTGCTTTCATTATCAGATGAAACTGGCGATTTAAATCAAAAGCCTCTATAAGCATAGCTTCTGTTGTGGTCTCGAGAACAACCAGCATTCATACGATCTATGTTTACATAGTAGTTGCACGTGACATGGAAACGGGTTAATAGGGCAAACCCTTAAACCTAGCATATGGTAGCTAGCGCCAGTACTAGGTCTGGAAAGGCACTGTGTGGCATGTGTATATAGCCAACCTGGCTAAGTGGGTTATATAACTAGGTCCTTCTGGGAAATGAGCTTGAGGTGTAGAGTGCCGCGGCCCCTCCGGATGTCTACTTTGAAATGACTGTTTTATGTTAAGTAGGGTGTGATTTCAACTATGAAATGGCACAGGGTGTGGAATTCCAGTTGAAGAGTGTACAATGTATTTGTATGTAAGTATGTAAATGCATAATGGATGAGTGTAAATGCATGGTGTGTGTGCGCTCTCACCAGAGATCTCGACGGCTCTCTTTTTGAAGGTGCTTATCACTGTCCCATCCTTCCTCCTCAGCAGAGGACTGCTCCGCCTCTCAGCTACCTTCTGTTTTAACCGCGAACGCACCTTCAGATTGGGCTCAGAGGCTGTCGGAGAGAAATAGGCGAGAGAGTGAGAGGAGCGCGCAAGAGAGGGGTGCACGAGAGATGAGAGGGGCGCGCGAGAGAGAGAGGGGCGGGCGGGCGAGAGAGAGAGCGAGACGGGCGGGCGAGAGGGCGAGCGAGACGGGCGGGCGAGAGGGCGAGCGAGACGGGCGGGCGAGAGGGCGAGCGAGACGGGCGGGCGGGCGAGAGAGCGAGCGAGACGGGCGGGCGGGCGAGAGAGCGAGCGAGACGGGCGGGCGGGCGAGAGAGCGAGCGAGACGGGCGGGCGGGCGAGAGAGCGAGACGGGCGGGCGAGAGGGCGAGCGAGACGGGCGGGCGAGAGGGCGAGCGAGAGAGAGAGCGAGACGGGCGGGCGAGAGAGAGCGAGACGGGCGGGCGAGAGAGAGAGCGAGACGGGCGGGCGGGCGAGACGGGCGGGCGGGCGAGAGAGAGAGCGAGGCGGGCGGGCGGGCGGGCGAGAGAGAGAGCGAGGCGGGCGAGAGAGAGAGCGAGGCGGGCGGGCGGGCGAGAGAGAGCGAGGCGGGCGGCGGCGAGAGAGAGAGCGAGGCGGGCGGGCGGGCGAGAGAGAGAGCGAGGCGGGCGGGCGGGCGAGAGAGAGAGCGAGACGGGCGGGCGGGCGAGAGAGAGAGCGAGACGGGCGGGCGAGAGAGAGAGCGAGACGGGCGCGCGCGAGAGAGAGAGCGAGACGGGCGCGCGAGAGAGAGAGCGAGACGGGCGCGCGAGAGAGAGAGCGAGACGGGCGCGCGAGAGAGAGAGCGAGACGGGCGCGCGAGAGAGAGAGCGAGACGGGCGCGCGAGAGAGAGAGCGAGACGGGCGCGCGAGAGAGAGAGCGAGACGGGCGCGCGAGAGAGAGAGCGAGACGGGCGCGCGAGAGAGAGAGCGAGACGGGCGCGCGAGAGAGAGAGCGAGACGGGCGCGCGAGAGAGAGAGCGAGACGGGCGCGCGAGAGAGAGAGCGAGACGGGCGCGCGAGAGAGAGAGCGAGACGGGCGCGCGAGAGAGAGAGCGAGACGGGCGCGCGAGAGAGAGAGCGAGACGGGCGCGCGAGAGAGAGAGCGAGACGGGCGCGCGAGAGAGAGAGCGAGACGGGCGCGCGAGAGAGAGAGCGAGACGGGCGCGCGAGAGAGAGAGCGAGACGGGCGCGCGAGAGAGAGAGCGAGACGGGCGCGCGAGAGAGAGAGCGAGACGGGCGCGCGAGAGAGAGAGCGAGACGGGCGCGCGAGAGAGAGAGCGAGACGGGCGCGCGAGAGAGAGAGCGAGACGGGCGCGCGAGAGAGAGAGCGAGACGGGCGCGCGAGAGAGAGAGCGAGACGGCGCGCGAGAGAGAGAGCGAGACGGGCGCGCAACAGCTAATGCAGAATCTATCCAAAAGTACTATGGACGGCTCCAAATGGGGCTATTTATGACTGGGGACACTAAGACTGAAATAAATGTCCATTTGCAAATAACCCCTCCTTCACACAACTGCTTTTTCAGTCCATTGTTGATGCAACGAAGGACAGACCAAATTAGACTAATGGAAGTAAATAAAACCCCAGGAAGTATACCTGCTGCTTTGGCAAAAGCTAATGGGGATCCAAATGAGCCAATATGGAGGGAGGGGAAAAAATAGGAATTGGGGCAATTAAGCAAAAGCCCCAGGTTTAATTGAATTAGCCTCCAATAGCGGTCCTTCCACTGGAAGCCTTGACGCCATACACTCCCCCCACCTATGTAGACCAGCCAAGACCTTCAGCCCTGATAACATCATGGGCTTTAGTGTGGCTTCATTTGATTAGAAATCAAAATGTTTGGGGTGAGGACGATCAGAGAGAATGAAGTAAGGAGAATGCACACACTCAGAGTTATACCTTTCAGTCATAATTCCCAGTAAGCACGAGCTAACAAGTCTATGGAAACAATACCAAACAACAGGCAATACAATTACATCTAGATCCTTCAGATACAGACACGGCAAGCATATATTTAAGCATGTGTCATGGGTCAGCTTCTCAGACCCAGATTAAGTTTACTGCTGGACTAAAACACATTCATTGGAAAGTCTCCGATCTCCATTTAGTGAACCACCCCACTCCATCGGCTTGTCTGTGGGTGGGCTTAATTATCTACATGAGTGAGTGTGTATGTATGTATGTAGCTATTGCCCACCAGTCTTCACCAACACTGCTGCGGTGACTCATTCTGACTCATACCAGAAAAGGAGAAACACTAAAGGCACACACACACACCTACCTCAAAGTAATGCAGACATGCAACCACACACACAGTGCATCCACTCACCAGTCTTCCGGAGAGGGAAATCGTCCCTGCCCTCGTAGGACCCCAGTAGCGGGGGCAGTTTGTAGGAGGGCGGCGTTCCCGGAGTGTTACTCTGAGGAGGGGAGTTGGGGCCCAGAGAGGTGTGGTGGGCCCCCCTGATGAAGCCATAACAACAGGTAAGATACCAGAATCAGTTGATACTACTTGTGATGTAGACAAAACATTCGCTGACTAGATTAAAACCTCTATCCATTTGGCATGACACCCCCTGAGGAAGGTAAACAAGTCATACCACTCTCTGGAGTTCCAAGTATTTTTAACAGTTCACTCCAGGTCAATGCATCAGTGTAGGAGCTCTAAGAGTCCTAGCTAAGCTATAGCCCTTCCTCCATATTCATTAACTTCCATGGCTCTTGGCCAGTCTGCCAGCTAACATTAGCCAGCCTCAGAACTCAAATTAGATGTTGATGGTTAGGCTCACCAGCATTTCTGGGGGAAGGAATGGTTTAGTCCGCCAGGTGTGCCAGGCTCTTTTTTGCTCAGGAGGAACTCCTGGAGCTTCAGCTTCACCTCCGTACTGGCAATGGCACCTTCCGGAACAAACCATCACAACACAAAGCTGTTATAACTAACAAAGACCAACAGCTATGGAGTAGGAGGATCTAAACTAGAGCAATAACAGCAGCACTGTATCACTCGAAGTGAAAGTGTGATTGAAATATACAGTAGATATGTCATCCGTTTTTACTTTCTGAAAGCTTCTCTTCATACACCAAATATATACTGCTCAGTGTGTGACCTCTGTACTACTCACTCTCTTTGCCCTTCTCCTTATTGCGTAGCATGAGGAGCTGCTGCTCCAGCCTCTGTTTCTCCAGCTCCTCATGCCTCTGTTGCTCCAGCTTCCTCTTCTGCTCCAGCTCCTGCTGCCGCTTGGCCGCCAGGATCTCCTGCTGCTGCTGCAGGGACGCCAGGGGGAACGAAAGCCAGAGAGAGGGGATGTCAAATGAAGCTCAAACTGACTGCCTGAAACTAACTGATCGGTCCAGTGGCGTGTGGCTAAAGACGTTTCTAAGCCCACCTCTTGCCCCCCACCCACCAGCCTTTCTAAAGCGTATCCCCGTTACCTTCAGGTGCTCCTGCAGCTGAACCTCATGCTGGCGTGTCAGCACCTCATGCTGCTTCTGGAACTCAGCGAAGAGAAGCTGTTTCTGAAGCTCCTGCTGCTGCTTGAGGAGGAGCAGTTCATGCTGCAGTTGCTGCTCCCTCATGGCTGGGTCCACCCCTCCTCCTCCGCCCAGGGGTCCCAGCCTGGGATCTGTCCTCAGGTCCACGGGACCGCCTCCAACACCCTGCTCACTGCCGCCCACAGGGCTCTGCATCCCCGAGGGGAGAGTTGTCTTCACCTCCACAGCTACATGGAGGAAGTGGTGGAGAGCGGAGAGAGTGGGAAGGAGACAGAAGGAAATGAAGAAGGAAATGAAGAGTAAAGGAGGGCAAACAGAGAGAAGCGAGGGAGACAGAAGGGAAAGGAGGGGAGCAGACAAAGAAAAAGAGTTTGTTAAAATGGTGATCAAATAAAGAAAGTACAACAGTTTAATATAGGCTTTTTTCCCCCAATCAGAAACAAAACATCATCAGATACTGCTGAAATGGTGAGGTTAAAGTTCAAGGGCTGAGAAGTAATTCCCTTTGATAGAAATGACATTTAGCGTACAGTTTGACTAACATAATACATATGTATTTTAGCTATGCGGCTTGGCACAGATCTACAGTGTCTCACTGAGTGAAGTCAACAAGGGCACACTGAGTAGGTTATAGAGACATTCATTGCAGTGACAACCAGTTTCTATAAGGACAAATATATCCCATCTAATAGAGTGACCCTGGCAACTGACCCGGTCCATCTTTCAGTGTATTACTGCTTTCAGAAATCAGACCATGAGTTCAATAATGTTTGGCATGCTAGCTCTCTCTGGGGCCGTTGCATAACTCCACCATGATGACAGAGTTCAGTGGAGTTGGACACACTACTGTCGTACAGTACACACATCAGGAAGAATAAAGTTTGGGGCCTGTTCTCTCTGCTGGCAAAAGTAGGAAGGGTGCATGTTGTATTTAGAACACTTAGGAGAGTGTTTAAGTGTACTATTTTAAAAGTATGATTCCACAGAAGTGTGTGAGTGCTTATGTGGTTACTGAACAATTCATCACAGTATGTAGGTTTATACAGTACATACTTCAATGACTGAAGGAGCGTCTTGGAGTGTTTCCGTGCGACTGTTAAAGTGTTACGCACAGAGTCATCACTTCATCAGCTGATGAATCAATCATGTTTTACTAGTTATTCATTTTGTATGGCGCATGTAATCGCCCTGGATTACAATGAATCCATCCGTCTGTATCACGGTAGGTAATTCTATACTAGTGTGTCGGTGTATGCATTTTGCTCAATAGGAGACAGTATTGAACGGTAGGGATGGGAGCGGACCTTGCTAAAAATAGCCAGGGCGACTATCGATACAAAGAGGGCACACCATTACATAACCTGGGAGGACCACAGTAGGTAGGGCCGGGACGAGGGCAACGGCGCACAGCATCCCAAAGCCGCAAAGCCACTGTCAAGCGCTGCTGCCAAACAGTCAAGCAAGCACAGCCACCTGGCAAGGGCCACGCTACGGTTTTCGACCTTCCCTTAAAATCGGCAGGGAAATCGGGGATTGGAATGGGCTATTGTGTGCCCAAAGTTGGCTTCCAACGCACCTGACAGTTTCCACCATCCATTTGTTTCACCTTTCATTAACCCTCATTTCAATGGCCACAAGGCTTGACATTGGTGCAGGGTCAGAACTGAGTAGGACAAAACGCTGTAAAGTTTAACATTTCAAACAAATGCAGAAAAAAAAACAAATGGAAGAGATTAGTGGGCAGGCAGAGAAGCACTCAGTCTGCAACAATGGTCAAGGGTAAAGAGGTTGACTGCTGCCCTTGCATTGGTGGATGTAGAGTATTTGATCCCAGCTGCAGGCTAGGACCTAATGAGAAGGCACCGATTCCGTGTCACAGATGGTTAAGTCACTCAGTGACCAGATAATGAGAGAGAAGCGGTAGGCTAACTCCTGTGGGAAAAATAAATGGGAGACTGAGGGAGCAGCTAGCACTAGCTGAAAAGCACAAGCACTGCTTTGTGAGTTTGATTCTGAATGCAATGGCATCTATGAGTGGACCTCTAAGCCCGGAGAACTAAACCAGTTATTTTTTGTCAAAGTTGCATGTCGTTAAAGATTTAGATTTAAAAAAAAAAGTAATCTAGGGTCAGAAAAGGCTGGGAATTGCCAGGGACATTCACAACATTTAGGTGCCGATATGTATTGTGATTCTCACGAGATAGATATCTATGATACTGTGATTTCATTGTGATTTGATGTTCCAAACATAATGCTCACTCATGGTTTAATCTTAGATTAGACCTAACTAGATGTTTTGCACCATTTACTTTTTAAAGACTACATTAGTTAAATCCCTAAACTACAGGTGTGTTCATAACTTCAATCTTGAGTGCCAGAGTGTGCACTCTGGGCAATCATAAATTCAGAGTGTTTCACTCTGAGCATCCAGAGCGCACACTGGACGCTCTGGCCGAGGACCAGGGTTGAGCCGAGCGTTCTGACCTCACAACAGCACTCAAGCACACAAGCTAACCGGCTAATGTTGGCTAGTTTGCTAGCTACTTCCAGACACAAATGGGAGAACACCTGTCTGACCATTTTACTCGCCCTAGCAGAGCTGGTTAGACTGTTTTCATGTTATCTAGAGCGTTGGTGACTCTGTGCTGCTGGCAAAAATGTAATTATGCTTTTTGCCCATGTTTACAGACACCGGCTATATTGAACGGGTGTTGAGTCTGTAAATTCATCAGTTATTCTGTGCTCTGGCACGCTCGGCTTCCGCAGGGCAGCTCTCTAGGCCCTCTACTCTTTAATATTTTTACCAATGAATGACCTGCCACTGGCATTAAATACAAAGCATGTGTGTCCATATATGCTGATGATTCAACCATATACGCGTCAGCAACCACAGCTAATGAAGTCACTGAAACCCTGAACAAAGAGTTGCAGTCTGTTTTGGAATGTGTGGCCAGGAATAAACATCTAAACCTAGGAACATTGTATTTGGTACAAATCATTCCTTAAGTCCTAGACCTCAGCTGAATCTGGTAATGAATGCCGCGGCTGTTGAACAAGTTGAAGAGGCTAAATTACTTTGCGTTACTTTAGATTGTAAACTGTCTTGGTCAAAACATATAGATTCAATGGTTGTAAAGATGGGGAGAGGTCTAGCCGTAATAAAGAGATGCTCTGCTTTTTTGACACCACACTCCAAAAAGCAAGTTCTGCAGGCTCTAGTTTTGTCTAATCTTGGTTATTGTCCAGTCATGTGGTCCAGTGCTGCAAGGAAAGACCTAGTTAAGCTGCAGCTGGCCCAGAACAGAGGCACATTTTTGCTCTTAATTGTAATCAGAGGGCTGATAAAATACTATGCATGTCAGTCTCTCTTGGCTAAGAGTTCAGGAGAGACTGACCGCATCACTTCTTTTTATAAGAAACATTAATGTGTTGAAAATCCCAAATTGTTTGCATAGTCAACTTAGCTCTGACACACACACACACACACACACACACTTCTAGACCTATTGATGTAGGCTACGTGTGACTTTTTAAAAATACATGTAGTTCTGTCCTTGTCTAATGATGTTCTGTATTATGTCATTCTGTATTATGTTTCATGTGGACTCCAGGAAGAGTCGCTGCTGCTTTTGCAACAGCTAATGGGGATCCTAATAAAATACCAAAATAGATACCAGATAGGTAGAGTGAATTTACAAACGTACCCTATGACTAGTGACACGTGTCATAATGGATTTACCATAGCAATATGTTCAAATTCTATTTCTACAGAAACAAACCAGCACTGGTCATTGCTAGTTTGTTAGCTAGCAAGCAAAGTGAGTTTTCACTTCAGGCTAATGATTAAATAAATGTTTTACATTTACATTTGACACTTTAGTCATTTAGGTGACGTTCTTATCCAGAGCGATTTACAGAAGCAATGTGTGTTAAGTGCCTTGCTCAAGGGCACAGACAGATTTTTCATCTAGTCGGCTTGGGTTACTGGCCCAATGCTCATAGCCGCTAGGCTACCTGCCACAGTCAAAGAGTGAGCCTGCTAGTTGAGTTATACAAACATGATAAAACATGTATCACACTGAAAATAAAGCACATACACTGACATTTGATTAACTGAAACCTTCTCCTGTGGTAGTTTTGATTTTATCCTTAAACTAAGTTTAACATGCATTTTAAAACAATGGAGCAACATTACATTTGATCTTCTTTTAAAGTCCAAATTAAACTTAGTTAAGAAGGATTAAATGTAACTATGATTAATTTAAAACTTGGTTGAAAAACTTTGTGCAACTAGATTAAATGATAAACCTTGATTTAAGCCAGTTTAAGAGTTAATCCATGTTGGTGCAGCCCACCCTATACAAATGCTGCAGATAGAAGAGAGAGCATGAGAAAACTCATTTTGATCAGTCAGTGCTGAAAACATGTTAGATCACTATTTAAAAAGATAGAAAACAAGCTATAGGATAACAAAATACCTGCGTTTTGGCGCAGGTACAAATCGATATATTGTCCAAAAATAATACTGCGATATGTAACTAACTCTCCCCTCCCCCCACCATCACTAGGGTCAGAATCTGTTTACGATATCTCAGGTGAATGTGTTTTTTGGTCTTTGCCAAGGGCAGCTGCAACAGCATGCTTTGAAACTCAGCTAAATTTCAGCCAATTTTACAATAACAATGTAAGTAAGCCTGCCCTGGAACTGAACCGTCGCCATTGTCCTTCATTCCTCCTCTTAACCCTTTTTCCCCCCTCTCCATCACCACCTCCACCCCCTTTCCTCTTGCTCTCCCTCCCAGGTGAGTGCTGAGTAGGGTAGCTATGCCAGGCTGGATGATAAATGAGTAGGTATAACTGTGCTTCAGAGGGAGGCCTTTGTCAAAATGCAAAAACAAATACTTAAATCTGTGGGTTTTTTGTTGTTCTGCAAGCAATTAAGGTGAGCCCTAAGTCAGCAACTACCCATAAAGATTGTAAAAATGCTAATGCAGGGAAAATAAAATGGATATCGATAACGGTAAAGTGGAATAACAGTTGTAAATCACAATAGCAGCTTGCCTCTAGTACTTAAGGCCACAGAGGCTTAGGGGTTGGAGGACTTTAGGATTAGGCCTCTGAGGTAGACCAGATAATAGCATACTTGCAACTTAATATTTGGAAGGTGTTCCTAATGTTTGGTATACTCAGTGTACATTCACATTGTATGTCATAGCATTAGGTAGGATTTTCACCTTAGAGCGTGCAGAGTTAACCAACAAGATAATGATCCAATAGCTCTGTTGGAGGTCTGGCGGAAGCTTTCGGCTTACTCCAAATAAGATTACTATCCTTTATCAGTCGGCTTCTAAATTTAACCTTCCAGACAATTGTGTGTGTCAGCCATTTGACATTCTTTCATCCCTTTCTTAAGTCGCCAGGAAAACTTTGGCTGTTGGGTGCAAGCCAACCAAATGAGCTTAACATAGATCACCCAAAACACCTCAGTCAAAGAGAATATGGGGGAGAAGGCATTGAATGAATGAGCCAAAGGGAGCGTGCCTATTGCGATGTACCAGATATTCCAAATGATAGTCACGAGGCCTTCCATTGAAAAAACTATTTACAAATCTGAATGTCAATAATGACTTGTAAAAGCCATCAATGGTGCTCAAATCAATCAATGCTCTCGTTGGTTGGCCCTCGCTTCATACTCGTTATCTACAAGTCTTTGCTTGGTAAAGCCCCGCCTTCTCAGCTCACTGGGCACCATAGCAGCACGTGCTCCAGCAGGTATATCTCACTGGTCACCCCCAAAGCCAATTCCTCCTTTGGTCACCTTTCCTTCCAGTTCTCTGCTGCCAATGACTGGAACGAACTGCAAAAATCACTGAAGCTGGAGACTCATATCTCCCTCACTAACTTTAAGCACCAGCTGTCAGAGCAGCTCACAGATCACTGCACATAGCTCATCTGTAAACAGCCCATCCAACTACCTCATCCACATACTGTTATTTATTTATTTAGCTCCTTTGCACCCCAGTATCTCTACTTGCACATCTATCACTCCAGTGTTTAATTGCTATATTGTAATTACTTCGCCACCATGGCCTATTTATTGCCTTAACTCCCTTATCTTACCTCATTTGCACTCACTGTATATAGACTTTTTTTCCTACTGTATGTTTTGTTTATTCCATGTGTGTGTCGAATTGCTATGCATTATCTTGGTCAGGTCACAATTGCAAATGAGAACTTGTTCTCAACTAGCATAACTGCTTAAATAAAGATTAAATAAATAAATATCACAATTATACCAACATTGGTGTGACATGATAGGTTGTTGTCAGAGTGGTGCAATGTGCACAGAGGTATTGGGCTCCTTTGCAGTGTTCAAATCGTCAATGAATTTGTAGACACACAAAATACTTTAATAACACTGTCTGGCTGTGAATTGTGCATTCAAAGGAATAATTTGGTGTTGCCTGCACCACTCTGTTTCGAGACAGTGAGCAGAGGGAGTCTGAGGAATGATACTTTTGATGATCGGCCCAAATGATCAAATGCGGGAACAGCCGCCAGGAGAACTCACAGGGGAGTAGCATCTGAGGCGGAAGGAACTACCAGCAGTCCCATAGCAAATCAGCTATGTGCCAAACAGGTGTGGCTTTAACTCTGCAGCAAAAAAAAAATTCAGCAACACTTTCTATGAGGCGCTGCATGGTTAATTATAGATGAACAATACATTTCTTCCTAGCCCAATTGATTATCGAGGTGATAACATGCTTGAGGCGTTCATTTCTCATCAACGAACTCCACCACCTTGTCCTAGACAGAGGGTTGCTAAACTTCTGGGTTCAACTTTGGTTCAGAAGTCTACTTCAAAAGAAACAAACCAGACAAAAAAAAAAAAAAAAAAAAGGAGGGAAGTGAAAGATAACAGGAACCAACAGACTATTTTTGGTCAGAAATGGGACATTAAAAATGTCAGTTTGAACAACAAAAAAAATTAAGTAATAAAGCCTCTTTTTAAATTAGGCAAAAAGTTGCTTGTAAAATCCTTGGACCTGTTTTTGTGTTGACAGGAAAAGAGAGGGTGTGAGGGAGGAGGCTAGGACAGAGAGGAGAGGAGGAACAGCCCAGTCATCTGGGTGAAGCTGTTGGTGGCCCTTTGATTAGTGAGGACTTGGGCCAGCCAGGAGGTGGCTGAGAGGCTGAGTGACAATGCCAAATGTATTTCCAGGTCCCTAAGAACTATATTTGTGGCCATATCCAATTAAACCACAGTGATGAGACACACTGAAATGGATGCAATTTGACTGTGTCTGCAGACGTCACCAATGAAAATGCACACACACACACTTTAAGGACATGGTCTGTGATTAAGCAATCCATTTATAAATATAACGACAAAAACAACTAATGGCCTTCGCATACACCCCCTATCCTGCAACAGTATCCACCAGGAATTGTTTAAGTTATGCTTGTGCTCACCTTATTCTAAATTAAAAATCACAATTTCCCTCTAAGAATTCTATGATCTAACCAGAGACGTATTGTAATTTCTAAATTAGTTACAACAAAGCTCTATTCTTTGCCATGCGAGTTGAAGGGGGTTCACCTAGGGGTCATGATAGGGGCTGTACCAAATGTTTGATGTATTATAATAATTGATTATGCTTATGTTGTATTAATAGAAGGGGAGGGGTTATAAGACCCCGCCCTCCTTACATTTATAGGGTCCTAGACTACAGATTAACAATATATATTCATTATAGAGGTTTAGTATTGCTCCACAGTTGTTTTCTGGACTCGTTGCCTCTTCTAAAGAGACCCCTCTGAGAAATGTGTGACTGTGAAGACAGAACTCTGCAGGGGAGTGTAAGAGATAAGAAATTCCACTATAAATCAAATCAACTTGGACATTTACTGCTAAACTTTTAGATAGCTATATAAAACGAGTTTGTGTTGAGTAGGCATGGTTTTGGTCTCAGGAGTAAAAGATAATGACGTAGTCAGTGACATCACTAAGGTGGGACTTCGGTTTAATAAAACAACTTGAGACCTTTTGTTTGATGCAGAACTTACCCGGAAACATGCGTTATGTTCCTGTTGTCAACTTCTGTCTGCAATTGCTTTAATAAAGGTTTTTGAATGATTTAATTAAATATGTCATAATGCTAATTTCACCAATGAGCCAATGATTGACAAGGAAATGAACCCCAACAGAGTCCTTAAACAATGACTAAAGAAAGCAAGGAGGATGCTCTTGGGTAAACAGATACCTCAGAATTTAAAGTGTACAAAAAAAAAAAAAAAAAAACATTTATCTTGTCAGGTTGCGAACACTAGAGGCAAGGGGTGGGGGGGGGTACTTCCTCGTTAAAAATAAACTAAGGTATTGCATAACACTTGTGTGGGGTTTCAAGGCAGAAACAGAGGAAGAGGTGCGAGGGACATTTCTGGACAAGGAAGCTAACTAGGCCTAATCAATGAAAGGGTAGATACCCTGGGGGAGGGCCAGGAAACAGAGCACTCAAATTTACTCAGATTATATTTTACTCCATGGATTACAGTAATCACCTGGAAAAGAGAGTCTAAAAATAGCACCCCCCCTGCCTCTCCCCCTTGATGATGGCTGTTTGCATAAGATAGACATACACACGTTAGAGGGAGATGGAGAAAGAGTATGCAGGATTTAGGGCTAGCGCAATGTTTTAACTTGGCTACAGCCCTGTATCTAGTCTGTGATAAAATCAAAACCTACTGTATTCACTCAGTGTCCCTGCCTTTGCCAACAGGCAACACAAGTAGGCCTAATATTGAAACTATGCTCAACACTCTTACGACTGATGAGAGGCCTTACAGTGCAGTGCAATTGACTGAATAAAAATTTCTATTTAAATGCTTTATTTTGTATGCCATCATTGGGGAGAGGAAGACCAGTAGATGGCTGTGCTGGTTTGCCACTAACTTTATGTTCAACAACCAAAGTTTTCCCAATTAAGACAGAAAGATCCATCTCCCAAGGGAGTATTCTGGCTTACACACTCCACTGCGAGCTTTGTGTCACCT
Source organism: Salmo salar (assembly GCF_965601325.2). Lineage (NCBI taxonomy): Eukaryota > Metazoa > Chordata > Actinopteri > Salmoniformes > Salmonidae > Salmo > Salmo salar. The sequence continues at coordinate 67,891,410 of NC_138293.1, read as the reverse complement.
AATTATGCCAACCACTCCCTCTCTTCCGGAGCTGGGCGTCATTTTAAACCTCCACTCAAAGCCGTTAGTTATACAAGACGCTGTCACACAAAGGCATGGATTGTGCCTCCTCTGCCCCTTTTCCCTCCAATAACATGGAGGATGAGAGTCTTCTGGAGAGAGGGCCAGAGGAAAATCTTTCTTCCTAATCAAATGAAGACATTAATTAGGCCCTAGCCAGACAAGGATGGAGGAGAGGAGAGCTACAAGCCAGGAGAGCATAGCAGGAGCACAATAAGGGTGGAACGAGTTGGAGATCCAGGGTGCCCCCCTGTCCCCTGTTCAGTTTGTCAGACTTCTTTGATCCATCCAAATCAACGACCAAAGTATCAATGAGATCATTTTGTTGCCGTCATGAATTATGCAAGCCATTAAACTCAGCCGATAGAGGAGCACGCTGCTACTAAGCGGATGCACCAGCATTTTAGACTCCAGGGGATCTAGTGAGAACCCCTGCTGTGTGTGACATTGGCAATTTTATTTAACTAGACAAGTCAGTTAAGAACAAATTCTTATTTACAATGATGACCTACCCCAGCCAAACCCTACCAATGCTGGGCCAATTGTGCACCACCCTATGGGACTCCCAATCACAGCAGATTGTGATACTACAGACCCTGGTTCCAGGTTGTGCCTTACACCACTGCGCCACTCGGGAGACCCAATAAACATGTCAGTAAATAAGTGTTTTTTGGTCTTCTTGTAAAAGGCTTTAATTAGTTTCAAGTTGCGGCTTGTCATGCAATAAGAACGTACATTTTTAATTGATACTGTACATTTTCCTTCTGAGGAACCCCTTTGTTTTCTCTCTCATCCATCAAAATGGCTGCACCATAGTATAGACTACATCTGCTTCTGGGCTTCTATCTATAGCTAGAGCCAACGACACTCTCCCTACACCTGCAATCCTTTCCTTCTCCTCCATTTTCAGAGCGCCCCGACCCTCCTCTCCCTCTTCACTTTCTCTCGATCCCAGCAGAGATTAGACACAAGCAGCGACAGAACAAAGTCTGCCTGCGAAAAATGTCGGTTATAAATAACCCTGGATTAATAATGCACTGGGGGAGAGAGAAGGGGTAGCACACTGCGCTTTTAAAAGCGCACGCTTCTATTTTGGGTTTTTCCACATTTTTGATTGCTGCTCGCTCTGTAGATTCCAGCTCATCCCTGCTATCTCCGTCTTGGATGCGGATGCTGCAGAGACAGCTACAAAGGGAATATGGCGTTCCCTTGCAGAGTACAGGCTTTGATCTAGCTATATCTGTATATGTGGAAAACACATTAAAGAGCGACTGCCCCTAAAAATCAACTAATCCCTTTGAAAACAGAGTTAGAAACATTTATTCCAGTGTCAAAATTGACTACAAAGTGTAAATAGGATAATTTGGTCATAAAAATCAGTCTTGTTTGGAACCTCAGTGCGTCACAACGAGTAAATGAAGGTCGGGTTGGAATTACAATCGTCAACAGATCATGCCCACTTTTGCCAAGCTCCAAGTGCAAAACGCCCGCCGCCCACTTCTCTTCCCTTCATTGAATGTGGCTCCATTGTTTCATCACCCCCAACACGTTCAAAGGATCACGTGTCCTATACGGCTAGACCATGCCTCCACAGCCAAAGACCTATGGTTTGCATGCCCTGCCGAAGGAACCTAGCTAGTATGTGGAATAGGCACTTGGAGTTCGTCAGTCCCAAAGTCTGCACCAGTAACGCTAGGTTGATGTACAACGACCGGTGGTCGTGAGTATAACCAGAGATACTGGATAGTGCCTTCAGAAAGTATTCATACCCCTTGACTAGAGGTCGACCGATTATGATTTTTCAATGCTGATACCGATAATGACAATTACAACAATACTGAATGAACAATGATTTTAACTTAATATAATGCATAAATAAAATCAATTTAGTCTCAAATAAATAATGAAACGTTCAATTTGGTTTAAATAATGCAAAAACAGTGTTGGAGAAGAAAAGTAAAAGTGCAATATGTGTCATGTAAAAAAGCTAACGTTTAAGTTCCTTGCTCAGAACATATGAAAGCTGGTGGTTCCTTTTAACATGAGTCTTCAATATTACCAGTTAAGAAGATCACATGTAGGCACCTGATCTGAGCCATAAGGGAGACTAGGCATCTACCACTTTCATATTAGCGAGGGGGGAGGGGGCAATGTAGCATGTTTTTGTCCCCCCACTTTGGTTCTGAAATCACCGTCACCCACTAATTAACTTGTCATTTTTGCAGATTGTGTTTAAGCTAGTAATGTATCAATATTTATCATTTACAATTTAGTTATGACATACCCAATGAATATATAGCACAATTTTGGATTTCACCCCATATCTCAAAATCAAATGGTTTTGACCATTTGGAAGTTTAGTGAGCTTCTTTTCGCCTCCTGCTTTGGCCATGCAGTGTGCCTTGCAAGTGATTCCTCGTAATGAAATGATCAACTTTATCCTGTATATCTAAAAACAAAAAAAGAATAAAAAGAAAAACTACCAAATCTATTGCTGATGGTGAATCTGAACAAATCGAAATGAAATCTATTGTAAGGCCTGTTCAGCAGGTGTACCCAGATGAGTCGTCTTCGGTAGCTTGCTTTTATTCCAGTAAAAACACATTTTCAACAGTGCATAGATAACAATAACCTAAAAAATTACATAGGCTGTCACTCAACTAATAAAGCCTAATATCACACAAGCATTTTAGAATATGAATGCTGAAGGTGCTGCGCAAGATCAGGAACAGGCTGTCTACCTTGAGTTGGTCGGCGTGCGGAGCTGGGCACAGTGCGCCGTTCCACTAGGCTACTGATATTCCCTTGAATTGTTGGACATGCAAAATGACTTGTAGAGCGATGACTGTTACATGCTTAGTTCGACACTGAAGGAGAGGACGCATCAGTTGTCACAAAAGATTAGGTATTTTAGGAAGGTAGAAAAAGTCATATGAGCAAAACTAATTTGTGAATCAGCGATTCGTAACATTGGAAAACATTTTCTGACCGATGCATGCTACATTTGGTTTAGTGTCCGCAAACCGATGCAGTCGTATCTTAAAACATTTAAATTGGGACCGATCGTTACATCCCTACAGATATTAAAACGGTTTGTTGGTTACCAAGGTGTGTGGACTGGGGATTTTATGGTGATTAAACATAAGCATCAGAAACTTTTATTTCCCCGTCTAATCACGGAATGGATTTAACAGGCCAGCCAGGACCAGAACAATAAACTTGTGGGGGATCTTGCCTTTGTGGTCTTTTAAGCTAGTGCTGCAATGACCAGCTGTCCAAAATACTAAACCTCACCCCTTCAGCTATGATTAGCCCCTGTCCCTTTATCTCCCCATGCTTCCAAGGTAAAGGAGCTCCAGATGATCCGACTGAAGGTACGCTACATTGAGGGAGAATCATGGGTTAACGGAGAGCATGTCGGGGAGAGGGGACTGAGGAACTCTCTCCTTGGCCGCCCTCATTCTAGTCAGTGGCTGTCTTAAGAGACTCACTCTTTAATCCAGAAATTGAGGTGCAGAACCATCACCAATGTCACCGAATGTAGAGCTCATTGCATGCCGGTACACTGGTTTTTATTCTATCAGACAGGACTCAAGGTGGCCAGCGCAGTGGCACTAGCGAGGTGGGAGGCCCCGGGAGGGACCTGAAGGACACCCATTAATAAAATCACACCACGCTCGCCCTGTAGACTGCAAACTGTGCATTCATTAGGCTCTCAGACAGCACTGAAATATGGGCAAAGCTTATCGCACCATAAAAACAAAAACAGGGGTGACAATGGCTAGGCCCACAGTGTGCTGGAATAAAATAATATCTGCTTGTTTGACAAAATGGTCAACCTTTGCACACACTCCAAAAAGTACAGGTCTTGTTAAGAGTTTTATTAGGATAAGTATAGCTAAGCACGATATTTAAATCACTGTCGTGTCCTCTGTCCATGAGTCAAACGCAGAGCTGTGTCAATAGTCAAGCATATGTGCCACCTCATGACGACTAATCGATCATTCCACTCAGCTAGGAACATAGTCTGAAGTGCAGCCATTTATTATTCGAGTTGTTACAAGCTTTCTTTCCCTTCTCTTTTTTTTAAAGTCTGTTTTGCAGAGGGTGCAGCTTACGTCATGGTTATTTTCTTTAGCAACGCTACACCAACTACACTTTGGAAAGACGAGAGAGAGAAAAAAGAAAGAGGAGTAAAGCAAGACACAGGAAAAAAAACAACAAAAAAAACATGAATATTGCTTTCCAGAAATAGCACATAGCAACATGAGGTAGGCTGCCCTGTCAAATCTGCTCTGCATCCTCTCCTTGTTAGCCACACACGGCGAAGAGAGAGAGAGGGGAGAAAGAGGGGAGAAACAGAAGCTGGCCTGATCTGTTCAGTTTGGACAAAAATGGTGCCCAGATTTTTTTTTAAAGTGGGAAAGACGAAGGAGAGAGCACAGGCAGGGTGATATTTACGTCCTTTGGAACAGTCTTATAGCGGTCGGAGCCTCATCCTGATGCTAATAGGAGAGGAGGTTGTAAATAGCCTGTGTGATTTATGTGCCTCAGGAACCCCCAAAGCCTTGGCAGGCCTTCTGCAGGGGTAGCTCCTTGCTCTGGGAAAACAAGAAACTAGTAGTTTCTTCTGAGAAAGCCCCAAAAAAGGCACTTGGGGAGGAGAGACAGTCTATAACTTATTGCTATGGCTTGCATGTAAGCTAACATTTACCCAGTAGCTTGCCTGTTCCTTTTATTCTCCCTTTTGTATGCAACTGTTGATAGCCATGTAGTAATGCATGGATGTTAGAACATAATGGGCCTGGAGCGGATTACAGATTGCTGCTGCCTGGATAGAGTCATGCGATGGTGACATGGCTAGCTGAAATTCAGGCCTTCACCCGGACTAAATAATTTGAAAGGAAAATTCTGGGAGCATTCTGAGTTTTCCTACAGCAAACAGCTCCCCTGTTGTCTCTGTTTTACCGGAACCATAAAGAATGTTGATCCCTGGACATAAGGCACCCTACTCCAGCACACTCCAAACACTGTCCCATTCAAATGAAGCAGCCTACACAAACACACTGTGGTGCACAAGGTGGTGGATACAATCCCTGAAGGGTTGATTTCTGTTACTCACATGGGATAGCCTTCCTTTTGAAGAGAGGGGGGAAAAATTATGTAAAGCATAAACATTGAGACGATGAAATGTCATCGCTAAGCACTGACCTGAGTCTGCAACTGTTTACATGTTCTATAAATGTTCCGGCATTGACGTCAAACACTTGCATGAGAGGAATGTTGTTTTCTGGGTAAACTTCTGTGTGTGGTGCGGAATTCATTTCATACCGCTTTTTAGCGGTAGGGGAGGGTTTGGCTCGGTTTGAACATATCCCAGTTGAAATACAGCTCCTCATACCCCCCCAAAAAATAAAAAAAATAAACAGACCAGCATTTTATAGTGACGCACGTGATTATTTAGAAATAATATGATCCCTCTGAGAAGCTGCAGCTGCGTATTAGCAGTGGCACATTTTACAAAGAAAATCCCTGAAACATAAGTGAGTTTTTTTGTTTTGAATCTCAAAATCTAGTGTGTCACACACTCTTAAGGGAGCCCTGGAAGCTTCCAAGGAAAACATTTGTATTGAAACAATTCTATTCATAAATCACAGACCTCAACCTTAATTTGTTTCTCTTGGGCATAACCAAGCCAGTAAAGGCCTCTTGATATTAATGTGTGTGTCATTGTGGCCTGATCCAGAGAAAGTCCTTCAGCTGCCTATCTGCTGAAAAAAAAGGGCACCATCCCCCTCACAAATCCCCCTGGGCTCAAAGCAGTGATCATGGGCCCCTTCAGGATTCACACAACTTTATTTGTCAGCGATATAAATAGCTCCAGCCTTTAATGAAGTCTGACTTTCTCTGAGCTAAAATAGAACCCCTGTGGCCTCTGTGCTTCTCAGCCACAACAGTGGAGTTTGCTGCAGGATCAAGTTACATGGTCACACACAGAAACACGTGATACCAGTGTACTGGAGACAAGAACCAAGAGAGGTTGAAGTGTGCCACCTCCCGCTGGATTCAACAGCAAAGCATTCTGCCCTCCTTGGCATCTCGGGTGCCCACGGAACATACTGATACAATGCCATACTATTTGGGTTTGAATAGTCACCACATTTGTAATGTAGTCAATTGCTGCGAACCACTAACCTCGGATGCCCAAGATAATTTGTCCAACCCCACAATAACACATGCAGACAACACACCCTAACATTCTCTCTTTCTGCTGGATATACATTTTATAACAGTTGCCCTTCAAACAGATATTAAAAGCCAGTCCTTGGGATCACATGCAGGAGGCAAAACATGCTAAGAGGACTCTGGTCCCTCCCAGAGGGAGCTCCGCTCAGTGACAGTTTCAGCACAAATGCATGAATCAATATTCGGAGAGCAGATCGAGTCCCAACTGGAGTTCCCTGGCCCGCTGCAGAGGACTCTGTGTGGGTATCGAGAGTCTTGGGACAGCGGGTCCGCCAGGGCGTCTCTGGTGTCAGCCAGGATGAATGCATCAGTGCACCCCCACGCTACCCATGGGACACTTCCTATTGAGGTAGTCCTGCATCCCCGTCCCGGGTATGTCGGGCAAAACTGCACATCATTGTATCGGGCCTGTCTAGGGCTTTTGAATGCTAGGAGGGGAGCATCAATAGTTGTATCCAGGTTTGGTCTGGAAACCAAAATTCATAGGGAAAAATATCTTCAGCTTATGCACACACACACACACACCTCTGGGGAACCTAGGGCTTCATAGAGGTCTATACAATATCACCTGACCTCTCACACACACACACTCATTCAAAGGTTTGGGGTCACTTAGAAAGGTCCTTGTTTTTTAACGAAAATGTTTAAAGAAATGGTCCATTAAAATAACATCAAATTGATCAGAAATAGAGTGTAGACATTAATGTTGTAAATGACTATTGTAGCTGGAAACAGCAGATTTTTAATGGAATATCTATATAGGCGTACAAAGGCCCATTTTCAGCAACCATTACTCCAGTGTTCCAATGGCACGTTGTGTTATCCAAGTTTATCATTTAAAAAAAGGCTAATTGATCATTAGAAAACCCTTTTGCAATTATTTTAGCACAGCTAAAAAAAAATATTAAAAAAAAAACTGTGGCGCTGATTAACCTCTTGGGTAGGGGGCAGTATTTTGACGTCCAGATGAAAAGCGTGCCCAAAGTAAACTGCCTGTTACTCAGGCCCAGAAGCTAGGATATGCATATGATTTGGATAGAAAACACTAAAGTTTCTAAAACTGTTAAGATTATCTGTGAGTATAACAGAACTGATATGGCAGGCGAAACCCCGAGGACAAACCACCCCCCAATTATTTTTTTATTTATTATTATTTATTTATTTTTAAATCAGCCTACCCCTATTTTCAATGGCTATCACTTTTTTTAAAATAATGACAAGTCCTCCCAGATTGCAGTTCCTAGGGCTCCCACTAGATGTCAACAGTCTTTAGAAAGAGTTTCAGGCTGGTTTTTGGAAAAATGAGCCAGAAATGGTCGTTTTTCTAGGTGGCTCCAATTTTGGCTGTTGTGTTTCCAAGCGCTTGGAAGAGACCGCGTTCTTTGGTATTTTTCTCCGGTAAAGACAATAACGATTCAGTCTTACATTTTATCGTTTATTTACGTATTAGGGTACCTAAGGTTTGATTATAAACGTTTTTTGACTTGTTTGGAAAAGTTTTAGTAACGTTTGGGATTCATTTTGTGTGCATTTTGATGGAGGGAAACTGGGTGGATTATTGACTGAAGCGCACCAGCTAAACTGAGTTATGGATATGAAGGACATTATCGAACAGAAAAGGACCATTTGTGATATAACTGGGACCTTTTGGAGTGCCAACAGAGGAAGATCAAAAGGTAAGGCATTTTTGATATATTTCTGACTTTCGTGTCGCACCTGCCTGGTTGAAATATGTTTTTCATGTGTTTGTATGCAGGGCACTGTCCTCAGATAATCGCACGGTTTGCTTTCGCCGTAAAGCCTTTTTGAAATCTGACACAGCGGCTGGATTAACAAGACGTTAAGCTTTATTTTGATGTATTACACTTGTGATTTTATGAAAGTTAAATATTTATAATACTGTCGTTTGAATTTCGCGCTCTGCAATTTCACCGGATGTTGGCCAGGTGGGACTCTACCGTCCCACCTGCCCATAAGAAGTTAAAGAAGCAATAATACTGGCCTTCTTTAGACTAGTTGAGTATCTGGAGCATCAGCATTTGTGGGTTCAATTACAGGCTCAAAATGGCCAGAAACAAAGAACTTTCTTCTGAAACTCGTCAGTCTATTCTTGTTCTGAGAAATGAAGGCTATTCCATGCAAGAAATTGCCAAGAAACTGAAGATCTCATACAACGCTGTGTACTACTCCCTTCACAGAACAGTGCAAACTGGCTCTAACCAGAATAAAAAGAGGAGTGTGAGAACCCGGTGCACAACTGAGCAAGAGGACAAGTACATTAGTGTGTCTAGTTTGAGAATCCGATGCCTCACAAGTCCTCAACTGGCAGCTTCATTAAAATAGTACCTGCAAAACACCAGTCTCAAAGTCAACAGTGAAGAGGCGACTCCGGGATGCTGGTCTTCGAGGCAGAGTTGTAAAAAAAAGCCATCTCTCAGACTAGCCAATAAAAAGATTATGATGGGCAAAATAACAGACACTGCTTAATTGGAGCCAATTTCCTCTTACAGCAGGACAATGACCCAAAGCACAGCTCTGAACTATTTAGGGAAGAAGCAGTCAGCTGGTATTCTGTCTATAGTGGAGTGGCCGGCACAGTCACCGGATCTCAACCCTATTGAGCTGCTGTGGGAGCCGCTTGACCGTATGGTACGTAAGAAGTGCCCATCAAGCCAATCCAATTCGTGGGAGGTGCATCAAGAAGCATGGGTGAAATCTCTTCAGATTACCTCAACAAATTGACAACTAGAATGCCAAAGGTCTGCAAGGCTGTAATTGCTACAACTAGAGGATTATTTGACAAAAGCAAAGTTTGAAGGACACAATTATTTCAATTAAAAATCATTATTTATAACCTTGTCAACGTCTTGACTATATTTCCCATTCATTTTGCAACTCATTTCATGTATGGTTTCATGGAAAACAAAGGCCATTTCTAAGTGACCCCAAACATTTGAACGGTTGTGTGCGCGCACTCACAAGACTGCTTTCTGCAATAATATCCTGCCTCTAAATATACCCCCGCCTGCCATAATATGACTCTACTCTAATTACTACGACTAACAATATCAGGTAAGAAGAGTAGACTCCTATTGCGATATTTCTAGCATTAGTATGGGATAAAATGTTTGTACATTCCTATAATTGATGTATAAGGATTTCTGATCGGTTATGGCCTATCACAATCTGAAATTATTTTAGATAAGAGTTGATTAAGAGAAAGGATTCAGCAGATATGACTTCTAATTGACCAAGACAGGTGGAATAAGTTACACAATAAGCCTTTTTGTTATTACGTTATGTCTAATTATAATCTAGTCAGCTCAACAACATAGCATATCTAGAGCGAAGGTTGTCAGAGACTGTTGGTCAGTAGGTAATGCTTCATGACAGCCAGCTGAGGTGAAGACAGTTCCAGGACAGTGCCTGTGACACATCCCGTTGATTGTGGAGTGCAGGGCAGGTAGCAATGTAGGTAAGGAAAGAGATGATTGTCTGGGAACACACCACACAGGTACAAAACACACACACCCAACTCCACCATCCCAGACATGGGTGGGGGCACAGCACGGGGCTGGTAAACAGGCGTGACATGCCTGGGCGTTCATTATAGCACTGGAACATAAGAGGGGGGAGAGTGCTGCGGGTTGACAAGCCCTGGTTGTGACGACGGGGGGGGGGGGGGGGGGCAATGCCATATTTAAATGTGTCTTAATTTAGCAGCCTCTAGGAAACAAACTTAGTACTCAAATAATATTGTGAATGTTCCCCCACACATCAATTTGGTGGGTAGGAAAGGTCCTCTACTTGTGGGGAGTAGACTATGACAGACTCCTGTACAGGACAGCTAGAAAACAGCAGGCCTGCTCAGTCAATCCCTCCATACATTTTTACCCCTCACATCCCCTTGCATAACTCTTGCATCCATCTTGAAACTGAAAATGTACACAGAACATTCAAAATTCATAAAACTGTTACCCAAGGCCCCATATGATTCATAATGCGGTTTGAATGGACTAAGCCATTTTGGATCCGTCAGAACAAGGACCACAACAAATCAAGCAGAGTATGACTAAACGACAAGAGGCTTTTTTAAGACAACCCCTTAATTAGGCCTATCACAAGGCACACCTAATTCCAGCATGGCAAATTGAAACTAAAATCAAGGATTTCTAAAAAGGTTAGGTCTACTAAATTAGCTCCTATTCAAACTACCAATCATCATATCCAAGGAACCAGCCAAGCCTAGTACCTTGCCTGCATAGTGTGGAAGAATGAGGGCTAATGGTGGGATCATGGGTTGTTTCAGAAAGGGGTTGTCGGTGTAAACGGGACTATCAAACATTCCATCTCAATAAGGATCTGGACCACATGAAAGGCCCTAGTGATTCCTGGTTGGATCACAGTTCAGACGCATACGTCTGCACTTGACTGCTCATAATTACAGGTCCTTGTTGCAGTGAGGGTTGTGGGCAGCCCCCAGCAGCAGTGCGTAGCCTAGCGCTAGCATATACCCTGCTCTAAGAAAAACATCCGCAAACTCCAAAACCGGTTTGACGAAGCAACCGGCCCAGAGCCTCAGAACATGGAGGGCTTTAAAAGGACCATCTGTATAGCTGGACTGCAACAGTCATGACACAGTTGGCAATAACTGAACTCAAGTTTCAATACCAGCCTATTGCCTTCTCAGCATGATTAATTGACAGTCTTTTAAAGAAGAACATTTTACAACCGTGTACAATTTGCATCATGTGATTACTGTGATCACTTCCTGACACATGGGCCAAAGGAGGACCAGGGCAGTGAACAATTACAAGGTAGTGACTAGTGACTGAGGCATAACTGTGACAAAGCACATTGTGCCACTAAACCAATTGGTTAAAAGGCATGACTGTGAAAGTGTGTTGTGTCCTAGCAACCTTGTTCTAGGCCCCATATAAGCCACATCAACCCATTGTTGACATCACCGCAGCATCATTCAAAGAAACTGGAACAAATCAATGTTCTACCTCATCCAGTGAGCATAGACATCTGACCTCTGTACAAGGCAAAGTGGAGGGTGGTGACAGCCAGCTGCAGGTAGAGGGAGATATCAAAATGAAGTCACAGGCTGATCACTGAATGTCATCATGTTCAAGTGAAATGACCAGGAGGGAGAAACAGATTCATGTTTGCATGCCAGTGATTTCACATTCTGTGTTACAATGATATAGCCTAATGATGATATAGACCTCCAAGCCAAGATCAGATCTCCAAGTGTATGCTGCTCCCAAGTCTAGCAAGACGAAGAAGCTGATCGTGGACTATAGGAAAAGGAGGGCCGAACAGGCCCACATTAACGGGGCTGTAGTGGAGCGGGTCGAGAGTTTCAAGTTCCTTGGTGTCCACATCACCAATGAACGATCATGGTCCAAACACAACAAGACAGTTGTGAGGAGGGCACAACACCTTTTCCCCTGAAAAGACTGAAAAGATGTGGCATGGGTCCCCAACTGCTCGGCAACTGACCGTAAGGTGCTAGAGGGTAGTGCGTACGGCCCAGTACATCACTGATGCCAAGCTTCCTGCCATCCAGGACCTCTATACTAGGCAAGTCATAGACTGTTCTCTCTGCTACCGTACAAAAAGCAGTACTGGAGCACCAAGTCTAGGTCCAAAAGGCTCCTTAACAGCTTCTACCCCCAAGCCATAAGCTGAACAATTAATCAAAATGGCCACCCGGACTATTTACATTGAACCCCCCCTTTGATTTTACACTGCTGCTACTCGCTGCTTATTATCTACATGTACAAATTACCGACTAACTTGTACCCCCGCACATTGACTGAGTACCGATACCCCCAATATATAGCCTCGTTATTGTTATGTAATTTGTGTTACTTTTAGATTTTTTATTTATTAAGTAAATATTTGAACTCTTTCTTGAACGGCATTGTTGGTTAAGGGCTTGTAAGTAAGCAAGCAAGCATTTCACAGTAAGATCTACACCTGTTGCATTCAGCACATGTGACAAATACAATTTGAAGAGTTATTGTTGTGCTGAAGAATGTGCAGTTTACTGTTAAATCACTTGAATCAGCTTGAAATACAGTAAACATTGAATAAGTCTGAACATCTCTTAAATATACTTCTAAAAATGAAATGTCTGATGCTGATTGTTAAAATACAGGACATGTAGCCTAGTTTGTGGGCATAAACATGTCAACAACTCTGTAAGTTATATAATTACAGGAGGATTTTCAGGAGACCAAGCCAGTGACAAAACTAGTTTATTTAGCTCACCTATCACCTAGCTTTAATTGCCACCCTACTAAGGAGTTTACTCATCGTTGATTTCTTCTTTTAAGAATGTCAGTGTGATTTTGTCTGAAACAGAACGGCAGGTTTGACAGGGTCAGGTATCTGGTTGCTGCAAATTCATTCAGTCACCCATTCAATTGCAAATCTGTAATCCATCTAATCCCAAATGATTCCCTCTGATCTGCAGCAGTAAGTGCTGCTTTTCCATTATCTAAATCAAGGTTTGATTAATACAAAATATTGCCAGGCCTCCCAAGTGGCACAGCGGTCTTAGGCACTGCATCGCAGAGTTGCGGCGTCAATACAGCCTGGGGTTCATTCCCAGGCTGTGTCACAACCGGGAGTCCCGTAGGGCGGCGCACAATTGGCCCAGCTTCGTCCGGGTTAGGGGACAGTTTGGCCAGGAGGGATTAACTTGACTCCTCTCGCTCAAGCGACTCCTTGTAGCGGGCCGGGCACTTGCAAGCTGGCTGACTCGACCTTCGCCTCTCCGAGCCCGTTGGGGAGTTGCAGCGAGAAGATTGTGGTCATGAGATTTGGGATAAGACAAAAAAACGAATATATTGTCATATGCAGGAAGAGTCCACTGCACTGGTTGTGTGTCAGTCGCACCATGCACACAAAGCCTTTCCCTGTAAACTATAATGCCCACTTAAAATCAGACAGAGCCATCTGTTGTCCACAGTGATAGTCAAACCAACACACACACACGTCACCTGAGGAGACATTTTTTTCTCTCCAGTATCAAAACAGCTTACTGCATGCAGCTGACACACGCAAACAAATACACCAGGCACAGAAACAAAGGCAAGCCATTAAAAGGTATAGGGTAGACAGTCGTACATCTGCTACATATAACCACAGTTCACATCATGGAGTAAATGGCAGATTAGTCTCAATACATATAGAAGGAGCAAGGGCATAGATTCACCTCTAGCCGATTAGAATGGTCAACACCAGTTATGGAGCCCAATAGCCTTAAAGTCACTGATATCGTGAGGTTGGATTATCATACACAACCGTTCAAAAGTTTGGGGCCACTTGGAAAACAAGGACATTTCTATTTTCCGGGAACTATTTAATGAAGCTGCCAGTTGAGGACTTGTTTGGCGCCTGTTTCTCTAACTAGACACACTAATGTACTTGTCCTCTTGCTCAGTTGTGCACCGGGGCCTCCCACTCCTCTTTCTATTCTGGTTAGAGACAGTTTGCGCTGTTCTGTGAAGGGAGTAGTACACAGCGTTGTACGAGATCTTGAGTTTCTTGGAAATTTCTCGCATGGAATAGCCTTAATTTCTCAGAACAACGCGTTTCAGAAGAAAGTTCTTTGTTTCTGGCCATTTTGAACCTGTAATCGAACCCACAAATGCTGATGCTCCAGATACTCAACTAGTCTAAAGGAGGACAGTTTTATTGCTTCTTTAATCAGAACAACAGTTTTCAGCTGTGCTAACATAATTGCAAAAGGGTTTTCTAATTATCAATTAGCCTTTTAAAAATGATAAACTTGGATTAGCTAACACAACATGCCACTGGAAAACAGGAGTGATGGTTGCTGATAATGGGGCTTTGTACGCCTACGTATATATTCATTTTAAAAATAAATTCAGCCGTTTCCAGCTACAATAGTAATTTACAACATTAGCAATGTCTCTGTATTTCTGATCAATTTCATGTTATTTTAATGGATTTTTTTTGTTGCTTTTCTTCAAAAACAAGGACATTTCTAAGCGACCCCAAAATTTTGAACGTTAGTGTATGTCTGGAGAAACAGTAACATTTACAAAGCCCATATCAGATGGACCAAACCACTTATATCATGTGAGGTTGGATCATCATAAAACCTATTTGTCTGGACTGAGCAACGGTAACATTGCTAAAACTGGTGCAGCCAGGAAGCTTCCGGTGGAGGGTAACCATTGTTGCCGCAGGTCAGGTCCCCGTCACTTTATGATCCTGGTTGAGCCGATCAAAGGACCTGGCATTCCTTCTATTTCCTGTGGTCTTGGTGGTGGAGCTTTATATAAACATGTTACGCGTTAAGGCCTTGTCTACTGCGTCTCAGTGGGCAACAAAGACCTCCATTCACAGGGTCTAGTTTTTGTAACAGGCTGGTGTTAACAAACCTGAGCAAAAACACCCTCAATAGCACCTCACACTTCAAGGGAAATTCTACAAAAGTTACTAAAACTTTCCACAGGATTAAAGTACAAGGTGTCAAGACAGTCTGGGAGCAGAAAAACCTTGGTACATTTTGTAAACTAACTCACACTACTTTTCCCCCCTTACTAGCGCCGACTTTGCTGATAGCTACTTTGAGGACAAATGTACTATATGACATGTGGTTGTCCAACCTAGCCATCTTAAGATGAATACACCAACTGAGCTAAATGACTCAAATGTAAATGTATCCCCCAAATTGCTGACCCACTAAATGTCAAATCCTGAAATACTTTGTAGCTGTAAAGTGGGGAGAACATCTGGATGCGTAGTTTATCTTGAGCATAGTCCTTGACATGATAGAACATGTATGCTCATTGTTGTTATAGGAAACACCTTAAAGATACAGCCTTTGCCTAGCGTATTATCTACCCATCCATCTAGGACCTATTTTACATGAAAACACAAACCAGGTAAAGTCCCCAAAAAGGTCCTGTCCCAGATTCTAATAGCTGTTTAAAATCACCATTACCAAATCAAAATGTCAGCACTATCCTGTCATGTTCTTCACAAATTGACCATACCAAGGTCAGTGCCAGCGGGACAATTCATGAAGGTTAGAAAACCAAAGGAAATGTGCACATCCACTTATTTGAACAGGTGTTGGGTAAACAAGGGGAGCATATGCAAGAGAACCACCCACATGCTGCTCTATAGCCGTTCCGCTGTGTTGATTTAAGCACGGGTGAGCAGTAAATCCATCCCCCGTCCTCTCAGCGCACACTAGGACATAGAAGCTGTAGAAGACTGAGTCCAAAACTTGAGCGGCCGTAGTCAGTTTCTATGCATTCCTTTTAAAAAGTCCTTCCCTCAAAAGCAGCTTCAACAATAACATGGAGTGACAGACAAACACACTACACCTCTAGTCACAACAACAAGTCCTACAAAAAAAATGACATCCTCTCAGGTGCTCAGACATGCACCCACCCTTCCCCTGCCCTCAACCCCCTGTATGACTCACCAGCACTGGGCATGGCAGACACTTGGGACGGGGGCAGCAGCTCCAGAGGTTGCTCCCTGCTGGACACAGTGTCTGAGGAGAAGCAGGACTCGGTCTCATAGATGGTCTGCAACATTGCGCACAGCCCCGGCACAGTGGGCCTTAAAAGCATGCCAGTGCAAGGGTGTCCTTCCAATACATATGGGGGGAAAAAAAAAAAAACACTATCCAGGCACGTTTCAGTTGCAGAAAATGAGAAAAAACCTTGGACTAGATGAGAAGGTGAACACTGCGAAATCCCTCTTAGATCTTTAAAGAAAACTCCAGAATTCCTCCTCTAGAGATGAAACAACTGATGAAGGAGAGAGATCCTTGAAGTTCCATGGCTCAAACAGAACTGCAGTGTCTCCAGGTGAACAGTGAGAGTCGTTCCCAGCACAGGCTACAGAAGAAACAAAACAAGTCGTTTGGCCAGTGGCGAGTAGACCAGCACTGAAACACTCAGAGGAGCAAAGTTAAAATACACACCGCCCTCTTGGAGTTACGTAGCCTTCTCAAAACACCACATATGAAAAACTGTCAAGCTGTGGAAAATAAATAGCAGGCAAAAAAAGGCAGAGTGAATCTCATCCAAAAAGCACCAGTCGTCTGTGTCGCAAGCAGAGTAGACGTGGACACAGTCAGCTCAAGTCTGGCTGTCACTGCGTCGGCGAAGATCTGAGAGCGCCACGGGAGAGATCAGCGAATGGCGAGAGGAGAGTGAGAAGGAGGAGCGAGATAGAGAAGGGGGAGAGAGAGTGAGGAGGAGGAGCGAGATAGAGAAGGGGGAGAGAGAGTGAGAAGGAGGAGCGAGATAGAGAAGAGGGGGAGAGAGTGAGAAGCTGAAGATAGATCACTAGGAGGTTGTGTAGACGGTGCTCGGGAGGTAGACTTTTGTTGACGGCATTGAATGTTAGCCTCCTAGTCTCTCCTCCTACTGCAGCGTGTCCTCCTCCTTTCCTTGTTCTCTTCACAAAGGCAGCGCTGCTGCACTCTGCATCTGCCACAGAGGAGAAAGCAGTCAGAACGTGCCAGAACCACCCATCACCTCAACCAGTGGTAAACGAATTAAAACCTGCAGCGTCTTTCCAAAAAGGGGTTGTCCCCTAGCCTAAATCTCCTTTTTTATTTATTTTTCTCCTGTTTGTTTATTTTTCCGGTAACTTCTACCCAACCCCCCCCCCCCCCCCCTCCTGTGTTGCGGAGCACAGAGGTAGAAGAGGAGCGCTACTGAGTTTACAAACAGACTAGGCTGCTCAGGACGGCTGGAAATAGCTGCCGAGTGGCAGGGGAGGGGCTAGGGCTATAAATAGAGACGAGAGCTGAGGGTGTTTGAGAAGGCAGAGGGAGGGAGAGAGAGGAGAGGGAAAGGAGGGGACCTTGTTCATTCAAATAGCACTGGGCCAATCGAGCACTGTTCCCAGTGCCGAGGGGGGTGGGGGATACAGTGCCACCATTGGCACGCTATCCCCCGAGGGAGGGTTGCTGATGGAGGGGAGGGGGGGGGGGTACAGTGCCACCATTGGAACCTTGAAGTGTGAGGACTGACAAGTAAAATGGCTAATGTAGGCAGACACAAAGTCAGTTAAACACTCACATCCTGCAAATGATCGGAAAAGCTTTGCTAGCACCAAATGCTTCTGCCCATTAGGGGTAAATCTAAGTATTTATTATCGAGCCTAACTGCGTCAACAGCTCGCTCGGGTCGCCATTCCACCAACACAAGTGGGTTAGACTGAAGCAATCTATCCACAGATGTCAAGCGTAGCACAATTTGTTGCACCAGTTATGTTCAAAAGTTATTTCATGAGTTAGACATTTAAATTTTTTTTCATTTAGCAGACGCTCTTATCCAGAGCGACTTACAGTAGTGAATGCATACATTTCATACATTTTTTCCCCCCGTACTGGTCCCCCGTGGGAATCGAACCCACAACCTGGGCGTTGCAAACACCATGCTCTACCAACTGAGCCACACGGCTTCTGGATGAGTAGCCATTAGGCTTACATTTACAGGCTAGACTAAGTACTAACCAGCAGGACAAAATGTGCAAGAAAATAAAGTTGCAACTTAATTTTTCATACATATTCAAATTGTACCATCAATGTGTCGAATCAAACATTGTAACCTACATATAAACAATACTGCCAAATGATTCAGAATCAAATACCCGCAATTGATAACACACACTTCTTACATAATATTGTCTGACTCCACCAAGGGCAGCAGCTGGGCTAATAAACAACTGTTAATGGCCTGCTGTGTTCAGATTGGAGTGAAACAATGGATGACATTGCACCAGGAATCCCAAGTCAGCCATTCCTGGCTATGTTAGCCACTTTATTCTCAGATGGTCATAGTGCCATTTTAAACTCAAATGGTTATGAGGGACTTGGCCAGGGACCCATCAAAGAGGGGGTTTTCTCCAGTCCCCACTGGACCACAGCAGATGTGATAGGACTTTCCATCCGTGCCAACTGAAATGCTCCCTATTAATATGTGTAGCCAAACTGTGTGTGTGTGTGTGTGTGTGTGTGTGTGTGTGTTAAATCTCCTTCACTATAGTGATGCATGCAAATTAAGAAGCATCCTCCTTCTCCTTGACCAGTAGGTCCGACCACAAGCCTCGTTGAAACGCATCACAAACACAAATTCAAAACGAAAGTCAGTCTTACTTAGAAGAAAAGGTTAGACAGTTGCTGCTTGGCATATTGACAAGAGCCAAGTGCATATTTATTATATATTTTTTTTTACTTCTGCCACTGGGCTGCCCCATTGGGCAACCAGGTCAGACCAGCTCCGATCAACTGTGGCTCTCTAAGCTGTGAATAGACTGGATGCACCACCTGCCACTCCAAACGACCATGATTACAATTGGCTAGAAGGCAGTTTGAGAGAATTCTAAGCTCACCTGACAAAAGGAGTGGGGTCCAGCTACATATCGTAGCATTGGAGGAAAGCGTAGAGCAGCAGTTTGTGCATTGCCAAAACTCTCATCCAACCTCTTCTCCTGCCATTACTCTCCACTCACCCCCATTATTTATAGGTGGATGTATCTTTCTGGCTTCCTGACGTACATTGGGTTATATTAGCTTGAGGCAAATAGAGGAGGGGTGGGAAGAGGCCGCAACGGTTTTTTTCTGTAATTTTTTTGGGCATAGGATGAACTTGCGCAGTTAATGTCAAGGACTTTGGCGGCTAACTTTGTTTGACAGAGGCCCTCTGTTTGGCGTAAGCTGGGCTTGACCAAATTAAGAGCCAACCAATCCAAATAGACACCCCTCACCTGCAAGAAACCTGGAGGGAGGCAAAACACGCTGAACAAACTGAGGTTTTGTAAATCTTGGGCTGTGGATCAAGCTGGGCTCTAACTGAGGAGATTAATCTCAAGACTGCACTCCTCTGCAGTCTTAAAAGGCCAGGGCAATTCTACTGGCGCCCCAGAAACGGCCCATTTATTCATTTAGCCCTGTGATCAATTTTGAACATAAATTTTTTTTAAAGACCTGATTTTTTTTTTTAATCCCTGCCAGAGTACAGACATTCAGTGCCAAAATGACAAGTACTATGGTGGTTGTCTATAGTGTAGTTTCTAGCGTCTATTTTTTGTTCATATGAAGTTGGCTCTATCATTTGAACAGTCTAAACAAAATATTATGACCCTACTCCTGAACTATATGATTCAAGAACACATGTGCCTTACGTTTCCCTCTGAGACTCAGAAAACACCAAAGAATACTTCCTTCAGACTGGAATTTGTCATTACCTGATGACATATGTTTGTGTTATTTATTGAGATGTTTAGTTTTCAGATTTTAAAATGACAACCTTTAAAAACTTCTTCGGTATCGGTGTGTCCCTTCCACGGGACAGTTAAGCTAACATATACTAAATCGCATTAGCCTGAGGAAGTAAGTAACAAGAACATTTCCCAGGACATAGACATATCTGATATTGGCAGAAAGCTTAAATTGTTAATCTAACTGCACAGTCCAATTTACAGTAGCTATTACAGTGAAATAATACCATGCCATTGTTTGAGGAGATTGCACAGTTTTGAACATGAAAAGTTAAACAAATTAGGCATATTTGGGCAGTCTTGACAATTTTGAACATAAATACAATGGTTCATTTGATCAGTCTAAAGCTTCGCACATACACTGCCACCATCTAGTGGCCAAAATCTAAATTGCAGCTGGAATAATACATTATGGACTCATTACGGCATTTCAAAGATAATACCAACAAAAAAAACAAGAGAACGGTTGGTTTTTCTTTGTATACTCTTTTACCAGATCTATTGTGTTATATTCTCCTATGATCTTTTCACATTTCCACAAACTTCAAAGTGTTTCCTTTCAAATGGTACCAAGAATATGCATATCATTGCTTCAGGGCCTGAGTAACAGGCAGTTAGATTTGGGTACATGTCATTTTAGATGAAAATTAAAATATATTTTTTTAAGTGGCAGATCCTTATCTTTTAATAGTTAAAATAGTAAGTGAGCGGTGCGCCTTTCTCTTTTCAATGATGAGAAAAATGTTTGTTGCACCTCAACTTACTTTGGTTGAGCGCCCTCCACTTCGTCCCCAATTACTTTTTGCAACATTTAATTTTAAGAAAAGTGCTTTATTGGTGTGTGCACGTTATTCTTTTTTAAAAATGTTATACAGTTCTTCCGAAGAACAGTCACATGTGGAAAATGTCTGGCTCGCCTGCAATTCACTTTTATTTTGTTACATCTGGCCCCCTTAAGAATATAGTTGAATAGCCCTGGGCTAGGCTGTATCAACGACTCAACAGTGCGAAAGACAAATGGTAATGTTCTGGAGGTTATTCAACCTGAATCTAGGAAGGTTCTAGAGAATTCTCAAGACTGTAAAGGACAACGTCTGGTCTTGAATTCACAGATATCTCACACACGCGAGAGAGCGAGAGCACACACGAGGAAGGAATCCCAAAGCTAAAGACCAGTGGAAACCTCCTGCATGTCAATATCAAAATTAAAGCGAAGCAGCAGAGAGACAATGAAATATAGTCATGCAAGCCGTAACAAAAAAAAATACAAAAGAGGACAAGCAAAAAAATAAAAAATTCATAAATAAAAATAACTTAAAAAAAAAAAATTTAACACGAGAGACGACCGACTGCGAGCAATTGCAGGATAGGCCTCCAATGAGTCAGTTCCATGAAAAACCTTTACGAGACGTTCCCATTCACACTTCCTCAGTGGGTGAGTTTACTGTGAGAGGTGCGTCATAACTGCCCCGCTGAGGACCGGGCCCTGACCCAACACAGACGTCAGGGCGCGCAAATGCAGAACCGACACCACCAGTGTCAGAGAAGTGAGGTTAACTTCAAATGTGCTCTAACGCTGAGCGGAACTCCCCTATGAACTTAATGGTAATTAGGAAAAAACTAACGGTTACAGAGATTATATTTCACTAACAGATAACTGCAAGAAACAGAGGATGAATTTGTAATTTCCCAATTTGGTCAAAAATGCTTCTTTGCCCACATAACCAATAGGGCTGGGAATTGCCAGGGACCTTTTGCCAGGGAAGATATCACGATACTTAGATGCCAATATATGTATTGCAATTTGATGTTCCAAACATACTGCTCACCATGTCTGCTGCAGAGAGACGAGAGAGAATGAGAAGACGAGTTTTGATCAGTCAGGGAAATAAATTTGCTCTAAACATATTGGCTCACTATTTAAAAATAAGTTTGAGAACAAGCTATAGGATAAAAATACAGGAGTTGTGGCACAGGTACAGACGACTAGCGCTAGCTAAATCTACCAACAGTAGAAAAATATCAGTGTCGTCAAATTAATATTGTGATTTGTAACTATAGATTTTTCCAAGAATACTAATACTTTACACACCACATAAGCTGCCGCTAGTCACTGGACCCCTACCTTCAGTTGACGTCGGAAATGTACATACACCTTAGCCAAATACATTTAGTCAATTTATCAATTCCTGGCATTTAATCCTAGTAAAAATTCCCCTGTCTTATGCCACTTTATTTTAAAAGACTGAAATGTCAGAATAATAGGAGAGAGAATGATTTCAGCTTTTATTTATTTTATTACATTCCCAGTGGGGCAGAAGTTTACATACTAATTGAGTGCATTTGCTAGCATTGACTTTAAATTGTTTAACTTGGGTCAAACGTTTCGGGTAGCCTTCCACAAGCTTCCCACAATAAGTTGGGTGAATTTTGGCCTATTCCTCCTGACAGAGCTGGTGTAACTAAGTCAGGTTTGTAGGCCTTCTTGCTCGCAGAAGCTTTTTCCGTTCTGCCTAGAACTTTTCCTTGGGATTGAGGTCAGGGCTTTGTGATGTCCACTCCAATACCTTTACTTTGTTGTCCTTAAGCCATTTTGCCACAACTTTGTAAGTGTGCTTGGGGTCATTGTCCATTTGGGAAGACCCATTTCCGACCAAGCTTTAACTTTCTGACTGATGTCTTGAGATGTTGCTTCAATATATCCATATACTTTTCCTCCCTCATGATGCCATCTATTTTGTGAAGTGCACCAGTCCCTCCTGCAGCAAAGCACCCC
Organism: Salmo salar; assembly: GCF_965601325.2. Lineage (NCBI taxonomy): Eukaryota > Metazoa > Chordata > Actinopteri > Salmoniformes > Salmonidae > Salmo > Salmo salar. The sequence goes on along the minus strand of NC_138293.1, from coordinate 67,869,029 downwards.
ACAACATGATGCTGCCACCCCCGTGCTTCACGGTTGGGATGGTGTTTTGGCTTGCAAGCCTCCCCCCTTTTCCTCCAAACATAACGATGGTCATTATGGCCAAACTCTCCTATTTTTGTTTCATCAGAACAGAGGACATTTCTTCAAAAAGCCTGATCTTTGTCCCCATGTGCAGTTGCAAACCGTAGTCTGGCTTTTTTATGGCGGTTTTGGAGCAGTGGCTTCTTCATTGCTGAGCGGCCTTGCAGGTTATGTCGATATAGGACTCATTTTACTGTGGATATAGATACTTTTGCACCTGTTTCCTCCAGCATCTTCACAGGGTCCTTTGCTGTTGTGGGATTGAGTTGCACTTTTCGCACCAAAGTATGTTCATCTGTAGGAGGCAGAACGCGTCTCCTTCCTGAGCAGTATGACGGCTGCATGGTCCCATGGTGTTCATACTTGCGTACTATTGTTTGTATAGATGAACGTGGTACCTTCAGGCATTTGGAAATTGCGCCCAAGGATGAACCAGACTTGTGGAGGTCTACAATTTTTTTTTCCTGAGGTCTTGGCTGATTTCTTTTGATTTTCCCATGATGTCAAGCAAAGAGGCACTGAGTTTGAAAGTAGGCCTAGAAATACATCCACAGGTACACCTACAATTGACTCAAATGATGTCAATTAGCCTATCAGAAGCTTCTAAAGCCATGACATCATTTTCTGGAATTTTCCAAGCTGTTTAAAGGCACAGTCAACTTAGTGTATGTAAACTTCTGACCCACTGGAATTGTGATACAGTGAATTATACGTGAAATAAATCAGTCTAAACAATTGTTGGAAAAATTACTCGTCTCGTGCACAAAGTAGATGTCCTAACCAACTGGCCAAAACTATAGTTTGTTAACAAGAAATGTGGAGTGGTTGAAAAACTAGTTTTAATGACTCCAACATAAGTGTTTGTAAACTTCCGACTGTATATGTACAGTACATAGCTACCTCATACCCCTGCATTTCAACTCGGTTCTATTACTCCCTGTATATAGCCATGATATTCTCTAGTCATAATTATAGCCATGTTATTTGTACTTTTCTTTTTATTCATTTCACCATTTTATACACATTTTTCTTTAACTCCGTATTATTGGATCAGGACCTGTAAGTAAGCAGTTCACTGTTAGTCTACACCCACTGTCTACGTAGCATGTGACCAATTAAATTGTATTTTATAACCAACTAATAAAAAAATAAATATCAATGTAATGGCTTTGTTATAATTAGGAAATGGAATAGGAGGGACCTTTAAATTATAACTTTCAGGGGTTTTTGGCATGTTATTATTTTTTTAAATATGAATTTCTGCAGAATTGGAATACGCAGTGTTTAAGTGATGCACCCGCACAGCTCAGTCGGAAAGTATTCAGATCCCTTGACTCTTTCCACATTTTGTTACTTTAAAATTGAGCAAAAATAAATAAAAAATACTTAAATCCACACACACACAAAATGGAAAAGCAAAAACAATTAATTTATTGAAAATAAAAACCTTATTCACATAGATATTTTGCTATGAGACACAAAATTCAGTTCAGGTGCATCCTGTTTCCATTGTTCATCCTTGAGACGTTTCTACAACTTGATTGGAATCCACCTGTGGCAAATTAAATTGATTGGACATGATTTGGAGAGGCACAAGCACACACACACACACACACTTATATAAAAAAGGTCCCACAGTTGACAGTGCATGTCAGAGCAAAAACCAAGCCATGAGGACGAAGGAATTGTCCATAGAGCACCGAGACAAGATTGTCGCTTCACAGACCTGGGGAAGGGTTCTCAAAATGCTGCAGCATTGAAGATCCCCTAGAACACAGTTGCCTCCATCTTCTTAAATGGAAGAAGTTCAGAACCACCAAGACTCTTCCTAGAGCTGGCCACCCGGCCAAACTGAGCGATCGGTGGAGAAGGGCCTTGGTCAGGGAGGTAACCAAGAACCCGAAGGTCACTGACAGAGCTCTCGAGTTCCTCTGTGGCGATGGGAGAACCTTCCAGAAGGACAATCATCTCTGTAGCACTCCACCAATCAGGCCTTTATGGTAGAGTGGCCAAACGGAAGCCACTCCTCAGTAAAAAAAGGCACATGACAGCCCGTTTGGAGTTTGACAAAAGGCACCTAAAGGACTCTGACCATGAGAAACAAGATTCTCTGGGTCTGATGAAACCAAGATTGAACTCTTTGGCCTGAATGTCAAGCGTCACGTCTGGAGGAAACCTGGCACAATCCCTACGATGAAGCATGGTGGTGGCAGCATCATGCTGTGGGGATGTTTTTCAGCGGCAGGGACTGGAAGAATAGTCAGGATCAAGGGAAAGATAAACCGAGCAAAGTACAGAGAGATCATTGATGAAAACCTTCTCCATAGCGCTCAGGACCTCAGACTGGGGTGAAGGATCACCTTCCAAAAGGACAACGACCCTAAACACACACCCAAGACAACGCAGGACTGGCTTCGGGACAAGTCTCCGAATGTCCTTGAGTAGCCCAGCCTTAACATCTCTGGAGAAACCTGAAAATAAATGTGCAGCGACGCTCCCCATCCAACCTGAAAGAGCTTGAGGGGATCTGCAGAGAAGAACAGGAGAAACTCCCCAAATACAGGTGTGTCAAGCTTGTAGCATCATAACCAAGACGACAAGGGGGCTGTAATCGCTGATTAAGGTCCTTCAACGAAGTACTGAGTAAAGGGTCTGAATACTTATGTAAATGTGATACATTTTTTATAGATTGACAAAAATGGCTAAACCTTTATTTGCTTTGTCATTATGAGGTATTGTGTAGATTGTTTTTTTCCCCCCTCAATCAATTTTAGAATAAGGCTGTAACGTAACAAAATGTGGAAAAAGTCAAGGGGTCTGAATAATTTCTGAATGTTCTGTAGATAGATCTATAATTTAAGGTTAGTTTATTGACTCACATCAATAAAGCAGAAAGAGGTTCACTTTTACTACAATTGTGCAAATTTGCTCACACATAGAAGCTACACACATGAGGATTCACAGAGATTCAATTTCCTCAAATAGAACGCAGTGATGACTCATTCTCTGCTCAGCACCAACTGCAATGTTCTGCTGTAGCTGATGACACACCTTTATTTATTAAAATAAATGTTCAGATAATAACAACTTTATCCTGAAAAACTTTGTTATTTACCACACTTGGAGTTCTAAGAGGCTGAACTGTCAATATTTCATACTGCATTATTGACATCTCTATTTACTTCCTTGAATGAGATTCCAATTAAGATGTGAGTCATATTGTAAACACTGTATGCTAAATATAGCCATAGAAAAGTGGATGAGTTACAAATAAGTGACGATTTGGAATATTAATTGATCGAAGTAATTTAGAAAAGAAAAATCAGGTAATTGAAAAATCAAATCATTGTCAAGTTCACCATTTATTTTGGGGAATATGCAACTGTTCACCCCTTAAACTTGTGGGAATAGGCCTATATGGATACATTTACATTTTTTTAAAAGCATATGCATGACCATGGTAGAAAATTGAAAGAGAACACTTTGAAAATGGGAAACAGTTCACCTGGTACAAGTCTGAATCCAAAAATTACACTGTTGATTGTATGTACATTTACTGTACTTTTCACAGCATTTGTCAATAACGAAATCTGAAAATACTCTGGATACATTGTTACATAATAAGAATATTCATTGCAGTAGGTGCAAGAAGGGTTTAAGTGAGAGGTCCAACTAGTGTCCACACCTCTCCAAATGCACTTTTATGACAAGGAAAGACCCTTCAACTATAGAGGTGCTTTTTTTTTAACTACCCTAGCTTTGCCATTGAGGAACTGAGGCAAGCACACTTGTAGTTTGTTTGGGACACAGCCCTGCGTCCCCACCTTCACACAATTCCGGTTGTTGTTTAGGCAATCCCAAAACTTTTAAATATAAAATCCCTATCTGGGTCAGGGGGGAATCATTTGAAAGCTTATTATATTGCCAACATAAAATACAATCTTACAGTGCTAGGCTTTCAAAAGGCACTTCAGACAAACGGATTGCAATTTTTGTGCGCATAGAATGGAGTCATGAGTGCATTCAAGTTATTGTGAATTTGCCGCGGAACACTACGACAAACCTAGGCTCATTCTGTTCAGGTCAACCCAGGGTATTACACCTTGACCAAACCAGCTCCAAGTGTGCATGTTGATTGTCTATCCCGATCAGACGTGTTCATGACACGCAGGTGAACAAACAATATTACATTTGGGGACAGATCAAAAACACACATGAAACATGATAAACATTGGGTTGTTATTTTACCAGAAATGCATATGTCTTTTTCTTTGCTGGATATCTTTGACCCATTTTGAACTCACACAATAATCGTGTGTTGTCTACTCAATTTATTCTGCGACGCTCGCAACACGGCCGGTTCAGTCAGCATGTAACGCAAGTCATCCTTGTAACTTTGGATCAAACATAGCGATCATAAACGTTAATACTGTGAATTAGATGTTTTCAAATATGGAAATGTGAAGTTCACATTTGGATTCCCAGGTGTTTGGTTTGCTTGTATGACATCAAAGCCATATTATAAACACTCAATGTCTCATCTTTCAGAACACATCAACTCCTCTCATATACAGCGTTTCCCTCACCAAGACAATTTCAAATGTCGCCCAATTATCGGGCGGGATGAGGGAAACTTGTCACGCACGGCACTCAAGTTTATAATAGCTGTCAGTCAAAACCGATACAGTGCTGTGAAGCGTAGAATCTGAGCTCTGACATCATGTATAGCATGTTACTCCACAACGTTCCAATCTGCTTATCAATGACAAAAACTGCCATGTTCAACCCATATACAGGATAACCGGGACTGTGCAAGTGGAAAGGTCTACTGATCATAACAAATGGTAATGAAAGAATGCCTTCATAGGCTAGCCTATAAAAACTGGGAAAAAACTGATTGTGAGAAAGAAGGACAATGAATGAAAGAAAATAGAGTGTCTGTAAGCAGTGGGTTTAGCTTGTGTTGATTGATGCAAATCAATATGTTCCTGCAGTCAAGATAGGAACTTGCCCCTCATATTGGAACGGAGTCAAAACCTTTCTGGAAACAAGCATGTTCTAAAGGAACATAGAAGCCCTTAGTTTTAACTCATTATACAGAGAAACTGATTGTAAATACGGCTGTGATTGTGTCTTTGCCCAGCGACGGAGGGCTCATCTATTGGAGATTGTACGTATTATATGACCAACCAAAGCACTACAGCTGGGCGATATGGACAAAAATCCATATTGCGATAAATTGCCTGAATAATGATAAATAGAACGCTAAGTTCAGCTAATGTTGTGTATCCTTTAAAACTACTACTACTTGTTTGATGGTTGTAGCCATCGTCCCATTAACAAATCTCACACACAGTCCCTTCAGAGAGTATTCATATTAACATCCCTCGACTTTCTCCACTTTGTTGTTTTAGACACAATTAAAAACCATTTATTAAATTGAGATTAATGGCCTACACACAATACCCCATAATGTCAAAGTGGAGGTATCTTTTTCATTTTTGGGGGCAAATGTATTCAACCCCTTTGTTATGGAAAGCCTAAGTTCAGGAGTAAAAATGTGCTTAACAAGTCATAAGTTGCATGGACTCGCTCTGTGCGCAATAAGTGTTTAAAGCTGCAATGTAACTTTTTGGGAGAACCAACCAAATTCAAGTTATTTCTATGCTTCCTGTTTTTAAGTTTTGTTTTTGCACATCATCTTCAAACAGCAGAAAATACAATACTGTTATGGAAAATATATTTTTTGACAGTGATTTAAAATGGTACAATGATTCTCTACACTAGACTTGTTTTGTCATTAACAGAAATTATGCAAACTATTTGAATTTTAACAAACAGGAAAAAGGTGGAGCGATTTCTGCATAGTGCATCTTTAACATTGTTTAATGACTACCTCATCTCTGTAGCCCACACATACAGATAATTGTAAAGGTCCCTCAGTCGCGCAGTGAATTTCAAAACAGATTCAACCAGAGAGGTTTTCCAATGCCTCGCAAAGGGCACATATTAGTAGATGTGTAAAAAAAGCAGACATTGAATATCCCTTTGAGCATGGTGAAGTTATTAATTACACTTTGGATAGTGTCAACACACCCAGTCACTACAAAGATACAGGCATCCTTCCTAACTCAGTTGTCGGAGAGGAAGGAAACCGCTCAGGGATTTCACCATGAGGCCAATGGTGACTTTAAAACAGTTACATAGTTTAATGGCTGTAATAGGAGCAAATGGAGGATGGATCAACAACATTGTAGTTACTAACCTAATTAACCGAATGGAGAGAAGGCAGGCTGTACAGAATTTTTTTTAAATCTCATAACATGGATCCTGTTTGCAAAAAGACACTAAAGTAATACTGCAAAAAAAATGGGGCAAACTTTTTGTCCTGAATACAAAGTGTTATGTTGTTGGGGACAAATCTAATACATTAAATAAATCAAACTGTCACATGCGCCAAATACAACAGACCTTATGAAATGCTTACTTACAAGCCCTTAACTCTTTCTTGAACTGCATTGTTGGTTACCAAATAAACTAAAGTAAAAAATAAAAAGTAACACAATAACAAGGCTATATACACAGACTACCACTCTCTATATTTCAAGCATAGTGGCAGCTGCATCATGTTATGGGTATGCTTGTTATCGTTAAGGACTGGAGAGTTTCAGGATAAAAATTAAAAGAAATGGAGCTAGAGTCCTAGAGGAAAACCTTGTTTAGTCTGCTTTCCACCAGACACTGGGAGATGAATTCACCTTTTCAGCAGGACAAGAACCTAAAACACAAGGCCAAATCTACACAGGTGTTGCTTACCAAGAACACAGTAAATGTTCCAGAGGTGCTGAGTTAGTTGACTTAAATCTACTTGAAAATCTATGGGAAGACCTGAAAATGGTTGTCTAGCAATGATCAACAACCAGTTTGACAGAGCTTGAAGAATTTTGAAAAGAATGAATGATAGGCAAATATTGCACAATCCAGGTGTGAAAAATTCTTAAGAGATTTACCCAGAAAGCTAAGTATTGACTCAGGGGTGTGAATACTTATGTAAATGTGATATTTCTGCATTTCCGTTTCAATAAAATGGTCAAAAATGCCAAAAACACATTTTCATTTTGGCATTGAGGCCGTGAACCAACCTGAGTAAAGACCACTTTCGCATTTAAAAAAAAGCATGCTGAGATCTACCACTTATTTTTTTTTTTTAAACATGACTTGATTTTTTTTTAACATTACCCTAATAAAAACAGTTATGTAGGAATCAGGTTTGTGCAGTAGGCAGGCCTAATACATTATCACAGCATATTGGCTATATGCCTGGCCTGCCATTATTGTTCATCTCAGACCACATTATATGTCAAAACCTGAGCTTTGATAATAAAATAGATCATCAAGTGGTGTAGCACTTGCGAGCCACAGCAGAGTATAAATTGAAATAATTAGAATATTTATTTTACTGGACAGATGGTAAGCTACCTGCATCTGATGGTGATTAAGACAACTGAAATTATATTTTAAAAAGTTAAATCACAACATCAGTGATGTTCAGGTCAGAAAGTCAGGGCTCTAGAAAGATTTTTTTTTGTTACACAATATTTTTCCCAGTCAGATCTCGTTTTATTCCGAGTTCGCTTGAGCGCATTGAAGTCGTAGATGCCGAGTTCCTAGTGGTTTTGAACTCGGCATTAGTCTCAGCAGAGGGAGGGAAAGAGCAGAGGGTCAGCCTCTCCCAGTCCCTGCTCTCTCCTTCCCTTCTCTGGTCAGTATCACCAGAGGGGACACAGTCTTCCACCTGATGGTGAAACGAGTCGCACCGCATCTGCCTCAAGCAAAAATGTATGTTGTTCTTATGACCAGAGAAAGTGAAATATTCATATAGACAACAAGCTGCTAATAATAAAAACCCAAGGCTATCTATACACTCGGCTACTCATTCATTGCAGCGTGAGTAGGAGTTTTATGTTTTGCAATAGTTTCAAATAAAAATGTGACAGTGCTGAATAAAAAAATTCAACATGAACTCACTTAGAAAAACAGCACCTCTTTGCTGTATTATTTGACAGTCTCTCTCTGGTCATGTTTAAAAGTTATGAAATCTCACGTAGGCTAGTATCAAACTTGAAGGCACTGATTTGAGCTATCACATTGGCCAGTCCGCCGGGTAGACCGACAAATGAAATAGCTAAAAATGCAAACACTTATGGGGTATTGTGTGTAGATGGGTGACAAAAAAAAAATGGATTAAATATATATTTTGAATTCAGTCTAACAACAAAATGTGGAATAAGTCAAGGGGTATGAATACTTTGAAGGCACTGTATTATAAAAAAGTGTTTCATTTCTAACTTCATATTTCTCTACTATAGGCTACTTATTGTAATGAACCATCAACAAAATTCCTGCGATAAGTGATCGGTGTTAATTTACCGTGCCAGCTCTGCAAAGCACTTAAAAATGGGTCACCAATTACCTTCATGCAGGCCACTTACGAGTGCTTTTCTACAGCCATCATGACCTTTTTAGCCTCTTGGAACAGCACTAAACAGAGCGTTACCTGGCTAACAAAGGCCCTAATGCTATACAAGCCCCTCGGTCAGGTACTTCCGGACAACTTAACACATTTTTGCCTTAGCAGGATTCGAGCTCTTGGAGGAGCTCTCCGTGTTCCTGGCTGATCGAACAGGTGGGTGCAGAGAACAGAGTAAATTCTCTGCAGCGCTCCCCGTCTGAAGTAGCCTAAATCACCTGTGCAGGGCCAGTCACACAAAAGGAAAAGTTGCCGTCCTGACCATAAGGCCCTTTTGGGTGTTCGGGCTTATTCAGATATTGTTTTCTCATGTGGCGGTGTATAAAGTAGGACATCACAGTTTCACACCTGTTCAGTTGGAGTTAATGGTAACTTTGAAAAAGTATTTTGAATGTCAATGCACTTCAATCTGCAGATAAAATAAGTCCAGTCATTGTACTGTATGTTCAACTCTCATAAAAAGGCTGACACTGAGGATGGTTAGATTTTATGCAAAAATTCTACAACGTGTCTGCATTGTTGTTGCTGTGGTCACAGTCTAAGACCGGCCTGAGCGCATCTTCATGACCAGTTAGCTTTTCAGTATTGCTGCACCTACCGATCGGAAGGCTTTCCTGCCCTACTACCTCAAATGCTATTAAAATAAACACGAACACTATATATCGCCGAAGATACTAGCTACACACATAAGCTACTTACACCACTCATACTCATTGCACAAAAAACCAGCAGTCATGTTTGCTCTAGTGTACTGTCCAATGAGCAGCCAACCCTCCAGGCCTTTCACAGAGCAGTCAGGGTTGCCACAGCACCCAGTGACATTCAAAGACGTCATTAAGGGGATGGGAGGTTAATAAAGGTCTGGCCAGTCGTCAGCAGTTCTAAATATAGACAGAAAGAGATTGGAGAAGAGAGCAGCCAGTAAGAGAATCCACAGGTTGTTGTTGTTAGGATTTATTCTGATATAGGATAGCCCATGTGTAGAGGAACTTAAACCAACTGGAATCATGAGAACAAGCCTAAAAAAAGAAAATGTTAAAAAAAAGACCCATGAACACATCCTGCTACTGGATATAATTCTAAATAATCACTCCAGTTTGACGACTTCTTTAAGATAAAGGTAATAACATACAAGTTCAATGGTGAACCATACAGCCACCATAAAGCACCGGACTTTGAAATGCTGGTTTCCTGTCGTCAAACAAACTTGTAAATAACTCAAGGAAATCACAACACATGAGTTGTGATCAGAGGGGTAAGAGGTCACGGGGGGCCTTTGGCATTTCATGAAAAAAAAATGAAAAAAAGCTGGAGGAAAGAAAAGCAGACTTACCTGTGGTGTTGGCAGAATGATGAACGGAGAAGCCAGAGATGATTGCGTTAGTGGTCTTTGTTGTTCCAAAACTCAGTCAAGTTGAAGGTAATAAGAATTTGGATAATAAAGCTTTAGGCGAGTGTGTATTTTGCTTGTGTTTGGGAATGGACTGAAGGTTCTAAAGTGGGTCTTCGGCGTCAGCCATGACTTTGGTCCACAGAGGTATGGTGGATCAGTAGGCGCCTCTCCTTCGAGTCAATCCCACTGCAATAGTCACAAATGAACAAGAGTTAGCCAGCTGCAGTTCAAGGATCCTGGTATCCATAACTGCTCACACTCCTGGCCACTGCAGATAGCATGGCCAGCATTCATTCAGTCATAAGTAATTCAGTAATGTTAGTTTTCTACTCCAATTTTGCTTAGTCAGGCAATGACAGAGTTGGTGATCTGCCAGTCAAGATTAGTTGTTACGCACAGCCCAAATAAGCAGCTGGGCTACCTCCATTTGCAACTCTCCCTCCCTAACTACCACCATGATAAACAGAGATGACCAATGATTTGACATTATTCCACTCCAGACTACCATTAAAACACTTTCTTTAACTCATAAAAGTCTAGTTGCTAAAGACTGTCTGAAATGTGGAAAATTGTTTTGCTTTGAGGGAAGGAGGCAGTTTGCCTCCGCCGAAAAGCACTCGCAGAGCTGTTAATGGGATGAGTCATGCAGCCTGAGGTCTGCAGAGACGAGAGAGACACAGCAACACTACGATACCCACACTCCCCCTGGGGATGGAGGAGAGGCATGGCGCTGCAATACCCATACTGGCCCCCAGTCTCACCTGGGGTCATTGAGCATGGTGAGTGGACAAATGGACAGTGTCAATATGTGCCGTGTTTCTAAGCTGGGCCTCTGTTCTAAATCAATAGGCTACTTAGTCATTTCATCACCGTGTGAATGTGTAAACACATTCTAAATTACTTGTGCAAATTTCTCCCTGCTCTGTAATGTTTCACTTATGTATGATGGTCTATTTCTTAGGTTGCAAAATAAATAAAACCTTAGTTGTTGCTTCCTAGATCTCTCGTATAGCTATTAAAGCCATGTCATACATTTCTACAAGGGGATTTCACCATGGGAGGTCTGATTCCATCCATCCAGGGTTCTGTCCAACATAGATTTTCATTTATATTCTTTTTATTCCAATTAGCCTTTAAAAAGCTGGAATCTGTACTTGGTGAATATGCCACATCCGTTTGCGATATTACAACAAGCAGTTAACTTCCCTCAGACATCATTGCATGCATGATATAAGAGCAGAGGTACTGCACATTTTTTTTGTTGCCATGCTAGATGCTCCTCTCCTCAGTTTCATCAACAAATCAAAAACAATAAATGCGCTGGGGCGAGCAGTGGCGCCGTTTCACCTTAAGCGGACCACCTTAACACATAGCAGCAAATATTCTAAATCACTTCAATCAACTCCTGTCAAGGTAGCCTAATCACATGCAATAAAACGGACGCAAATTGCTATATGCATTATGTTAGAGATGTTTTTGCAAAGAGGTTATTCACGCACTTTGCAGACCTTATCCAGAGCAAAATACATCATACAAATGTACATATTTTGTATTCACACAGCTGGATGAACACTGGCGCAGTGCCAATTGTCTTTCTCATTAATAGACAGCAATGACCTTTGATGATTTGAACATATAACCTCCTGGTTAAATCCTTAACGTGCGATGTTGGCTCCATTACACCACACAGTAAAAGATACAAAGTGCCTGCTTTATGCTTAATACCCATTCATCTCAGTTTGCTCTGCAGCTGCTGTTGGGTCTGCATCCTACAGGAGTCCTGGCAGTTCCACAGCCCACTGGGGCACCCTGCGTTCTGGACAGTGTCCCTCCCTGGACCTGCGGCCTCACCTACTGGGCAGAGGGAACAACTGCAGGGGCAGGACATGGCCAGACAGCGCGCCCCCCCCATGTCTCAACACAAGTCTGGGTAGGCATTATCAACCAGATTTCATCACCAACTTCCTCATTTCAGCAAACACTGGATAGTCTTTGTGCCTAATCCAACCATAGGACTGCACTACATTAAGTTGTATATTCTACACAGAAACCTCTTACCAAAGTGGCACTGAGGCTCAGAATGTGGCATTTTACACAAGTAAGGCTTGGGTGACGTAAAGATTTGGCATTTCTGCAAATATTTGTTTAATGGTGGGAGTCTATCAGAATGTGCCTTTAAAAATGAGAATTCCATACTGAAATTGTACATCTGTTTACTGTTTTAAAATGCACACAGATGGCAAACTGTAACCTATACAGGCAAACAAAGGGTGGCAGGTGTAGGCTGCTATGCGACAGCACGTGAGCCTGTGTCCAAAGGTGCACATGTTGGTGCATTACTATTCATTTGAATATATGTTTTAGCGCTGTATTCAAAATGCCTGTATCGCAATAGTTTTTTTGTTTTTATGAGCACTTATGTCTGCTTGTTCTCATGTCTTCTTGGTCTCGTCTCCTTCGCTCCTTCTGCTGTGACTGTGCACCTTCCCATTCACACCAAGCCCTTCCCCATGCCACTCACAACAAAAATGATGAGACCACTTCTTCCTCTGTGACAAGCAGTTTCAACTCGCTGTTTGCATTTGAGGTTTGGGCCAACAGAATAGGTAATATGGACAGAAGTGGCCAAAAACAAATAAAATTCAACATAGTTACAATATATCGTCCAACAATATCCCGATATGTATCGTTTGGACAATCCTGCAATACTATTTGTGCGCTAGTTGTCTGTACCAAAAATCCAGCAATTTTTCATTCATAGCTTGTTCTCCATCTTTTTATATAGGGAGACACTTTTCAGCACCAGTCAAAAAAGTTGACACACCTACTCATTCAAGGGTTCCTTTTTTTTTTTTTTTTTTTTTTAAGTGTTAAACAAATCAATATATGAGATTCTTCAAAGTAGCCACCCTTTGCCTTGATGACAGCTTTGCACACTCTTGGCATTCTCTCAACCAGCTTCATGAGGTAATCACCTGGAATGCATTTCAATTAACAGGTGTGCCTGGTTAAAAGCTAATTTGTGGAATTTATTTTCTTCTTAATGCATTTGAGCCAATCAGTTGTGTTGTGACAAGGTGGAGGTGGTATACAGAAGACCAAGTCCAGATTATGGCAAGAACAGCTCAAATAGGCAAAGAGAAACGACAGTCCATCAATAGTTTAAGACATGAAGGTCAGTCAGTCAATGCGGAAAATGTTAAGAACTTTGAACGTTTCTTTAAGTGCAGTTGCAAAAACCATCAAGCGCTATGATGAAACTGGCTCTCATGAGGACCGCCACAGGAAAGTAAGACCCAGAGTTCAAATCAAACTATTTGTCACATGCGCCAAATACAACAGCTGTAGACCTTAGTGAAATGCTTACTTACAAGCCCTTAAACAACAAGTGTTAAAAAAAATGATTTACTGAAATAAACTGAAGTTAGATAAAATGTAGAAAAGGAAACATAATTAAAGGTCAACAATAAAATAACAGTAGTGAGGCTATATACAGGGGGTATCGGTACAAAGTCAATGTGCTGGGCACCAGGTAAGTCGAGGTAATGGGGGAGGGTGGAGAACATTCTATGACTAGGGTGGCTGGATTCGTTGGCAATTTTTAGGGCTTTCCTCAGACACCGCCTGGTATAGAGGTCCCAGATGACAGGAAGCTTGGCCCCAGTGATGTACTGGGCCATACGCACTACTAGAGGTCGACCGATTATGATTTTACAACGCCGATACCGATTATTGGGGGGGGGGGGGGGGCAAAAAAAGCCGATACCGATTTTTTTTATTTTTTATTTATGAAATTTAAAAAATAAAATTGGCCAATTTAGATTTTTTTTGTAATAATGACAATTACAACAATACTGAATGAACACTTATTTTAACTTAATATAATACATCAAAAAAATCTATTTAGACTCAAATAAATAATGAAACCTGTTCAATTTGGTTTAAATAATGCAAAAACAAAGTGTTGGAGAAGAAAGTAAAAGTGCAATATGTGCCATGTAAGAAAGCTAACATTAAGTGCCTTGCTCAGAACATGAGAACATATGAAAGCTGGTGGTTCCTTTCAACATGAGTCTTCAATATTCCCAGGTAAGAAGTTTTAGGTTGTAGTTTTTATAGGACTCTCTCTATATGATTTGTATTTCATATACCTTTGACTATTGGATGTTCTTATAGGCACTTTAGTATTGCCAGTGTAACAGTATAGCTTCCGTCACTCTCCTCGCTCCTACCTGGGCTCAAACCAGGAACACGTCGACAACAGCCACCCTCCAAGCAGCGTTACCCATGCAGAGCAAGGGGAACAACTACTCCAAGTCTCAGAGCGAGTGATGTTTGAAACGCTATTAGCCCACACCCCGCTAACTAGCTAGCCATTTCACATCGGTTACACCAGCCTAATCTTGGGAGTTGATAGTCTTGAAGTCATAAACAGCGCAATGCTTGAAGCATTGCGAAGAGCTGCTGGCAAAACGCACGAAAGTGCTGTTTGAATGAATGTTTACGAGCCTGCTGGTGCCTAACACCGCTCAGTCAGACTGCTCTATCAAATCATAGACTTAATTATAATATAATAAACACACAGAAATACAAGCCTTAGGTCATTAATATGGTAGAATCCGGAAACTATCATCTCGAAAACAAAACGTTTATTCTTTCAGTGAAATACGGAATCGTTCCGTATTTTATCTAACGGGTGGCATCCATAAGTCTAAATATTCCTGTTACATTGCACAACCTTCAATATTATGTCATAATTACGTTAAATTCTGGCAAATTAGTTCGCAACGAGCCAGGCTAGGGGGGAGTATTTTCACGGCCGGATGAAAAACGTACCCAATTTAAACAGGTTACTACTCTGGCCCAGAAACTAGAATATGCATATTATTAGTAGATTTGGATAGAAAACACTGACGTTTCTAAAACTGTTTGAATGGTGTCTGTGAGTATAACAGAACTCATATGGCAGGCAAAAACCTGAGAAAAATCCAAGCAGGAAGTGGAAAGTCTGAGAATTGTAGTTCTTTTGATTCGCTATCGAAACTACAGTGTCTGTGGGTGACGTAGCACTTCCTAAGGCTTCCATTGGCTGTCAACAGCCTTCAGAAAGTGGTTTGAGCATTCTCCTGTCACTTGGCAGATAATAGGAGCTCAGTTACTGAGTGGACTGCCTGGCAACAAAGGGATTGGATATGCTCGATCCCGTGAGCGCGCTGTTCCTTCTTTTCCTCCTTGAATAAATACGCTATTGTCTGGTTGGAATATTAGCGCAATTTTACGCTAAAAATACCATAAAGATTGATTTTAAACTGCGTTTGACATGCTTCTAAGTACGGTTATGGAACATTTTGACTTTGTCTCTGAACGCACGAACAAAACAGAGGTATTTGGACATAAATATGGATTATTTCGAACAAAAACAACATTTCTTGTGGAAGTAGCAGTCCTGGGAGTGCATTCTGACGAAGATCAGCAAAGTTAAGAGAATATTTCTAATACTAATTCTGAGTTTAGGTTGCCCTGAACTTGGCGGGTGTCTGTATAGCTTTCTGTGATGGCGAGCTATGTACTCAAAATATTGAAAAATGTGCTTTCGCCGTAAAGCTATTTTAAAATCTGACACAGCGGTTGCATTCAGGAGTAGTCTAACTATAATTATTTTAATAATTGTTACATATTTTGTCAACGTTTATGATGAGTATTTTTGTAAATTGATGTGCACATTCACCGGACGTTTTGGTGGGAATACATTTTCTGAACATCACGCGCCAATGTAAAATGCTGTTTTTGGATAAATATGAACTTTATCGAACAAAACATGCATGTATTTTGTAACATAATGTCCTAGGAGTGTCATCTGATGAAGATCGTCAAAGGTTAGTGCTCCATTTAGCTGTGTTTTATTGACACATGTCCTTGCTTGGAAAATGGCTGTGTTATTATGTTTGTATATGTACTCTAACAGGCTTTCGCTGTAAAGCCTTTTTGAAATCGGACAACGTGGTTAGATTAACGAGAAGTTTCTTTAAAAATGGTGTAAAATAGTTGTATGTTTGAGAAAGTTGAATGACATTTTGTTGTTTTTGAATTTGCCACCCTGATATTTCACTGGCTGTGTCCTGCAGGTGGCGTCCCACGCAGCCCATAGAAGTTAAACCCTGACTCTGCTTGCAATGAACGCAAGAGAAGTGACAATTTCACCTGTTTAATATTGCCTGCTAACCTGGATTTCTTTTAGCTAAATATGCAGGTTTAAAAATATATACTTGTGTATTGATTTTAAGAAAGACATTGATGTTTATGGTTAGGTACAAGGAGAAACAACAGTCCTTTCTCGCGAATGCGCACCGCATCGATTATATGCAACGCAGGACAGGCTAGATAAACTAGTAATATCATCAACCATGTGTAGTTAACTAGTGATTATGATTGATTGATTGTTTTTTATAAGATAAGTTTAATGCTAGCAACTTACCTTGGCTTCTTACTGCATTTGCATAACAGGCAGGCTCCTCATGGAGTGCAATGTAAAGCAGGTGGTTAGAGCATTGGACTAGTTAACCTTAACGTTGCAAGATTGAATCCCCGAGCTGACAAGGTAAAAATCTGTCGTTCAGGGGCAGAACAAGGCAGTTAACCCACTGTTCCTAGGCCGTCATTGAAAATAAGAATGTGTTCTTAACTGACTTGCCTAGTTAAAAAGGTGTAAAAAAAATGTAAGAAATAAAAATGTGAAGAATTTTTTTTTTAAATAAATTTCAAAAAAAAATAAAAAAAGACAAAATAAAAAAAAATGAAGAAAAAATTGAAAAATCGGCATCCAAAAATACCGATTGTTATGGAAACTTGAAAATCGTCCCTAATTAAATCGCCCATTCCAATTAATCGGTCGACCTCTACGCACTACCCTCTGTAGTGCTTTGCAGTCTGAGGTTGAGCAGTTGCCATACCAGGCGGTGATGCAACCAGTCAGGAGGCTCTCGATGGTGCAGCTGTATAACTTTGAGGATCTGGGGACCCATGCCAAATCTTTTCAGTCGGCTGAGGGGGAAAATCGGCATTGTCGTGCCCTCTTCACAACGGTCTTGGTGTGTTTGGACCATGATAGTTTGTTGGTGATGGAGCTCTCAACCTGCTCCACTACAGCCCCGTAGTGGAGTTGTAGTCTACAACCATCTTTGTTTTACCTCTGCTGCAGAGGATAAGTTCATTATGGTTAACTGCACCTCAGATTGCAGCCCAAATAAATGCTACAGATTTGAAGTAACAGACAACAGTTCAGAGGAGACTGCGTGAAATCAGGCCTTCATGGTCAAATTGCTGTAAAGACTACTAAAAGGACAGCAATAAGAAGAGACTTGCTTGGGCCAAGAAACAAACAGAAGGACATTGGTGCCAATTTATCCTTTGGTCTAATGAGTCCAAATTTCAGATTGTTGGTTCCAACCGCCGTGTCTTTGTGAGACGCAGGGTAGGTGAACAGATGAGCTCCACATGTGTAGTACCCACCGTGAAGCATGGAGGTGGGAATAGTGCTTTGCTGGTGACACTGTCTGATTCATTTAGAATTCAAGGCACACTTAACCAGCATGGTTACCACAGCATTCAGCAGCAATACACCATCCCATCTGGTTTGGGCTTAGTGGGACTATAATTTGTTTTTCAACAGGGCAATGATCCAACACACCTCCAGGCTGTGTATGGGCTATTTGAACAAGAAGAAGAGTGATGCATCAGATGACCTGGCCTCCACAATCACCCAACCAAATTGAGATGGTTTGGGATGAGTTGGAACGCAGAGTAAAGGAAAAGCAGCCAACAAGTGCTCAGCATGTGTGGGAACTCATTCAAGACTGTTGGAAAAGCATTCCAGGTGAAGCTGGTTGAGAAAATGCCAAGTGTGCCAAGCTGTCATCAAGGCAAAGGGTGGCTACTTTGAAGAATCTCAAATAAAATATATTTTGATTTGTTAAACACTTTTTTGGTTACTACATGATTCCATGTGTCATTTCATAGTTTTCATTATTACTCTACAATGTAGAAAATTGAAAAAAATTCAGAAAAACCATTGAATGAGTAGGTGTTTAAACTTTTGACTAGTACATACAAAGGGAATTGGCCATAAATGTGAACAAATCTAGATGATTTTTAGGCCATATCGCCCAGCCCTAATTACCACTGCAGTGTAATTCCTGGAAAGCGGATCTAAGTCCCACTCATCAGTCGCGGAAGTCTCACCTCTAAGCCATATGATTTAATGGAGCGGAGTTAGCGCTGAAAGCCCATGCAGTACCGCCATCCCTGTGCCTTCCGCACTGAAGCAAGGCTCTCAGGCGTCATGCCCAAACACGGCGCTGATCGTTTAATGCTCTTAAAACTACTCTCCTCAGATGTCCCCTCCGGTTTAACACTGGCCTCTTGTCAGCACATCGACTAAATATATTCATCTTTCGCTTGGGTTTTGTTTGGTTATCTGGGAACAGTCATGAGGATTAGACTAAATGACAGGAACATGTAATTTAGTCAGTCACTAACACGTTTAGATACCAAAATCACCAAGGCCAATTTGTGACAGGAAGGCATTGTTTCACCAATTGCAAGAAACAGGTCAAATTGAAATTATACTTTTTTTGAAGTTGTTAATTTTATGCAGCCTTTCTAACGTCTGGGACTAAGTGCTATTAACCTATGCCTTTCTCCTGTACACCCACGGAGAATGACATTTCCTCTAATTGCATACATGATGTCAGCTAAATCTGAAAACGTGTCTAGGGTGGGGTATGGGGCTAAGCAAATGGCTCTCTGTGTGATATTCCAGATGTTGGTAAGCAACTCTCCCCCTGCAGGATTCCAAGGCACTCGGTCAGATGACATGCTCCGGCAAGGGCCTGGCTTCATCACAGCATACACAGGAAGCTTGGTTATAGAAACCGTGTCACAGGGATAATGGGATGCCTTGTCGCAGGGTATTTAGAACCTTTAAAACACCTCTGACTGCTGGCCTAGCTGCTTTCACCGGCTGCATTAGCCTAATGACGTGCGAATGGGGATAAAAATATCAGCTCATCTTTTTTTTACCCTTTGCAGTACCACTGTGTGATGGTGCAAGGAGACTCATCCGGCGAATAGCCTAAGTGGGGGTCTCCGCCTCCTCACATGATCACTGAAAATACCTGTCCCTCCAACAGCCAGGAAGTGCTGCTAAGTGACATGCTCTGTCCTCAGACCTTGGCATCAGCCTTTGCTTGAAGCCATGACTTAAAATGGTTCAACATATGAAGCACAGAAATTGTACACCAAGAAATTCTTAGAATTGCAGGGGGAGCTTTATGCAGGAGCAAATCAATTTGCAACAATCAAATGTGCTTCATGTTTAAATTGGCTGCTGTCAAACTTTATTGCATAGCATTTATGAATGCAATGGCCTTCCGGCAATGCAACAGAAAGGCCTGTGGCACTGAGTCAGGTCTGGTCCAAAATCAGAACCACATAAGGAGGATCCTTTGTGCTCTTATAAACAGAACCAAAGATGGGGTCTGACACTCACTAAACCAGCAAAAATGTGTGCTGCTGCACATCCCCCTCAGCCAGCACTCAAAGTCAAGGCGAGAGAGTGACCAGCAGATTCTCAAGGAGAAAGTAGGGACACTGCACGCAAAGCCTTTCCCACTAGCAGGGACAAAATGACCCCTTGATGCCACATCTTACATAAAATACAGAGAACATGCAGGCTCTCAATGGCAGTGTGGAACCTTTAATTTACCTTGAAGCTAAATTGTTCACTTAAATAGCAGAGAGAGATAGGCCTAGTTAGTTCATTCAAAATGTAGTGAAATGAAGCATGTCTAGGCAATGGCCTTATAACTGGTCCAAGGATGTTTCATTAGGATCCAGACATCAAATTACTCACTTCAGTCCAATGATTTTCCCCCAACAATGAAGTGCCTCACAGAAATGATACAATCAAAACAATTTTGGGTCAGCACATTGCTCAAGGGTAGGAGGCTGGCACCTATACCTTCTGGAATTTGAACCAGTCACATGCCCATTTCTCCAAGAATAGGCTTTTCTGGGGGCTAGGATTGTAAACGTGCATGGAATATTGGGGTGGAGGCTGTCAACTGTGGGTTTTATCCGATCAACATCGGTAACCAGGTTTCCGGGATATATAACAAAAAAAAAAAAGATTTCAGCACAAAAAGCATGTTTCAATCATTAACATACAGCTGAGGTTATTTTTGCTTCACACTGTAGCCCAAACACTTTTCTACAGTGTATGAATCCAAGTATCCATGCATTTTTGCATTGCAAACAGAATTGGCGAACATCAAGGCCCTGTATCTTCAGGGCAGCGCATGGGCAGGGCTGTTCAATAGCCTTTTCAACACCTTGTGTGACTCATCAGGACAAGTGACTCTGCTTCACATCGTTGATGAACTGTCTTAAAAAAATTAAAAAATATAAAATCTTAAAGAGTTGAAATCTTAGAATCTCTATGCACTGAACCCATTTCTTGAAGGAGTAGGCCTAATCTCTCGTGGACAGATGCACGTAACATAAAAATGGTAGTAGCATCTGTGACAGCCTGTGGGATGGCAAATAGACTAGCCCAAAACTGTCTGAGAGTTTCCGTTTAGAGGGGTGAAGACTTTGCTAGTCTTGTTAGTACATTTACGCAAGATTTTAATTCTGGGTGTCCGAGATCAGAGAAGCAAAGTTCGACCCATCAAGTTTAATTCAGGTAATCAATATAAAAGATACACATTTCAAAAATAGACATTAGTGACCCACATAGAGAAAGCACATTTAAATGTATACTGTTCAGAGGCCATGGTCTGAAGCAAATGTTATTTATATCCTCCCTCATAAGGAAAAAAGCTGATGCTAGAGATGGTTTAGCTAGTTGTTCTTCATTTACTTGGAGTGACTTAAGGAGGGCAATTCCACAGCAACAGTGATGCTGAGACTTTTCACATTGGATTTTGTTTAAAATGTATGCCAATGATTAAAGTTAAACAAACCGTACAACTCCATGCACAAGGATTTAACCATTTTCAATGAAAAGAACACTTACAAGTCCACTCGAGGACTGTGAGAGGCATCCACACACACGTGAAAAGCAGCATCTGGCAGTCAACTGATGTCTAACAAATCTTTGACACTTAATCAAAGACAGGCATTTGTCATTAATTTCATTTTAGGAGGAAATCCTTCTCCATGACCTCTGGCTCCATTCAACTTCTGCAAAATGGAGCTGTGCAAGACTGCCAAATGACTTGCGAGCCAAAACCACAAGCCAATCTTTTCATCGGGTTTAGAGTGGCCTGCAGGTAAATGTTAGCGTGTACATGCACAAAACAAGCCACAAATCAAAACCTTACTTTGGAATCCACTGTAGAATATACACTGAGTGTACAAAACATTCAGAACACCTGCTCTTTCCATGACAAACTGACCAGATGAAAGTTATGATCCATTATTAATGTGACCTGTTAAATCCACTTCAATCAGTGTAGATGAAGGGGAGGAGACAGGTTCAAGAAGAATTTTTAAGCCTTGAGACATGGAATGTGCATGTTTCATTCAGAGGGTGAATGGGAAAGATAAAATATTTAAGTGCCTTTGAACGGGGTATGGTAGTAGGTGCGAGGGGGATTGGTTTGAGTGTGTCAACTGCTGCGCTGCTGGGTTTTTCACACTAAACAGTTTCCTGTTTGTATCGAGAATGGTCCACCACCCAAGGGACATGCAGCCAACTTGACACAACTGTGGGAAGCTTTGGTGTCAACATGGGCCAGCATCCCTGTGGAACACTTGACACCTTGTAGGCCATTCCCCAACAAATTGAGGGCAAAAATGGGGGTGCAACACAATATTAGGAAGGTGTTGTAATGTTTTGTACACTGAGTATCTAGGCCTACCTTTAATAAATGCCATGTTCCTTTCATAAGAGTTATGCCTATCATGAAAGTAACTGCAAAACAACTTTGCCAGCAGACAATCCATTGTGATAACCGACACTGACCATAAATGAGGAAACTATTCAGACATCTCTACATCAGGAGCAAACCTACCCATCTGTACTTCACCATCTAGGCACAAAAGGTGCTTCCAGTAATGTAAATTGGTGTTTTGGGGGGCAAGGAAGGCACTGATAGAGTTAATTGGCCTAAGCTATTATATTTTTCACTTTCATCCACATTTTTATTTTACGCAGTAAAACTAGTGCTGTAAAATGTAATTTAACTAGGCAAGACAGTTAAGAACAAATTCTTATTTACAATGACAGCCTACCAAAAGGACTCCTGTGGGGACAGAGGCTGGGATTTAAAATATAATATAGGTCAAAAACACACATCACGACATAATGAGAGACCCAAGACAACATAGCAGGGCAGCATCACATGACTACACAGCATGGTAGCAGCACAAAACATGGTACAAACATTATTGACACACAACAGCACAAAGGGCAAGAAGGTAGAGACAATACATCACGCAAAGCAGCCACAACTATCAGTAAGAGTGTCCATGATTGAGTTTTTGAATGAATATATTGGACAGTTCTCAGTTTGAGTGTTTGTTGCAGCTCATTATGTTAATTAGCATAACGTTATACTGAATATGCAAAAACACAGGCTACTGACTGTGTGGGATCCTCTCTCACACACGGCATAGTAACTGTATAGACCTATAGAACAACTAGCAGGGAATGGGACCCTAACTCAAGTGGCACCATCACCTTTAAAAAAAAAAATGCGGCGTCGCAAACGACTGCAATGGGGGTTACCAGAAGAAGTGGAGATTGCAGAAGTGGCAAACTAGTCATTTCAACTCGAACAACACAATTTGCTAAACATGGAGGACACAAATTGCCATGGACAGGGCACCGACGGCTGCGGTAGTGCTTTTAGCACCCACCCCCCCAAAAAATACATTTTTCAAATGTGATAGCTAAGTTAGCTAACGTTACTAACTATCTGGAAGTAGGCTGCTGATAAGCTAACGTTAGCTAGCAAGCTAACCAGACGTCTGGGAACATTACAACCTGGCTAACTGACGCTTTAAATTAGATGACAATACTATGTGTCAGTTTGTTAACTTGACATTTTCCAAATCAGAACAATCCATTCATGCATATTTACACTACCTAAAGCAACTTCGCTTGCTAGGTAACGTTAACTAGCTATCAAAACTTCATAACGTTCTCTCAGCTATCTAGCTTGCTAGCTAACGTTAGCTAGCCATGAGTAACCAAACGCATCATCTGAAAATATCGCGGTATAAAAACCTTTCTTACCAGCAGTAGACGAAAGATACATTATCTCCCAACAAACATAACGTACCTGATTGTCGTTCTCCTTTTCGCTGCTCGGCGATTGCCTCTTCGACCGTTACACTTCTTGATCGGTTTAATAATATTTTTGGGGGTGAAATGTCAAATTTTCCCTGTCACAACTCTCTTTCCTCCATATTTTCAGCTCCTCCACCAACAACATTAATGACGTTTGTCCCCTGTCACGTGACCCCGTCTGTTGGCGCTAAAAATAGATTATACACTCAATGAGTAACTCAGTACAGCAGGACAGATCCCCAACACAGTCGCAGAGGTAGACACTACTACCACGGTCGGAGTAGGAAAGGACTGCAAGTTTCCTACCAAAATCTTGGTTGCGCAGAATGTGTAGCGCATCTTTTTTGGAAGACTATCATTGTGAATCTTGGGCGCCCCTATTAGATATACAGTAACTCAGAACAGCAAGTTATAGATTATGCTAGACTAGAGCATGGGAAACATGTTTACATTGCCAAAGCATGTGGAATAGATCATAAACAAAAGTGAAATAAACAGAAATGAACAGTAAAAGCTTTAAACGAATAGAGCAATTATTATTTCAATTATTTTCTATTACTGACTATGTACAGTGTTGTAACAATGTGCAAATAGTAGAAGTAAGAAAGGGAAAATAAATAGTATGTGGATTCTATTTGGAAATGTAGGTAGCACACGTGAGGATAGATATCATTTCCTGAATTATTATTGCTAACCAGATGTAAAATTATGTTTTGATTAATTTATTGATGGAGTGGGTTAGTTCTGCTCTATACCCAGTCAGTCAGTCAGTCAGTCTGTCTCTCTCTCTCTCTCTCTCTCTCTCTCTCTCTCTCTCTCTCTCTCTCTCTCTCTCTCTCTCTCTCTCTCTCTCTCTCTCTCTCAAGTGTGGTAGACCTTGCATTTGCACAGTGATGTCCCCTTATACATGCAAACTCTTGTTCTCACACTCTCTATTCTGGCCACATAGTGCACTGTCTTACTGCACACCATTTTGAATCCCACCGCACCCTCTCCGCTATGCAATCTGGTTTCAGAGCTGGTCATGGGTGCACCTCAGCCACGCTCAAGGTCCTAAACGACATCGTAACCGCCATCGATAAGAAACAATACTGTGCTGCCGTATTCATTGACCTGGCCAAAGCTTTTGACTCTGTTAATCACCACATCCTCATCGGCAGACTCAGTAGCCTTGGTTTCTCAAACGATTGCGTCGCCTGGTTCACCAACTACTTCTCTGACAGAGTTCAGTGTGTCAAATCGGAGGGCCTACTGTCTGGACCTCTGGCAGTCTCTATGGGGGTACCACAGGGTTCAATTCTTGGGCCAACTCTTTTCTCTGTATACATAAATGATGTCGCTCTTGCTGCTGGTGAATCTCTGATCCACCTCTACGCAGACGACACCATTCTGTACACTTCTGGCCCTTCTTTGGACACTGTGTTAACAACCCTCCAGACGAGCTTCAATGCCATTCAACTCTCCTTCCGTGGTCTCCAACTGCTCCTAAACACAAGTAAAACTAAATGCATGCTCTTCAACCGATCGCTGCCTGCACCTGCCCGCCTGTCCAGCATCACTTCTCTGGACGGTTCTAACTTAGAATTTGTGGACAACTACAAATACCTAGGTGTCTGGTTAGACTGCAAACTCTCCTTCCAGACTCACATCAATCATCTCCAATCCAAAGTGAAATCTCGAATTGGCTTCCTATTTCGCAACAAAGCATCCTTCACTCATGCTGCCAAACATACCCTCGTAAAACTGACCATCCTACCAATCCTCGACTTCGGCGATGTCATTTACAAAATAGCTTCCAATACCATACTCAACAAGCTGGATGCAGTCTATCACAGTGCCATCCGTTTTGTCACCAAAGCCCCATATACTACCCACCACTGCGACCTGTACGCTCTCGTTGGCTGGCCTTCGCTTCATAATCGTCGCCAAACACATTGGCTCCAGGTCATCTACAAGACCCTGCTAGGTAAAGTCCCCCCTTATCTCCGCTCACTGGTCAACATAGCAGCACCCACCTGTAGCACGCGCTCCAGCAGGTATATCTCTCTGGTCACCCCTAAAGCCAACTCCTCCTTTGGTCGTCTCTCCTTCCAGTTCTCTGCTGCCAATGACTGGAACGAACTACAAAAATCTCTGAAACTGGAAACACTTATCTCCCTCACTAGCTTTAAGCACCAGCTGTCAGAGCAGCTCACAGATCACTGCACCTGTACATAGCCCATCTATAATTTAGCCCAAACTACTACCTCTTCCCCTACTGTATTTATTTATTTTATTTATTTTGCTCCTTTGCACCATATTATTTATATTTTATCTCTGAACTTTCTTCAAACTACAAATCTACCATTCCAGTGTTTTTCTTGCTATACTTTATTTACTTTGCCACCATGGCATTTTTGCCTTTAACTCCCTTATCTCACATCATTTGCTCACATTGTATATAGTCTTATTTTTTTTTCTACTGCATCATTGATTGTATGTTGTTTTACTCCATGTGTAACTCTGTGTTTTTGTATGTTGTCGAACTGCTTTGCTTTATCTTGGCCAGGTCGCAATTGTAAATGAGAACTTGTTCTCAACTTGCCTACCTGGTTAAATAAAGGTGAAATAAATAAATAAATAAAATAAATAAAACAAGGAGAGAGATTGCCCTACACTCTCACTTTTACTGTTTGGTTTCCTGTGTGCTCATGTGTAGTTAGTTGCCATGGATGCACCTGACTGCACAGCTCCACACCTTACCCCACCGGTTTACCAGACACCCTCTCTCTTTCCCTCATCCTTCTCATCCTGCTCTCTCCCTTGCTTCTTTCATTTTAAGAGGGTTCTCGTCAGTCTGTCTGTCACAAACCAATATTGACAGTACTGTGAACCCTCCTGCAGAGGTGGGAAAGGACGTCATGCCTCCCAGGGAGCCAGCAATTGCTGCCTCTCTTACGTCAGAAAAGGCAATTTGTGTGAACATGGTGAGGTGGGATCGATGGATTCACATTGAAAGACAAGATAGCAGCTAAAAATAACACAGGCAGTGCTGCAAAACAGGTTAAAAGCGAACAAAAGCAATCCTGTTTGTTCCACTGGTCTGACAGCAAAAGAGAGCGAAGGGAGTGGAGGAGAGAAGAAAGTTGAAAATAGAGGAAATAGGTATATTCTGACAGGGATTTTTACTCATGTTGGCCTGACCCACAGGTGTCTTGGATTTTATGGTGTATTTGCCTGCTTTTGATTTGTCAGGTCACACAAAGTAGTTGGAGAGATTCGAGGCTGCATTTTCAGTGGAAAATAGCCAACTAATTCTGCCTATGAAGGGCAATAAGGATGAGATTGACATGTGCTTTGAGAGAGAAAGAGAGACAGAGAGAGAGAAATATAGCAAGATATATGAAGACAGCAGCAATGACTGATCATTACCTCATTATGATTGCACAGAGAGAGAGAGATATGGGTAGATGCATTGTCTTACATCAGATAGCGTGTCGATTCCGTAGGACTCTGGGGTACAATGAGGTAGGGATAGGATGACAGTGGTTCTACTCCATTATGATATACAGATGATGCCCTATATATCAACATTATAATCAATGTCAATATCATGGGTTATAAATATGCTACAAATGTTGATCATGAAATCTAAACATGAACTTTAGTTATCTTGCATTTCCACATTACAAGCATAGAGCCTGCAGAGATTCCCTACAGTCAAGTTATCATCCCAATCTATAGCAGGTGACCTTACCAGAAGAAAGGATAAGGGAATCTGGGTTCAAAACTCAATGTCATGCAGAACGAGTCATGCACAGTGTGTACTCTGACCGCCTAAAGAATGAAAAGCATGAGACAATGCTAAAGCATAGCAATATATGCCTCAATGTCATTTGCATTTCTAAGTACAACAGCTGCAAGGAAATGGTTAGATGGATGTTGTGATTGTTTGTACAAGCTTCAGTCAAGATTCAGGCATTCATGACTAGGGTTAAGTGACTCTTGATATGAAAAGTTTATTTCCAAAACGCTATATCCATTTTCAGAAATGTTGGTAAATTAGCTTTTGTTGTTTAAAAAACGTTTTGTTTTTTCACTATCTAATCATGGCATGGGGTTGTTCAATGACAGACATGTATTTATTTGAAATGTATCACTTGGTTTCCTTTCAGAGAGAAAAATAATCATGTTTTTTTGCAAAACACTATACATTTTCTTCACTCTCCGAACAATAAGTAGTACTGCTAGGTTTTACACAGTCAAATGTAACAACTACATTTTTCATAAAGACCTTTCTTTACAAATGATACGTTTGTGACATCAATATAATTTAGTTTAAATGAATCAATATAGTAATATGAGATCTGTATGTAAACATGTACATTTTAATCATTTAGCAGATGTTGCTATCCAAAGTGACTTACAGTTAGTGCAGTCATCTTAACCCTTAAACTACTGATTGGAGTCATTTTGACCCCAGAGGCATATTTTTTATCATAGCTCAAATGTGGTTTATTAAATTCTTCCACATTTTCAGGACTTTCTCAATCAACTTGTTCTTAATCAATCTAAATCATTGTTTAGTGTTTATGTACAAATATGGACTTTAACAAAATTCAAGTCCTTTAGGCTCATTTTGACCCCAGCAAAAAACACCCAATTCCGCCTATAGTGATTTGATAGATAGGAATGTATTTAAATCTAGGTTTCTCGGGAGACATAATAACAAGTTATCATACCACCAGAGGGTGGAGGGGGACCTGTATCAGAGATTTTTACCAGCTAGACAGATAATTTGAAGAGATATAGCTCCCAATGTACTCACCTAAAATGTTCCTTTTCTATACCACGTATCATATGACCGTGTACAAAATCAAAAATAGCTGATAAAACTGCAATACAGAACTCAGATATGCTCTGAATCTATACATACAACTGTATTGGCAAATCTAAAAAATGCAGAGATGGAGCACCATATGCACTCGCCTATGGTTACAACTGGTTATAACTAGGTATGACTATGTACAAAATCAAAATTACCTTAGATATATTCTTAGTTGCCCTCATAACAGATCATAAAAGTTTGTCAGTGGTGTGAATAATTGGTAGAACTGTAAAACAGAAAACAGCTACCCTCTGAATGTACACATAGTGCAGTATTGATGTGTATTCTCTGAAAAATAAAATGTTATATAAATACCAGAATTCCTATAATATCTTTTAATATTCTTTATGTGCAACTTTTAATGGTATTCGTGTTCCTATAACACAGACCTGGCCATAACATTTGGTTTGAAGTGACTGAGGATTTGGGCATGCCTTTCACAAGCAGCGATGCTAATGCTGGCTGCGGGGTAAGTAAATAAAGAAAACTAAGCCATATTTTTGGTCATTATCTCTCAGGATCAATGGATGAAGATTTTTTTAATTAATAAAATTAAGGATATTTAATATGTTTGTGTACTGCCCCTTTAAATGATAGTCGTTTTTTACCATATACAGTGCCTTCAGACAGTACTCATACCCCTTGATTATTCCACATTTTGCTGTGTTACAGCCTGAATTCAAAATTGATTAAATATTTTTTTTCTTACCCATCTACACACAATACCTAATAATGACAAGTGAAAACATGTTTTTATAAATTTTAGCAAATTTATTGAAAATGAAATACAGAAACACTGCATTTACATAAGTATTTACACCCCTTTGCTATGACACTCCAAATAGAGCTTAGGCACATCCAATTTCCTTTGGTCATCCTTGAGATGTCACTACAACTTGATTGGAGTCCAACTGTGGCCTATTCAATTGATTTAAAAAGAAACACCTGTCTATATAAGGTCCCACAATTGACAGTACATGTCAGAGCAGAAACTATACCATGAAGTCCCGGTAAATGTCAGTAGATCTCCGAGATAGGATTGTGATTGAGGCATATATCTGGGGAACGATATAAAACAATTTCTAGAGTGTTGAAAGTTTTCAAGAGCACAGTGATCTCCATCATTGGGAAACATAGACGCGGGAAGTAGAGATGCTGAGCCCTGATAAATCACGTTTATTAATATATACTGCTCAAAAAAATAAAGGGAACACTTAAACAACACATCCTAGATCTGAATGAAAGAAATAATCTTATTAAATACTTTTTTTTTTACATAGTTGAAGGTGCTGACAACAAAATCACACAAAAATAATCAATGGAAATCCAATTTATCAACCCATGGAGGTCTGGATTTGGAGTCACACTCAAAATTAAAGTGGAAAACCACACTACAGGCTGATCCAACTTTGATGTAATGTCCTGAAAAACAAGTCAAAATGAGGCTCAGTAGTGTGTGTGGCCTCCATGTGCCTGTATGACCTCCCTACAACGCCTGGGCATGCTCCTGATAAGGTGGCAGATGGTCTCCTGAGGGATCTCCTCCCAGACCTGGACTAAAGCATCCGCCAACTCCTGGACAGTCTGTGGTGCAACGTGGCGTTGGTGGATGGAGCGAGACATGATGTCCCAGATGTGCTCAATTGGATTCAGGTCTGGGGAACGGGCGGGCTAGTCCATAGCATCAATGCCTTCCTCTTGCAGGAACTGCTGACACACTCCAGCCACATGAGGTCTAGCATTGTCTTGCATTAGGAGGAACCCAGGGCCAACTGCACCAGCATATGGTCTCACAAGGGGTCTGAGGATCTCATCTCGGTACCTAATGGCAGTCAGGCTACCTCTGGCGAGCACATGGAGGGCTGTGCGGCCCCCCAAAGAAATGGCACCCCACACCATGACTGACCCACCGCCAAACCGTTCATGCTGGAGGATGTTGCAGGCAGCAGAACGTTCTCCACGGCGTCTCCAGACTCTGTCACGTCTGTCACGTGCTCAGTGTGAACCTGCTTTCATCTGTGAAGAGCACAGGGCGCCAGTGGCGAATTTGCCAATCTTGGTGTTCTCTGGCAAATGCCAAACGTCCTGCACGGTATTGGGCTGTAAGCACAACCCCCACCTGTGGACGTCGGGCCCTCATGCCACCCTCATGGAGTCTGTTTTTGACCGTTTGAGCAGACACATGCACATTTGTGGCCTGCTGGAGGTCATTTTGCAGGGCTCTGGCAGTGCTCCTCCTGCTCCTCCTTGCACAAAGGCGGAGGTAGCGGTCCTGCTGCTGGGTTGTTGCCCTCCTACGGCCTCCTCCACGTCTCCTGATGTACTGGCCTGTCTCCTGGTAGCGCCTCCATGCTCTGGACACTACGCTGACAGACACAGCAAACCTTCTTGCCACAGCTCGTATTGATGTGCCATCCTGGATGAGCTGCACTACCTGAGCCACTTGTGTGGGTTGTAGACTCCGTCTCATGCTACCACTAGAGTGAAAGCACCGCCAGCATTCAAAAGTGACCAAAACATCAGCCAGGAAGCATAGGAACTGAGAAGTGGTCTGTGGTCCCCACCTGCAGAACCACTCCTTTATTGGGGGTGTCTTGCTAATTGCCTATAATTTCCACCTGTTGTCTATTCCATTTGCACAACAGCATGTGAAATTTATTGTCAATCAGTGTTGCTTCCTAAGTGGACAGTTTGATTTCACAGAAGTGTGATTGACTTGAAGTTACATTGTGTTGTTTAAGTGTTCCCTTTATTTTTTTGAGCAGTGTATATACAGTGAGGGAAAAAAGTATTTGATCCCCTGCTGATTTTGTACGTTTGCCCACTGACAAAGAAATGATCAGTCTATAATTTTAATGGTAGGTTTATTTGAACAGTGAGAGACAGAATAACAACAACAAAACATTCAGAAAAACGCATGTCAAAAATGTTATAAAAGGATTAGCATTTTAATGAGGGAAATAACTATTTGACCCCTCTGCAGAACAAAACCCTTGTTGGCAATCACAGAGGTCAGACGTTTCTTGTAGTTGGCCACCAGGTTTGCACACATCTCAGGAGGGATTTTGTCCTACGCCTCTTTGCAGATCTTCTCCAAGTCATTAAGGTTTCGAGGCTGACGTTTGACAACTCGAACCTTCAGCTCCCTCCACAGATTTTCTATAGGATTAAGGTCTGGAGACTGGCTAGGCCACTCCAGGACCTTAATGTGCTTCTTCTTAAGCAACTACTTTGTTGCCTTGGCCGTGTGTTTTGGGTTATTGTCATGCTGGAATACCCATCCACGACCCATTTTCAATGCCCTGGCTGAGGGAAGGAGGTTCTCACCCAAGATTTGACGGTACATGGCCCCGTCCATCGTCCCTTTGATGTGGTGAAGTTGTCCTGTCCCCTTAGCAGAAAAACACCCCCAAAGCATAATGTTTCCACCTCCATGTTTGACGGTGGGGATGGTATTCTTGGGGTCATAGGCAGCATTCCTCCTCCTCCAAACACGGCGAGTTAAGTTGATGCCAAAGAGCTCCATTTTGGTCTCATCTGACCACAACACTTTCACCCAGTTGTCCTCTGAATCATTCAGATGTTCATTGGAAAACTTCAGATGGGCATGTATATGTGCTTTCTTGAGCAGGGGGACCTTGCGGGCGCTGCAGGATTTCAGTTCTTCACGGCGTAGTGTGTTACCAATTGTTTTCTTGCTGACTATGGACACAGCTGTCTTGAGATCATTGACTAGATCCTCCTGTGTAGTTCTGGGCTGATTCCTCACCATTCTCATGATCATCGCAACTCCACGAGGTGAGATCTTGCATGGAGCCCCAGGCCGAGGGAGATCGACAGTTCTTTTGTGTTTCTTCCATTTGTGAATAATCACACCAACTGTTGTCACCTTCTCACCAAGCTGCTTGGCGATGGTCTTGTAGCCCATTCCAGCCTTGTCTACAATCTTGTCCCTGAC
The DNA here is from genome assembly GCF_965601325.2 of Salmo salar. Classification (NCBI taxonomy): domain Eukaryota; kingdom Metazoa; phylum Chordata; class Actinopteri; order Salmoniformes; family Salmonidae; genus Salmo; species Salmo salar. The sequence continues at coordinate 67,836,846 of NC_138293.1, read as the reverse complement.
ATCCTTGGAGAGCTCTTTGGTCTTGACCATGGTGGAGAGTTTGGAATCTGATTGATTGATTGCTTCTGTGGACAGGTGTCTTTTATACAGGTAACAAACTGAGATTAGGAGCACTCCCTTTAATAGTGTACTCCTAATCTCAGCTCGTTACCTGTATAAAAGACACCTGGGAGCAAGAAATCTTTCTGATTGAGAGGGGGTCAAATACTTATTTCCCTCATTAAAATGCAAATCAATTTATAACATTTTTGACATGCGTTTTTCTGGATTTTTTTGTAGTTATTCTGTCTCTCACTGTTCAAATAACCTACCATTAAAATTATAGACTGATCATTTCTTTGTCAGTGGGCAAACGTACAAAATCAGCAGGGGATCAAATACTTTTTTTTTTATTTGATCCCCTGCTGATTTTGTACGATTTTGTACATATATATATATATATATATATATATATATATATATATATATATATATATATATATATATATATATACATACACACAGACACACACACACACACACACACACACACACACACACACACACACACACACACACACACACACACACACACACACACACACTACACATATATATATACACACACAGTACCAGTCAAAAGTTTCTACACACCTACTCATTCAAGGGTTTTTCTTAATTTTTACTATTTTCTACAATGTAGAATAACAGTGAAGACATCAAATCCATGAAATAACACATATGGAATCATGTAGTAACCAAAACAAGTGTTAAACAAATTAAAAAATATTTTATATTTGATTCTTCAAAGTAGCCACCTTTTGCCTTGATGACAGCTCTGCACACTCTTGGCATTCTCTCAACCTGCTTCATGAGGTAGTCACCTGGAATGCATTTCAATTAAAAGGTGTGCCTTGTTAAAAGCTAATTTGTGGAATTGATTTCCTTCTTCATGCGTTTGAGCCAATCAGTTGTGTTGTGACAAGGTGGGGGTGGTATACAGAAGATAGCCCTATTTGGTAAAAGACCAAGTCCATATTATGGCCAGAACAGCTCAAATAAGCAAAGAGAAATGACAGTCCATCATTACTTTAAGACATGAAGGTCAGTCAATGCGGAAAATTTCAAGAACTTTGAAAGTTACCTCTTTGAGAGTTACCTCTGCTGCAGAGGATAAGTTCATTAGAGTTAACTGCACTTCAGATTGATTGCAGCCCAAATAAATGCTTCACAGAGTTCAAGTAACAGACACATCTCAACATCAACTGTTCAGAGGAGAATGCGTGAATCAGGCTTTCATGGTTGAGTTGTGGCAAAGGAACCACTACTAAACTACACCAATAAGAAGAAGAGACTTGCTTGGGCCAAGAAACATGAGCAATGGGCATTAGACTGGTGGAAATCTGTCCTTTGGTCTGATGAGTCCAAATTTGGGATTTTTGGTTCCAACCGCCGTGTTTTTGTGAGACGCGGTGTAGGTAAACGGATGATCTCCGCATGTGTGGTTCCCACCGTGAAGCATGGAGGAGGAGGTGTGATGGTGTGGGGGTGATTTGCTGGTGACACTGTCTGTGATTTTTTTTTTTTATTCAAGGCACACATAGCTACCACAGCATTCTGCAGCGATATGCCATCCCATCTGGTTTGTGCTTAGTGAGACTATATTTTGTTTTTCAACAGGACAATGACCCAAAACACACCTACAGGCTGTGTAAAGGCTATTTGACCAAGGAGAGTGATGGAGTGCTGCATCAGATGACATGGCCTCCACAATCACCCGGCCTCAACCCAATTGAGAGTAAAGGAAAAGCAGCCAACAAGTGCTCAGTATATGTGGAAACTCCTTCACGACTGTTGGTAAAGCATTCCAGGTGAAGCTGGTTGAGAGAATGCCAAGAGTGTGCAAAGCTGTTATCAAGGCAAAGGGTGGCTACTTTGAAGAATCTCAAATATAACATATATTTTGATTTGTTAAACACTTTTTGGGGTACTACATGATTCCATGTGTGTTATTTCATAGTTTTGATGTCTTCACTATTATTCTGCAATGTAGAAAATAGAAAAAATACAGAAAAAACCTTGAATGAGTAGGTGTGTCCAAACGTTTGACTGGTACTGATTATATAAATGAAAATTGTTTTCCCCCACCAAATTAGTGCATTAGGCCATTATTATTCCTGTATGAACAGAAAAAATACTTTTCAACAATTTTTAATATCAGCTTTTCAATGGCAGGGACTGGGAGACTGGTAAGGATAGAGGGTACAATGACTGGAGCCCAAAACAGGCAAATCCTTGATGAGAACCTGCTTCAGAGTGCAAACAAACTTAGACTAGGGAGAAGTTTTATATTCCAATAGGACAATGACCCAAGCATACAGCCAAAGCAATGCTGGAATGGCTTCAGAACAAGAATGTAAAAGTAACTGAGTCAAAAGCCCAGACTTGAATCCCATTGAAAATCTGTGGAAAGACCATCTAACTTAACAGAGCTTGAGAAAATCTGTTAGGAAGAATGAGAGAAAATCCCCAAATCCAGATGTGCAAAGCTGATACAGACATTCCCAGGATGACTCAAAGCTGTAATCACCGCCAAAGGTGCTTCTACAAAGTATTGAGTCAGGGGTGTGAATACTTATGAAAATTATATATTTCTGTATTTAATTTTCAATACATTTGGTGAATATAGCGTTTTGGAAATAACTCTTCCATATTGAAATATTTTTTTAATTTAGAAATCTAAAGGGGGTTCTGTAATAACTTTTATGCATTGATTACAACTATTTCTATGCTTTTCCCGTCGCAGTCTCTTGACTGGGTATGTTTATGATATCTTGTCTGTGGTTCCAATCAACACTGTCTCTGGTGATCATTCTCCCCAAGCTCTAGCCAGTCACCACTTACCCCAGCCCTTCACAGCAATGAAGAGCCTGTTACCATGGTGATACCGCACTTGCTATGCCACGGGTAAGCGTCGGCGTGCACTGGAAACAGATAGAGCTGTCACGTCACCTGCAAATGCGGAGTAGGCTTACTCATAGGCAGCATTCACTGCAGACTTTGTGTTTTCATTAACATATTCATAGACATTCCAGATGAATTTTGATAACCATTGCACAATATTCCCCAATTAGAAGAGCTTCTTGCCTTGACCAAAAATGTATATCAACCACCAATGTATTTTTCTTGCTCTCTAACAGATACACACACACAATATATTGAGCTTGCAGGGCTCATTGCTAACCTCAGTGACCTTTTTAGTCTAGATGTCATTCAGGGTGTGCGTGCAGGTTTGCTGCATCCCTCTCTGCCCTGCCTTTGGCCTCAGGGTCAGAGGAGCTGTCAGAGGAGCTGATACGAGGAGAGGTTTGGTTTATTCCCTGTGTGTGAAACTGTGAATGGACCCTGGGCTGCTAAATTTGTAAACAAAGCAACGAGCGGTGAGTCATAAATGAGTCATGCCGTTACCGAGTCATACTCAAATGTCATCTTCCGTTACTCTCATACCCTCCCACCCCCGGTTGTGAGACAGGAAATGAAAACAGAAAGTGTGAGAACGCATACATTGCTTTTACTGACATGAATATTCAAGTGTATTAATGGTTCTTTTGGGGTATGTCACTATAAATAATAAAACAGAGAGATGATCAGTTTGTTAGGTTATTGTCGGTCATTATAGATTAGCAAACATACACATAAGCATTTACACATAAGGTACTGGGGTTGACATTAAATAATGGCATTTCATACTCTTTATATTGTTCTTGCATCACTAAAAACAATACACTCTTAGAATTGTTGGAATACAATTGTTGTGGCCATACTACACTGAACATATATAAACATCTCTTTCCATGACAGACTGACCAGGTGAATCCAGGTGAAAGCTATGATCCCTTATTGATGTCACTTGTTAAATCCACTTAAATCAGTGTAGATGAAGGGGAGTGGACAGGTTAAAGACATGGATTGTGTATGTGTGCCATTCAGAGGGTGAATGGGCAAGACAAAATATTTAAGTGTCTTTGAACGGGGTAAGTTAGCAGGTGCCAGCAGTTTCCTGTGTGTATCAAGAATGGTCCACCACCCAAAGGACATCCAGCCAACTTACCTGTCACGGTTGTCGTAGGATGAAGTGGACCAAAGTGCAGCCTGATTATTGTTCCACATATTTTATTGAACTGTGAAACTATGCGATACATACAAAATAACCAAAAACAACAAACCGTGACAAAGTGTTAACATACACGTACTCAAAAACAATCTCCCACAAACCCAGGTAGGAAAAACACCTAGTATGATCTCCAATTAGAGACAATGATGACCAGCGGCCTCTAATTGGAGATCATCCCAAACACAACCCAACATAGAAATACAAAACTAGAACATAACAACATAGAAAATCTAAACTAGAAAAAAAAACGTCACGCCCTGACCTACTCTACCATAGAAAATAACAGCTTTCTATGGTCAGGACGTGACATTAACACAACTGTGGGAAGTATTGGAGTCAACGTGGGCCAGCATCCCTGTGGAACGCTTTCGACATCTTGTAGAGTCCATGCCTCCAACTAATTGAGACTGTTCTAAGGGCAAAAGGGGTGCAACTCAATATTAGGAAGGTTTTCCTAATGTTTTGTACACTCAGTGTATATTGGCCATTGAATTATCATATAAACCTACAATTAATCCGACAATAATCCTACAATTTCTTGTTCATTCTATGAGCCCTTGCATATTCATATCATATAACATAACTTACCATATAACATAACTGATAACTCAAAGACAAACTCTGGAAGGCAACAATTTATTCTAAGAACAAATCTATCCATAAAAATCTACAGCAAAATAGAATAATTTGCAGAAATACTAAAAGGGCAAATCAAATCTCTGAGTGGATACATGCATGGGAAGATACGACTCCCATGCATATATCCACTAGAGGTAAAATAAATGTTAAACATCTTCCTGCCTATCATAAAAATTGGAATGCCAAAAAAGTTGTTGAAAGTTAAAAGGGCATGCATCAATCAATTCCACAGGCATGGGGAGAAAGGCATCAACTAACAGCTCACCTAACCATAGGAGTTAAACTTGTCAACCAATCTTCCTAATGGTAGGGGTTTAGAAGCTGTATACGCCTGAATGAAGTGGTTCACTCAATCGTCAAATCAAATCAAATTGTTTTAGTCACATTGCGCCGAATACAACAGTTGTAGACCTTACAGTGAAATGCTTACTTACGAGCACCTAACCAACAATGCAGTTTTAAAAAATACGGATAAGAATAAGAAATAAAAGTAACAAGTAATTAAGGAGCAGCAGTAAAATAACAATAGCGAGACTATATACAGGGGGGTACCGGTACAGAGTCAATGTGCGGGAGCACCGGTTAGGTGAGGTAATATGTACATGTAGGTAGAGTTATTAAAGTGACTATGCAAAGATGATAACAGAGAGTAGCAGCTGTATAGAGGTCCTGGATGGCAGGAAGCTTGGCCCCACTACCCTCTGTAGTACCTTGCGGTCGGATGCCGAGCAGTTGCCATAACAGGCAGTGATGCAACCAGTCAGGATGCTCTCGATGGTGCAGCTGTTGAACCTTTTGAGGATCTGAGGACCCATGGCAAATCTTTTCAGTCTCCTGAGGAGGAATAGGTTTTGTCGTGCTCTCTTCACGACTGTATTGGTGTGCTTGGCCCATGTTAATTTGTTTTTAATTATTATTATTTCTTTACCCCTTTTTCTCCCCAATTTCATGGTATCCAATTGGTAGTAGTTACTGTCTTGTCTCATCACTGCAACTCCCGTACGGACTCGGGAGAGGCGAAGGTCGAGAGCCATGCGTCCTCCGAAACACAACCCAACCAAGCCACACTGCTTTTTGACACAACACACATCCAACCCGGAAGCCAGCCGCACCAATGTGTCGGAGGAAACACCGTACACCTAGCGACCTGGTCAGCGTGCACTGTGCCCGGCCCGCCACAGGAGTCACTAGCGCGCGATGAGACAAGGAAATCCCTGCCGGCCAAACCCTCCCTAACTCGGACGACGCTGGGCCAATTGTGCGTCGCCCCATGAGCCTCCCGGTCACGGCCGGCTGCGGCAGAGCCTGGGCTCGAACCCAGAATCTCTGGTGGCCTTAGGATCCAGATGCAGAGGGAGGTGTTTCGTCCCATGGTCCTTAGCTTATTGATGAGCTTTGAGGGCACTATGGTGTTGAATGCTGAGCTGTAGTCAATGAATAGCATTCTCACATAGGTGTTCCTTTTGTCCAGGTGGGAAAGGCCAGTGTGGAGTGCAATAGAGATTGCATCATCTGTGGATCGGTTGGGATGGTATGCAAATTGGAGTGGGTCTAGGGTTTCTGGGATAATGGTGTTGATGTGAGCCATGACCAGCCTTTCGAAGCACTTCATGGCTACAGACGTGAGTGATACGGGTCGGTAGTCACTTAGGCAGGTTACCTTAGTGTTCTTGGGCACAGGGACTATGGTGGTCTGCTTAAAACAGGTTGGTATTACAAACTCGGACAGGGAGAGGTTGAAAATGTCAGTGAAGACACTTGCCAGTTGGTCAGCGCATGCTCGCAGTACACGTCCTGGTAATCCATCTGTCCCTGCGGCCTTGTGAATGTTGACCTGTTTAAAGGTCTTACTCACATCGACTGCGGAGAGCGTGATCACACAGTCTTCCGGAACAGCTGGTGCTCTCATGCATGTTTCAGTGTTATTTGCCTCGAAACGAGCATAGAAGTAGTTTAGCTCATCTGGTAGGCTTGTGTCACTGGGCAGCTCTCGGCCGTGCTTCCCTTTGTAGTCTGTAATGGTTTGCAAGCCCTGCCACATCCAACGAGCGTCAGAGCCGGTGTAGTACGATTCGATCTTAGTCCTGTATTGATGCTTTGCCTGTTTGATGGTTCGTCGGAGGGCATAACACTCCTTGAAAGCGGCAGCTCTAGCCTTTAGCTCAATGCGAATGTTGCCTGTAATCCATGGTTTCTGGTTGGGGTATGTACGTACAGTCACTGTGGGGACGACGTCATCGATGCACTTATTGATGAAGTGTAACGCCCTGGCCATAGAGAGGGTTTTTTTGTTCTTTATTTTGGTTAGGCCAGGGTGTTACATTGGGTGGGCGTTCTATGTTAATTTTCTGTGTTGTCTGTTTCATTGATTTTGGCCGTGTGGCTTCCAATCAGGCACAGCTGTTGTTGGTTGTTGCTGATTGGGAGTCACACATAAGTGCCTGTTTTTCCGTTGGGGTTTTGTGGGTAATTGTTTCTGTTACGTATTGCACCTGACAGTACTGTTTGGCTGTCAGTTTTCTCGTTTTTGTGTATAGTGTTCTTTTGTCCATTAAAATCATGATGAACACTAACTCCGCTGCGCCTTGGTCTACTCTCTCTCCCGACAGCCGTTACATGAAGCCAATGACTGATGTGGTGTACTACTCTTTGCCATCGGAGGAATCCCAGAACATATTCCAGTCTGTGCTAGCAAAACAGTCCTGTAGCTTAGCATCTGCTTCATCTAACCACTTTTTATTGATCGAGTCACTGGTGCTTCCTGCTTTAATTTTAGCTTGTAAGCAGGAATCGGGAGGATAGAATTATGGTCAGATTTGCCAAATGGAGGGCGAGGGAGAGCTTTGTATGTGTCTCTGTGTGTGGAGTAAAGGTGGTCCAGAGTTTTTGTCCCTCTGGTTGCACATTTAACATGGTGATAGAAATCCCCGGCTACAAGGAGCGCCACCTCTGGGTGAGCGTTTTCTTGTTTGCTTACGGCGGAATACAGCTCATTCAATGCTGTCTTAGTGCCAGCCTCTGACTGTGGTAGTGTGTAAACAGCTACGAAAAATACAGTTGAAAACTTTCTAGGTTGGAAGTGTGGTCTACAGTTTATCATGAGATACTCTACCTCAGGCGAGCAATATGCAAGACTTCCTTAGATATCGTGCACCAGCTGTTATTTACAAAAATACATAGTCCGGCGCCCCTTGTCTTTCCAGACGCCGCTGTTCTATCCTGCCGGTGCAGTGTATAACCAGCCAGCTGTATGTTGATAGTGTCGTCGTTCAGCCACGACTCCGTGAAGCATAAGATATTGCAGTTTTGAATGTCCCTTTGGTAGTTTAATCTTCCGCGTAGGCCATCTATTTTATTGTCCAAAGATTGCACATTTGCTAGCAGAATGGAAGGAAGTAGGGGTTTATTCGATGGCCTACAAATTCTCAGAAGGCAGCCCGCCCTCCGGCCCCTTTTTCTCCGCCTCCGCCAATCATGGGGAGTGTTGAGTACTTAAAGCCACCTTTCAGATAAGTAGTAGGAGCTAGACTTAAATCTTGGGTACATTTTCACTATCAAAGCCTCATTGAAATTTGGTAACACTTAGGGGAATTTATAATGAAATAGTAGAAAATAAATAGTGGAGATGAAGAAAAATGCTGGAAAAAGTAAAATAAAAAGTAAAACAAAAAAGAGAAGAACGAGATTGTTGGATTCTACTCCTCGTCCTATTTCCCATGGGCCACACAGCCACAGGTGACGCAGCGTCTCAGAGTCTTCAGTGCTCTCCTGAAGAACCCACGGATTCCTTGTTTTTATGGGACTGGACATCTTTTCTTTGCCTGAGAAGAAGTGGAAGAAAGTGTCACAGTTCATACATGTGGAGTGTGAGTACATAGCACCAGTAGCGATTTAGCATGTAAATCTTGGTGGGGCAAACAAATTGTTTTGGGGGGGATGCATGCCAACAAAGCCACTACACTACACAACACAACACAATACATTTAATTGCACTATAATGGTGACAAACAGTGCCCACAAACTGTTAGGGCCTACATAAAGCTCTCCAAACAGCAGTCCCAACACCTTACCACCTCTACACCTGGCTATCAGCAGAGCCTTGTCTGGCAGCGAAACAGATCATTTAGCCTCATTTACTGCCTTAAAAAACATAGCTGATATGGCTGACTTGCTTAAACAAACGTGGTTTCTACTGACAATTGAAATGTACAGTGACAGAATTCAGAACATGGGCCGTTCTTAGTGTTTTCCCTGTACACCAAGTCAGAACCGTAGGATAAATAAAGGGGGGCATATAAGCAGACAATGAAAACTCTTACAATATTTGATGATTACATTTCTCTAAAACAGGCTATACTGTAGGCTACATGTTCACCACCAAGTCAGAACAGTAGGTGAAATTAAGAGGGGACAATAGACCAAATGATTAGGGCTATTAACAGCTTACTACACAACATACACTTAGTATTACTTTCTTAGCTACAGTATACATTTCTCCCTGGCATATTACATCATTTATGCAGCAGCATACAAGACATTTTTGGACTCACCTTGTTGTGCTGTGCTCACTTGAATAGGAAGGTGGCGTGGCAGTCCTTCGTGGGCAAATGTTGTCATCAAACTTTGTCATAAAAGTCTGGTATTCTTTGGATTTATGGTGCTTTCAAGACAACTGGGAACTCTGAAAAAAAACAAGGTCGACTCATGATGATGTCAGTGATCTTCAGGTCGTAGCTCTAGAAAGAGGCCTGAGTTCCCGATTTACAATTTCGAGTTCGATGACCGTTCAAAATGTATTTTCCCAGTCGGAGCTCGTTTTTTTCCCAGAGTTTCCTGTTCCCTGAACTCACCAATGAGTGATAAGCACCAATACGTTTTATCTATAATTTCTCTTCATATGACAAGGATTAAAAAGTATTTGCCAGTAGATTGTCGATTTGATTCATGATGATGAATACTAGCTAAACATTTTAAGGCATGATGTTGACATGATCAGTCCAATCAAATCAACTGTAGATATAACGTGATTTTACGTAATTTTATCTCTGGCCAATGACCTTGAGCCTTCTTGGATGGGCACTTCTAATGTAACTCTATGGCAGGGCACCAAGGGGCTTTAATTTTCGAGCTCTCCCAGTAGATTTTGCGGTGACGTAGTGTCACCATGAATGACAGAACACTGAGCCAAACACAGCGCAACTAGAGAACATTACCAACTCCGTGTTTTCCACTGGCTGCCCCACCAGCACAGAAAGCACTGAGCTAGGCTGAAACAGCTAGATCTTGGAGCTGCCTTACTCAAGAAAGCAAAAAAGAGACCATGTTTGTACGCAGCTTTATTAACTCAATGATTTAAAAAAGTGTTTACATTGTTTGCAAACTGATATGTGATTAATCAAATGGCCACCGGACTATTTACATTGACACCCCCCCCACTCCATTTGTTTTGTACACTGCTGCTACTCGCTGTTTATTATCTATACATAGTCACTTCACCCCTACCTACATGTACAAATTATCTCGACTAACTTGTACCCCCGCACACTGACTCGGTACCAGTAACCCCTGTATATAGCCCCGTTATTGTTATTTTATTGTGTTACTTTTTAAATTATTTTTTGAACTGCACTGTTGGTTAAGGGCTTGTAAGTAAGTATTTCACGGTAAGGTCTACACATGTTGTATTCGGCGCATGTGACAAATAAAGTTTGATTTGACACGAATTAATGACAAAATAACATGCAAAACAGGCAACCCCTGCCCAACCTGCCCTGAATGACGGGTCGCCACTACATAGCACTGAGATCCATCTTCACTATACTGTCTAACTGAAACATCTTATTCCCCCTGGGCACATATTTTCCCTGGGCACATGTTTCTCCTGGTCATCATGTCCACCTCTGGTTGGTCAGAAAGGGCTAAGCTCACTTTAGACCGTGAAAATATATATTTTTTAACCATGAAATTAAACTTGCCTTGAAATGATCTTCATCAAAATATACTGAACATAAAAGTCTGATTGAATTGTAAAAGGAGTTGAATAATAAATTGTATACTTATCTTTCCTTCGCACGGAGCAACTCATGTGGTTTTCCCTGCTCCACGTCATGGATTCGTACATTAACTCAAGTCCTGAGGCCTTGCTATCGTGGGAGTCCGACGTACCGGCTGAGGCATGGGAGCCTGATTGGCCGGCTGAAGCATGACGTGGGGTGGGCGCCTGCCGAGCCCACCGAGGCAAGACCTCTCGAGCCAGCTAAGGTGTGGAATCCCGGCGAGCTAGCTGAGGCACCCCCGGGTTCCCTCTGCGACGGCCCCGGACGTCACCAACCAAAACTACCTGATGCTTCTTTTAGTGGTGTCTGCATTCTGTAAGGGTCGACGCTGGTAGAGACAAGAAGCAGGTACAGGGAGTGAACATTTAATGGCTACGGACATAGGACAGGACAGCATCTGGACGTGAGCACATAACAACATTAATGCAGACACAGGGAACAAACGGGGGAGCAGACAGTTATAGATGGGACAATCAACGAAGGGAAGGAGTCCAGGTGAGTCCAATGAGCGCTGCTGCATGTAATGATGGTGACAGGTGTGCGTAATGAAGGGCAGCCTGGCGCCCTCTAGAGCCAGAGAGCGGAAGCAGGCGTGACAGGTTGAGCAGTTTCTTTTGCACAAACAACACAAACTCGAATATCTCCATTGCCCTAAGGCAGACATTGGCCTTGCTCCATGTTTTGATTACTCTCACCTACACAAGCTGTATCACAACCGTCTGTGATTGGGAGTCCCATAGGGCGGTGCACAAATGGCCCAGCATCGTCTGGGTTTGGCTGGTGTTGGCTGTCATTGTAAATAAGAATTTGTTCTTAACTGACTTGCCTAAAAAAATAAAGGTTAATAGGCGTCCCACTAACAGGACACCAGTCGACAACATCCGGTGAAATTGGAGGGCGCGCAATTCAAATAAATAATTGTAATATTAAACATTCATGAACATACAAGTATCTTATATAATTTAAAAGCTTAAATTCTTGTTAATCTAACTGCGTTGTCCGATTTCAAATAGGCTTTACGGCGAAAGCATACCATGCGATTGTCTGAGGACGGCGCACCACAACATATTTTTTCAACCAGCACAGGCCTCATAAAATCACAAATAGCGATTAAATAAATCACTTACTTTTGAAGATCTTCCTCTGTTTGCAATCCCAAGGGTCCCAGCTACAACACGAACAGTCATTTGTTAGATAAAATCCTTCTTTATATCCCAAAAAGTCTGTTTAGTTGGCACCATCGATTTCAGCAATCCACTCGTTCAACATGCAGACAAAGGAGTCCAAAAAGCTACCGCTATACTTCGTCCAAACAAGTCAAATAATGTTTCTATTTAAATCTCAGGTACTCTAAAATGTAAATAAACCCTAATATTTCATACGGAAAGTAGTGTGTTCAATAGGAAAGAAAAATTAGTAAGCGTGCGCCCACTCCCTCGCGCGCCAAAAGACTGATATTGTTCCGGTGCTCTTCTCACCAAAACTCAAAATTCTTACTTGTTTTTCAAAAACAAGCCTGAAACCTTGAATAAAGACGGTTGACATCTAGTGGAAGCCATAGGAATTGCAATCTGGGAGACAGATTTACATAGAAACAATACGTTTCCATTATAAGAGCCTGGGAGCTCAACCAAAAAAAACATTTCCGGTTGGATTTTCTTCAGATTTTCGCCTGCCATATAAATTATGTTATAGTCTCAGACATTATTTTAACAGTTTTAGAAACTTCAAAGTGTTTCTATCAAATGCTACCAATTATATGCATATCCTGGCTTCTGGGCCTGAGTAACAGGCAATTTACTTTGGGCACGTCAGTCATCCGAACTTCCGAATACTGCCCCCTAGCCTTAAGAAGTTTTAAGTGCCATTTTAACCAGGACATTGGTCTGCAAAGCCCACTTTGAGGGCTTTGCAGGCGCTCTCAGGCAGCTGGTCTGGGTGAATATGATTGGCCATAACTGCTTCTAAATTAGTTGCTGATCCATTTGGTTTGACTTGGTTCAGGGAAAGGAAATCCATAATATATTTCTCCAGAAAAGGATAAACCTTAGAAACTAGTTTGTACTTTTGTTTAATTTATTCTGTCAGCTTTGTGGTCTTTTTGGTGTGCCACTCAGGAAAGTTGAGGCCCTGTAGGAGCATTTTCCTCATCAGTTTCTCCACAACTTTCACAAGCAGTTGATTATAGTGGCCTGTGACCTCACTATCATCACCCTTAGAGCAAAGACTTGCTCCCACTGGCAAAGGAAAGTGACTGTTGCAGCTTTCCTGGTTCAGGATTGGACTTCCTCTGGTTATGTGGCTCTTTTTTGGACTCCAGCACACACAATACAGACTTTGAGAGTGGATTTTGGAACTCCTGGAGAACCACGTCAAGCTCAACCTCAACCTCAAATGGGCTGAGGCTGTGGCTGATTTTGTGACATGGATCAAGATAGATGACGCCTACAATAGAGACAATAAGCTGGTCATTGGTGTCATCAGGGAGAACCATATCATGGCCTTTAAGAGCAGAATACTCCTTTGTCTTCTTCAGGATCGCTCTCAAGGCTTGCCTCAGGTCTATTCAGTGGATGGTGTCCCGGGAAACAGAAATAGCTTCCTGACTCAATAAATGTTTCAGTTGACTAACTACAGCTGTAGCCATCTCCTTTTTGACATTCTGCACAAGTGGTGTCAATGCTGTTGCCTCACAAGTTGACAGTGTCAGAGCCTTGGCCAATGATAAGCTGCGTCATAACTGGTTATCCAGTCCTTTTACCTCACCAGTGCAGGATATCTCAGCAAGGTTCAGGTAAAAATAACTGATTATGTTCTGAGCCGCAGCAGACAAGTTCACTATTAATTCTTTACTGTCTCTGAATGGGCTGGTCAATTGAGGAGCTCAGACATTTAGAGATAAGGCACTCCCTTCACTTGCTCTCCCTTCAGGTCCTTCTGACTGACCTCTCTATACATGACTAGACTGTACAGATGGCAGCTGGTAGACGCGAGTCCTGAGATGATGTCATGTTAATAGTGGGCTCTGATGCAGTGTCCTTAAGCTGCCTCTGCATCTTCTCCACCACCTCCAGGACTCTGGTGTTGACCTGCTGGGAGACTTCTCTCTCACCTGAGAGGATATCTTCACTGCTGAGCCTAGTTTTGATCATCTGCAGTATTGCACTTAGGACTCTCCTGTCCTGGGCCGACACGGTTGTCAGGTGTGTTTAGGTCAGGGGAGGACATGCGCGGTGATGCAGCATTAGATGAGTTACTGGCACTGTCATCGTCATTTCAATGATCATGATCATATCAAGTATTTCATCAGAGTAGCTTCCCAAAGCCTGTTGTGGTAAACAGAGGATGACCTCCAAGGAGTTTTCAGAGAGTTTCAGAGTCACTGCCAACCAGCCCACTGCCAACCGGCCCAACCGGCCCAACTGACACACAGCGTGGTGGGTTCTGACTGAAAGAGGTGGACTAATGTTCCTCATCCAACAGAGTTGAGGATAAAGTCCCCTGAAATCTCAACACAGAGATTACATTTTCAAATGTTGAATCCACCATATCTTCTCCAAGAGGGCTGGTCCTGGAGTGGCTGACAAAAGTCTTGGTGGAAGATGAGTCTTTAGAGGAAGTAGGGGAGCCTCAACACTCACTCATCTAATTTCTACTGTCTGAAAGTTTGCCAGAGACCATGGAGGTTCTGCTGATTGAACCATGGCTAAGAGGTATGGCCATTGCTAGATCCTCACAGGAAATCAGGGAGGCTCTGCTGTTTAAGCCCTGGTGGGAGGACTTTTTACAGGAGATGAAAGATGTTTGGCTGTTTGAATGGCTGTAATTCTGTTTAAGGGAGACCAGTGAGGTTCTGCTGGTTGTACCTTGGCTGGAGGGCTCTTTTACAGACCAGAGAGGTTCTGCTGGTTGAACCATGGCTAGAGGGCTATTTTACAGAGACTAGAGAGGTGTGGCTGTTTGAATGGCTAGAGTTCTGTTTAAGGGAGACCAGAGAGATTCTGCTGGTAGAGCCATGGCTGGAAGGACTTTTTTACAGAGACCAGGGAGGTTCTGCTGGTTGAACCATGGCTGGAGCCTGGGAAAATGTAATATCAATCTCTTTCCTGTGTGCAGGGAGATGTGGCTAGAGCCCTTACTGAGAGGGAGGGCCATGGCTAGTTCCTCATTAGAATTACTGGCAGGGCTCTTGAGCAAAGGGAGAGATACATCTGGTGACTCTGCTAAAATGTTCCCTTTTTGTCTGTTTTCAGATGAACTGAGGCAGAATGAAGCCCCGTCACAGCATGCAGTATGTGCATGTTCATTCTACACCTTTCTCTCATTTTCATTCCATTACAAGTAAAAAAGTTCAAACAGGAACCAAATGGCTATTAGGTAACTTACTGATGTTTGTCTCTTTATCAGTTTTTTTCGGCATCATGGTGGTAGTGCCTTCATCCACACACCTAATAAGAGAGAGAGAGCCATCTTCAATTGAAATATGAAATGTACCCCACTTACAATATAAAGTAAAATTATGTCATAAGTCAAACATTGGCCTAGACAAGTCAAACTGAGTTTCAATAAAGCAAAAGTTGGCTATTTTTGTACCTTCCCATTTATGACTATCTACGCTACAGTACATGATACGGTCAGCAAAAATACTTTTTTAGAACAATCAACAGAGTGTGGGAATTATCAGTCTGTCTGTCTGCACACTAGCCTACTAAAGAGGGAGATCAACCATAGAGTGCAACCTTCACATAGGCTACAATGGTTAGTTCCCCGTGAAGCAATATCACTTCTCTGATACCTGGCCCAATAGGTCTAATGAACCCAACGTGCAACTCAAATTATTGGGACTTGAACCTGCGGTAGCATACAGAGGCAAGTTTCTAATGGACTATGCCAGAATAACCCAGACCTCTGGACAAGAGCAGCAGGGCCAGCTCCAGGAATAAGCGACATAAGCAATTGCTTACCAGACAAAAAATCTTACAAAAACCATTTTACTACGTAGGGGTCTTAACCTACAGTTACAATAGTAGAATACACAAAGTGCAATTTAGAAATTTGGTTGTGTTCTGTTTAATGGATATATAAATGAGTCTAGCCAGCTATCTAAACTTGTAGTAACCACGACTGAATACCGAACGGGCAGGCAGGGCATGTGCCTAGGGGCCCTGACTTCTAGGAGCCCCCATTCATTTTGTTATTCACTCTCCCTCAGATATCATTAACATGGCATACGTCTTGGCAAAATGTGTAGAATTGCAGGAAATTGGCTTTAAAACTGCAAACATTTCTCTCCACCTCATGGCAAAATGGTTTGAATTGCAGGAAGTTTCCTGTAAAACTGCAAAAAAATAATATCTCTGCCCCATGGCAAAATGAGTACACAGCAAATTCCACAGTGTTAAATCAACACTGACAGTGTCTGTATGGGTCCACGTTTTTCTGTGTTAAATTACTTACTTACTTAGTGTAAAGCCTTATTTGTATATTTCCCAGAGTGCCTTGCCTTTCGAGTAACTTGTAGAGTTACCACCCATGACTGTATTTGTTAGTTACAGAGACATGGATTAATGCAACATGATTTTTACATTCATCCATTTTCAGTCCTGTGGCCTTCACCAAGTGAGATTCTAAGTGAATATGTTATCATTGAAATGACAATGATTAAATAACACAATACAACAAGTATTTAATGAGGCCTTATTTTGAGGGCATCGTTTTACTCTAATACAGCGGCCTGAAACTCAAGGTTTTCAGGCCTGCAAATCACATTATGATGACTTGCAAAGTGATGTGTAATTCCTATTGTAATCCAGCCAGAGCAGGGATATCCAACATTTTGAATGACTGCTGGGTTTAGAAGAGTAAAATATGAGACGACCTAAACCATCTAAACTGGAACAACAATTTCAGTAACTGGTGCAATAAGTCCATGTAACAGATTTGATTAGTTTAGAAAAATGTCTGTTATTTATATTTGAGTAGCATAAAATGAATTAATCTATGTATATACAAAAACATGGATATTAAAACAAACCAAAAAAAATCTACCTGCAATAGAGCATGCTGGAAAATATGATAATGATGGGTGTGGTTTTGGTTTAACACTGGTTATTAACACCAACACTGGGACTATTTTACACTATTAATTAAACACTTAAAACACCTGAATCAGCACTGAAAAAGCAATACTAGGTAACACTGGCCAATTTGCTGTCCTTCAGAAAGTGAACACTTTACTACAAAACTTTGAAAGTGTCTGCTTCTACATTAGCCTATTCGGGAAATCACATTAGGGCTACGGCAAATTGCCTTACGTAAACTATCAAGCGTAGCGCGGCCTTTGGTCACGAAGTTCTGAAGTCTTTGTCTCCCTCTTATGGATAATTTGGGGAAGTGGTATATTCACAAGCGGAGCTTCCAAGTTCTGCCATCAAGTGTTTAGGTGTGGTGTTTTGCTGAGATGTGTGATTTAAAGGTAGACTCAGCTATATGACGTAGTGCAGAATGTACATAGTGGGTGAATTTCCGCAGAAAGTAAACAGCATAGTGGGTCAATTTCCACAACAACTAAGAGCGCGAGGCTCAACTTCTCCACTGTTTTGGTGCCCATGCGAATCACGCTGTGAAGAGCTTGAAGCAAACGCTTGCACATGCGCAGATACTGTGTGTGTGACTGCGTGAGAGAGAAGTCTTGCATCTCAATATCTGTTGTGCGCCTCGTGTTAACATAATTTCGCTGTCTACCTTTAATTAACAAAATGTCCCAATTAATATTATGCAACCAGACAAATATTTTTTAGACCGATTTGTGGGCTAAACCTAGATTTTCAACATTAAGGCTAGCAGATTAAGTTGCCAAACTATTCAGATAAAGTCATGTCCGTAATTATTGGCACCCTTGATAAAGATGAGCAACACATTATTGAGCTAGGCTGTATTGTATGCTCAAAACATTTTGGAAATCATATTAATTTATAATAATATAGTTACTCAGAGAAAAAAAAATTGTATAACAAGTAGCATAATCTAAAAAAGATAGGAGTCATATTTATTGGCACCCCTGTTTTCAATACTCTAGTACCCGCCTCTTGCGAGGATAATGACACTGAACCTTTTTCTAAAATGTTTTATATTGGAGAACATGTTGGGAGGGATCTTAGACCATTCCTCCATAAAGAATCTTTCCAGATCCTTGATATCCTTTGTCTGCTGTTATGGACAGCCCTCTTCAATTCAAACCACAGGTTTTCAATGGGGTTCAAGCCCGGAGACTGAGATGGCCATTGCAAAATGTTGATTTTGTTGTCAATTAACCATTTCTTTGTGGATTTTGATTAGTGCTTGGGGTTATTGTCTTGCTGGATGGTCCACTTGGCCTCTACCTAGCAGAGGCAACCAGGTTTTTGGCTAAAATGTCCTGGTACTTGATAAAGTTCATGATGCAGTTGACCTTAATAAGGGCCCCAGGTCCAGCGGAAGCAAAACAGCCCCATAACATTAAAGATATACCACCATATTTTACCGTAGGTTCGTAGCCTCAGGAAGTAGGGATGCTGAGGGTGCTGCAGCACCCCCTTAAAAATCATAATAATAATACAATATATACAAAATATCTATATTTTTTTGATACATTTTTTTTTCTAATAAAAGTAGCCCTTTAATAGTCCTGTATTAGCGGACGGATATAGCCACATGCAGCATGGGCAAAAACTTACTTTGAAATATTAGTAATTACGTTGAAATGTTAGCCTACTTGAATTAAATAAACTGTTCTTTCCTGCATCTTTATTGTTCAACACAAACAACTAGAGCTGGTCTATTTAGGCTGCGTTTACACAGGCAGACCAATTCTGAAAGTTTCTTCCACTAATTGATCGTTTGACCAATCACATCCGATCTTTTCACGTCAACTCTTTTTCAAGGAGTCAAAAGACCAATTAGCTAAAAAAAAAGTTCAGAATTGGGCTGTTAGTCTAAAGGAGCAGACAAGATTGCATAGTCCATCTTTATCAATTAAAGCAGTCAACTAATTGGTCATTATGACTTTTTAATGAATTGCTTTGATTCAATGCCGGGTCTGCATCTGCAAGAACGCCCTGAGTAGCCAAGGTAATCGACCTTTGGACATTTTCGTAACTGTGGTGCCAGACGTCATCTTCTCTCAAGGCTGTTTGTGCTCCTCCCTCCTCTACGTTTGGTGCTAATTGAAGGGAGAGGGGGAGTGTATAACGTATTTCTCTGTCAACTCAACGTTTAGCTGCGCCACTGTTTCTGTCACGACCAGTCGACAGATCCACCCACCCGCGACGTTTTTGTGAAGCGCGCGTGTGAGGAGTAAGATAAAGCTTATTGTGAAATATTTCGTGGCAGGCCTAGGCTATAGGATTTTATTGCGTTTCTTTAGTAATGTGGTTACTACGAAAATTGTAGGCGTATCTAGGAATCAGTCCAAAACACACAAAAGGAGCGGAACAAGGATATCCACTCCCTCTCAGACTTGCTGGGAAAGCAGGTTATTTGAGGACCAAACGGTAAGTGGAACATGTCCTACCTTACGGATGTTTGCGCTTGAAGTTGTATGAGGATAGGATAGAGCTCCTAGACATGTGGTATCCAACATTATAGTCGAGGATAGCCTATAAATAGTGTTTTGTTTGTCAATAGTTTGCCTACATTTAATCACATTTCTCACAACATGCGCGAGATTTGGTTCTTGTTTCTGACATGCATCCATCTCAAATCCAATCAGTAGCCTAAAATAAGAGTTGTGACGTTTCGTAGCAGGTTA
The DNA here is from genome assembly GCF_965601325.2 of Salmo salar. Lineage (NCBI taxonomy): Eukaryota > Metazoa > Chordata > Actinopteri > Salmoniformes > Salmonidae > Salmo > Salmo salar. Next base: position 67,817,210 of record NC_138293.1, on the reverse strand, counting down.
GGAGAGCTTTTTAGTTAACGTTCACTCTTTTCTTAACCTAATTATTCTGACCTGCTAGGTTAATTCTCCTAACCTGCTGCATAAGTTATCCTTACCTACGAAAGTAACTTTCGTCTGTACCTGTATACTATCTAGTAAAAAACAAGGTGGTGTAAGCTAGGCTAAGCAACATAATTAACTGAATACATACACTTTGAATAAAAACGCTGTCATACTCCTATAACAAATATACAACTGAATACACAATCACGTTGAATAAACAGTCATACTCATAGCCTTTAACAAACTGTTATTCAACAGAAGAGCAAACACCTAGTCATGTAAGTGTTTTTCACATGGATGTGATAGAGTTTCCCCAGTTTAGAGCTCTGCAGTCTCACACGCACATCATCACATGAGCCTAGAAGCAGCGCAGGAAAGGATGTTTCTGTTTATCTCAATTCCGGAGACATGACTAGACTGATCCAATATTTGGTTATTTCTGAGTCTTCTAGGGTGGTGACTGGTAAGCGACTAGGTAAAGATTCAGATCACAGGTTTTGTTAATCCATGAGTCAATGGTATTTTCAGAAAGCTATAGGTGGGTCTTAACCATGGGCCTGGAGGTTTTCCTGGTTGGTTCAGTCAGGAAACTAGTCATCTTAAAACATACCTTTTTGAACCACTGGACTGAACTAAACCATCATTCTCCCCCTCTTTTTCTATCCCTCCTCCCCCTCCAAGACACACCATGGAAGATAGCCCTCAGCGGGCTGTGCAAGGCCTGGGCTCCTTCCCGTGGTACGTGGGGGGGACTCAGGTTCTGGGCCTGGCCTGTGTGGTGATCACGGGCGTGTGGATGGGCAGCTATCACGGAGGCTACGCCTGGGATGGTTCGGGACAGGAGTTCAATGTACATCCCCTCTGCATGGTCCTGGGCCTGGTCTTTCTCTATGGAGATGGTAGGGCAGAACTAGAATTAAACAACTAAAATTAGAATTAAAACCATTCCTCCAGGAATTTAGTTAAACACCTTTTTATAAATCGCCTCAATTAATGGATCATTGTCCCAGTGATCGAATTGGTAATGTAGAGCAATAAAGTAGCTCTCCATTACTGCTGCCCTATGTACACAGACATGGAACACTGGTCACTTTTAATGTTTACCTACTGTTTTACCCACTTCATATGTGTATATACTGTATTCTAGTCAAGGCCTATCCTATTTAACTATTGCTGTACATGTCCTATTAATATCAATGTATTCTTCAGATATACTATTTATTCTATCCATATACTGTCTACACATCCCATCATGCATGTATACAATGTCAATTCCGGTGTATATGTATCTCACACACACACCGGACTCGACATTGCTTGTCCTAATATTTCTTATTTTACTTTTAGTTTTGTGTGCATTGTTAGATATTATTGCACTGTTGGAGCTAGGAACACATGCATTTTGCTACACCTGCAATAACATCTGCTAAATATGTGTATGCAACCAATACAATTTGATTTACTGGTAGCATGGAGAGATGGAGGTAGATGAAGAAAGGGAAGCTGAAGCCACAGTGTCTCTTCGAGCCACAATGGCAGTTGTCTTCTCTGTCTGCTCTGTTAGCCTAGGGGTCTTCTGACCTATTGCATTAGTGTGATGCTACACAGGGCACAGGCCTAAGGGCACACTCTGCAACAGGAATACATCCCTAATGCTATTAGGGTGGGGAGGAGCCGATACTTTATTTTGTTTGTTTCTAGGCTGTTGTTTCTCCCCCTCTCTGTGTGAGAGAAATTAGTAATGCTGGGATTTGTTCCCATAAATAGTACTATGATAAACAGTTGCAATGAAAGCATACGTTTTCCATTGGTCCCTGAATCGTGATTTTTTTCAGCCAATGACAATGTAAATAAAATCTCCTTTGTGGTGTCAAATAAAAAGGCTGCTTGTTATTACGTCAGCTGTAGCCTTTTGATTCCTAACCTTGCTATAGCAATTGAATTGGGACATTAAACCATAAAGGTCACTTGGCTATTAGTGTGAGCAGTCAGTCCAAATGGCGCTGGGATGAAAACACCCTCCAGGGGAACCAGCTGTCCTTAGTGGGATCGGGAGACAGACAGTAAATACAATTGCCTGGAATGTTGTTTCAGTGTTTCTGCAAGGTTAATATCATTTCTTTATAATTGTAGTAATACAATAACTCAGTTGAACAGTTGTTTGTTGTGTTCTCATAGCATTTCTGTAACATTTCTATGCTAACCAACCCTATGTGTTGCTGAGACCTTGGTGGCAGCTACTTGTTAAGTGTTTGTGAAAATGTATTATAGTGGTCTTGTTGAATGACTTCTGCCCCACTCAAAGCCTCACTTTACTTAACCTTCACCTCAGGCTCACTGGGACTAAAACACCCCCATAACTACCCTGATTCACCCTTTCTTTTGTAGCATCATACCTGTTATTGCCTTTGCCATGTTGGGTGTGATTATGGTACTATGACCAAAGTAATGACTAACCTTTTTTAAATGGTTACAGCAGATTAAGCTGCAAAAGCAATGTTTGAAGGTGAACAGTTTTATTTTACTGTGTCAAGTCTGACCACTCTATATTTAGACAGGCTTGACTTTATTATCATCTTGTGGAAATAATTATATTTGAATAGTCTTATGTGAGTGTTAACCAGCCTTGTTTGTCTCTCACAGCGATCCTGGTGTACAGAGTATTTAGGAATGAAAGCAAACGCAACGTCAAGATTCTCCATGCTGTGCTCCACCTTCTCGCCCTCATTATCAGCATAGTGGGTAAGGCCTGGGTGGGTGTCTGTGTCTAAGGGCAAGACTTGTTGTTTTGGCCCTTTCCCCTTGAACCCAAACATCTAAACTATTCTACATTTGTAGCTATTGTGTGTGTGTGTGTATATGTAAAAGGAAAATACCTAACCTAGCTAGCTAGTGTATATGTATGAGAGACATGTCTTACGTGGTGGGACAAACAAGTGGACTTATCTATCGCAGGGTCATAAATAGGTTCTCTAGGGCCAGATCAGTCATTCAGACTAGAGGTCGACCGATTAATCGGCTTGGCCGATTTTAATTAGGGCAGGTTTTAATTAGGGCAGGTTTCAAGTTTTCTTAACAATTGGTAATCCGCCTTTTTGGATGCCGATTACATTGCAATCCAAGAGGAGACTGCGTGACAGGCTGACCACCTGTTACGGGAGTGCAGCATCAAAAGGACCTTGTGGCTGCAAGGAGCCAAGGTAAGTTGCTAGCTGACATTAAACTTATCTTATAAAAAAAATCTTCACATAATCACTAGTTACCTACACATGGTTAATGATATTACTAGGTTAACTAGCTTGTTCTGCGTTGCATAAATTAACAGGCACCGCATTGGTTATATCATCGAATCACAACCTACTTCGCCAAACGGGTGACGATTTAACAAAAGCGCATTCGCGAAAAAGCACAATCGTTGCACAAATGTACCTAAACATCAATGCCTTTCTTAAAATCAATACACAAGTGAATTTTTTTATTTTATATATTTTTTTAAAACATGCATAGGTAGTTAGAAGATTCATGTTAGCAGGCAATATTAACTAGTGAAATTGTCATTTCTCTTGCGTTCAGTGCAAGCACAGCTAGGGCACACACATCATCATTATTTTGTTTAAGTTAGCTAAGAGATGGTGAGGGGAGAAACTAATGGTGATGGCATGGCTCCCAGGGAACTGGCGAGGTAAAAATGTTTACAAACGTAGTAGGCTATGAACATGGGTAAGATGAGACTGCGCATGCTAACCACGAATCAGTGGTGCGGCATGGGCGTGTAAAGCTGAATCACAGTAGCCTGCGTCATGTACTGAGGTCTGGAGTAGTCATGGAAACAGGAAGGTGTATCCAAATGGTCATCAGTTTAAACGCTGAAATCTGCCTTCAGGCAATCCTTACTGACTCAGAGAAACATTTGGTTTGCAAGCAGGGCATCATGTAAATAATACCCACATCCATACATGGCGGTAGGTAAAAAAAAAAACCTGTACATTGTAACATTCATTGATATGTACTAAGTCATAATTGATCAACATTGTTCTATACAAAATGAATGGGAAAGGTTGACAGCATGTATCATTATATCTCCTCAGGTATCGTGGCTGTGTTTGACTTCCATAATCATAACAAGATCCCCAACATGTACTCCCTCCACAGCTGGTGTGGCATGCTCACCTTTGTTCTCTTCTGTGTACAGGTCAGCCCTCGCCTCTCCTTCTGTGCACACATGTAGTCGCGCGCACACACAAACCAAGCTAATAATTTTAACTTCCTTTTTCCTTGTATCAGAATTACAATTAATGTACTGTTTGCACTGAGAACCTAGCTGTATACAGGCAGTAGCTCTCATATTACATTCTAATAGGCATAATCGTTTAACATTGGTCCTCTACTCCCTCAGTGGCTGATGGGGCTTGGTTTCTTCCTCTTCCCTGGGACGTTAATGGCGCTGCGGAGCTGGTACCTGCCACTACATGTCTTCTTTGGCCTGGCCATGCTCGCCATGTCCCTAGCCACCTGCCTACTGGGGATTTCAGAGAAATTGTTCTTCAGTATCCAGTGAGTATTACTATGCAGGGGCTCAGTTCTAATATCCTACCACCACGTACAATGAAGAAATGTATACAAATGGCATGGATTTTAAGTGGTATGCTAAAATACACAATTATTGGGTGAAAAGTATTTTGGGCCTCCCGAGTGGTGCAAGGTACTGCATCGCAGTGCCACTAAAGATTCTGGGTTCGAGTCCAGGGTCTGTCGCAGCCGGCCGCGACTGGGAGACCCATGGGGCGGCGCATAATTGGCCCAGCGTCGTCCAGGTTAGGGGAGGGTTTGGCCAGCAGGGATGTTCCTGTCTCATCGTGCACTAGTGACTCCTGTGGCAGGCCAGGTGCAGTGCACACTGTTTGGTGCCATATGTTATGCTCATCTTGATGAGTCACACGGAAATATTATAACTAATGATTCTTTACAAATGTTGTCATTTCACATTAGGATGTACTGTATCACAACAAACTCCATTGCTATAATACAGAAATCCTTTTTCTTCCCAGGCACACATATTCACAGTTTGTCCCAGAGGGGATCCTTGGTAACATGCTGGGACTGCTGCTAGTAGCATTTGGGATTCTGGTAGGCTACGTGGTGACACGGGAGGACTTCAGGAGACCCCCACACCCAGAGGAGGAGGCCTTATCTGTGCACTTTAAGACCCTGACTGAGGGGGGAGGGAGCCCCACCTCGCCTTAAACCAGAAAACACTCTGGTCTGAAAAGCTACTGTGTGCTCAGGCTTTTATTTAAAACAATCTGGTGTATGAGAGCTGGGCTGGAACAAAAGCCTGCACACCCAGTATCTCTCCAGGTCCAGCTGGAGATCTGGCTGATATGCTGTCTTTATTTCATGTCACATCGAGCTGTTCTACACCCACTTGTGGTGAAATGGAGGTAAGACAGGACGGATTTGACTAATGTATTTAATTACTGCCACATTAGCCATCACAAAAGTGCCATATTAGGTCTCTAAAAACAAAATAGCCTTTGCTAAGTGTTCAGTGAGGACAAAGCCATGTGTCCAAGCCAATTAGTTGTGCCTTCATCTAGGGCAGTAGGGTTATACTTTGTAATATCAGAAGTTACTCCTTGTTTAACAAACTCAGTCATGACTTTCAAGCTTGTGATAAATTTAGAAGTCGCAGTTCATTCAGGGATATGTTCATTGTGACAAAATTAATATTGAATTAATCTGTTGGCAGTGTTGAATTTATGATAAAGGATGCACAAAGTTGTGACTGAACGATGCCTGGATTTTTGGGGTTGAATTCTAAATTACCCCTAGGCACTCTTCAAGCAGTTTCTTATCCATTCCTTATGTTTGGCTGGGTTGAATTTTCACCATTGATTCAGGGTTTCCCCGGGCCACCCCAGACGTTTTCATATTTTAGTTTTAACCCTAAAGCACACCTGACTCAATCAGTCAAAGGCTTGATGGTTACTTGACTAATTGAATCTGGCGTGCCAGTTAAAATAAATGTAAAACTTCTGGGGGGGGGGGGGGCCCTAGGAGAGGGTTGGGAAACCTGCTACCACCTATCCAATAGTTACAGGGGCCAGTTTTTCTGATCAGATTAAATCTTAGCATTGGGTAATTTTCTGTTTTGAAATACCCAAAGGTAGTGATTAGGATATTCCGTAGCATTAAGTCTGTAGAGCATTGCGCTTGCAGGATAGTGGGTTTGATTCCCGGGACCACCATATGTAAAAAAAAAATATTTAAAAAAATTATGTATGCACGCATAACTAAGTCGCTTTGGATAAAAAGTGTTTGCTAAATGGCAAATTTTCACATCACACTTGGTGGATTTAGAAAGGCACTACAACCAAGACGTTTCAATTTAACTAAGGTGGGGAGGTTTAAACGTTCTTACATTAAATCGACTGCAGTATAGGTATGTGGTCAGTTATATTGAGGAGTGTCAAATAAATGCATGTTCTTTTGTGATATACAGACATTTATCTTAGTTCCTTTAATGTGTTTCACTATGACAGTGTAGGCCTACTCAAAGCACTGAAAATCCAGATTCTGTGATCTTAATATTGTAAGATCTGATCCTTAAAAAAAAAGAACTAAATTGATCTGATCTTGATTTGCAAAATATGGGGTTACAGAATCATTTATCTGGGCTAAGGGGTCAATTTGGTGTTCAGTAAAGATCTTTATGCTTCTGTGGTGTAAAATGCTCAGTGCTAGTGTAATAGAAGGGTGTTATAGTATGTGTGCCAAACTGGATTTAATTGTACAATAAGCTGCTTATCTGTATCCATGTTTGCTGCATATGATTGACTGTTACACCAAAACCATTGTATTTAAGAGAAGATGTATGACTATTGTAACTTGCTTTGTTCAAAGCATCTACTTGTCCTCATATTTAATCAATAATGTAACTAAGATTACTTTAGATTCAATATCGCTACCTCTCTTCACTTGTGGAAACTTGTTCTATACAATAGGCACTGCTGACTTATTAAAACCTATATTGCCTTCCTATCACTTATTAAAGATGCATGACTCAATAGGTGTGTTTTTGGGTGTGCTTTGTTTGATATAGTCTGTGTCAATGAGACGTCGCCACTGATGATGGTGTAAAGGAGCCGACCCACAGTTTCTTTGAAGTGGTAACCATTTTTAAATAAGTACATTTTACAATCGCTTAACTGGGTTAAAAACACGTTTCTTATTACCTTCTCGTTTCAAAACGCCACAACTCACATATACAGACAATTTACAGAACTCTGCTCAGCAAGCCCAAATAAACGTTTGCCTTCCAAGAGAAAAAAGATGGCTGTTCCCTCGCCCTGTACTCTGCCTCCCTCTCCAAATATTGCTAAACTGCTATACAAACAAATATTACATGTTTATATCAGCATGGGAGTAAGCAGAGAACAAACATGCATTTCTTTGCAGCACAGCATGTACAATTATTTACAAACTATTAAAAAAAAAAAAAGTTTATTGAAAATAAATGTTATTTTGGGTGTTAATCCAGACAGATGGTATTGACAAGTCCCTCCTGCAACAGGCTCAGATGTAGGGTTAACCTTTGATATTAACAAGAGGTGCATCCAATCAACTGGCTCATTCATTTCCTTCAACATCCTGGTTGGAGTGTTTATGAACCGATCGGAGAGGCTCCACCTATTACCAATACACAGTAAATAATTATAAATACAAATGTTAGCCCAAATGTTTAAGTAAATAAAAATATAAACTTCACATGTTCTTGTAAGAGAAGTATCTGTTTCCAGCTGATTGTTGTTCATACTAAGTGCCAGTAGGGGATAAAGGGTGTTACCAAACTGGTGGGTAAACTGCACTGTAATTGTGTTGCATTGACTTGCATTAAATCAAAGGTATGAGATCCATCACAATTGACAACCTTGTATAGCTAGATCATAATCTAGTCCAACAATGTAATGTAGCCTAGTCTTGACACCACTTTCATCTAGTTTCATAAATGCACTGTAAAAGAAAGTATAACCGAAATGTAGACATTGGATGGTTTTGTACGTTTCTGAATATATAGGCTGACTTCAACAATTGATAACTCGGTTTACATCCTTAACCTAAATATTAGCTTTGGACCCATTTTTGTTCTATATTGAAGACACCGTTTGACCACCTAAATTCCATTGTTTAATAGAAAGCATTTTGTGGATGGATAAAAATAGTCCTTCAATGACCACTTGGGTCATGTGTGCATGCTGCCAACATCTTTGACCCTTTAGTGGCCAAAACTGTATGTAGTACAGTGTTATGTTTGAATACCTGCAGCTTTGGCTGGTAGAGATAATTCAACTGTAAAAGGAAACATTCAAGTTATTGGAAAATAAGAAATGCCCGTTTCCCAAAAGCTTCACAAAGCCTGCTGCATGTCACTTCTTGAGCAAAAAAAAAAACACAATCCAATGGAAATAATATATATAATGTATTTTACAAACATAACTTAAATGATAAATATTACTTTTTGTTGTTGCTTTTCCTATGTACACGTATGTTGAAGTCTCTTTTCAGTCACATTTACATCAGAGAACATGGTCATCTTAGTGAAGGGCGCCCTTCTATTGAGACATTCTGAAGAAGGCATTGAGAGTTTGGACTTCAACAGGGTAAGCAGGGAAGTGCCCATGGCTTGAGTCTGACCATCCCAGGACAGGCATTCAGGGGCAGGGAGAAAACGGCAGGCAGCAGTCTCCCCTGCTTGAGATCTGGAGGTTTCCAGGTCAGGGTGTGTGTTATTAGTCCTCCTACAGGCTTTTCCAACAGACTCAAGTTCCTAAAGTTGTGGATCATCCCTGCCCCCTCCACTTTGACTACAAACTACTCTGCAAACAGAAGGCCAACACATTCCGGAGTATTGGAGGTGTTGGACTAACCTGGCAAACTGCAGTGTTATGCTTTCTTGTATTCATCCATAGTGAATGGTTGTGAAGGACAGAGGCAAAGAAGATGCATGGGAGGAGAGTTTAAATGTGTTGGTCTGCAGTAGTGTTGCCTTCTCAGTCTCATCACATACCCTTGGGGTTGTCTCTAAGTCATTGCAAATCAAAATATCTGCAGGCTTATCAGTCCTCTCCCTCAGTCCCTCCCTACACGTTTGACTCCACGAAAGGTCTCTTTGGTTTGATAGGGGACGTGGGGCCCTGCCTGTCCCTGGAGTGCTGCATGTACTCGCTGTCCTGGTAGGCCTGGGCCACAGGCAGCGTCCGGGCCACCTTGACGTCCGGGTAGGTGGGCGCCTGGCTCACGCGGCCCATGCCGTCTGCCCGGCCGTCCCGTGAGCTGTTAGCTGGTGGCTGGTAGTAGTCATCGTCCAGGAGGTGTCCGTTGTGGGCGTTGTTGGTGCGGTTGTAGTAGGCGATGTGTCCCAGGCTGGACTGTTGGCTGTAGCCATGCTGAGGGCCAATGTTCCCTGGAGACGTGGCGGAGCTCGTCACCACCGTGTCCAGGGAAGAGATGGCCCAGGAGCGCCCTATTGTCTGCGGTTGCGGTGGCAGGTACTGGTGAGTCCGCGCCGTCTTGTCGACAATGCCCATGAAAGGTGTGTTTCTGGAGCGGAGCGCCTTGTCTGGGTACGTCCCTCCCACCACCCTTATGTCGCTTCCCTGCGGAGGAGAGACAGGCGAGAGGTCGTCGCAGTAGACACTACCATCCTCGTAGGACAGCTGTAGAGGGATTTCCATCTGCTGGGCCGAGGTGGAGCACCGGAAGCCTGGGGCTAGATTAGCTGCAGAGACCCCACCCAGGCTTGTGTTGGAGGGGGAGAAGCGGAGGCCTACGCTCTGGGAGTGCATGAGGGGCCGGGGAGTGGGTGCGTGTGGCTTTGGCTCTGCGCTGGTGGCACTGACAGGTCGGCGCAGGCAGTGTGGGTTCTCCGGTGATCCCAGCGCCGCCTGGTGCTCCATCTCTAACTCCATCTCCATCTGAGGTGAGACAGGGTAGTACGCTGCCGACTGGCTGCGGCTGATCTGGGGGGCCTGGCCGTAGCGCGGACCTCCAGGCCGGTAAGCTGAGGAGGGCCGTTGGGGGAGTTCGTCCTCCATTGGGACCATCTGGATCCCACCATGTTGGTACAGTGCTCCTGCACTGAGGCTGGCCTGCACCTGCAGCGTGGACCTCCCTTCCAGGGCACTGGGGTATATATTCACCCCGTCCCCGAGCTCGGCCAGGTCGGGGGGGAGGCGGGTGCTCATGGAGTGGGCCATCTGGCTGTAGGCACTGGTGCCCAGCACAGCACTGGAGTGCACAGCGGAGCTGGGCTGGTTGGTGCGTACGATCTGGGCCTTGGCAGGCTGCAGCCACTGGCCCTGCTGGGGAGGCTGCTGCTGGGAGGGCAGCTGGAAGGAGCGCTGGCTGCTCATCTTAGACAGCGGAGACTTGGGCCGGCCGGGTATCTGCTCCGACTGGTAGCGGGCTGAGGCCGACTGTGGCCGGTACAGACCTCCTCCGCTCTCTGAGGTGGGGCTGGCGCGGTACTGAGGCCCCCGGCGGAGAGGCGAAGGTGGTGGGCTGAAGTTGTACGGCGTAGAGGAAGCCTGGTGGGCTGGGGAGGTGTGCGGGGGGCTGGGCCGGTAGTGGGAGCTCTGGTGCGTCGGGGAAAGTGACGGGGAGGTGGACTGGTAGCCTTGGCGCGTGGGGGAGGACATGGAAGGGGGGCTGGGGGGCAGCTCGAAAGCCTGGACCATGGAGGGGCCTCCGGAGAGGTAGGGCGAGTTGCGGTGGCACGGGGAGGGGGGCAGGCTCTGGATGAGGGGCAGGCCAGAGGGGCTTGAGCGGGGTTCGGGAGTCATGCCCATGGGGAGGCTCTCCAGGTCGTCCTCGTCCTCTTCAAACAGGTCCTGCACTGGCTGCATGTCCTCCAGGCGGGGCTCCAGGGACTGGGGAGGGGGCGGGGCCTGCTCTCGGGGAGGGGATGGGGGAGGGTCCAGCTCCTGTTGTTCCTCGAACTGAAGACACTCCTCCTCCACCCTCTGCAGCAGGCGCTGGATCTCCCGGTTGTTGGGGCAAAGGAGGGTGGCCTCATTCAGGTCCTCCAGGGCTGCGTGGAACTGCCTGAGGTGGATACACGAGGGGGTGAAGAGGGGAATATCAAGAGAGATAAGAGGGAGATTGAGAAAGAAGAGAAAGCATTAATGAGGGAGGAGCAGGAGAGGTGGAGGGGGTACAGATGAACATGACAAAGCATGAAACCAAAGACCGTGAGGGAGTAGCATGTGGTCAAAATGACAACACCACAACTGCTCAAACTACTTGCCCTCACATAGTAGTCAGACAAAACATTAAAAAAAAATCGCTAAAACATTAAAAAATGAGCCATGACAATGAGCAAGAGAATGAACAAGTCATAGGGCTAAGGGGATACAGGATGTGTAAGCAGACATAAAAACCACTGAACATGACATAGGGTGAAAAACATGGCCAAAATGCTCATGAACTCTATGTCCCCATGTAGTCATCCGTCTACAGCGCATTGGAAACCTGGTGATCATGTGACATAAAAGGGCCCAATTGGATCCTAAGGCTGAGCTCACTCTGCGCTAGGCCTCCGCCTCCCTGTTCTCCCCGTCGCTACGGTTACCTGCTGCTGCGCTTGGCGCGGGCTCTGGCGTAAAAGGCCTCGTACGATTTGGATTTCAACTCTAGCGCCTTGGTAGCAAACTCCTCAGCCATCCCAAAGTCCTGCAAGCAACAACAGCAACAGGGCCGACAGTCATTCACAGAGCCACGCGTGGAGCGGAACATGAGTCAGAAATGAGTCAGAGGTGAGTCAAAAATGAGTCAAGAGATTAATGGATAAAAGGTTATAGATGAGTTGTACATAGAACCATGTACAAAGTCAAACATGAGCCATATGAGAGTCATTCAGGAGTCTTGTATCAGTCATACAGAGTAATACAGAAGTGAATAACTGAGTCGATGATATCGATGGAAACTTGGGTTCAGATAGAAGACACCCAAGAAAAAAAAAACTGAAAGACAAATGGGCGACACTGACAAATAAAAAATAATACATGAGTCCATGACGAAACCCCGTAAATTGAGCAATTAAAAACATTGATATGAACACACACAGGACACGGACTTTCAGAGACATACAAACACAAAAGACAAAAGCACATTCACACACACAGAAACCGCTGTTGCACTGCTCTGTCATTAGAACCTCAGCTGGACACTATTGCCCTGACCCAAACCAACCTCCCCTTGCACCTCCTCTAAAGTTACCAGAGCTACAAACACAAACCAAAACCAAGCAAACTATAAGAGGGAATGGAAGATGCAGGGATATGGGCCTAGGTTAGATGAGGCTAGAGTTGAGGGAGATTTACCTTCAGCTATTATGTTGAAGTCTGATCTACTGTACATTTTTGCACAATGATATTGCTGTCATCAACCTTTTGAAACCAATATTTTTACACAGCTTAAATCCACGTGCGGATTTATAATCTATCAGAGGAGCTAAATATCTTTATATGGGTCGTTGTATTGTAAGCACAATGAACAAGCATACATCCAAATGAGGGATAATAAAGTTATTTTGTATTGTAATGTCTTGGTAAACCTTGCAGATGGTAATGCTGTTGAGCGTAAGCAATAAAAGCAGCTCCAGTCACAGCCAGGTGGGGTGAGGAGATAGGAGGGTGCCGTGGGGTGTCACTCACATTCATTTTCCTCCGGCAGCGGGACAGGTTGAGGAGGAGGGACACCTTGAGCTCTCTGAAGGTCTTGAGGTCCTCGCTGAAGCCCTCGCGGGGGAACTTCTTTAAGGCGTACTGGTACCGCTGGGCCGCCTCCTTCACTTTACCTTTCTACAGGACGGGTAGAAGAAAAAACCCTCAGAAAGGCGAGAGACTAGCACGGTTTGGCACCACAACAGTAACCCTCAATGACAGCTGTGATATATTGCTATATTCTAGGAAGGGCTGACCTTGTAGAAGCCATCTCCTTCCTCTATCAGTTTGCTGAGCAGGACGATCATGATGTCGGGTTTGGAGGTGGCCATGGCCCAGGTGGCCGGACCTGGTGGAAGACAGCAGGGGGCATGATGGGTAACGGGGAGTGGTCGGAGGAGAGTGGCAATGACAGGAAGAGGGAACTTGTCTCAGAGTAAAAGGACTGACAATGAGAAGGACAAGAGAGAAAGGAGCAGGGTGAAGTTGCCCCTAGACGCTGATCTAAGGTCTGTTTTGTTTTTCCCCTCCAGTAATGGTTTAAGTTAGCATTTAGAGGGTGCAAACTGATCCTAGATCTGTAGGTAGGGGCAACTTCACCTCGGAGTGGAGCGAAACCAGTTGACAGATCGAGATGATCATGAAGCTCTACCCAAGATAAATATGGCGTGACTTACTGAGACAGACAGGTTTGGGGTTTCTTTGCCCCTGCATGTGCCATTTAAGCGCTCAGCTAACAGATGGATACATAGATATTGACGTCATACCTGGTGCAGGAAGGATTTGACTCAAGAACAGAATCAGTAACTTAATCTCTAGTAAAGCCACTGGGAAAACGATCAACGTATTTATGTTCCAATGCCAATCTCACCCAACATGAATACACAATAATATCTCATTATTAGCCAGAGTTATTCTGTGTTATTCTGCATGCTGTGTAAGGGGGGACAGGCAAGCACAAGCCATGCCAGAGCAGAGGGGTTCACACATGCATTTATGGCTTCCCACCAGCAGGGGGAACACATGGACTGTGGGCCTTGTTGTGGTGTTTGTCACAATCTCTTATCGGGCAGTGGATGACTTGGATGGTTAGCTCACTTCACAAAGCCACATATAAATAGTAAGGAGGGTAAAAAAAGAGGACGAGAGAGTGAGAGCAGAGATGTATATAGAGAGAGGGCAAACTGTGTGTTACCTCGGGGTCGACTGGGAAGAGTCTGATATCCTGATTACGGAGAGGGGGCGGAGCCAGGGTTATGAGTGACAGGTTAGAAAAGGGAGTTAGGTGGGTGAAATGAGAGGAAACAATGAAACCAACCCAATAAGAGGAACCAAGAGGAGTGTGTGTGTGTGTGTGTGTGTGTGTGTGTGTGTGTGTGTGTGTGTGTGTGCGCGTGAGAGAAAGTGAAAAGTGAGTGAGTAGGGAGGAGGGAGTGAGTGAGATGAAGAAAAGAACAGAAAGAGGCAGAAGTGAGAAGCTGTGGCCAAAAAAGTGTCAGCAAAAGAAAAAGGTGCAACAGCAATGTCAGCAGCAGTAGGAGCAGAGGGAGGGGCCTCACATCCACCATTATAAACATGGTGGAAACAGAGGGGGGGTTAGTGGTGACTGGGGAGGAAGGCATGGCATAGCCTAGGTGAGCACCAAACCACATAGGGAAGAGATTCAGGCAGTAGTTGACAACATTCTAGGAGTCAATGGCCACTATAGTCCTACCGAGGGGAAACACCAGTATACTAAATAGAACTGCAACTGATTAAAGTTGTAGCTAAACCACTGAGGCTAATGTAGAACAATATTGCAAAATTAGAAGACAGTCCTATATACCAGTGTTTTAAATCTGTGTGTGACTAGTGACCTCTGGTCAGTTCGTACCCATCTTGGCTCCCTTCTTGAGCAGAGCCACCACCACAGAGGTGTTCCTGCAGCCCACGGCCCGGTCCAGAGGTCGCATCCCACTGTAGTCCACATGCTCTATCATCGCCCCGTGGTCCACCAGATACTGCACCTGGAGACAGACGGACGGACGGGGAATAAGAGAAGGAAGATGGGAGTTTAAAGGATGAAGAAAATTTGAGGGGGAAAATGAAGAGGAGGAGGAGAGAAAGAACAGAAGAGCATTGTACCTTTTGGTACTTATTCCATTCAACAACAGTGAAAACTTTCCCCCTGCTGCACTGCCACGGGGAGGTCAGCAATGTGGCGACCAGCGACCACTTACCACTTCTGAGTCTCCGTAGAAAGCGGCCAGGTCCAGGGGGGTGCGTCCACTCTTATCGGCGTGGGCGGTGGCCGCGCCCCTCTCGACCAGGCAGCGCACCAATGGCATGTGGCCCTTCAGACACGCCCAGCTCAGAGCAGTCAGACCCTCCTTGTCCATCAGGGCCAGAGACGCACCTGCAAGAGGGGGTTAAAGGTCATGTTTTCATGGCAGCCAGGGTCATAACATGGCCACTTGGCAGCTGTTTTGTCCATTACTAAATACTACACATACTTTATGTCTGCTACATGTTGCCCATGTGGAAGTCAAACCTACACTTTTGCAGTTGCCTTTGCACTTTTACACTAGGTACTCTGAACCAATGAGAGTAGTAGAGTGGGTGGTGGTGATGTTGAGGGTGAACTGAACTCTGACCTTGTGCCAGTAGGAACTCTGCTGTGCCGAGGTGGCCCTCTGAGGAGGCCATCATGAGGGGCGTGCGGCCCTGCTTGTCTGCCATGTTGACGTCAGCTCCGTGGTTCAACAGCAGGTCCACTATCTGAGGAGGAAGAAACCAAATAGTATGTAGCTACGTTAGTATTTTTTGCCACCATTGTTCTCTATCATTGCCAGTAGTGTATTTTAATATTTCCAATTCAAGTTGTATGGCTTTGTGACTTGAAATAATGAATGAGTGCGAAATTCAAAAGTGCCCACCCACCTGCCAATGTCCCTGGCGTACAGCGCTGAAGAGAGGCACGATGCCCCGGCGGTTAGGCTGTCCCACCGCTGCCCCTTGTTCCAACAGCAGCCTGCACACATCCAGCTTCCCCCTGCCTGCTGCTGCAGTCAGAGCTACAGTGGGAGAGGGGGAAGCCAGGGTCAGTGTGGGTAAAAGCATTCGACAGACTTTGATACAGTCATAAACAAACACACCAAAATAACACGTACCAGTCTCTCCCCAGAGTGTGTCAAAGTTGTTGATCTGTGCTCGCTCCTCATCCTCCTCATCCTTCTCTGGCAGGTCCAATAGGTAAGAGGCGATCTGTACAGGAGACAACATTCAGACTTAGTGTGTGTACGGTGTGTGTGTGTGTTTGTGTGTGTGTGCACATGCGTGTGTACCTCTGTGTATCCCATGCTGGCCCCTGCTATAAGGGCCTGCTGGACAGCGTGACTCTTGGTGAAGGCTCCTTGGGGCTGTCCGTCAGGGTTCCAGTCACTCTGCATCAGGAACTTGACCACCTGCAGGTGTCCTCGCAGTGCAGCGTGCACCAGCGCACACTGACCGTTCCTGTCCAGGTGGTCCACCTACACACAGGGAGAAAGAGGGTTATTATACACATGCATACACACAGACGTCACATGCAGACACTGTTCAAAAATACCTATTGGTACATTTTCCCCAGTAGGTGCCAACATGGCTGCCAGAGAGTTATATCGTGTTGTGTAAATGTATCATAATGCTGTTGTAATAAACCTCAATTGCCAAAGTGACAGTATGCACAGTAGTGGTGATTGGTCCCTGACCTTGGCCTTGCAGGCGCAGAGCACAGTGACGATGGACAGGTGTCCAGCGGCGGCGGCGTAGCCCAGCGGGGTGAGGCCGCTGTCCGACTCCCCGTCTACGTGTGCTCCGTTCTCCAGCAGCAGGCCGGCTGTCTCCGTGTAGCCCAGGTGGGCGTGGACACACAGCAATGGGGCGTTGTTCAGAACCTCAGAACGGTAGTTAACGTTGGCTCCGCCTAGGACCAACAAACGGCTCACCTAGAGGGAGGAGTGTCAAATATATAACCAATACACCAAACATTTAATGCAATAGTGCTTTGGTTAGGCCACTGCTGGTGTGAGTATGTCCAGTACCTTGATGTTGGGTGTGTAAAGGTTCCTCAGTGAAGCCAGAGCAGTGGAGAGCCCCTCTGTGCTGTAAGAGACCCACAGCCCCTGCAGGACTGACGAGGAGACCCCAACCTTCTTACTCAGGCCCTGTGGAGAAGATAACAGTAATATCAACAACAGTGTTACTGCACAGTGGGTAGAAGCCATTGACCCAGATGTTGGATGTGTGTTAGCGTGCTGTAGTGATGTCTTGTGTGGTGGTGTGTCGTTACCTTGAAGATGTGTGCTTTGAGGATGTGGTGGCCCAGCTCTATGGTCTGCTGCCGGTTCAGTTTGCCCTCCTGACGTGAGAACCAGAAGGCCAGGAGCGTGTGGCCACTCCTACATTCAAAGAGAGAGATGGAGAAGGGAGGAAGAAAAAAAGAGTGAAAGTGGAGAAAGATAGATGTAGAGAGAGGGAGAGAAATTAAGAACAGAAAGCTCCACAAATTCAAGCTGTAAACATTGATGTTCCAGGTACACGCTGGATTTGCAGAGGGTCTGTTTGTTCCTCTGAATGGATCAGTGTCTCCTTACCTCGGGTCACAGAGGAACTTGGTCTTCTCCCCGTCCTCCCTCCAGATGAGCCACTCCCTGAAGGAGGGGTGTGTGAACATACGTGTTCCATCCCTCCTCCGCACCAGGAAGGGTGACAGCAGCTCCAGTCTCCCCTGGAAGTCTTCCCAGTCCAGGGCAGGGCCTCGCACGGCACCAGCGTTCACTGCCCCGTATGCCTGCTCGTCCGTGAGGGGGTGGAGGGAGGCCACGGCCACGTTAAGCAGGGGGAGGGCACGCTCGAAGGACGACTGGGTGGGGAAACGCATGTTGAGCTGCAGGAGGTACACCTCAGCCAGGCTCACCGGCACCACCTGGGGGGAGACATGGAGAAACACCTCAGGTCAGTTTTGTAAGGAAACATCCTATGAACTTTCACAGAGAGAGATAAACACACACAAACAGGCAGAGTATGGAACACAAGCAAAAACCTTGAGAGACATACAGTATATAGCTCCAGAACCGAGACACCGACTCACCTTGAAGCTGGAGCTCTTGAGCACCAGGTAGCCCTTCTCGATGAGGTCCAGCGTCAGCTTCAGGTAGAGGTAGGAGCCGCGGCTCAGGGCCTTGAGGTGGGTGCTCAGCTTGGCGAAGGCTGCGTTGTCCAGACGCCCGTTAAGAGACACGTTGCTCTGGATCTCAGCACTGCCCTGGATCCGCTGCAGCAGATAGCCCTGCAGGTCAGGAAGAGAAAGGAGTTTAGCATCATGATAACTCGGGGTGGGGGGGGGGGGGGTAATACTATCACCATGACTGCTTTTATCACAATAGTTGATGATAATAATTTAAAATCAATATTGAGTACTTTTACTACAATGATTGAGGTTGAAGTGAGAGATGACTATCAGAGAGTAAAGATGTCAGACAGATGGTTTGGTGTAAACCTGAACCCTACCTGCAGGTCCTGGTCTATGGCATCATTCTCCTCCAGGCGGTCAAGAGAGATACGGTGGAACGGGAGGGGATGTGTGATCTCCTGTAGGGAGGTCCTGACAGTGACCACCAGTTTGAGCCAGGGAGGAAAGCGTTCCATGGTCTTACACAGGAAGGAGGTGATGGTGTCGCCGTAGTCCGGCTTGTGGAACTCTGCCTCATTCAGCCCGTCTACCAGAATGATCAGGTCCTCCTCACATGCTATCTTCCTCTCTGATGAACACAAAGACAACAAGGTTCTTTATCAGGACAAGGAGTGGAAATAATGAACTATTAGCTACTGAGATGGGACATTTAGTTGTTTTTTGGAAAACATGAATGGAGTTGGCCCAAACCCTGAGAGAAAATAACAAGTTATCAAATGACCAGCTCCTATGCAGTTCCATAAAACCTTGAACACCCCTGACCTCTGTGCAGGATGTCGAGGGGCTCCAGCACGCCCCTCCTGAAGGCATTGAGGGGGTCCTGGACACAGGAGCGCAGACTGAGGGTGCTCTGCAGGTGGGGCTCCCGCAGCAGCTGCTCCCTGTAGGCCATGAGCTGGGGTGCCCGGCACAGCAGAGCCGCCACATTGTGGACAAACTCTGGCACCAGGCACGTGTAGGCGTTGTCGGCCTGGCAGTAGTGGTATGCCACCACCTGGGGGCGATAGAGAGTGTAAGTGAGTGTGTTGGGGGAGATTTAAAAAAAAGATTACTTTTATATAGGTGATCCCATTGAAATTGAAAATATATTTTATCTAGATATCTCTGATTATCACACTTTATTTTTCCAAAGAGAGAGGTACATTTAACAATCCACAAGCATTTCGCTACACACGCAATAACATCTGCTAAACACGTGTATGTGACCCCCAAAAAATTATTTCAAGAGGGCGCAAATCAACCCACACAAGTATATTCCGTCTTGAATCTTCAGCACGTAACAATGAAATAAAACACAAACCAAACAGGCCTACGTGACATTCTGTGCCAAGTAACCACTATTATCTTTATGACACAAGAGAGTTAAAGCAGACTGAAGCACAGCTACAGATTGAGGCTTCATTAAAACATTGTTGAAAAACAATACCATGTTACATTATTCATTGAAGAGTGATGACTGCTGTGTAGCTTGTTATGACTGTCAGTGTGTGTCTAGTGTGTCAGAGGAGCTGGCACGAAGACCCTGGGGGTGGTGAAATGGTCCAGGATCAGATCATGTTTAACGCCCTTGTTGGATAAGGTTAGGTAGTCTGATCCTAGATCTGTAGTTAAATGTATGGTATAATACAGCACCGCCTTGGATAGAGTGGACTTGGAGTGCTGAGGAAAGCCAGTAGGCTTCAGACTGGCTCCAACGTAAAGCTTTGCTCGGGATTATTTTAGACTAGACTAGAGAGCTTCACTCAGAAGGTCATACACATATTCATAGCCGTATGTTTCTGGCCACTGACATCCACAGGGATGTGTGTAGAACATGTGATGCTTGTGTGTGCTAGTGTTGTGTGTAGTGTGGGTGTGTGTGTGTGTAAAGTGTGAGTGTAAAGTATGTGTAGAAAGTGTGTGTGTGTGTGGGTCAACCACTGGAGCAGGCTATCATTAAGAATGCATGTGGCCGCTAAGGGGATCTAATGGCTCGGCTGGAACACTGATCCCTGGGCCTATGCATATTTCATTAGGTAGCACATAGCACAGAGAGACAGAGGAAACAAGAGAGAGACAGCAAGAGAGAGGGGGGGGAGTGAGAGCTTCCCTTTGTTTTTCTGCTGTGTCTGCACAACACCGCCAGTCATGAAAATGGAATGGAGATAGAGATAGACAGAGAGAGTAAAAGAGAGACGGAGTGAAGAGCCAGATTGGATAGCAGGAGTTGATAGTGGATGGAGGGAGAGAGAGAGTGCAAAGTGAATAAAGGAAGACATTAGCATCAGTGTTGCTAGAGAGGATGGGTTAAGGACATAGGGAGAGAGCATGGAGAGAGAAAAGGAGAGATAAAAGGATGTAGAACGAACAGAATGCAGATAACAGAGAGAATGAGAGAAGAGCAGCAGCAGACAGATAGAATGAATAATAGAGTGAGCAGGGAGAGGACAAGGCCAAAAGGAGGTCAGAGGGCAGAGACAGCTACCAGACCAGAGACACTGTAGGAAAGAACTGCTGACACTGAAGAACAAAAGGAGCAGATGTGCAGGCTTTGATTTCAGACCAGTACCAACACACCTTCCCCCTTAGCAATGTCTCAATGACCAGTTAATTAGTTGAATCCGGGCCACGTTCAGTAAGGCACACCGTTGTAGAACGTTAAAATAAAAATAGAACATAGTGTAAACCAGACATGAACCTCTGAGCAAGGATTCACTCAGCTTGCCAGGGTGGTTTTGAATGGTACTTAAGACTACTGAGATGCAGCCATGGAGTGGTGGTGTAGTAGTACTGTACCTGTGAGGCGAGCCGCCGTAAAGCCTCCTCCTGGCGTCTCCTCATCTCGGGGGTGCCAGGGCAGCTGCCCCCCAGGGTGCCATGGGAGTGCTGGGGCTGGGTGAGGGGCAGGGTCTCCCCATCTGAGAGAGAGAGAGAGAGAGAGAGAGAGAGAGAGAGAGAGAGAGAGAGAGAGAGAGAGAGAGAGAGAGAAGGGAGCAGAAAGAGGGAGAAGTACGTTTATAGATCAAGTTGAGTGCATCTACTGTGTGCATTATTTACACAGACACAAGGATGCTTTTAACATGCATCTTAAGACACACACCCAGTACCAGTGGTGTAAAATACTTCAGTATCATTTTTAAGTATTTTTTGGGGGTATCTGTACTTTACTATTTATATTTTGGACAACTTTTACTTACACTACATCTCCCCCCCCCCCCAAAATGATGTACTTTTTACTCCATACATTTTCCCTGACACCCACAAGTACTCATTACATGTTGAGTGCTTCGCAAGACAGGAAAATTGTCAAATTCACATGCTTATCAAGAGAACACATGGTCATCCCTACTGTCTCTGAACTGGCAGACTCACTAAACATAAGTGCATCGTTTGTAAATGATGTCTGAGTGATGGAGTGTACCCCTGGCTATCCATACATTTTAAAAACAAGAAAATGGTGCCATATGCTTTGCCTAATATTATGAATTTGAAATTATTTATCCTTTTACTTTTGGTACTTAACCTGTTGGGGGTAGGGGGCAGTATTGACACGGCCGGATAAAAAAACGTACCCGATTTAATCTGGTTACTACTCCTGCCCAGTAACTAGAATATGCATATAATTATTGGCTTTGGATAGAAAACACCATAAAGTTTGTAAAACTGTTTGAATGGTGTCTGTGAGTATAACAGAACTGGCAGGCAAAACATATGGCAGGCAAAAACCTGAGAGGATTCTATATGGGAAGTGGCCTGTCTGACAAGTTGTTGTTCATCTGGGCTCTTTTTATTGAAGACTGAGGATCTTTGCTCTAACGTGACACTTCCTACGGCTCCCATAGGCTCTCAGAGCCCGGGAAAAAGCTGAACGATATCGAGGCAGCCTCTGGCTGAAACACATTATCGCTTTTGGCAAGTGGCCGATCAGAGTACTATGGGCTTAGGCGCGTGCCCGAGTCGACCCCATGCTTTATTTTCTTTCGTCTGTTTACCTAAATGCAGATTCCCGGTCGGAATATTATCGCTTTTTTACGAGAAAAATGGCATAAAAATTGATTTTAAACAGCGGTTGACATGCTTCGAAGTACGGTAATGGAATATTTAGAAATTATTTGTCACGAAATGCGCCATGCTCTTAACCCTTATTTACCCTTTCGGATAGTGTCTTGAACGCACGAACAAAACGCCGCTATTTGGATATAACTATGGATTATTTGGGACCAAACCAACATTTGTTATTGAAGTAGAAGTCCTGGGAGTGCATTCTGACGAAGAACACCAAAGGTAATAACATTTTTCTTATAGTAAATCTGACTTTGGTGAGTGCTAAACTTGCTGGGTGTCTAAATAGCTAGCCCTGTGATGCCGGGCTATCTACTGAGAATATTGCAAAATGTGCTTTCACCGAAAAGCTATTTTAAAATCGGACATATCGAGTGCATAGAGGAGTTCTGTATCTATAATTCTTAAAATAATTGTTATGTTTTTTGTGAACGTTTATCGTGAGTAATTTAGTAAATTCACCGGAAGTTTGCGGGGGGTATGCTAGTTCTGAACGTCACATGCTAATGTAAAAAGCTGGTTTTTGATATAAATATGAACTTGATTGAACAAAACATGCATGTATTGTATAACATAATGTCCTAGGTGTCATCTGATGAAGATCATCAAAGGTTAGTGCTGCATTTAGCTGTCTTCTGGGTTTTTGTGACATTATATGCTAGCTTGAAAAATGGGTGTCTGATTATTTCTGGCTGGGTACTCTGCTGACATAATCTAATGTTTTGCTTTCGTTGTAAAGCCTTTTTGAAATCGGACAGTGTGGTTAGATTAACGAGAGTCTTGTCTTTAAAATGGTGTAAAATAGTCATATGTTTGAGAAATTGAAGTAATAGCATTTCTAAGGTATTTGAATAACGCGCCACAGGATTACACTGGCTGTTACGTAGGTGGGACGATTTCGTCCCGCCGGCCCTAGAGAAGCTAAGTATATTTTACCAATTCCATTTACTTTTGATACTTAAGTATATTTAGAACCAAATACTTTTACTCAAGTAGTATTTTACTGGGTGACTTTCACTTGAGTAACTTTCTATGAAGGTATCTGTACTTTTACTCAAGTATGACAATTGGGTACTTTTTCCACCACTGCCCAGTACAACAGGCCCTTCTAGCAGCAGCCAGCATGGATCATTGTTACACACACACACACACACACACACACACACACACACACACACACACACACACACACACACACACCACACACACACACACACACACACTCCCCCCCCCCCCCCCCTCTCTCCTGTAGGACAGTATAAGCGTACGTTTGGGCGAGGCGTGGGGGCTGTCCGAGGCGATCTGCCTCATGCGGTTGCCATGGCAGCTGAGTGCCACCAGGCGGGAGATGATGGCAGTTTTGCCGAAGCCCACGTTGCCCACGACAACCACACCTCGATTGGCTGCCGAGTCGTCGCCGTGAAGACGGGCGTCCACTTCCTGGAAGAGCCACTCCCTCCCGGTGAAGAGCGAATCAGCTGTCAGGCTGGGCACCTCGAACAGAAGGGGCTTGAGGGCGATATCCGGGGGGCGGTAGGGGGCAAAGCGTACTGGAGAGAGAGAGGAAGGGGACAGATTATAGGTGAGGGAAAAGACACAGGACTTGATGTGTAGAGTCCACTGTACTGTCATTGTCATTTCCTCAGTGCAACATCAGCTCGTCACCCATAGAGGGGGATGTTCATCAAAATAACACACACCATGGGTGAACGCCACCATTGGGCTTCATACTAAGAACTACATAATGAAACAGAATTACTAAGTGTATGGGTAGATACTGCCTGTGTATAACAAGTACATATTGTTAGCAGAGTGGGAGACAGGGGATTAGATAACATATTGTAGTAGAGGGATACTGTACTCCTACTAATACAGCACCACTACTGTGAATGCACCACTAGTTTAATAAGCACATCATTATAACGTGGCATTAACTGATGTAGAACAGTATAATGCCTTATAATGGGAGAAGAGAAAGAGAGGAGCATCACTTACGTGAGTTAGATTGCCAGGCATGGCTGTAAGCAGAAGCTGAGGCAGAGGACAGAGGAGAGAGACAACGCAAGAGAGGAGAGAGAGACAAAGCATGAGAGAGAGAGAGAGAGAGAGAGAGAGAGAGAGAGAGAGAGAGAGAGAGAGAGAGAGAGAGAGAGAGATGGAAGGGGAGGAGAAAGGGGAAGATGGATGGGAGGGTTGGTGCAGCTAGCTAGCAGAGGAGAGGGGATGGTGAGAGGGAGGGAGGGAGCAGGGTGGTGGGGAGCCACACCCAATGTTTCATCTCTGATCCTAGGATGAAGCCTCAGACACATACAAATATCGTTTGAGCATATTTCTTGTTCTTGGAGGCCATGTTTTCTGTATATGCCTCAGAGACGAGGTTGTGAGAGTGTGTGCGTCCAGTAGTTCTGTACTGAGGAGTAAGAAAGGCAAAGGTAAGGCAATATCTCTGTATGAGTTTTCATTCCCGGTGTGGTCTGATCTTAGGGAGAAAGTGCTGTGGTAAGCATGATAGTGTGGCAGGCAGGGGGCTAAAAATACAGTCAGAGAGAGCGAGAGAGAGAGCGTAGGGAATAGAGAGGGAGGAATAGAGGGAGAGGTATAGAGAATTGGAAAAAGATAGGGTGTGTGCATTTGTGTGTATACATCTGAATATCTGTGTGTGTGTGTGTGTGCAAGTCTGTTTGTGTGTGTGTTTGTGCGTGTTCAATGTGTGTTCAGTGTGTGTGTCTTTGCTAGTGTGAGTGTGATTTAAGCCTTATAAAGCCTTGGCAATGAGTGATGGGACCTCAGACAGGACCCCTACAGTGACAGATGAGCCAGGGAGTGGTGAGGAGGAAAGTCAATAACATTGATCCGGGAGGGGAGACGGATTAAGGTGTACCAGGGTGTGTGTGTGTCTGTGTGTGTGTGTGTGTGGTGTACCAGGCCCAAAGGGAGGGTTGCATCACCTAATACCAGGCAGGGATAGGGGTTTAGAGGGACAGAGTGCACCAAGTATGTCTACACAGATATACACTCACTCACAAATCATACTTACTAACATACTGACTTACATGTATACTCAAAGACACACACAATCTCTCTCTCAAACACACACCTAGACAGATTTTGGGTGTGGTCAAGGTAGAATGGGAGTAAATATGAAGATGAAGCAGATTTAACACACACCACAAAATTACCCCTCACAACCCCAGTCCCTAAATCACCCCACCTCCACTCCCTGACCCACACCCCAAAATGCCCCCACCCCCATTTCCTCATCCATCTACACCCCCCATCAGTATCCCACACACTCAGACCCTCACCAGCCCACTCAGACCCTAAACCTGCCCACTCAGACCCTAAACCTGCCCACTCAGACCCTAAACCTGCCCACTTATCCACCCCACCCCCACCCAGAGTGATATGAGGCCTACCTCTAAGGTCGTGTCCGGAGCGCCCGGACCCAGAGTTCTGACGGGGCATCCTGAGGGAGGTCCTCAGGGGAGTGTGTCTCTGCTCATCCAGGTAGGCCAGGTCCTCCAGGTGGGCCGAACTCGTGGCTAATGTGAGTGTGTGTGTGTGTGTGTGTGTGTGTGTGTGTGTGTGTGTGTGTGTGTGTGTGTGTGTGTGTGTGTGTGTGTGTGTGTGTGGGTAAATGGGTGCAACAGATGAGAGAGAAGAAAAACAGTTAGTCAAACAAAGCCAGGAATCACTGAACCGCCTAAACCTGAATGCTAAATTGCTAATGCTAACGACAGACACCCTTGGAAATAGACAAACATATCAGTTCCATACCTCCCCATTGAGATCCACTACGAACCAGACCCATTTGAAATCCCTCTCCAAGCAAACAGAAGTGGTTTAAACTGGTCAGTGTCCAAGACTAATGTGAACTAATGTGTGTATCTATAGCGTGGTAGAGTGTATGTGTGTGTGAGCCTGTGTGAAAGTGTGTGACCTCATACACACCAAACACATTTCCTTCCTCGGACGACCCCTTTTCCAGATAGTTTGTTTAGTTGTTCCCCTCTCTGTTAACAATATTCCCAAGTCTGGAGCACTTCCAGTTGTCCCAAAAACCACTGTCTCTCAATAGGGAGAAAAAAAGAGTAGGAAGATAATGAAGTAAAGAGTTTTTAGCTTTAGGATAAGAGCTTTATGGAGAATGACAGAGATAACCTCATGCTACAGGGAGGGACTGACAACGCACCTCCTTCCTTCCTGTCAGGAAAAGAGTGTAATCCTGTTTTTTTAATGGGCTTCAATAAAACCCTGCATACCCACATAGCACAAAGTCTGAACCACTGGGCTAGCTGGCACTAACAACAATTAAATGGAAGAAAATAAGTTCTATCCACCACTCACCTAAAC
The DNA here is from genome assembly GCF_965601325.2 of Salmo salar. Classification (NCBI taxonomy): domain Eukaryota; kingdom Metazoa; phylum Chordata; class Actinopteri; order Salmoniformes; family Salmonidae; genus Salmo; species Salmo salar. The sequence goes on along the minus strand of NC_138293.1, from coordinate 67,790,840 downwards.
TGCAACCTGTGATCTGTTTTACCTATGGCAGGGATCCCTCCCAGACTACTACCTTTCCAGTGCAATACAGCTAAACTGTAGCAGGCATGTGGCGAGTGGGATCTCAGATTTACGGTGGTTTGCGGGGACCTTGGTGTGGGCGAGCAGCTGTATTAGACTTAGATTTTAGATGAGTTTATTAGACACACGCACAGGGTTGCAGGTGTAATTGCAGGGTAAAGTGAAATTCTTAAGCTCATTGCTCCAACAGTGCAGGTAAAAAATAGAAGTGAATGAAACAATAATAAAAACAATAATATATTATCCTCTGCAGCAGAGGTAACTCTGGGTCTTCCTTTCCTGTAGCGGTCCTCATGAGAGCCAGTTTCATCATAGTGCTTGATGGTTTTTGTGACTGCACTTGTGACTGCACTGACCTTCATGTCTTAAAAGTAATGACGGGCTGTCGTTTCGCTTTGCTTATTTGAGCTGTTCTTGCCATAATATGGACTTGGTCTTTTACCAAATAGGGCTATCTTCTGTATACCACCCCTACCTTGTCACAACACAACTGATTGGCTCAAATGCATTAAAAAGGAAAGAAATTCCACAAATTAACTTAAGGCCTGTTAATTGAAATACATTCCAGGTGACTACCTCATGAAGCTGGTTGAGAGAATGCCAAGAGTGTGCAAAGCCATCATCAAGGCAAAGGGTGGCTATTTGAAGAATCTCAAATATAAAATATATTTTGATTTGTTTAACCTGTTATGGCTAGGGGGCAGTATTTTCACAGCCGGATAAAAAACGTACCCGATTTAATCTGATTATTACTCCTGCCCAGAAACTAGAATATGCATATAATTATTAGCTTTGGATAGAAAACACTCCAAAGTTTCTAAAACTGTTTGAATGGTGTCTGTGAGTATAACAGAACTCATTTGGCAGGCCAAAACCTGAGAAGATTCCATGCAGGAAGTGCCCTGTCTGACAATTTCTTGCCCTTCTTGATTATCTCTATCCATTACAGAGGATCTCTGCTGTTACGTGACACTTCCTACGGCTCCCATGGGCTCTCAGAAGGCGGCAAAAATCTGAATCGTGGCTTTGCAGGCTCTGGCTGAAAAAAAGTAGCGCGTTTGGGTAGTGGCTGGTTACAGTACTGTGAGACTCAGGCGCGTGCCCGCGTCGACCCCATGCTTTGTTTTCTTTCGTCTGTTTACCTAAACGCAGATTCCCGGTCGGAATATTATCGCTTTTTTATGAGAAAAATTGCATACAAATTTATTTTAAACAGCAGTTGACATGCTTCGAAGTACGGTAATGGAATATTTAGAAATCTTTTGTCACGAATTGCGCCATGCTCGTGACCCTTATTTACACTTCGGATAGTGTCTTGAACGCACAAACAAAACGCCGCTGTTTGAACATAACTATGGATTATTTTGAACCAAACCAACATTTGTTATTGAAGTAGCAGTCCTGGGAGTGCATTCTGACGAAGAACACCAAAGGTAATCAAACTTTTGTAATAGTAAATCGGAGTTTGGTCAGGGCTAAACTTGGTCGGTGTCTAAATGGCTAGCCGTGATGGCTGGGCTATCTACTGAGAATATTGCAAAATGTGCTTTCACCGAAAAGCTATTTTAAAATCGGACATATCGAGTGCATAGAGGAGTTCTGTATCTATAATTCTTAAAATAATTGTTATGTTTTTTTGTGAACGTTTATCGTGAGTAATTTAGTAAATTCACCGGATGTTTGCGGGGGGTATGCTAGTTCTGAACGTCACATGCTAATGTAAAAAAGCTGGTTTTTGATATAAATATGAACTTGATTGAACAAAACATGCATGCATTGTATAACATAATGTCCTAGGTGTGTCATCTGATGAAGATCATCAAAGGTTAGTGCTGCATTTAGCTGTGGTTTTGTTTTTTGTGACATTATATGCTAGCTTGAAAAATGGGTGTCTGATTATTTCTGGCTGGGTACTCTGCTGACATAATCTAATGTTTTGCTTTCGCTGTAAAGCCTTTTTAAAATCGGACAGTGTGGTTAGATTAACGAGAGTCTTGTCTTTAAAATGCTGTAAAATAGTCATATGTTTGAAAAATTGAAGTTTTCGGATTTTAGAGGAGTTTGTATTTCGCGCCACGCCCATCATTGGATATTGGAGCAGGTGTTCCGCTAGCGGAACGTCTAGATGTAAGAGGTTAACACTTTTTTGGTTACTACATGATTCCATATGTGTTATGTCATAGTTTTGATGTCTTCACTATTATTCTACAATGTAGAAAATAGTAAAAATAAAGAAAAACCCTTGAATGAGTAGGTGTTTCCAATCTTTTGACTAGTACTGTACATATTTAAAACATAATCAATGATAAATGTCCATGGGGTAGCCACTGCCATAGCTCATAGGGCTTGACATTTTCACACTCTACCACATTACTTAGGTGGAGTTGGGTTTCTATTTTATGTATTTTAAATAGTCATTGCTATGTGAGAGATGTGCTGGGAGAGAGAGAGAAGGAAAGTGGGAGGGAGGCGTGCGTTTCTGCAGAACAGAATGTCAAGGCTCATAAGGTAGCCTCTCTGTCAGTTGGAGTAATCTAGTGCATTTGAACCAGGAGATCAGAGCCATTTTGAAAGTGAGCTTGACTACATAGGATGAAAGAGAGCAGACGGAGACGAGAGAGGCAGGAGGTAGAGATGGAGGAGGAGGTGGTTGGAAGAGGAGGGCAAGAGAGAGGAGAGGTGAGGAGAGAAATAGACAAGCTAGAAGGAAAGGAGCGAGGTAGAGGTAAAGAAAGAGAGGATATATGGAGTGAGAGCAGAGAGCCCAGTGTGGGTGGCTGCCCCAGCTCTGCTCCTGAGGCATGTAGCAGGACAGCAGACCAGAACACCCCTACCTAGTGCTCCCCTGCTCCCTCTGAGCAATGACCCTCACTGAATCACTCCTCTCCTGTCAGTAGCATGTGTGTGATGACCAAAGCTCTCTATACAGTCATTCAATCTACCCTTTCACAATGTCCCCAGTTTACAAGATGCCACAGGCTAGGGCTGTATTTATAAGCTGACATACTGTCAGTCATTGGCTTCATCAATAAGTGCATCGATGACGTCGTCCCCACAGTGACCGTACGTACATACCCCAACCAGAAGCCATGGATTACAGGCAACATCCGCACTGAGCTAATGGCTAGAGCTGCCGCTTTCAAGGAGCGGGACTCTAACCCGGAAGCTTGTAAGAAATCCTGCTATGCCCTCCGACGAACCATCAAACAGGCAAAGCATCAATACAGGACTAAGATCGAATCGTACTACACCGGCTCTGACGCTCGTCGGATGTGGCAGGGCTTGCAAACCATTACAGTCTACAAAGGGAAGCACAGCCAAGAGCTGCCCAGTGACACGAGCCTACCAGACGAGCTAAATTACTTCTATGCTCGCTTCGAGGCAAGTAACACTGAAACATGCATGAGAGCACCAGCTGTTCCGGAAGATTGTGTGATCATGCTCTCAGCAGCCGATATGAGTAAGACCTTTAAACAGGTTAACATTCACAAGGCCGCAGGACCAGATGCATTACCAGGACGTGTACTGCGAGCATGCACTAACCAACTGGCAAGTATCTTCACTGACATTTTCAACCTCTCCCTGTCCGAGTCTGTAATACCAACATCTTAAGCAGACCACCATAGTCCCTGTGCCCAAGAACACCAAGGTAACCTGCCTAAATGACTACCGACCCATAGCACTCATGTCTGTAGCCATGAAGTGCTTTGAAAGGCTGGTCATGGCTCACATCAACACCCTTATCCCAGAAACCCTAGACACACTCCAATTTGCATACCGCCCAAACAGATCCACAGATGATTCAAACTCTATTGCACTCCACACTGGCCTTTCCCACATGGACAAAAGGAACACCTATGTGAGAATGCTATTCATTGACTACAGCTCAGCGTTCAACACCATAGTGCCCTCAAAGCTCATCAATAAGCTAAGGACCCTGGGACTAAACACCTCCCTCTGCAACTGGATCCTGGAGTTCCTGACGGGCCGCCCCCAGGTGGTAAGGATAGGTAACAACACATCCTCCACACTGATCCTCAACACAGGGGACCCTCAGGGGTGTGTGCTCAGTCCCCTCCTGTACTCCCTGTTCACTCATGACTGCACAGTCAGGCACGACTCCAACACCATCATTAAGTTTGACGATGACCCAACAGTGGTAGGCCTGATCACCGACAACGATGAGACAGCCCATAGGGAGGAGGTCAGAGACCTGGCCGTGTGGTGTCAGGACAACAACCTCTCTCTCAACGTGATCAAGACAAAGGAGATGATTGTGGACTACAGGAAAAAGAGGACCGAGCACGCCCCCATTCTCAACGACGGGGCTGCAGTGGAGCAGGTTGAGAGCTTCAAGTTCCTTGGTGTCCACCAACAAACCAACTTTCAACTTAATTTTTTGTAATTATTATTATTATAACAACCTTTATTTAACTAGGCAAGTCCGATTAGAATAAATTATTATTTACAATGACGGCCTAGGAACAGTGGGTTAACTGCCTTGTTCATGGGCAGAACGACAGATTTTTACCTTGTCAGCTCGAGGATTCTATCTAGCAACCTTTCGGTTACTGGCCCAATGCTCTAGCCACTAGGCTACCTGCCTGGTCCAAGCACACCAAGACAGTCGTGAAGAGGGCACGACCAAACCTATTCCCCCTCAGGAGAATGAAAAGATTTGGCATGGGTCCTCAGATCCTCAAAAAGGTTCTACAGCTACACCATCTTGAGCATCCTGACAGGTTGCATCACCGCCTGGTATGGCAACTGCTCGGCCTCCGACTGCAAGGCACTACAGAGGGTAGCGCGTACGGCCCAGTATATTACTGGGGCCAAGCTTCCTGCCATCCAGGACCTCTATACCAGGCGGTGTCAGAGGAAGGCCCTATAAATTGCCAAAGACTCCAGCCACCCTAGTTATAGACTGTTCTCTCTGCTACCGCACAGCAAGCGGTACCAGAGTGCCAAGTCTAGGTCCAAGAGGCTTCTAAACAGCTTCTACCCCCAAACCATAAAACTCCTGAACATCTAATCAAATGTCCACCCAGACTATTTGCATCCCCCCCTTTACACCGCTACTACTCTCTGTTGTTATCATCTATGCACAGTCCCTTTAATAACGCTACCAACATGTACATATTACCTCAACTAACCGGTGCCCCCGCACATTGACTCTGTACCGGTACCCCCCTGTATATAGTCTTACTATTGTTATTTTACTGCCCTTTAATTACTTGTTACTTTTATTTCTTATTCTTATTTGTATTTTTTTTTTTTTAACTGCATTGTTGGTTAGGGGCTCGTAAGTAAGCATCTCACTGTAAGGTCTACCTGTTGTACTCGGCGCATATGACTAATACAATTTGATTTGATTTGAATGCTGCAGTGGGGGACTTGGGGAGCCGCACTCGTTCTCTCCAACATTCACCCTTCTTTATCTCGCTCCGCTCCCTCGTTACCAGGGTGCCTCCCTCCTATCTTTCTTTCTCTCTCTGTGTGATTCTCTCTCTCCATCTCCCCCTCCGTCTCTCCCCCCAGTCACCAGAGGGACTATGCCCATGGCTTTGATGTTTCAGTGCTGCCTGGGCCAAACCTCTCCATGCCCGGTTTATCCTCCCTCCTTTTCTTCTCTCTATCCATCTTTCTTACGCAGACTCCCCTCTCTCTCTACTAAACTAATGTTGCTCATTCCTTCCATCTTACTGTCCTGATGACTGGAATCTAAGCCACACATTCTCCCCTTTTCTCCTATATCCGTTTGTCTTTTTTCCTTTTCCTCTTTCTCCTTTTATCAGTGTCCCCCCTACTGTATATCCATCTGCTGGTAGCCCTTTCTCTCTCTATTCCTCTATCAGTTTGTCTCCCTCTCTTTACATCTCTATTCCTTTCCCTTTCTCTCTCCTATATCAGTCTCCTCCCCCATTCTCCCACCATGCCCAGCTTTCTTCCCTGACTCTTCAATAAGCTCCTCTCAGTGGCCTCTTAGAGGGCATGTGTCAGAAGTCAAAAGAAAAAGGCCAAACAACGTAAACCCCTGTATGATCGATCCCTTAAACACTGCTAGCCCAGCTCCATTCATCCCACTGGATAGGCCAAGTCAGAGGTGAGAAGCTACAGGCTTTTTTAGAACCAGCTTGCTATGCTGCTTTTATATGCCCTGACATAGAGAGGACATTGAAAACACATGTTTGAACACTTTTAGGGGGATCTGTGGGGCTTTCCTCACCCTGAAGGAATGTTTTACCCTGGCATCCGTGGTATTCACCCCCCACCCTCAGGTATTGTGAGGACATTAACGTTCCCTATTCCCATTAAAGTTAATGTCGGAGGGGCACAGGGGGTTAAATAAGAGCACCTAAATGAGGTGGAAACACTCAGTCAGTCTCGGATGCTGAGAAGGGGGTCAATTCCAACTTGGTAACTAGATATCACACATTTATGAAAGTAATATAGCCAAACCCTATAAGGATTTTAAATTCATTCTGAGTTTCAGGTCATTGTCTGAATGGAAATTGATATAGAACAGACCCAAACTTCCAAAGGGTAATGAATCTCCTACCTTTAGCGGCACATTCATTTGTGTGCCACTTTGGCATAAAAGTGTGCAATGAAATGTGGTAAACAAATAGACAAGAGGTGTGGCTGGCACAGTGACTCACCTGCCACAGAGTTGGGCCGGGGCATGAGGTAGAGGGGGATGGAGTGGGCAGAGTGGGAGGAGTGGGCCGTCTCCAGGCTCCTCTCTGGGATCTTGTTCAGGCTGTAGGTGGAGGCAGCCATGTTCTCATCCACGCGGTACAGGTACGAGTCTGTGCCCGAACACTTCTGGGTCTGCCACAGCTTCAGGCTACCCCGCGAGCCCTCCCCGTGCTTCCCCCCACCCCGGTCAGCATTCTCAGAGTAGCTGGTCAGTGTGGCTGTCAGATAAAAGGTAGTTTAGACAAATATATGCAGTGTTCCAGTTCTTTAGAGACTCTGCTTAGTTTCAAACTGATTAAGGCCCATGGAGCAAGGCGAGTTGACTCTTCATTTAATTACACACCTCAAAGTAAATGTTATAACAACAAAATCTCCCAACCGTAGAGCCAATAAGGATATAAAGCAAACATATTTATATGCAGCTAACCCCATCACCTGGCTTTTCCAAAATGTAAAGAATTAAAACATGAGTATATCAAACTGTTACAGAAAACATGGCTTTCAGCGTAAATGTTTGGAATGCCAGGAAATACATGGGAAACATTTCATAACTTCCACAAAATAAGTGAGCGTCTGTCCCTCACCGATGATGCCGCTGTCCCTGCTCTCCAGGGTGGAGGTGGGGCTGGTGATGGAACCATAGGCGCAGTCTCCGGAGGCGTGGTTCCCGGGGGCCCCTCCGGGGGGTAGCGTGGAGCAGGGGCTGCCTGCAGGGGGGGAGGCTGTGCTGCTGGCCAGGCTGGAGCAGGGGCTGATCCGCTGGGTCACTGACATCATGCCCTGGTAGGGAGGGAGGAAGGGTCATGTCTATACTGAAGTACAGTGATACACCGGACTGCATCAACCCATGAGAAATTATCAGGTAAATTAGCCATGATTAAATTATGATAAGGCACAACCAGTTGACATATCACATGTACAAAGTAGCCTACACACACACACGTGCACCCACACGCACACACACCCCCCGCCATAGACCGACAAGACGATTGCTGATCCTAGCAATCTCTCTCATTGATACAGTCCTTGCCTGTCATATTATTCCAGTGCATGTGTAACCGTAGAGTCATCTCTTTTTAATATATTTTGATGACTCATGCAATTATTTTCATGAGTGAACCATTTTTTGCAATATAATGAATTCTAATTCAGTAGAATATCAATACGTTTAGTGAGCCACGCAAGTAGAATAGATCCAATTATACTTAGATCTATTGAGCAGGCGCAGGGAGAGAGAGGCAAGCCCACCTCCAGGCATGCTGGATTCTTATTCCAGACAATCTGTTCATCAATTGTCCATGGCCCTGGCTCTAAATGAAAAATGAATTGATTTAGACAGTCATTTGAAAATAAATCGGGAGATTAGTCAGAATAGCATAGAAATACACAGAAGTGGCCGGGAGACCAGGATATGAGCAGAGGTGTGAGTGACTTCTTAGGGAAGGTTTGGCGCAAGACAGAGGGCATCCAAGTATGGAATGCTCCTTGGTCATGATAACAAATCTGTTGTGATTCGGATGTGTTAAGGGAGGCGCCGTAGACATGAATATAGAACGGGAGGTTCCCTCCCACCTAGCCTACCCAGACTGCATCTGCTTGCGCGGGAGTGGCAGGCATCTAAACTGGGACTTGAGAAAACCAGGGCTGGGTTTTTGTTACCACTGCAGTTTGGCACGAAGGACCGAACCAAAGGCATACTGCTGAGCTGTGTAGAACAAGGGGTGCATCTCAATAGTCTAAACAAGCTCTCCTCTCCTCGTCTCCTTCCACTCACCTCAACAGATCAGAAAGACCGATAAAGGCAAAATGGGCCAGAGTCAGATCATTGCTGATGAAGGACACCAGAGGTGGAAGGCACTATTTAAGATGCACCCAATGTGTGACGTTTGGAAAAGTGGGTCAGGATTTAAGGGGGAGTCGCTCCAGCACCGGTGGCTCTGCCATTGGACAGGCCTCTGTGGAGGCACACTGCTTAGACAAGAGAATGTGGCATGCGGCGGGCAGTTTTCACAACCGAGGTAGTGGGTTACCTTCCCCTGCCCTGTGTCACGGTCTGTTGGTTCTGCTCTGCAGGAGTGAAGGAGAGCCTAGCGTCCCTCACTCCGAGCTAGGTTATCCATAACTCACAAACATCTTCTGAGCCAGCGCATACTGGTGTCAGGGGCCATTGAGTTTGCCGTAAACAAATGACGTATCCACAAAATGGTCCACTTGGTTCCGATGCTTAAGAGGCCTTGGAAAGTGATCTGCACATCCCACTGTTTGGGGGTGTGCTTCTATAGCTTTGGGGCCCTTATAAGCTGGACCACATTGTGTGTTGGCCACCTACAGTAGTGACTATTGGAGTACCACTCATCTAAGGGAAAGCCTGTACTTTGTATCCTGATGCCATGATGGGACTTTAAAGACTCCAAAGTATTGACAAACTAATAATAATATACTGTAACAGTGCATAACAGAAGGGTGTGTAACCTACCTGTCCGTGGTCGTGTTCATCCATGCTCTTACTGTACTGTAGTGTGCGTGTGTGTAACCTACCTGGCTGTCGTCGTGGTCGTCCATGTCGTACTGTGAGCCCGGCTGTCCCTCGTTCATCTTGTCTCCCAGTAGGAAGCCCAGGCGCGTCATCAGGGTGTTGGCTGCCTCGTCCACAGAGGGAGGGGGGCCCAGCTCCTGGCTCTCCTCACCTGGAGGGATGGAGGGAGAGATGGAGATGGGGAGGGAGGGAGAGCGAGAAAGGATTCAGATCAACACCACAGTACAGCGATACAGATACCAGGAGAAATATGTATTGATCTGCAGCAGATTAAACCCGAGGGGATCAGTTCTCAATCCGGAACCATAATGAGGCAACCCCTTAATCTAGTCAAAGAGCCATTGGCTTGCTCTCAGTTTAGTTGAATTGAAAGAATCATGTGCACTGCTCTACTACCAAAAACAACCACCAAATCTCTCACCACAACACACACATAACTTAGAGATTAATCTACAGAGCTCGTAACAATTCCCCCAGACACAACACTACAGTTCCTACAACAAATACCCTTGGAGGACGTTACTGTCCCTTACACACCCTGGCTATCAATCTGTCCTTCACAAAAAATTTAAGCTATCCCACAATCCCCTGCGGCAGGACGTTGGGTGGACTGTACATCGATCCAACAGTATGTGAAAGCAGAGAGATGGAGCGAGGTGAGCACAGCGTTGGGGAGAGCAAACTGGCTCTGGGACACTGAGGAAGACCGGAATAAAGGGGAGGGCTTGGAAGGATTAACAACCCATTTCTATTATTCAGACCAGGACCCCACCACTAAAATAAGTCTGGGAGAGGAGACTGATGAAAAATGACTTCATTTCGCCTCACTGTTAAGGTTGTCTGTCATGAGCATTCCAAGCACAATTTATGCCACGTATTAGTAGCTTGTGTTCAAGTAGGAGCTGTCCCTGCTTAAATATCCCCCTCTTTCACGAGGACGTCTCTTAATGCTAAGGACAATCTGGCTAATCTTCTTGATTAAACAGCATGTTCATATTACATCAGGCAATCAAGTTAATCAAGCTACTGGAATGCTCCGAGCATGTGCTTAATCCTCTGTGATGTTATTTAACTAGCTGACAGTTGTATTAGCATAAAGAAGTGTCAGTGTAGTCTGCACTCCGAGCCAATAGAAGACCCTAGAACGGCACTCATCATCACTACGTGTTTAGCACCCAAATGAGGCAGCGGTCAGTCCAACACAAAGACGGCAGATGGGAGAGGACCAACGCCCCGTCTCGTTGAAGGAGCTGAGCAGAGAAAGAAGGAAGAGAAAGAGAGGAGTAGGCTAGGTGGCACTTTTTCTGCTCCTCTGACAGACATGTTGTTGGTCCTATGGACAGGTCAAAGGAAGTAGCGGAAACCAATAAAAACAGGACCATCTGGACGCCTGGTCTGTTTGACCTGTGGCCACCAGCCACAGCCCCTACACCACCACAGACCATACATTTGTATCAATGGAGACAACCCTGTGTTGACTACTCCGCTGTGTCAAAATAAGACTCCTCAACGACAGACAGACAGACAGACAGACACTTGTTTTTGCTAAAGGCTCCAAAAAAGATATAAATAAATACACCACCAGTGCCCAGTGGTGGGAGTGTTATTTACTTAACACATCACAGTCCTGTCACTGTTAGAACACACACCTACACGCACACACACACTGGCTATAAAATGGCTGATTAGTCACCTATGCCTAAGAGAGAGGGAGATGGCACCACAGCTGAGAAAAGAGACTGCATAGCATCATTGATCTTCATTTTAATGTATTCTCTCGACCTAAATATGCCAACTAAAAGCACATAAAAAATAGAACAGCTCTTTAGAGATAATCTTTTCTTTCAGAACATGTGAGCCTAAAAATGGCACAGAATTTTTATAATAAACACATACAAATCCTGACACTACTGTATGATCACAGCTATCTATCGTTCACCAGGATGAAACATATGGACCTGAAAAAGAAGCACGTACATTACAGTGCTCTGGTGGTTCTCCTTTCTCTCCCTCACGCCACAGAATCTCACCCTGCTGAAGGAGTACAATAATGCAGATGGTCGTCATGGCAACTATCGCGAGGGAGTCTCTCTCTTTCTTTCCATCTCTCTCTCCATCTCTAGCCCTTTCGCACAGGCTCTCAAGACCTCTTTCTTTGTCTTTCTTCCACTGGTGGACTATAATTACTGCTGGATTCCACCACTGACACCATTATGACAGTAAATCTCTACAAGGCACATGGCTGGAAAATGTTGTTCATCAAACATGTCTGTTCAGACGTTTCTCAAGCAGTACAGCCGCTAACGATGACATTCTTTATAACTGAATAGCGTTGGATCCTTACTAGGATGGACACTTAATGTCCCCCCTAGAACAGAAGAGACACACACATGAACACACATCTATACTAGAGTGAGCTGTTAACCCCTCCTGGAGAGAGATGTAGACAGTGGCCATTAAATAGGTCAGACTGGCTGCAGGGGGCTGGAGACTGACGGGGGTTAGAGGTGGGGGGTAATTTCAGCAACAGGAATTTTAACAGGAGAGCAGGATGGCTTTATGACCAACAGGTTATCCCTGTTTGAATGACCCCTGTTGAATTCATCTGCCAAGAAAAACACAGTTACAGTGGTCCCGAGAACACACTGCAGACTGGAACTAGCTTGTTCTGGGCAGTTTAGGCCAAGCTTGGGTCACTGCAGGTGCATTTTCAGACAGAACCCATCCTCGTGAGCTTCCCAACAATGTGCTAACTAGTGACTGGCCATGTCTGTAGTAGGGGGAGTTGGACAGCGGAGGGTCACAACAGCTAAATGAACTATGTTCTGTTGGTCTGCCATGACGCCCACCTTTTCCTCACTAGTTAATCCAAACAATAACAGCGGTAGCGTCTCCTCAGCTCAGATGTTAGTCATTCCACTCTGGGATACAAGACCCATGGCGACCCCTCGTAAACATCCCAAAGTACCTTGGTCTCCGCCTCCTCCATCTCCCAGCAAGCTCTACTCTAACCAAGCGTGGTTCCCGTAAGAGACATCGTTAATTATTTGTTTGTGTTTACGGCAGAAAACAAAAATAACATCAGTTAGGTTGAGGAAACCTCATGCCTTCTCTCAGCAGCTGTAATGCGCATGGGTATCAAAACAGGAGAGGTGATAGCATTGGCTAAGTGGTTTTTGAGTGACGGCATATTAACCAATGACTGATTTGATAGCATAGCTGGCAGAGGTGGTCAGGCTTCAACCCCAACATTTGAATGGCAAAGCCCTTGGAAAGTAGACCCCTCCTTCCAAGGCCAGTAGTGACAAAGCCTTTTGAAACAGCATGTGAAAAAAGCTTACGTTGCACTGAAATAGAATGCCCCACCATACAGCAGCGCATTTAATAGCTACAGACGCTGAGAACCCTTAATCTAATCATTTTATTATCATTCCAATGGCACTGACACATTGTTCCCAACTCCTCTGGAGTAGGTTTCCAATGCTTAGAAATCATTACTGTACTTCTACAAATCACAACTATCTTATAACGCACCTGAAGAAATGTTTTTTTTTGTATTGAAAATAAAATGCCATCATAGGCAGCAGTTTGAGTGGCAGGTCATCTTAACAACAACACATACTGAACTTGTTGGCAGGTCACCCTTTTTTTGGATTACAATTTTGGTGGAGAGTCGGAGTTGGATCTTTTATTTTTAAGACAGACAGACGCAGACAGAGAGAGAAAGACATAGACCTATAGGGGAGGTAAGATCACAATGCCCGTAAGCGCTATGCTCCGAAAGTACTTGTCCGAAAATAAGTCAGCAAGCTGGTTTGAGTTAGTGGAGCTGCACAGAGTGGAGTGGCTTCAGAGGTTCTGGGGGTGGGTGGTGGTGGTGGAAGAGAGGCAAGGCTGGGCGATGAATGAGATGGGTCTATCTGTATGGAGATCCAGGAATAAATACCCTCAACATATGCTGGAGACAGTATTAAAAACAGTTGTGGAGACAGTAACTTGAGCAATTAAACAACTAAATGCTGCACTCCCGTGCCAGCAAGAGTTAACAAAACACCTATCATTTGTTTACAGTGTTACAGTTAAACTGTGTACTCAATATCTCACAAATGAACTGAAATTACATAAAACCTCAGTTCAATACAATATTCTTCCTTCTCTAGAGACACTATCCGAATTTACACCCCTCTTTCTTTTGCTCATCGAACACCATTTATGCTGTGATCTCCCTCCATTTGTGTCTCCACATCTCCAACTAAATCTCCCTTAATCGAGACGGATGACACCTCAGCCATGCCTCTGGCCCATCTCCATCTCTCTTCGTGACACACACTCCACACAGAGGTTTTCCAATGGATCAAATGTAATGAGCTGACAGAGGTGATAATGGAGGTCAAATATGTATCATTATCACAGGGTTTATTACAGACAGATGCCATGCCTCCTCATCATCCACAGCCTCCTGTCTCTCACTGATACCTTGCTCTGGTGAGGGGAGGAACGAGGCCTATGAACTACAGTACACAGTGAGAGGTTATTAGTCAAACGTGCTGTCAATCATTGAGTATTACTATGGATCGTCTAATGGAGTCAGGTGGGGATAGAGAGAAAGAAGAGCTTTGAATGAGCTGCGATGGACAATGAGACAGCGATTGTCCGCATTCAATAACTCTCCCCACCTCTTCTCCATTCTCTACTTCTTCCCTCTATTCTCACCTCCTCCTTCTCCATCCATTTCTTGTCCATCACTTCCTCCAGTGTGGCCTGTCTCAATGCGAGGCAGCTCTGAGGTCTGCCCATGGGACAAACAGCAGATATCCGACAACAATCTCCGGAGTAACGAGGAGGCATGACCGACTCCTGTTGCCATAGCGTCACCTCCACAACCCTGTTCCCGGCGCCGCCGCAAACACCTTTGTCGCGAACACCTCACCCCTGTGCGGACACACGTCTTCCTCATTGATGCGGAGCAATCCATGATAGGTAAGAGTGTTGTACCCCCACAATGAGCGCAAAAGCAGCCCTTGCTAAAATGGGTCTGTATAGTTCCAGTAGTCTGATGTAAAATGAGCTGGTCTGCTTTGTCCTGGTTCTTTTTTCCTACATTGGAGCTGGGACGGTGGAGGGGGGAGGCGAGGCCTGCGCTGGCGGTTTGGTTGTTCTGTAAGTCTTCAGAGAATACCACTGGCTGAGACTTCAACAGAAACCATAAGGAGTCTGAAAGGGTTGGAGTCCAAACACCACAGAGCAAGGGAAGAAAGGAGGGAGAGAGAGAGGGAGGGGGGCCAGCGAGAAACCACCAAACTCATTCAGCGACCTCAGCATTGCTCTCTGCCTTTCTTTATGAAAAAGTGCTGTTAAAGTTGGGAGAAACGTCACACACACACACACACACACACAAGGTCCTGACTGACAGAAGGGGTCAGGCTTACCGGAACAGTGCATATCCAGGTCAGTATTCTTGGCACAGGGAGAGGTTAACGTACGGAGGGAAAGCTCCAATTCTGGAATGGGAAGACCCCCCCTCCAAAAATGGTCCCACAAGCACACACATACATTCACAGAGAAAGAAAGACAGACAGAAAAAGGGCAGGGAGCCACAGAGAGGAGGAGAGAGGGAACCATTAACCAGACAGAGAAAGAGAGAGAGGGCTGGCTTGTGAAGAGGAGGACCAGAGCACAGATGGTAATGCTTATGGGAAGTGTGTCAACTCAGGCTGTGTAGGGGGGAGGGTATAGTTACTCTGTTGTTGGGTCACGGGGACGGTCAAACGAGGGGCCCAGGGTCATCACCCCTTTGACCTTGCCTCCCCGAGAGCCATCGGCAGCGGACAAGGGGGTGTCGGAGTCAGGGTGGGTCATGTGTCACTGCTTTTAAGAGACGGCCAATCTGTCATACCTGCATGTCTGGTAGGGTCAGTGGATGGCCTTGTCTTGTTTATGCAACAAGATACCATACCTGCTGTTTGTTAGCTTTACCAAGACATCTACATCCAGCCACAACAGCTGCACTTACAGTCAGCACTGGGTGTCATCTGATTTTGCGTGTATAAGTTAACACACAACACATAAATATGGTAACTATAAAATGTTGTTGCAACAAGCCTAGAGACAACTCTTGAAAACAAGTATAAAATTAGTAGGAACAGACACGGAATTCAAACAAAAATAGGTTGTTTCTCCGCCCCGGGGTGGGGAATACAAAGGGAGTAATTAGGAAACATGAAACTCATAAAGTGAAAAGTTTAAGACATATGTTGGTGGCAATTCAAGCATGCATTCCATTAATTGTGCTTTGAAAAACAAAAGAAACCAACTAAATCACATCTGTCTCTTTGACATGTGAAAAGAAAGGGGAATGCCCACAAACTGTTAAGAATAGATGCTCCCTGAGTTTTAAAGTAGCAGTATTCTGACCACAGCAGGTTTTCGTCCGGCTTTCACAATGTGAGAACAGTGGGAATATTTATAGATTGGACAAGTGATTACAAAGTCAGTCCTTCCACAGTTTGTTTCTTGACAAGCAGATGTGAAGACTATGTGAGTTCACCATGCAGCTTTTGGAGATGCCAGCCAGTGCACCAAATCTTGGCCTACTATGTGGAGCTGGAGAGAGTTGACAGACTTATAAGAGAATCACACTCTGGGCTGTGGGGAAGCGGTTTCAGACGAGTGTGTCATTCGGAGCGAGAGCCATGACAAACACAGCATCCTAAGAAAATGTTTAAATGGATGAGGGAAAAAAATAGACAGGAATATCAGCTAATGGTCAAAGCCCGCTCTCCTTTAAGCTTCCAGTGGGCAACAGTTAGGAGGAGACGTCATCATCCTCTCCAGAATGATACTACAAGACAAAAGTATTCCAGCTGTGCTATTGCAGTCCTTTCTTCTCTCTCTTTTTAAAGTAACTGTCCAGCTTTTCCAGATTTCTATGAACTATGACCTATAATAATGAATTACAATGAGTGAAATAGTTTTCCTTCCTAAATGTTTTAATTAAGTTTGTTAAAAATCTGCTTTTCTGTGTTGGAAGGGTGTGGGTGTACCCCAACAACAGAACGGTGTGGTCATAAAAAATATTAATGCGAGTAGACCGCCGATTGGCCAGCTAATCCTCCTCTATGAGGAAATAGTGAGCATTTTTGAAACAGTCTGTTCGAGATACAAGTTTGAGGTGGGGTTTTTCTAATGTTTTTTTTTTTTCCTTTGGCCACAAATATGAGTATAGGATGAGTTAACAACATTATTTGGGTATATAGTGCATTTGGAAAATATTCAGATCCCTTGACTTTTTCTCCCCACAATTACATTACAGCCTTATTCTAAAATGGATAAAATAAATGTTTCCCTCATCAATCTTCACACAATTCCCCATAATGGCAAAGCAAAGACAGATTTTTTTTGCAAATGTATTAAAAATTTAAAACAGAAATACCTTATTTACATAAGTATTCAGACCCTTGGCTATGAGACTCGAATTGATCTCAGGTGCATCCTGTTTCCATTGATCATCCTTGAGATGTTTCTACAACTTGGAGTCCACCTGTGGTAAATTCAATTGATTGGACATGATTTGGAAAGGCCCTGCCAAGCCGCACTGCTTCTTGACACACTGCTCACTTAAACTGGAAGGCAGCCGCACAAACGTGTCAGGGAAACACCGTACAACTGGCGATCAAAGTCAGCATGCATGCGCCCGGCCCATCACAGGAGTCGCTAGCATGAATACCTGGGATAGGATAAAGTAATCCTTCTAAACCCCCCCCCCCCAAAAAAAAAGATATAGATGTACTATTGTAAAGTGGTTGTTCCACTGGATATCATAAGGTGAATGCACCAATTTGTAAGTCGCTCTGGATAAGAGTGTCTGCTAAATGACGTAAATGTAAATGTTAATGTAAATGTAGAGCGCAATGGGAGAAGGACATCCTGGCCGGCCAAATCCTCCCCTACCCCAGACAACTCTGAGCCAATTGTGCGCCGCCTCATGAGTCTCCTAGTCGCGGCCGACTGTGACACAGCCCGGGATCGAACCTGTGCCTGTAGTAACGCCTCTAGCACTGCGATGCAGTGCCTTAGACCGCTGCGTCATTCACGAGGTTCCGAATGCACTGTAAGTTAACAGAATATTAAAAAGTGAGATTTTCACTGGACAATTAATTGAAGACATGTAGATGGTATGAATCCCTGAAAAGTGACAGCGGAGTTGATCAGTGAACTCTCTGGAGTTTGACTGGAGATCTGCTCTTGGGTATACAACATTTCTCAAACCGTCTGTCTGCTGGGACGAGCTGTCATTCGTTACATGGGAGAACACCGCAATATGGTTTACCCCTCCCCGGGCGGGACTTCAAAGTGTTCGGAGCTCATATACTTCCATCATCCTTAGGCCAGAAAAAAGACAGTGAAATCTGGCATGAGAGCTACAGTAGTTGTCTGGGCAAGAGTAGCCACACTCCTCAAAAGCTAACAAAGAACTATGTGCTGTTTCAAGGTCCCTTGCTTGAGTTTAACTGGAGTTCAACTCCTTCCAGGGGTTTAAGGGGAGGTTCTGTGAGGTAAAAGTTGCCAGAAAACTGATTGCAGCTTGAAGACAACATAGTCCTGTCATGTAAAAACACTGCTCTTGGAGTGGGTGAGACAATTCTCCTCAGGATCCACTAAAAAGTGATACCGACCTCGCTTTTGAACCAACCAATGTGTTTACTGAGAGGACTGTGTAAAGGGTTACTTGTTTTCCAAGGAAGTGTCATTCTAGGAGTAAAATCGTTCCTCAGGTTAGAACAGTATGGAGATGTCTTCCTGGTGGATTGGCATATGCCTCCATGCTCCACTCTAACCAACACATTTCAAGGAGACAAATCCGGTCTGTCATCTTTGCTCTCTCCTAGCTTCAAGGTCTGGCAACGACATGTGAGAAATCTGTTTAATACTCCCAAGATAACATATTTAGTGTCTATTCTCTGCAATAGCACTACCTCATTATGGCTGAAGAACTGAACAATCAGATCTGAATGCCAGATGTTGCATTTCTATTTATAATGGTGAGATATTTAGAGACAGAGAATTGGGTTAAGAACCACTTTCTGGCATGCAACAACTTACATAAGCCCGTCGAACAGCGAATACACTGAACCAGTAAACACTGGGTCGCATCACAGGCACTACTACAAAAACCACTGCTAACGATGCTATGTCCTTGTTCTCTCCTGGCTATTCCTCATTGGATGGAGATGCTAACTCTGCCCGCCAGCTGTCAAGCCCAGAGAGAACCTCCCCATCGCACCAGAACGCCAAAGGACACACCTTCCATTAAAGCTTATGCTTACCGGAAGCCAATGAGAGAAAAGGAGGAGTGTGTAGGTTAGCGGATGGGGGCAATACGAAGGGAATTAATAAGATGGTGTAAGTGCATCATGGGCGTAGAAAATCCCTTCAGGGACAGATGTGACATTTCTCTGCGGCAGCACTTTCTAAGAAGAGAAGGGGCTTTACAATACCCTCCTCTACAGGGGCTAGGCTGTCACTATGATGGATTCATAAATCCTGCTTAACGAGATTACAGAGTAAGAAAATATGTTTGTGAGCGAGCGGTCTGCACAGCACGTACAGGTCGGCCGAGAAGCGGGTCACGTGTGCAATCGTGCGTGTGCAGCACTCGTTTGTGTGTGAGAGTAGGATATTCCTTATTTGTGACTTCTATAGTCAAGACATAGTTGAGATGGATTAAAAAGCCAGTGTCTCTGAATAAATGTCAGCATAAGTACATGTAGCCCAGCACATACTTTATCATATGTCGTGCATCTCTTCAATATAGCTGGAAGAGCGTGGGTTGAATCCATAATACACCCTAGGAGTAAGAGTCTTGTCTTGATCATTCATTAACAGGAGCTGGTGGGGTTGAATAGATTGCACAATTAGAACCTGCCATCTGCACTGGGCTACAGGATCAAATTAGCCACGAGACATGTTGAACGCCAAACCCAATGTCTTGAATCCTAAGAAACAACACCATGACAAAAACAAAGCATTTCATAAAAGCAGACGTGATGCTACTGTACCGCAAAAGCAACTCCACTTCTTTGATCTAGCATTGCTCATTCACAACGGCAGATGAAAAAAATGTAATGTCAGTGGTGGCCAGCAAATCCATCACAATCCCATCTACACACCTCCGCTGTCACACACTGACCCATCATCTCCGAGAGGCCTGGGATGTGAGCCGCGGTAACACACGCCCCACATTCCATTACTGAGCCATTAGAGGGCGAATTGTCACACGTGAGGTGGCTACGAGGTGAGCCTCCTGCATTGGGTCATCCATCAGCCTAGTTGACTGAGGGTCACCGCTATATTGTGTACAGGGGCGGAAATCCCGGGGGGGACACGACCCCCCCATCCTGGGAAAAATATGATTTGTCCCCCCCAATATATCACTGAAACATAACTATGTAATTTAAATAATATTAATAATACGCAATGAAAGCAATTGTGCTGATTATAGACACTTAATAGCGCGTTTTTAAGTTTCAAAAGATTGCGACCCCCCCGCCCTTTGCCTCACAATGGTTTGATCCACTGCCAGTTCCTTAGCTTGCTAGGTAACTGCCGTGAGGTTCATCCAGTCAATCGCGCACACACACACTAGCTGAATATGCAGAGCTAGCGCACAAATATTAACTATTAAGCTAGCTAGTACCTATTCAATTTATGTGGCGTCGTCAAAGATGGAATCAGCATGCAGATGATGTAAGTTAGTGCTTCAAAGTCCCTGTGATAAGGTTAGCGATAAACTGAAGTCCAAACTGAACAGAACTACACTCTCTTCTACCATTGTCTTAAATATATTTAATGGTCTCGTTGCAAAAGCTAAATTGTCGCAAGGGAACTTTTATTTCTTTATTTTATTTCACCTTTATTTAACCCGGGTAGCAAAGATTATAGCAAACACCACTGAAACTGAATTGGTGCTCGCTAGCTTTGCAAATTCAGCTATTGTTGGAAGCCAGCCAATATGAAACAAACTATTAAAATTACAAAAGGTTGCAGCATATGTTGTGTAAATGGTGAACTCATACAGCTGTCAACTCTTGTCATTTTAATCCGTTTCACATTTGCTAGCTACCTTTTAGATCGAAGCCCATATAGAATGATTGAAGATGATAGAAGCCCATCTCCTACTGTAAATAACCTACACACTGTGTGTGTAGCCAGCCAGCCAGCCAGGTAGAAAAATGGCAGAAAAATAAAAGACAGACATCAGAGTATTTTTCAGTACACCAAAACGCAAAGTAAGAACCCTAGTAGCCTAATATCTCAAAGACTAGTTGATAAAATGTTCATAAGAAAGAAATTAAATTCTAATGGAAATGTTTCACAATGATGTCATTAGGCAGAGCAGGCAACAGATGGCACACAGACAGCAGAGTTGGGGACAGATATGCAGGGACAGACTGGCAGAGACAGGGAGTCTCAGGTAAGTTTGTTGAGTCTTTGTTTGGCAACATTATGAAAGGTTCTCAATTTTTTTTACTTGTAAAATAGGAACATAATTGGAAAATGCCATGGATACCCCTACTCTCAACTTAAACTGGTGACTGAACTAAGATTTGTTAAAGGCAATGGTATTGCTGTTGTGATTAGTTGTGTAGTTTTGGGTACCGGTAGTTAGGAGTACGGCAAACACCTTATTTCTTTGGTTCCTCAATATACATTTACCATATTACAATGTAGGCTATGTGTTACAGCACTACTTTTGGTGTCCCCCTCAGGAATTGCTCTTGAGAAAATGTAATGTAATTGTCCCCTCCAAAGTGGATATCAGATTTTCGCCCCTGATTGTGTACCGGACTGTGCAACGCCATAATGGCCTCTGTAAATACAGTAGAAACTCGCTCACTAGCATACATGCTACAGTACGAGAGCAGTGCTAACAAGCGAGTAGTCACTAGCGCCTGCTCGGTGATAGATGGCAAGTGCAGACGATTAGTCCAATGCTATTGTTGCGGTTATTATCCAATTAGCTGGCATGCTTAGCCGGCTTGACTTACAAGAGCAATTTTCATCAGCACAAGACATTCAGCGGGAATAGCTCTGGTAGGTCATATTACAAAAACAATAACGATGGCAGGTCATATTGAACAGCCCTGGCTGGTACAATGAGAGTCATCATTTATGGGGTATTGCAGGGCTATGTAAACAGAACACAACGATAACAATAACAAACGGATGCTGTGACAATGACATAGACGCTCACTTAAATAGCAATAATGTTTACAGGAAACAAAGAGGAAGAAAAATTATGGAAAACGGGCCAAACCTATTGACATTTATGATTGGGCATAAATAGCACACTGTATGACTTCAATAGGACTTTAGAGGCCCATTTGTATGGTTTTCTATCTCCAATAGGGTCGCTGGGAAAGCAAGAGTAAATAGTTTCAAGTTTAAATACCAGAATATCTACTGTACTGTGCATTTTACAGATTTTGTTTCTACAGTGAGAAGACTAATTGAACGAGACACTCATCCACCAAAGCAATAAGGTGAAAAATGGAAAACAGGCAATACTCCAGAATATTAAAAAAATGACAGATTAAATTGTGATAAGACCTCAGTTGGGTATGACCTCCACAGTGGCAAAATGACCAACACTAGCTAGGTTTCCATCCAATAGGCGACAGATTTTCATGCAAATATTATAAACTCTGCATAAAAACAATATGCGCATTTTCCCACCAGAGATGTTTCCATCAAATTGACTTGTTGCAGATAAAAGTCTGTGCGTGATGATGTAGTGCACATACAAATAACTTTCGCAGTTAAATTCCCATGTACCCAATAAAAAATACAAGTTAAATGGGGTTTTATTGCATTTTCAACTCTACTGATGTGTTTCCTAAAATGTGTTATATAGCGAATGTTCCCACGTGCGCTCTAGCCAACAGCTTGCACATACAATGCGGGTACAGCCTACAGGATGAGATTATTATGGACTAAAGAGCTTGATTATTTTTATTTGTCAAACGGCAGCCAAGCATCGATCATCATGTCACCAGAATATGACCCTCAATATTTATTGGAAAGAAGCATCAAGCTCATCACCTTGCACTTTCACCACCCTGTCAAGTTCATCATAATTTAACTCATCTGTAGCCTAATAAACTTCCGAGTCGTAGTGGGAGGACCACAGCATATCATCATGAGAATCCAAGTTTACTTCGATATGATGGTTATTATATAAACATCTGCACATAAAAAGGTGTTTCATCCTCCAATTCTCGCATAATTAACTTTAGATATAAAAAGATCACAGTTTGTCTAGCGTATTTTGTTTTGCCGACATTTGGAAAGTTCACAGAAAAAAATTATTTTCACGACATGTACTTTACTTGCATAAAAAAAGGTTGGACGTAAACCTGCTTCCTGTCTGCATTTTGTTCTGTCTGAGCATTCGACTTTAACAAAAATTACATTTCTTTCTTATCAAACCTCCTTTGGGACAGTCTTCTTTACATTTGACCGTGGACATCTGGTCAGTCCATTGCTGCCAGTAGTATGTGTCACTGTTGATACATCTGAGATGATATTGAGTAGTGGTGGAGATGGTGTAGCGTGATTAGTCTCCCTAACAAGGACTGACTGTTCCTTTACGTGTGTGAAAGAATGACAGCTGCCCGTGTCCCTGAGGGTGCCACTGACTTCCTTCCTCCGCGTGGGTTCTTCTTATGTAAGCGGTTTCCTTGACGACCGATAGGTGCCTCAGAGTGTGTTCAGAGTTGCCATGACCGCCTACACCGGTTCTGATTGGCTTTGGCTTGGCTATAGGATTTCCCAGGGGGATACACCTGTGGGTGGAGGTGGTGGCTTCTCTGAATGTCTATTGGCTACAGTATATTATCTCGCAAAGGCCCAGACACAAGTATGTTTTCTTTAAAACACACAAGTATACACAGTCATCGAGAAATATACATACATAAGACATGCAACAAAATAACATGCAATTATAACATATTCAAATATAAATCACGGCATCTCCTCACACACTACCCTCCAGAGTAAGAGAGAGATAGAACGAGAAGAGAAAAGCAGACTTATTGGAAGGGTTCTCACCATTTAACTAAATCCTTCCCTCAGTAAAAGCTTGAGAAAATAAAACCCAAATTTCTTCCGTTCTGCAAGAATTGTTGACAAACAATCCCAGGAGGGGAGGATAATCAACTTTCCATTCAAACCAATTCTCAGCTCTGAAAAGCGTCTTTCCTCCGCTCTCAAACTGAAGCCTAATTTTTGTCCCTTCACAGATGACGTGTGACGTGGACACAGAGGGAGTGAATGAGAGAGAGGTAGCAGAGTACAGCATGTTTAATGGCAGTCACCTGACAGGGGAGGCGAGGGAGGAAGTGAGGCAGTAGCATCCCTCCAATCACGTCATACCCCCCAGGCTCCCCAGCCGGTGATAGAGGGAAAGGTGGGGGTAGAAAGGAACTCGTCCTCTAAGCATTCCTTTATTTCCAGAGCCTGTTGTCATTAGTGTGGTGGTTAGTGTGGCGGTGGTAAAAGAGTATGTTTGTACAGGGCATGGATAAATGAGGGAGAGACAATCAACAAGTATACAGAGCCTTCTGCAAGTATTTATTCCACATGTTGTTGTGTTACAGCTGGAATTCAAAATTGATTAAATCATTTTTTCTCCCTCAGCCATATACACACAATACCCCATAATGACAAAGTGAAAACATGTTTAGATATTTTTGCAAATTTATTGAAAATGAAATACAGAAATCGAATTTACATAAGTATATACACCCAAGTCAAAATACTTTGGCGGCGATTACAGCTGTGACTCTTTCTGAGTAAGTCTCTAAGAGCTTTGCACACCTGGATTGTATAATATCTGCACATTATTCTTTAAAAAATTCTTCAAGCTCTGTCAAGTTGGTTGTTGATCATCGCTAGACAGCCATTTTCAAGCCGATTTCAAGTCAAAACTGTAACTAGGCCACTCAGGAACATTCAATGTCATCTTGGTAAGCAACTCCAGTGTATATTTGGCCTTGGTGGTTTAGGTTATAGTCCTGCTGAAAGGTGAATTTGTCTCCCAGTCTTTTGGAAAGCAGACTGAGCCAGGTTTTCCTCTAGGATTTTGCCTGTGCTTAGTTCTATTCTGTTTCTTTTTATCATAAAAAACTCCCAAGTCCTTGCCGATGACAAGCATGCCCATAACATGATGCAGCCTCCACCATGCTTGAAAATATGAAGAGTGGTACTCAGTGATGTGTTTGCACCAAACATAAAGTTTTGTATTCAGAACATAAAGTTAATTTCTTTTCCACATTTTTTGAGCGCGCTGTTCCTTCTTTTTCTCCTTGAATGAATACGCCATTGTCCGGTTGGAATATTATCGTAATTTTACGCAAAAAATACCATAAAGATTGATTTTAAACAGCGTTTGACATGCTTCTAAGTCCGGTTATGGAACATTTTGACTTTGTCTCTGAACGTACGAACAAAACGGAGGTATTTGGACATAAATATGGAGTATTTCTAACAAAAACAACATTTCTTGTGGAAGTAGCAGTCCTGGGAGTGCATTCTGATGAAGATCAGCAAAGGTAAGAGAATATTTCTAATACTAATTCTGAGTTTAGGTTGCCCCGAACTTGGCGGGTGTCTGTATAGCTTTCTGTGATGGCGAGCTATGTACTCAGAATATTACAAAATGCGCTTTCTCCGTAAAGCTATTTTAAAATCTGACACAGCGGTTGCATTCAGGAGTAGTCTATCTATAATTCTTTAAATAATTGTTATATATTTTGTCAACGTTTATGATGAGTATTTTTGTAAATTGATGTGCATATTCACCGGACGTTTTGGTGGGAATACATTTTCTGAACATCACGCGCCAATGTAAAATGCTGTTTTTGGATATAAATATGAACTTTATCGAACAAAACATACATGTATTTTGTAACATAATGTCCTAGGAGTGTCATCTGATGAAGATTGTCAAAGGTTAGTGCTGCATTTAGCTCTGTTTTGGGTTTTATTGACACGTCCTTGCTTGGAAAATGGCTGTGTGATTATTTTTGTCGATGTACTCTCCTAACATAATCTAATGTTTTGCTTTCGCTGTAAAGCCTTTTTGAAATCGGACAATGTGGTTACATCAAGGAGAAGCGCATCTTTAAAATGGTGTAAAATAGTTGTATGTTTGAGAAAGTTGAATTATGTCATTTTGTTGTTTTGAATTTGCCGCCCTGATATTTCACTGGCTGTGTCCCGCAGGTGGGACGCTAGCGTCCCACGTAGCCCATAGAAGTTAAAGTACTAAATGTAAGTCCAATAAGGTTCGGTAGAGACATGTGAGGGAGAGAAATGTGTGTATGTGTGTGTGTGTGACTAAGAAGATACCGAGAACAATTAAACTGTGTATGACCTGACCTGGCTAGAACTCTGAGAAACTTACGATAGGACAGGGAGTCCTTTCAAGGTCCCTCTAATCTCGGGGGGATGGAACTACCTACTGTTCGTGTGTATGTATGTGCGTAGGCTATCTACTGTTTGTGTGGAGGTATGTGCATAAGTAGGGAGTGAGTTATAACATGGCATGTCTCTGTATTGTGGACTTCAGAACGTTCTCGTGAATAAACTGTACAAACCTTTTGCATAAGCTGAGTCTTTGCCTAATTATTATTAAACCCAGGGTCTTACAAACCTTGGGGATTGGTCAAAGCTTAATTGATTGTTAGTTATTATCATTGGGATTGAAAATTCTCGTGACATTCACTTTCCTCAAGCACTTAACCTGTTAGGGCTAGGGGGCAGTATTGACACGGCTAGATAAAAAACATACCCGATTTAATCTGGTTACCACTCCTACCCAGTAACTAGAATATGCATATACTTATTACATATGGATAGAAAACACCATACATTTTCTAAAACTGTTTGAATGGTGTCTGTGAGTATAACAGAACTCAAATGGCAGGTCAAAACCTGAGAGATTCCTTTACAGGAAGTGGCCTGTCTGACCATTTCTTGAACTTCTTTTCCATCTCTATCATTTACTAAGGATCTCTGCTCTAACGTGACACTTCCCACGTCGTCCATAGGCGCTCAGAGCCCGGGAAAAAACAGAATGTCGTCATTCCAGCCCCAGGCTGAAACACATTATCGCCTTTCTCAAGTGGCCGATCAAGGGACACTGGGCTTAGGCGTGTGACC
The DNA here is from genome assembly GCF_965601325.2 of Salmo salar. Classification (NCBI taxonomy): domain Eukaryota; kingdom Metazoa; phylum Chordata; class Actinopteri; order Salmoniformes; family Salmonidae; genus Salmo; species Salmo salar. The sequence continues at coordinate 67,764,322 of NC_138293.1, read as the reverse complement.
CGACCGCCCCCGCCTTTGGGATTTTTTCCTCTGTTTGCCGAAAAGGAGATTCCCTGTCGGAATATTATCGCTTTTCTACGAGAAAAATGTCATAAAAATTGATTTTAAACAGCGGTTGACATGCTTCGAAGTACGGTAATGGAATATTTAGAATTTTATTGTCACGAATTGCGCCATGCGCGCGACACTTCTTTACTATTTCGGATAGTGTCTGGAACGCACGAACAAAACGCCGCTATTCGGATATAACGATGGATTATTTTGGACCAAACCAACATTTGTTATTGAAGTAGCAGTCCTGGGTGTGCATTCTGACGAAGACAACAAAAGGTAATCAAACTTTTATAATAGTAAATATGATTATGGTGAGTGCTAAACTTGCCGGGTGTCTAAATAGCGAGCCCGTGATGCCTGGGCTAAGTTACTTAGAATATTGCAAAATGTGCTTTCACCAAAAAGCTATTTTAAAATCGGACATATCGAGTGCATAGAGGAGGTCTGTATCTATAATTCTTAAAATAATTGTTATGCTTTTTGTGAACGTTTATCGTGAGTAATTTAGTAAAATGTTAGCGAATTCCCCGGAAGTTTGCGGGGGGTATGCTAGTTCTGAACGTCACATGCTAATGTAAAAAGCTGGTTTTTGATATAAATATGAACTTGATTGAACAAAACATGCATGTATTGTATAACATAATGTCCTAGGGTTGTCATCTGATGAAGATCATCAAAGGTGAGTGCTGCATTTAGCTGTCTTCTGGGTTTTGGTGACATTATATGCTGGCTTGAAAAATGGGTGTCTGATTATTTCTGGCTTGGTACTCTGCTGACATAATCTAATGTTTTGCTTTCGTTGTAAAGCCTTTTTGAAATCGGACAGTGTGGTTAGATTAACGAGAGTCTTGTCTTTAAATAGCTGTAAAATAGTCATATGTTTGAGAAATTGAAGTAATAGGATTTTTAACGTTTTGAAAATCGCGCCACAGGCTGCCAGTGGCTGTTACGTAGGTGGGACGCTTTAATCAGTCTCATAGCAATAGGTTATCTTTAGGGATTATTCCTAATAGACCACCACTGAGTAGAGAACATTCAAGGCAAAATCCCAATACCATTTTTCCTTAGGTGGATGGCAACAGGAAAATGGGGACAACAGCATAGCTACATGGGGAGGCTCGCCCCACCTAAATTAGACTAAGGGGAAACACTGCCACGTTCTGGGCACCCAGGCCTGGCAGCTCCCAGGGGAGTAGAATGGCTAGGCTACACGGTGACACCATAGTGAGTGACTGCCACCAACAGTGAGAGCACTCAAGCGGTCTGCGCCACATGCCTACTGACTGGCTGCCAGGCTCATAATTTAATCTCCAGCACTTATTCCGTTCAGACACTGTTGGATTAGCTAACCGGCCGCTCCACTAATGGTGTCCGGGTGAGTAGTTCTCCCTGTCTCCTCATCTCTCTCCACCCACTATCTCTGAATCTTACACTCGCTACATGTCTTTCTTTGTGCTCTCATTTCTCTCTTGAGCTCTTTTAGATACATCCTCTGTGCATCCATCCTTCTTCTCTAACTTGAAGTAATCAAATATGAAGTAAAAATGAGCTTCAGCTTTGTTTTCACCGATTCCAGTCATGTTAGGTGAGTGGTTATAAGATACCTCATGGAAGGGATGTAAGAATCTTTTTTTTTTGTCAAAACAATGTTGTTCTATCTGTGTGTGTCTCTGTGTCAAAACAGAACCACAGACAAAGCTTTTAATTCAAGCAATGGGGTCAACTTCAGGGTTTAAGAGGTCAAAAGCCAATATTCAGTCCCTGGCAGGAGTCATCTTTCCCCGTGTCTGAGCACGCCATATAGCCAACCCTTTTGTTTCCAAGGTGAAAAATGTGTGAATAATGCCTCGAAAACATTTCAGTGTGAGACGGATAGGAAATCCAAATGGCTATCAGGATCCATCCATCTCAGCTGCCTGCTGGTGTCCAGTGAGAGCTGCTCCACTTAAAACCTAATCAGTAATCACTGTTTAATTCCCTCCCTAACAGGCCTGACCCAGGACAAAGACATTAAGAGATTATATTATCTTAAGTCCACCAGAGCATATTGGACACGCATGAGAGAATAAAGCTAGATTTGATATGGACTCATGGGAGGTAGTTTGAGATAATACGCTTTGAGAATATGACTAGGCTGTTTTATGTTTGTCAAACACAGATGGACACAGAAAGCCGTAGACAGATAAACAGACCTTGAAAACAAGGCAAAATGAAACCCCTAACAAAGGCCCAACATCTCAATTTTTTCCTGACCCTTTATCAAGACTCATTGTTCCACTCCAAACTGTTGTTTCTGTTGGGCTTTCCCCCATAAACACTCTCCCTCTTTACAATGACTTGTTTTCAATAATGTTTTGTAAACGTCATGGGGGCTCCCATGTGGCGCAGCAGTCTAAAGCACTGCATCTCAGTGCTAGAGGCGTAACTACAGACCCTGGTTCGATTCCAGGCTGTATCACAACCAGCCGTGATTGTGAGTCCCATTGGGCGGCGCACAATTGACCCAGCGTCGTCCGGGTTAGGGTTTGGCCGGGGTAGGCCGTCATTGTAAATAAGAATTTGTTCTTAACTGATTTGTCGAGTTAAATAAAAAATTAAATAAAATTGTGTGTTGCGTGTAGCCTTTTCCCACTCGTCTGCTAGTGTGAGTGTGTGTGAGAAATGGTTGCTGCCTGCGTCATAACTGATATGAACTGTTGTTTTAGGATTGTTATGGCATGGAAGGCTTTCTCTGCCGACTAATGTATATTTGATTATTTAATAAACATACAGTATGTGACCTGATAGCTCAGTCACAGATATCATTCATTTCATCTGGTATTTATTTGTTCAAGTCGTTTTGTTGTACATATACTATCCTGTATCTATAGGGATTGTTGACGTTTGGAATGTTTTGAAATGGTCTTGTTAGGCTAAACTGAGGACAATGATCCAATGTGCCCTAGCCTTTTGGGTGCCTGCCAATACCTGGTGGATTCAGAGGAAGCGGAACAGGGGGAGAGAAAGAGAGAGCTAGAGAATGTTGAAATTAAAGACATATATACTGTATATTAATATTCAAATCTGTGTCCTGCTCCACTTCCTCCAAATACAGGTCACACCCTTTGACACTCTCGCACATTTGTTTGTGACCTTTATGAGCATGGTGAAACACCCTGACCAGGTGAACAATTAAGAGTGCTTGCAACATTCCCACCACATAATGATTCACCGGCTGTCTCGCCCTCTCTGAGGATGGATGGAAGAGGGAAAATGGAGAGTGATAAAGAAAAAAGGGAAAACCCAGACTAGTACACCCTGGTGGCCTGAACAGAGAACTACACTGTGAGCGCCATCTTATCTTGGTGGAGAAGCTGTATTGAAAATAACTATCCAATTAGAGCCTTTCATCTTCACAAGCCTGTTGTGGTCCTCTCCTGTTTTGATGGCCAGCTTGTGAAATGGTGGCCTGTTGCCATCTATGGGGCAGATTTCAGAGAGACGCCTTGTTATGTTATCTGGGCCAGACACTGTCGAGGAGCGATGTCACAGTCGGCTTACCAGCCTCTTTAACAGCCACAGCTTCCCGCCGAGATGTAACATTATGCGTTTCCCACAATGCAGCCTGAACTAACCGGAGGTGGGGTAAGTGATGTAGGGTTATGAGGCTAAAAGGGAGATGGAGGATTTGACATGGATAACTTTTGGGCTTCTTGAAAGCCTCTTAACTCTGACATTGCAGGGAGATGAATAATACTGCGGAAAACAAGAACTAACAAGAGCTTCTCATGGAAATCCCTCACTTGAAATACCTGCACATGAAAAACCAACACATTGCTATAATAATAATAGGTACTTTTATAGTGCTTTTCAAGGACCCAATATACCAGTCTCTTTGTCACACACTTTCCCACCTTTCAGTCATATTACGATGCACCCTGCTATCCATAGACAAATACTCCCACGTCACACATTCACATGACATGCCATCAAAAAACATGCCATTCCAATCTCTCTCTCTCTCGCACACACACTTCATTTTCTCATACACACCATCACTTACACACTCCTATCTCTCCTCTACCTCGGAATTACACACAGCCGCTCCCCTATCGCAAACACCCTGGCATTAACCATCCTGGTGGGGGAAGGGGGGGGGGGGGGGGGGGTATGAGTTTACCCCAGTGGAATGGTAAAGCAGTGGGGTGCTCAGCGAGGGGGTGACAGGTCCTCATTCACCCATTGGGCCTTATCTCAGTACCATAATGAGGAGTCAGCAGGGAGGCAAAACCAGCCTTATGAGGACAGGCGTCATACTGTATTGTGGGGACAATTCTCAGATAATATGAAAGTGTTGTGATATAAGCAGAGCAGCCCTCTGTGAATGTAATTGGTTCATCCTCTTTTTCCTAGCCACCGTGCTTCTTTCACATGCTTTGCTTGCTGTTTGGGGTTTTAGGCTGGGTTTCTGTACAGCACTTTGAGATATCAGCTGATGTACGAAGGGCTATATAAATACATTTGATTTGATCTTCAAAAGGGCCGGGAGCCACAGTGTTCTACTTGAATAGGATGAACTGTCCAGAAATGTAATTCAGTTCAGTGTGACATGTCTGATCCTGAGACCCTGAATACAGTTCAAATGGAGTTAGAATCAAGTGGGAGATGTCGTCAGCGTTAAGCAAGCATCTTCGCACCTTCAACACCAAATCTACATGCAGCAGGCACAAAACAAGGCTCCTTGATACTTCTCGCTTTGTCCACACAGTAGTACTGAACTAAGGACAGCAGTAAGTTTGTTTATGCCAAACCTCCCCTAGTGAGTCTACAGACCAAAACTGAACTAGGACCAGTGGTTGAGTAACTACCTGGGAGCCTCTTGGTGGGCTGCAGTCTCATGTTGAGGGCCTGGTGGGAGAGTAGGGGGGAGGAGGGCAGCGAGCGTGACACGCCCTCCATGATACGGATGTGCTGCATGCCCTCGGTCACCGGGAGAGGAGGCCCCCCGTAGTCGCCCTCAAACAGCCCGTCACCCTCTGTGGAGCTGCCACCTGGGAAGGAGAGACAGAGAGGTGTCATATAGTCATGTATACTACATTCCCACACACTGACAGAATTTGTCATTTGACATCAACTACTGTTCACAAGAGACCTAAAACCAACACACTGACATATTACATTATCACCACTCACAATATAGTGCAGACACACACACACACACATCGCTCGCTGACACATTTCATTAACAGCACACTCAGTATCATCTCCGACCGTGTCAACACCTCCAGTTTTAGACACGGTTGAGGCTGCAGTTTCACCGTACAAGCTGGCAAACCTCTGCAACTGTCATCCTAGTGTTAATGAATGGATCCATTTTGTTTCTCTCTCAGACAAGCACCTGCCTGTTGTCTGGTAGTGAAACAGCAGGCTAATTAGGATAGGGTAGGATAGCACAGCCACTAGGGATGCTGGAATGTCATCTTACCACATATTAAAGTGACATAAAATGTCAGCTGGAACATTCAATAGCTCTGACTGTGCCAGATATCCAAATATAGCAGAAACTGATGATCAATAAAAATGTATCCAATTGATCGAGAATAAAGGCAAAGACTGAATGTGGCATTACTCTATCCTCCCTCTCCTTTCTACAGCACACTAGACGTTTCCCCTGGCAACAGCAGGTAGCCTAGTGGAAAGGTCGCTGGTTCGAATCCCCGAGCCGGCAAGGTGGAAAAATCTGCTGTTCTGCCCTTGTGCAAGGCACCGATGACGTGGATTAAGGCAGCTCCTCCCCCACACCGCTCTGATTCAGAGGGGTTGGGTTAAATGCAGAACACATATTTCGGTTGAAAGCATTCAGTTGCGCAACTGACTAGGTATCCCCCTTTCCCTAATGTGACAGAATTAACATGAACAATGTCAGGAATCACAGTACTCTTCAGTCAAGAAGCACCTGAGTGCCACCATGTCAGGTGACAGGCACCTCAGACAGGGACACTGGCTGATGACACCAGCAGCAGTGTGTCACACTGGCAACCCATGTGACACAGCACAAGGCCACACTAATGAACATGTATTAGTAGACAGGGAGAGGGGATGGTGGGTAGCAAGGTGAAAACAGGCTGTCACAGACAATTCTATACACAGAGGAACAGCAGTTTGATTGGAATACACAGTACAGACACACACACCACGCTTGGATTATGTTTTAGCAATTTGCGTCTGTTGATGTTCTAATTGTGTGTGATGTGACTAAGTGTGTGTTCACCTGTGTGTCTGTGTTCGACTGTGCTACAGCATCAACAACCTGCCACTCCCTTCCCAGCAGCCTTAATGCCTTTCACCTTCTCAATTGATGTCTGGATCTGTGCCTATTGGCTAACTCTAATCTAACCACTTCTACATCACTAGGAGGAGTGGGTATGGTGAGGGGGGCTGAGAAAAAGGGGGTAGGGGAGGTGTTAAGGGGGTGAAATGCCATTCTGGGCGTTTCAATTCACAGCCAATTAAACTGATAATGTTATTACTGTGCTGCTGTAACGAGATATTACAGCAGTATATTACAGCACAACAGGCCTCCCGTTACGTGTCCCCACCTAGCCCTCTGGCCCCTCAGAGACAGTATATCAGTCCCTGTGCCCGAGGCCTGAGGCAGAGGAGGGGGAATAAGATACGGATGATGCCGCTGCGCCCTTCAATGTCACGAAAGGTAATCTGCCAGCCAGGGGAATTTGCAGTGCTGCAAAAGTGTAATAAAGAGCATAGCTTTAACCTTATGGGAGCCAAGTGTATCTTACCGGTATGTAACAGCAATGACTGTCTCTCTAGGGTAATGGAGTTAAAGGTATGGAGACATCACACAGATATGGACGATGACTCCATCTCAGCACTGTATGTACACTACACCATGCTGAATGTCCATGTTGACAGAACTACATAACCACCAGATGGATTGATACAATAGGCCACACCATCACAGAGATACAACGATGAGCTCCACATGTTGTTTTCTTTGAGATCATACATTAGATTATGAGCAAAGTGAGCCATGTGTCTCGAATGCATAGTGAACAGGGGAGGGTTGGTCCAGACACTTAGTCTTGCATTTCTAGTGACAGAGATTAGAGTTAATACGACCCTGAGGGAGAGGGAGAGAGAGAGAAAAAGAAAGAAAGAAAGAACGATAGAAAGAAAGAGGGAGAAAGAAAGAGAGGCAGAACGAAAGAAAGAAAGGGACAACGAAAGAAAGAGGGAGAAAGAGAGAATTAAAGAGGGAGAAAGACAGAAAGAGAAAGAAAGGAAGGGAGAACAAAAGAAAGAGAGAGAGAAAGAAAGACGGAGAAAGAAAGGGAGAAAGAAAGAAAGCGGGAGAAAGAAAGAGAGAAAGAAAGAGAGAATTAAAGAGAGGGAGAAAGAAAGAGAGAAAGCGGGAGAAAGGGAGAAAGAGAGAAAGAAAGAGAATGAATGAGAGGGAGAACGAAAGAGAGAATGAAAGAGAGAATTAAAGAAAGAAAGAAAGAAAGAAAGAAAGAAAGAAAGAAAGAAAGAAAGAAAGAAAGAAAGAAAGAAAGAAAGAAAGAGGGAGAAAGGGAGAGAAAGAGAGAAAGAAAGAGGGAGAAAGAAAGAAAGGGAGAATGAAAGAGAGAAACAAAGAAAAAGAAAGAAAGAAAAAGAGAGAAAGAAAGAACAAAAGAAAGAAAGAAAGAAAGAAAGAAAGAAAGAGGGAGAAAGAGAAAAAGAAAGAGAAAGGGAGAAAGAAAGAAAGAGGGAGAAAGAAAGGGAGAACAAAAGGAAGAAAGAAAGAGAGGGAGAAAGAAAGAAAGAAAGAGAGGGAGAAAGAAAAATAAAGAAAGAAAGGAAAAAGAAAGAAAAAGAGGGAGAAAGAGAGGGAGAAAGAAAGAATGAGGGAGAAAGAAAGAAAGAGAAAGAAAGAAAGAAAGAGGGAGAAAGAAAGAGGGAGAAAGAGGGAGGGAGAAAGAAAGAAAGAGGGAGAAAGAGGGAGAAAGAAAGAACGAGGGAGAAAGAAAGAGGGAGAAAGAAAGAGAGAGAAAGAAAGAGGAAGCAGAGAGGGAGAAAGAGAGGGAGAAAGAAAGAAAGAGAGAAAGAAAGAGAGGGAGAAAGAAAGAAAGAGAGAAAGAGGGAGAAAGAAAGAACATGGGAGAAAGAAAGAACGAGGGAGAAAGAAAGAGGGAGAAAGAGAGAAAGAAAGAGGGAGAAAGAGAGAGAAAGAGAGGGAGAAAGAGAGGGAGAAAGAAAGAAAGAGAGAAAGAAAGAGAGAGAGAGAAAGAAAGAAAGAGAGAAAGAAAGGGTGAAAGAAAGAGGGAGAAAGAGAAAGGGTGAAAGAAAGAGGGAGAAAGAGAGAAATGGTGAAAGAAAGAGGGAGAAAGAGGGAAAGAAAGAAAGAGAGAAAGAAAGAAAGAAAGAAAGAGAGAAATAAAGAGAGGGAGAAAGAAAGAAAGAGAGAAAGAAAGAAAGAAAGAGAGGGAGAAAGAAAGAAAGAGAGAAAGAAAGAAAGAGGGAGAAAGAAAGAAAGAGAGAAAGAAAGAAAGAAAGAGAGAAAGAAAGAGAGGGAGAAAGAAAGAAAGAGAGGGAGAAAGAAAGAAAGAGAAATAAAGAGGGAGAAAGAGCGGGAGAAAGAAAAGGGAGAGAGCGAGAGTGTTTGAGCCGTCTTAGTGTTTGAGCTCCTTAGTGGTTGCACTCCTCCGGTTATGAAACAGTAGATGGAAAGGGAGGACGAGAGGGAGTTGTGGCCATCATGTTCTGTTATTTAAGGCTGCTACTACTGTAGATCTCTTCAGTACATCTGCATGGGAAGGTAAAGTAAAAGGGACCACATGCACACACACACGTGCATCAGATGGCGTCAGACAGGAAGCTGGCCTGTTGTGTTGAGCTCGTCTACTGAACGGCTCGCCAAACAACAGATGGACCAAGTGGACGGATGGCCAGTTACACAAGAGGGAGGGAGGGCCATGTGGTGTGTGTGTCTCTGTGTGAGAGTGAGTGACTGAAGTGAAGTGAGAGAGATATAGAAAGAGATGGGGGAGATGGAGACCACAATTTTCACCATATGCCCATGTCCGCAATTAATATAATCACTCTCTAACTTTACTGTGGAGGTAAAATGTCACACCCTTTGCTCCACATGAAAATGCCTTCTGGAGTTTCTCTCACAATGTGGAAGAAGAGCCTTAACCACCCGAATGGATGAATGCAGAGACATGATAGGAAATGCACCCCGTCACTAAATGACTTCAGAGTCCCAGGCAGGCAGCTCTAAGCCTGGGAGAGCAAGGAGGGAGCAAACTAATCACCAGTGAGAACTGCCACGAGGGAAGGAGGTAAAAAGTGGTAAAAGTGTCACCGGAGCGGAACCGCAACCGACTGTGTGAAGGAATTCATACGCTGCTTTGATCAAAAACCCACCACACAAACGGCAAAGGATGTCAGGGGAAATTGGATTTGCGGTATGACAGTATGTTAAAACACTAGCTGTGACTGAGGTGTTTTCTGTCCCCTCAGGGAGATCAAAGGGACTCTAGAGTGGTGTGGCAGGAGAGCTTTCCCCCTAACGAATGGTCCAGGATCAGCTATATTATAATGTCCCTAATGGTTAGGGGTAAGATTTGAGGTTGTTTTATCTGATCCTAACTAAATAAATGATTATGGGAAAACATTTACTTGGAGTGAATTTTAAAAGGGTGACAGTGGAAAGGACATTCAGTCACCCTGACAAAACACATACTGTACTGAACATTGGTCACAATTTGGAAGCAGTCAAAAAAACGAGGCAAGGGAGAGCAAAGAGTGAGCAGTTGAAAGCGGGGGAAAGGAGGCTAGTTTGTGAGTGTTTGTTCATGCATTTGATAATTTGGTTGCCTGTTTGTGTTGTGTAGCCTAATCATTGCCACACATTTGCTCTTTTAGTATTGGTTTTGTCAGATGAATTTATGTGCATTAGAATTAGCATGAGGAGGACTAAGGCCCATAATGCACTGTTTTCCACACACACTTCGGTGAAATGTAAGGACATTTTGACGTAATACTTTTCACCATAAAAAAAACTATTTTCCCTAACCTAACATGAATCCCAAAAACCCTAACCCTAAACCTAACGCCAAAACCTAACCTGTAAGCTTAGCATAGCATTTGAACAAATTCAGGACCTGACTTTTCAAAAAAAGTTTGTTTTTCTACCTTTTCATGACATTAAGGTGAAGTGTTAGGACATTGCGGTCCTGAAAATGTAGGAAAACGTGCGCACACACACAATGCCCTGAAAACAATGACTCCACAGGATGGGGGAGTAAGTTAGTGATAGAGAGCGGCAGAGATCTCAATTTATGTAGTGTGTAAAGCGACTGTTCACCTAATGAAAAATCACTCCACTAAATCTGAGTACCGATCTGCCTAGTGTCCTTGAGTCTGAAATGGAGCGCAGGACAGGGGTTACAGTATCATCCCACATCATTCTCTCCCTCTCTTTATCTTCCTCCCTCTCTCTGCTCTATTACCATTGCAGGGGGAGAGCAGTATTGTGAGGCAGAGGACAGGGAAAGAGAACAAGGGAAAAAGTAAAGATGAAGAAAAATAAACCTCAGTTTTACAAATATTTCCCTGTCGTCTATGGACAAGTTAAATAAATTATCTAAGCTAATTACCTACAATATGGGTTGACTGGAAAAGTTCCATACAAATTTCTCCTGTAGGCTTGATATTATCAGGTCCAGCATGTTGAAAAGCAATTGTTCTAGTACATTACCTCCCCCCAACGCAAAACCCAGCAGCTTGGGTCCTAAGCCCAAAGCATGGCCTAAATCTGCTCTGTGTGGCACTGCCCAAAGTCCCATTTCATGGGAACAACCACCCCCAACACCAGCTGGGATGATTTGGGGGGGGGGCTATGATGCTAACATCATAGTATAACACCATGGCATGCTAATGATAGCATGCTAACACCATAGCCAACAGTAGGACCACAGAGAGCTATTGGCAGAAAGTGGAACGCCATACGGTGCTCTGGCATAAAGCCACATCCATGACGCAACTCTCCCTAGTCACACACACGGCACAGAGGGGGCGGTTACGACTGCTGCTTGTGTCATGGGAACACATGTTCCATCCTGTGTTGTCATGTAGCCTTCCCTAAAGGCTGTTGCCTATAACCAACCGAAGTGCCTGGGAGCACTACCCTATGGCAGCTTTTCCCACATGGTGGATCCCAACCAATTACACTGGGTTGCAGCTTAAGACTGGGCTGTGGCAGGAAGAATTGTTTGGTAACACTATTCTTCAGCTGGCACCTAGTAGTTTATTTACACACTTATAGTGGGGTATTAATGGTTACTTTCTGGCACTTCGAATAATTCAACATGCCTGGTGCCTCTTCACATCATTTAGGCTAGCTTAATATTCAGAGACATTCTCTAGTTCTCTCCACTGTCTGGTGAGACACACCACATGGATCAATATGAGAGCGGCCCTGACATCCACGAAGCGGACACTTTACACTGATGGGGTGTTCACTCACACTCTTAATTAGGCAAAAAAGGGTCTCAGGGCCCTGTGGAAGCCTTATGTATGACGCATTTACAAGACAGGTGGGATTCAATAACTGTAAATGTGATACTAGTAAACTGCAGGAAGTCTCTATTTGAAATGGGTGAACCCAATATTTGAATGAATTCCTCTAAGAAATGTCCAATACCAGCAGTAACCATACCCTATATCTGTGTACATCGTGTCTGAAAGTAGTCATTAAATCAGACCTGTCAATTAAAATGACTTAGAACTTAATAAATGCATGTACTAGTCATAGCACGAGTATGCAAGATAATCTATTCTAATTATGTGGACTGATGAATTGTACTCTGAAGTAGGGGTTTATACTTAATGTATCCAATATGCACATTAGGAGTTAACCTATACCTATTTGAACAGGGCCAGAGACCCCTGATGAAGACAAATGTCTGCTCTGACCTTGGTCTACTCTGAGCTGAAGGTGACCAGCTGTGTTTCTCCACCTCCAAATCAATCCAATCATTTGTCACACGCTTCGTAAACAACAGGTGTAGACTAACAGTGGAATGCTTACTTATGGCTCCTTTTCCAACAATGCAGAGTTAAAGATGAAAAAATATAGGAGGAATAAATACAGTGACTAACGAATAATAATGACGAGTAAAAGTAACATGGCTATATACAGGGATTACCAGTACTAAGTTGATATGCAGGGGTACGAGGTAATTGAGGTAGCTATGTACTGTACATATACGTAGGGGTAAAGTGACAAGGCAACAGGATAGATAAAACAGTAGCTGCAGTGTATGTGGTGAGTGTGAAAGTGTGTGTGGCGTCAGGATGCATGTGTTAGCGTGTTATGTGTGTGTGGGCGTACAGTATGTAGTGTGTTGGGGTGTTAGTGTAAGTACTGTATGTGTGAGTGTGTGTCCATAGAGTCAGTGCAAGAGAGTTTGTGCCAAAAAGGGTCAATGCAGGTAGTCATTTGATTAGCTATTTAGTGGTCTTGTTAGCAATCCCTCTGAGTAGGACACAGAGACAGAGGCGATAGACCAGACTTCACCAATAGGGCCTGGAGTTTTTCCTAGCCCAGGGTTAGCTACACCATCTTTAATCATTGTATTAGAGGTACCGTACTATAACCTTACTTGCTAGGCTTATTTTGTTACTACAAATAGTATATTTTTTTTTTCTCTAAATAGAATTATACATGGGGGAAACAAGACCTGAGGTACCATACCTAAACATACAATTCCAATCCTCTGTTGTTTTCTCTTTGCTGTGGGGAATATTGGCCTGCTTGTTTGGAGCATGTGAGGAGCTAAGTGTTCCACATGGTTCCAGATGTTAAAGCCTTGTACAGCCTAGCAGCCATTATAAACACGCACTTCCAGTTGCGACGTGTGACGTGTTAAGGGATGCTAGTTAAGGTGTGTGTGTGTGTGTGTGTTTCTGGCCTGGAGAAAGAAGCAATGCTTGGGTGTAGTCTTGCACTGTTGAACAATTCAGCTTTCTGGCTGTGTGTGAGCGAGAGCATGAGGGAGTGGGTTAGCCAGCGAGAGGAGGAGAAAATACAGGAGAGGAGACAAGACAAAACCCCGGGCTGTGAGCCACCACTCCTCCACTCCTGTTTTCTATCGGTTTTGTTTTGTTCCTCTTCTCTGTCCGTCTGTCTCTCATCAAGTGCTCCACTGGGCTCTCTCTCTCGCTCTCCAAACAAAGCATGCTAAAGTTCATCTGGTGGCGTCTGCTACAAGCTAGGCTTTGCTAGCAGAGCACTGTTTATCCCACTTCAATGAAAACGACAAGGTTATAATAGGGCCCAGAGGTTTTCCCAATGACCTGACCTGTTCCTAAAAATACACTGAGAGGGAAGTAACCTGACATTCAGTTGAAATCGAAGGCGTCTGTTAGCAACAGGCTAAAGCTAACGGCTGAGGTGTAGACGATGGCATCAGGCAGTGTCATCAGATGGTTTCCTCAATGGACACTACAACATGTTGATGGGAGCATCGATGAAACCATGGCTTAATGACAGGGGGAGCAATCCTGTGCATCAAAGGATGACATTGGGAGACATTTAAGCTTCATAGAGCTTCATTAGCCTGTACTGCTGTAAACAGGGGTGGTAAGAAGCTGATGAATGCTGTGAGAGGCTGTGTGGATCCACAGCTGTGTGGATCCTGCTGTGCTCAGCGGCAGGCGTTGCATGATAAAGCCCATAAATCCAGCAGCGTTGGCAGAATTCACTAATTGGAGGAGAAGAGGGGAAAGAAAAGGAGGAGAAGCGAGTCAGTGACCTTGTGTACCATGATGTTACATATATGGAGTTAGCGGGACCCTAGAGAAACAATGTGAGAACATTAAAGCAAAGTTGTGACAACATTATCATCCAGATGATAAGGGACATGGAGACAGTATCATAGTGTAACAGAAGATAACTCCTCACAAAACCCAGACATAATATGCTCTCTGCTAGTTCTAAGTTATGGCCCATTTAATACAGAGACATTGCCACAGTAGGCAAGGTAACCAATCCAGCCCTCTTACTTGTATCATTGCACATCCAGTAAATCACCAGCAGAATCAATTTTCATATTCACTCTGTTGGTAAAGCTTACATATTGGATCCTAACTCTAAAAGTAGGAGAGATCCCACTCTGGAACTTTGAAAAGCCGGTTAGAATATATTATGTTTAACAATATATAGCAAACAAATGTTGAAATCAAAATACTACACATATCACAGAGCAAGCGGTAACGCTTCATATGACACCAATGTTTGCTTTGTAGCGACTACAGATGAAACACTATGGAGTCTGGGTAAGGCCTTAAAATGTCATAAATATGTCAACTTTGATCAATGTCTCAATTATGTCAAATATACTCTACCGTTCAAAAGTTTGGGGTCACTTAGAAATGTACTTGTTTTTTTATGAAAACATACATGAAATGAGTTGCAAAATGAATAGGAAAGACATTGATAAGGATATAATGATTTTTAATTGAAATAATAATTGTGTCCTTCAAACTTTGCTTTCGTCAAATAATCCTCTAGTTGTAGCAATTACAGCCTTGCAGACCTTTGGCATTCTAGTTGTCAATTTGTTGAGGTAATCTGAAGAGATTTCACCCCATGCTTCCTGAAGCACCTCCCACAACTTGGATTGGCTTGATGGGCACTTCTTACGTACCATACGGTCAAGCTGCTCCCACAACTCAATAGGGTTGTGATCCGGTGACTGTGCTGGCCACTCCACTATAGACAGAATACCAGCTGACTGCTTCTTCCCTAAATAGTTTGGAGCTGTGCTTTGGGTCATTGTCCTGCTGTAGGAGGAAATTGGCTCCAATTAAGTACCGTCCACAGGGGATGGCATGGCGTTGCAAAATGGAGTGATAGCCTTCCTTCTTCCAGATCCCTTTTACCCTGGACAAATCTCCCACTTTACCACCACCAAAGCACCCCCAGACCATCACATTGCCTCCACCACGCTTGACAGATGGCGTCAAGCACTCCTCCAGCATCTTTTCATTTTTTTCTGCATCTCACGAATGTTCTTCTTTGTGATCCGAACACCTGAAACTTAGATTTGTCTGTCTATAACACTTTTTTCCCCCAATCTTCCTCTGTCCAGCGTCTGTGTTATTTTGCCCATCTTAATCTTTTCTTTTTATTGGCCAGTCTGAGATATGGCTTTTTCTGGCTAGAGCCAGTTTGCGCTGTTCTGTGAAGGGAGTTGTACACAGCGTTGTACGAGATCTTCAGTTTCTTGTCAATTTCTCGCATGGAATAGCCTTCATTTCTCAGAACAAGAATAGACTGACTAGTTTCAGAAGAAAGTTCTTTGTTTCTGGCCATTTTGGGCCTGTAAACGAACCCACAAATAATGATGATCCAGATACTCAACTAGTCTAAAGAAGGACAGTTTTATTGCTTCTTTAATCAGAACAGTTTTCAGCTGTGCTAACATAATTGCAAAAGGGTTTTGTAATTATCAATTAGTCCTTTAAAATTATAAACTTGGATTAGCTAACACAACGTGCCATTGAAACACAGGAGTGATGGTTGCTGATAATGAGCCTCTGTACGCGTATGTAGATATTAAAAATCAGCCGTTTCCAGCTACAATAGTCACTTACAACATTAACAATGTCTACACTGTATTTCTGATCAATTTGATGTTATTTTAATGGACAAAAAAATGGCTTTTCTTTCAAAAACAAGGTCACTTAGAAATGTCCCCAAACTTTTGAACGGTAGTGTATGTCAACAATCTTTCCCCCAAAGCACTATCCTATGGCTTACATTTCATGAAAATCCCCCAAATCATGGTCTTTTTTTGTCTGGGTTTCGTGAGGAATCACACAGAAATGTTGTGGGAGTGCAAGTGCAAGAACAGTTTGGGAATGTAATGTTTCTGCTGAGCCACTGTACTGTGTGGTGGGCACTTATCTAACCAGCCGCCCCCAGCAAACACTCAACCATGCCCACCTTCACCAGCCACCCACTATACTCATTAACCACATACTCTACACACTCATACTGGGCTATGGATTGGCCAGAAGAGAACAATACCATTAGCTGTATTTTCTCTCTGGGTGGTTAATGATGTGAGGATTTTAAAGCAAGTCATTTCCTCTCTATTCAGAAGCCATCAGTGCTTCCCTGCTGCTAGGCATTAGAGCAGAGTTAAAGCAGAATAAGAAGAGCAGCAGAGAAACTTCACAGGCAGAGCAACCTGATCCCACTGTCCTCTCTCCCTCTCTCAAACCCAGAGTGGGCGAGAGATACTGACAGTGGAGGGATGTGTGTGTGTGTTTAGAGGGGAGAGGCAGAAAAGGAGAGGGGGAATATGGGTAAGAATGAGTGTGTGTGACTGTGCATGGGAGGGTGAGGGGTGTGTGTGAGTGAATGTGTTTCTGTGTAATAGAGAGAAAAATAATGCTTGTTGATGGGATGAGTGTGTGTACGTGATTGGATGCGTGTCAGACAGTAATTGTGTACCTTTCTAATATTGAGTTGCACCCTCCCCTCACCCTTTTCCCTCAGAACAGCCTCAATTTGTCAGGGCATGGACTCTACAAGGTGTTGAAAGCATTCCACAGGGATGCTGGCCCATGTTGACCCCAATGCTTCCCACAGTTGTGTCAAGTTGGCTGGATGTCCTTTGGGTGGTGGACCATTCTTGATACACACGGGAAACTGTTGAGTGTGAAAAACCCAGCAGCATTTCAGTTCTTGACACAAACCAGTGTGCCCGGCACCTACTACCATACCCTGTTCAAAGGCACTTCAATCTTGTGTCTTGCCCCTTCACCCTATGAATGGCACACATACACAATTTATGTCTCAAGGCTTAAAAATACTTCTTTAATCTGTCTCCTCCAAGTGACCAAGGGATCATAGCTTACACCTAGATTCACCTGGTCAGTCTATGCCATGGAAAGAGCAGGTGTCCTTAATGCTTTGTATAGTCAGTATGTGTGAGAGTGTATGTGTGTGTAACGCGTGTGTGTGTGTAACGCGTGTAATGGGTCTGTGTGTAACGCGTGTGAGTAACGTGTGTGTGTAACGTGTGTGTGTAATGTGTGTAACGCATCTGTGTGTATCGTGTGTAACACGTCTGTGTGTAACGTGTGTGCGTGTAACGCGTGTAATGTGTGTGTGTAACGCGTATGTGTGTAACATGTGTAACAGGTATGCATGTAACATATGTAACGCATGTGTGTGTAACATGTGTAACGCGTATGTGTGTAACATGTGTAACGCGTATGTGTGTAACGCGTATGTATGTGTAACGTGTCTGTGTGTAACGTGCGTGTGTAACATGTGTAACACGTGCGCGTGTGTAACGCGTATGTATGTAACATGTGTAACGTGTATAACATGTGTAACGTGTGTGTGTGTGTGTGTGTTCTGCCTTTATCTGCAGGAGCCCTGTGCTGCTAGGGAGGGAAGGAAACGGCTACTTCGCATCATTATGCTGCCTGTGCCTGCGACTTGCCAGAGAGAGAAATCATACATGCAGCGCACATAACTCTGTGTGAGAGAGGCTCCATGTTCTCCACACCCCAGCCCCTTCCCCGCCCATAACCTGTCACACCAGAGAGAGAGGGGGAGCAGGCGCATAATGGGCTGGAGAGAGAAAGCCAGAGTAGTACATGAGGCAGAATCAGAAACCGAGAGAGAAGAATTTCATAGCATAGAACCACACCGAAAAGATCAGAACTGGCAGTCATCCTGATTGACATCCAGTGGGCAGTGCTAGACTAGCTAGCTAGTACTCAGAGGTGTGTGCATCACAGAGCAGCTAAAGGACAGTCATCCCAGCAGTCTCAGCAGTAAACACGTACTTCTCTGAACCCGACCACAATTACCTGTCCCTTCTCTATGGCCCCTAGACTCCCCCCACCCCTAGATTCCACCCTCCTATGCAAGTACCCTAGCCAGGTAAAGCTTGAGTCAGTCTCACCTTAGTTAGTAGAAAAGGGCTGCGTCTCCAGCTAGTAAAATCCTGTACCATGGTAAACTACTTGAAGGACATGGCAGAGAGATATGGCAAGAGGCACACAAATTATGAGTGATAAAAAAGGAGAGGGAAGAGGAGAAGAGTAAGAGAGAGAGAGATGGAGAGCTGTAGACAGAGAGTGAGCTCTGCAGTGTTGAAAGCAAGTGCCAGGTATTGGCGCACGCGCAGGAACACATACAAGGACAGACACACAGGAACAGGCAGGCGGGCGGACTCGCCCTCCATCTCCCACTCGACACAGAAAACACTCGGAAGCTCTAAAAAGCACACTGACTGCAATGTCCTCCTTGAACAACCACATAAAAGCATCACACTCACACTCCCAAAACACACAGAAATCCTAATAATTGTATAGACAATAGTACAGACACATACTTGATCCATGCATACTTATATAAGCCCACTCCGATACATAAATAGACCCACCCACACAAGCATAATCAAGTAAACATGATTATTCACAAAACAACTCGTCACATCAGAGGGAACGGTGTTTGAGAACACAACCTTCAATCCAAGTGAGGGCACATTCAGAATAGCCGTGAATAGGAATTAGAGGTCGACCGATTAAAATCGGCATGGCAGATTAATTAGGGCCGATTTCAAGTTTTCATAATTGGTAATCGGCATTTTTGGACGCCGATTATGGCCGATTACATTGCATCCCACGAGGAAACTGTGTGGCAGGCTGACCACCTGTTACGCGAGTGCAGCAAGGAGCCAAGGTAAGTTGCTAGCTAGCATTAAACTTATCTTATAAAAAAACTATCAATCTTCACATGATCACTAGTTAACTACACATGGTTGATGATATTACTAGGTTAACTAGCTTGTCCTGCGTTGCATATTATCAATGCGGTGCCTGTTAATTTATCATCGAATCACAGCCTACTTCGCCAAACGGGGGATGATTTAAGCACATTTGTGAAAAATGCACAACCGTTGCACGAATGTACCTAACCATTAACATCAATGCCCTTCTTAAAATCAATACACAGAAGTATGTATTTTAAAACCTGCAAATTGAGTTAAAAGAAACTCATGTTAGCAGGCAATATTAACGAGAGAAATTGTGCCACGCAGAGTCAGGGTATATGCAACAGTTTGGGCCGCCTGGCTCCTTGCGAACTAATTTGCCAGAATTTTACATAATTATGACATAACATTGAAGGTCGTGCAATGTAACAGCAATATTCAGACTTAGGGTTACCGCCCGTTCGATAAAATACGGAACGGTTACGGATTTAAATGAAATAATAAACGTTTTGTTTTTTCGAAATTATCATTTCGGCTCGTATTACTGTGTTTATTATATAATTAAGTCCATGATTTGATAGAGCAGTCTGACTGAGCGGTGGGAGGCAGCAGCAGGGTCGTAAGCATTCATTCAAACTTTACTGTGTTTGCCAGCAGCTCTTAGCAATGCTTGATTCACAGCGCTGTTTATGACTTCAAGCCTATCAACTCCTGATATTAGGCTGGCAATACTAAAGTACCTATTAGAACATCCAATAGTCAAAGGTATATGAAATACAAATTGTATAGAGAGAAATAGTCGACGTGTCATAATTCCTATAATAACTACAACCTAAAACTTCTTAACTGGGAATATTGAAGAACTGGGAATATTGAACCACCAGCTTTCATATGTTCTGAGCAAGGAACTTGAACCTGTTATGGCTAGGGGGCAGTATTTTCACGGACCCGATTTAATCTGATTAGTACTCCTGCCCAGAAACTAGAATATGCATATAATTATTAGCTTTGGATAGAAAACACTCCAAAGTTTCTAAAACTGTTTGAATGGTGTCTGTGAGTATAACAGAACTCATTTGGCAGGCCAAAACCTGAGAAGATTCTGTACAGGAAGTACCCTGTCTGACCATTTCTTGGCCTTGTTGATTATCTCTATCAATTACAGGGGATCTCTGCTCTTACGTGACACTTTCTACGGCTCACATGGTCTCTCAGAAGGCGGCAAAATGCTGAATCGTGGCTTTGCAGGCTCTGGCTGAAACAAAGTAGTGCGTTTGGGTAGTGGCTGGTTACAGTACTGTGAGACTCAGGCTCGTGCCCGCGTCGACCGAAAGCTTTCTTTTCCTTTGTCTGTTTACCTAAAAGGATATTCCCGGTCGGAATATTATCACTTTTTTATGAGAAAAATGGCATAAAAATGGATTTTAAACAGCGGTTGACATGCTTCGAAGTACGGTAATGGAATATTTAGAAATCTTTTGTCACGAATTGCGCCATGCTCGCGACCCTGATTTACCATTTCGGATAGTGTCTGGGACGCACGAACAAAACGCCGCTATTCGGATATAACGATGGATTATTTTGGACCAAACCAACATTGTTATTGAAGTAGCAGTCCTGGGAGTGCATTCTGACGAAGACAACAAAGGTAATGAAACTTTTGTAATAGTAAATCGGAGTTTGATCAGGGCTAAACTTGGTCGGTGTCTAAATGGCTAGCCGTGATGGCTGGGCTATCTACTGAGAATATTGCAAAATGTGCTTTCACCGAAAAGCTATTTTAAAATCGGACATATCGAGTGCATAGAGGAGTTCTGTATCTATAATTCTTAAAATAATTGTTATGTTTTTTGTGAACGTTTATCGTGAGTAATTTAGTAAATTCACCGGATGTTTGCGGGGGGTATGCTAGTTCTGAACGTCACATGCTAATGTAAAAAGCTGGTTTTTGATATAAATATGAACTTGATTGAACAAAACATGCATGTATAACATAATGTCCTAGGGTTGTCATCTGATGAAGATCATCAAAGGTTAGTGCTGCATTTAGCTGTGGTTTGGATTTATGTGACATTATATGCTAGCTTGAAAAATGGGTGTCTGATTATTTCTGGCTGGGTACTCTGCTGACATAATGTAATGTTTTGCTTTCGTTGTAAAGCCTTTTTGAAATCGGACAGTGTGGTTAGATTAACGAGAGTCTTGTCTTTAAAATGGTGTAAAATAGTCATATGTTTGAGAAATTGAAGTAATAGCATTTCTAAGGTATTTCAATAACGCGCCACAGGATTCCACTGGCTGTTACGTAGGTTGGACGATTTCGTCCCGCCGACCCTAGAGAGGATATATGTGTGTGTGTGTGTGTGTGTGTGTGTGTGTATGTATATATATATACTGCTCAAAAAAATAAAGGGAACACTAAAATAACACATCCTAGATCTAAATGAATGAAATAATCTTATTAAATACTTTTTCTTTACATAGTTGAATGTGCTGACAACAAAATCACACAAAAATAATGAATGGAAATCCAATTTATCAACCCATGGAGGTCTGGATTTGGAGTCACACTCAAAATTAAAGTGGAAAACCACACTACAGGCTGATCCAACTTTGATGTAATGTCCTTAAAACAAGTCAAAATGAGGCTCAGTAGTGTGTGTGGCCTCCACGTGCCTGTATGACCTCCCTACAACGCCTGGGCATGCTCCTGATGAGGTGGCGGATAGTCTCCTGAGGGATCTCCTCCCAGACCTGGACTAAAGCATCCACCAACTCCTAGACAGTCTGTGTTGCAACGTGGCGTTGGTGGATGGAGTGAGACATGATGTCCCAGATGTGCTCAATTGGATTCAGGTCTGGGGAACGGGCGGGCCAGTCCATAGCATCAATGCCTTCCTCTTGCAGGAACTGCTGACACACTCCAGCCACATGAGGTCTAGCATTGTCTTGCATTAGGAGGAACCCAGGGCCAACCGCACCAGCTTATGGTCTCACAAGGGGTCTGAGGATCTCATCTCGGTACCTAATGGCAGTCAGGCTACCTCTGGCGTGCACATGGAGGGCTGTGCGGCCCCCCAAAGAAATGCCACCCCACACCATGACTGACCCACCGCCAAACCGGTCATGCTGGAGGATGTTGCAGGCAGCAGAACGTTCTCCACGGTGTCTCCAGACTGTCACGTCTGTCACATGTGCTCAGTGTGAACCTGCTTTCATCTGTGAAGAGCACAGGGCGCCAGTGGCGAATTTGCCAATCTTGGTGTTCTCTGGCAAATTCCAAACGTCCTGCACGGTGTTGGGCTGTAAGCACAACCCCCACCTGTGGACGTCGGGCCCTCATACCACCCTCATGGAGTCTGTTTCTGACCGTTTGATCAGACACATGCACATTTGTGGCCTGCTGGAGGTCATTTTGCAGGGCTCTGGCAGTGCTCCTCCTGCTCCTCCTTGCACAAAGGCGGAGGTAGCGGTCCTGCTGCTGGGTTGTTGCCCTCCTACGGCCTCCTCCACGTCTCCTGATGTACTGGCCTGTCTCCTGGTAGCGCCTCCATGCTCTGGACACTACACTGACAGACACAGCAAACCTTCTTGCCACAGCTCGCATTGATGTGCCATCTTGGATGAGCTGCACTACCTGAGCCACTTGTGTGGGTTGTAGACTCCGTCTCATGCTACCACTAGAGTGAAAGCACAGCCAGCATTCAAAAGTGACCAAAACATCAGCCAGGAAGCATAGGAACTGAGAAGTGGTCTATGGTTACTACCTGCAGAACCACTCCTTTATTGGGGGTGTCTTGCTAATTGCCTATAATTTCCACCTGTTGTCTATTCCATTTGCACAACAACATGTGAAATGTATTGTCAATCAGTGTTGCTTCCTAAGTGGACAGTTTGATTTCACAGAAGTGTGATTGACTTGGAGTTACATTGTGTTGTTTAAGTGTTCCCTTTATTTTTTTGAGCAGTGTATATATATATATATATATATATATATATACCCCCACACACACACACATATATATATATAAAACAACAGACGATTAATTGGTATCTGCTTTTTTTGGTCCTCCAATAATCGGTGTCGCCGTTGAAAAATCATAATCGGTTGACTTCTAATAGAAATACAGTTCTACTGAACTACGGAGTGGTAGTAGGTTAAAAAACATATTTCCGGGTATTCAGAGGTGTTGAGATAAAATGCTATTTTAAAATGGGAAGCCTTTCCTTCCTCTCCAGGTTGCTCTTCCTCTGAACTAGAGAGGTTGTTTCTGTACAGGCACAATGGTGATCAACACACACACAGAGTATGTCTGCTGTGAACCTTATACATGTAATGTGAGTATAAATGACAGTTCCCTTGCTTACAAAGTTTCCGTATGTGTGTGTCTCTTTGATTGTGTGTGTGCACACGCGCATGCGATAACGTGTTTTAGCATGTGTATGTGCACAAAGTGAATATGGATCGCATACGTATCCATCCGTAAACTCCAAGAAGAGTTCCATCCGATGATCTGAGGTGACACTTTCCCAAAGGGCTGAATTCCAAAGAGGACAGGTTCACACACACAAGCGGATGGTGGAGCTTTGTAGTGCTGTAAACAACCCTATAAACCTGCAATGCATCAACACCACACCAAGACTGAGACGCTACTTGTGGAGTCTGGGCATGCGTAACCTACTGAAAACTATAGGCATCCTACCAGACCACAATATTACAATGGTAGGTAGTTGGCATCAGAGTCAATAGTACAACAGTAAAGTAAACTGCCAAGCAAAAGGACTGAATCCTCCTAATCTGATCCTAGATCTGTGGTTAAGGGCAACTTCTACCTTTACCAATAGAGAAGGGGAATAACACTTTTACAACAGCAGCTTGTCTGGTCTTTACCTACTAAATAATCTACTATACAGGTGTGAATCACCTATACATGAATCATGGAGACAGATATGAAACACAAATCTACAGGGGTACCATTCGGTCAATTTTTGTGAGGGCTTACAACCCCTTGCTACTGGCTGGGTGTGAGGAGGTTAGGGTTGACGACATTGATAAACCAGTGAGCTAAGCGAGACTGGGCAAGATCGTCTGCAGCCTCGGAGCCACGTGACTCTGTGTAAAGCCTCGACTGGGGAAAGGAAGGAGAGATGAGGTCTCTAATGACTGTATCAGTCACATGGAGGGCTGGGTGTAACATCAGTCACACACTGGGCCTCCTGGTGCAGAGTACCATGCCAGAGTCTAGTGTCTGTGTCTACTACTGAACTGAGTTTAGACTGGTTTAGAAGGGGAGACTCCTGGTGCAGGCTCTTTGGTGCAAGATTGTATCAGGGAGGAGACTGCCCAGAGAGAGCATTGTTAGCAGGGGAATGGCCTGTACTAAGTCCTCCCATTTTATGTAGCTGGCACTGACTCTCACGAAACCCATTCCTTTACAATATAGTTTCTCTCTGTTGTAGACTGACTGCAGTGAGCAGTGCACTCCTATGTCCTCTCCTGTAGCTTGTTCCTTTGGGGATTTGAGTGAGCTATGATGACCTGCCAAGTTACATAAGGTGATCCCTGTGTTGAAGCAACACCTGGTGTTTGAGAAGCATTCAGCTCCTATAATCCCCATACTCCTCTACGTTGTCACTCATCATTCCAAGGGATCTAAAGGTTCTACACATAAAGGTGGAAGGAAGGGTTCCCCAGAGAGAGACTGACTGATGGATGGGAGAAGAGGAAGGGTAGTGAGGTTGTCTTACAGCTGAGCCCCTCTGTAGTGTTGCAGGCAGAGCCTGAGCCGCACAGTAGCCCCCATCTTCCTGGCCTCGCTCCAGGGATGCTTTCTCTCCACAGGCAGCAGGGACTCTGGGGGGGGGGGGGGGGGGTGGGGGATTATGGCTGGGGAGGTAGAGTGGGATAGTGGGAGGTAGGAGGGATAGAGGAATGTAGGTGGGGGCCAGCCGTTCCGCCCAGGACCTGGGCAGTGGGCCAGAGCCTGTCAGCGGGCATGGGCAGGGAGACGGAGAGAGAGAACCATGGAGAGATGCAGATCAGGGAGGTGGAGAGAGGGAGAAGGGGAAGTGGAAGGAGGAGTGTGGACTGATAAGAGTGAGTGCTGAGGTAGATAAACGCATTGGCGCCAGAGATTTGGCAGAGCAAATAAATAAAATAAACTGTCCCATGGTCTTACTACAGCCTCTGGTGGGCAAACATGAGGGCACTGAATTACAAAAATCAACTCAATTAGCACAATCATTTAGAGGAGGATACGACGTTGGATGAAAAATTATGTGTTTGATTCAGACAATGTTAACATGGTGCACCTCCTCAATAACAGAAACAATTAATAGAGCTGCATGTCTTGGTTGTAAATCATACCTGACAAGCTGCCGGCTTCAGCACCATCACTCCCACAAGTGCTATTTAAAGAGGTAAACTAAATTCTGCGGAAAATAACCTCATCACGAAACAGGAAGTAATGAATGAACATGGTGGGGATGATGGGAGGGGACAGCCTGCCTAGTAACTAAGGCCCACAGCTGCAGTGAAAATCTCTAATTTTGTCGATGTGCACAGCTTCCTTGCTCTGCGCCTGATTGGTCTCGGTTGCATGAGCCTCTAAATTTGACTGGATTTCATTGACGCTGCTGACAAAAAAAAGCTTGCAATTAGCAGGCGGTGCTGGGACAGGCACAACGGTCTTGGCTGGCAATGACAGTCACCAGAGCCATTGAGCGGCATTAGCCAGCAAACTCAGATTGCTGCAGCTGACACACACATCCCCTGGTCCCTTTCCATCATCCGCTTTCAAGGCTGAATCCATACAAGCTGCTTAGCCATAGCACACCGCGTGTCCCAGTGCTGCAGTCGTATGCTGCATTTTGGAGAGGAATCAGCATCCACCAGAATGTGTATATACAGTTGAAGTAGGAAGTTTACATACACTTAGGTTGGAGTCATTAAAACTCGTTTTTCAACCACTCCACAAATTTCTTGTTAACAAACTATAGTTTTGGCAAGTCGGTTAGGATATCTATTTTGTGCATGACACAAGTAATTTTTCCAACAATTGTTTACAGACAGATTATTTCACTTATAATTCACTGTATCACAGTTCCAGTGGGTCAGAAGTTTACATACACTAAGTTGACTGTGCCTTTAAACAGCTTGAAAAATTCCAGAAAATGATGTCATGGATTTAGAAGCTTCTGATAGGCTAATTGACATAATTTGAGTCAATTGGAGGTGTAGCTGTGTATGTATTTCAAGGCCTACCTTCAATCTCAGTGCCTCTTTGCTTGGCATCATGGGAAAATCAAAAGAAATCAGAAAAGACCTCAGAAAAAAGGATGAACCAGACCTCCAGAAGTTTGGTTCATCCTTGGGAGCAATTTCCAAACGCCTGAAGGTACCATGTTCATCTTTGGTGCAAAAAGTGCAAATCAATCCCAGAACAACAGCAAAGGACCTTGTGAAGATGCTGGAGAAAACAGGTACAAAAGTATGCTCTGGATAAGAGCGTCTGCTAAATGACTAAAATGTAAAAAAAAATATTAAAAAAATTTACATTTAAAAAGCGTGTGCGAGCAAGGAGGCCTACAAACCTGACTCAGTTACACCAGCTCTGTCAAGAGGAATGGGCCAAAATTCACAACTTATTGTGGGAAGCTTGTGGAAGGCTACCCGAAACGTTTGACCAAAGTTAAACAATTTAAAGGGAATGCTAACTAATTGAGTGTATGTAAACTTCTGACCCACTGGGAATGTGATGAAAGAAATAAAAGCTGAAATCACTCTACTATTATTCTGACATTTCACATTCTTAAAATAAAGTGGTGATCTTAACTGACCTAAGACAGAGAATTTTTACTAGTATTAAATGTCAGGAATTGTGAAAAACTGAGTTTAAATGTATTTGGCTAAGGTGTATGTAAACTTCCGACTTCAACTGTAGTGGTATATAGTGGATGACCGAACCTCTTATGAAGGGGTAGGTGAGGTGAGGCAGTTACTCTTGGGGGAAAAAAATTGTCTGACTCTTAACTTGAACACTGAGCTCTACAGCACTGTAGAAATAGCCATTGAATACAAAACTGCCTTGGCTTGTTCCAGGAAACCCCTGCCTTGCAATCTACACGTGTTATGACATGTTCTAAATGTTTACCGCAGTCTGTGCAGGGTTGGGAGATTACGGTTTTTTCCTCGCTCTGCACACAATATCGCACCGTGTTGCAGTTGGCTGGCGCTAACGTCAGCTTTGATTCTTATCCAAGAGGTTGAGGAATCTGGAGGCTAGTAACCATCAATCCCAAGGTGACATCTTGTGTTTTCCAGTGTCGCGAGATCATTCATGTTTACTTGGCAAGTTGCTGGTGGCTTGGATTTAATTTATGCCAAACATATGCTGAGGATATCGAAATATTGCTGGATCGAATCACCAAGCAGACAATGTAAAAATCTGTCTTTCTGCCCCTGAGCAAGGCCGTTAACCCACTGTTCCCCGGCCGCTGATGACGTGGATGTCGATTAAGGTAGCCCCCCGCACCTTTCTGATTCAGAGGGGTTGGGTTAAATGCAGAAGACATATCAGTTGAATGCATTCAGTTGTACAACTGACTAGGTATCCCCCTTTCCCTTTCATTTGCGTTGAGGGACAAAAATATGTCTTTGAAACTAACAAAATTACAAGGACATGGGAAGAGAGAATGCTAGTCATAAATGGTTTGCCAGAACTAGTGGGGGGGTCTTTTATATAAACAACAAGAGAAAAGCAGCAACTGCATCCCAGGGAAATTTGAAACAGACCATCCGTGGAGAAAAAAAGTCTGCTTTACCAAGACCAACTGTTGTGGTAGTTTGGTGTCACGTTAGATTCTGTGTCACATAACAATCTTGTATTCTAAATTCTCTTCGATGTTGGCAGCAGTACAGCATTCTGGTCAACAGCTGGCTATGATTGAGCCCCCAACAGCTCAAGAGGGAAAATGAGTAGACAGGAGTGCACCTCATCAACGCCAGGCTTGGTACAGAGCCCAAACACCTCTGGCTCTGTGTCCCCCCCACCTCATCGCCCCCTGCCTGCTACCCTCTGCCAGCCCACGACAAAACCACAATGGCCCATCTCCCACAGTGCATTACCTTCTTCTGTTTGAATTGGAATCCGCGATCTCTCTCTATTTCAACAGTATTCCAAAAGTACTTTCTGCCTCAAGAGTAAGGCCAATGAGTTCATTTTCAGTCCCTTCAACATGAGACTTCTGTGGTACACAGTCATAGTATCTTGTGACCCCTAATAACCTTGTATTACCCTAATTAGCCCTCTATGGCCTTTCATAACTATCTGTGGTCTGACAAGACAAGTAACTGAGGAAATTCAAAATGGCTTTCCGGTAAAACAGATACCACAGGCTTTTAGCTCAATTACCATAACTACCCTGGATAAAGGGAGAGGTTATGAAACATGAAAATCATTGCTTCAGATTTAGAGCCTGGACTACACTTGCCGCTCTAAATGGACTAGCCCGTTTGCTGAATCACGTTTCTCATTCTGTTTGGCTGGAACGGAGGAGCTCTGAACACACTGGGGTGGCACTGTTCTGAGGGTAAACATAGCGTAGAGCCGGACACTTTCCTCTCAGCGCTGGCTTTAGGAAGAAAAACATATACACCCGACGAGTAGTGGCCAAGATCTACCACACCTCCCTACTGAGGTGCAGAACACAGTCATGACTGAGGCTGCACGTTGCCACGAAGACAGCCTTTGCTATTAGCAACTTCAACAACTTACAGGGACACTGAATTAAATGTGAGGTACTATCGCTGGCTCGACCCCTGCCTTGAAAACCTTTCTGGCCCTTCAAATGGTGGCTATTAGCGACCTTTCAGTCAAGAGTGGACACAGTGTGGGCTTGTGTGGAACAGAGGGTCTCTTGACACTGTGGCATGGTTTAAAAAACTGTGTTACTGTGTGTTTGGTTGGCTCAGATTCTCTCAGGTCATTTTTTTATGAGCCTACAGCTACACTGTAGCAGAAATGTACACCAGTGAATCTCGAGTCTTGAGGAAAAGCAACTCAGTTGATGATAAAATAGTTCAAAAGTCCAATGGTGGTACAACTTTAGTTCCTCAAGCCATTGACAGTATTGTCCAACCTAGAGCACAATGTAGCACATTTTACAAGTGATGCCTTTTAAGCATTCTAGTACAGTTAAATAGTTAACACACACACATGGACACAGCGGTCTAAGGCACTGCATCGCAGTGCAAGAGGCGTCACTACAGTCCCTGGTTCGAATTCAGGCTGTATCACATCCGGCCGTGATTGGGAGTCCCATAGTGCGGCGCACAATTGGCCCAGCGTCGTCCGAGGTAGGCCGTCATTGTAAATAAAAATGTGTTCTTAACTGACTTGCATAGTTAAATAAAGGTTACACACACACACACACACAAAATGTATTTTGTTGGCATTTACTCATGTCCCCATTACCAGTAAAACATAATCAAAACCTATTTATTTCACTTACTTGCTGTGCTGTTTTGTTGTTCATTTGTTCCGTGGTTTCACTCTCAACCAGGATTTCATCATACATGTCAAGCAGTGAAGTTTCAGCTGTCCGTGGCCTCTCTTCCTCGGTGCGCACTGTCACTGTGTCCATTTCCATCTTGTCCAGCTGTGTATGTAACATTTCACGTAAACCCTGTTTCTTGTCTGCATCGAAGTAGCGGTCCATGTACATAGCATTGAGCATGGTGGCAACACAGTAAAGAGAGAATGCCACCGAATCGCTGGTTCAAAGCCTGTGTCGTAAGTTTTGTTGAGCAGGCGTTTTAATGCCATGACAGAGGGTATTTCTTGAGTCAGTTGTTTAAATGGAGCTAGCTAGTGTGTTCATGTTTCCAAGTTTCAAACATGTTATCAAATGCCATTGAAATGGCAGCAGCGGTATGACAAACCGCACAATCATGAGCAGGCAATAGGTCTTTCCTCAGTAGGAAATCCTTGTGGACCCACTGTGCTGTCAGACTCATAATAATCATGGGGCTGACATCGCTGGTCCAAATGTCAGTCGTGAAGCTAATAGCAGTGACGCTATTACGGTGTAATTCTGGTAGGGCAACATCTGAAAAATAGCGCACTTGGTAGTGTGTACCGGTGCTCGACCAGTCGGCGACAGCCAACATTACCCACGATAGAGAATGGTTGATTGTCAAGGGCAATGAATTCCATTATCTTGGCATTAATGGATTTCGCTTTTGAGTTGTCTCGCTGAAATTTCTTACTCTTTCAAATGACTGCTCACATTGTTGACTGCTCGATCCACACAGCAGACATTGTGGGCTAGGTTAGGAATGCTGTGTTGCACGTGTAGTACAACATTTTATGTGACATCATCACATCCTGTACCTATGTTATATAGGTATGCACGTCAGCTTTGACATCGGTTTTGCACAGATGTTAAACTAGACGTCGGGCCAATAGCGATGTTGGCATCTTTAGCTAATATCGTCCGATTCCGATATGTTCACCGATATATCGTGCATCCCCAATTTTTACGTTGCTAACATTTTGAGCCTGTAGGAACTACTGTAATGAAACTGCAAAACTATATTCACCATGCTGCAAAACATTTCCTTGGTCAGACAAGGGCAGTAATAGAATTGTGTAACTTACATTCATATAAAGTTTCTTCAAGTTAAAAGGAACTAATGATGGGAAACAATCCGTCTCCAGTTTCATGGGGACTGAAACCCTTTGTGAATGACCTCAAACCTTCGTTTCCAGGAGATGAGTAACTTGAGTAAAAGAGAGTGTTTGGGGTGTACTGTATAGCTGACTCTGCACCGAGTTTTAAAGATGTGAACCTAACCAGTTGCATCCCAAAGACGTACTTTACCAAGCTTGACACGTCTCTACTGATCGTGTGGCACGCTCCACTTCAAGTCCCTGGAGAGGGTGCCATGGCTGTGTAGTCACAGGTATCTCGCTCTGAACTCAGCAGCAACGCAATGCCTCGTGTACCGCAAGTCACGTTTTATCAACGTAAAAAAAGCTAGGCAGATGCCAACTTGTGAAAGGAGGCAAGTATAAGTGCTTAAGTTAATGACTTGGTTCATAGTGGCAAAGAGAGACATCACTGGTAGATCTCAGTGACTTCAATAGCAGGCGATAACCACAGTAAGTCATATGTTGTATTATTGAAGCACATAGTTAAACTGTGGGTGAGCAAGTTTTACACACATACAGACAGACACACCACATACACAACACTGGTCAGACTGACTTACCACTGTTGCGATTTTTGCGGTTGGACTTGCCGCCAAGCAGCATCTTCAAGCTGTTCCTGAACATGACTGCACCGGTCTGCAGCGGCTATAGGGAAATCTGCAGAAGAAAAAGGGAGTGTTTTTAATGTAATGTAGGCTATATTTACTGATGTTGGTTATTATTTGTTGTCAGCGGTATTCACTTGGCATCTAAAGCTGGGACCGAGAGACTGAAAAATAGCTTCCATCTCAAGGCCATCAGACTGTTAAATAGCCACCACTAACACAGAGGCGCTGCTGCCTACATACAGACTTGAAATCATTGGCCACTTTAATAAATGGATCACTAGTCACTTTAATAATGTTTACATATCTTGCATTACTCATCTCATATGTATACACTGTATTTTATACCATCTATTGCATCTTGCCTATGCTGCTCAGTCATTGCTCATCCATATATTTATATGTATATATTCTGATTCCATTCCTTTACTTAGATTTGTGTGTATTAGGTAGTTGTTGTGGAATTGTTTGATTACTTATTAGATAATGCTGCTCTGTCGGAACTAGAAGCACAAGCATTTCGCTACACTCGCAATAACATCTGCTAACCATGTGTATGTGACCAATAACATTTGATTTTATTTAAATTGCAAGTGGTGGGATAGCGCCATGGGCAGATGAGGTAAAGACATTGCAAATTCCAAAAAGATCACCACAGAACACCACAACGGTACAGAAGGTAATTGTACTATTCTGTCACCTAGTAAATGGTTTTACAGAATTCAGGTACTTAACAACAACAGCAATTTCTCACAGGTAAATTATTCATCCTCTTATACATACTAATGTCATTTTCGTAGTCTCTATTGGGAAAAGGTGAATATAACATTAGCAGCCTGGTAGGGGGATTTTGTTCCTTCCTGTGTGTTATAATAACTCTTCATTCATGAGATTTGTCATGCTTCGCTGAATTACTTGAGGAATATTTTAGTACCTACGTCATACAACGTTCATACGACTGATAATTACTGGTGTGTGTGTGTGTGTGTGTGTGTGTGTGTGTGTGTGTGTGTGTGAACGTATAGGTGTAAGTTTGTTCAACAGGCTTTGAAATCATGTTCCTTTGTGTCTTTGTAATGTGCAAAGTAGTATCAGTGCATATGTATGTTTCTGAGCTTCTTTTTAGCTTGCATCCAGGTGCTTTTGTGTGAGTATATGAGAAAAAGACCAAGAGAGAAAAGGAAAGAGAGAGAAAAAGATTGTGTCCGCCTGCCTTTCCTTTCTCTTGCTGCCACGCTGCATGATAATTAAGCAGGAGAAAGAGACAGTTGTGGAATGAGTGGAAACATTGGCTCTCCTCAACGCAAATAGACGAGGCCTAAAATGCCGCCTGAGCTTCGAACAGCAATCCCTTTACTAAGATTTGAGTAGACCCACGCGTTTAGTGTCTTGGGAATCTTTGGTACCACGCTGTTAAAATCCTCCTCTGCTTTCTTCGGTCACATTACAGCTTTTAGAAAGAGCCGACTGTGGTTCCCTCTCATACTTATCCTCTTCAACTTCATCTTTAGAAAGTTTGGATTAGCCATTTTGACTTTTCAGGTATTCTCTCGTGTTTGACTAATGTCATACATTTTTCACACAAGGTGTCAAACATGGAGAACTACGACCACGCCTACTCCAGGTCGAGGCAGAAGACAAGAAGCTTTTTGAGCCGACACTAGGCTTGGGCGGTGTCCAAATTGTCATACCTTCATACTGACCTTGCGCAATATCTGGATATTTTGGTAATACCGGCACTGAACAAGGGCCGCTGTTTTCAAACCACACTGAGACTTCTGTTCTCCAAAAGATTAGCAATGCTAACAAGTACATGTAACATCCCATAAAGAATGCTAACGAGTGCATTGCTAACATTTTATACAGTCTCTTGACCTAAACTATACAAGTAACTCAAAAATGCTACTCACAGTTTGCTGCACGCACAAAACAAACTATTAGACCACAAGGCTCTTGATACAGGAGGGGATTCTCTGCTGTTACCAAGCAAAGCTTTATTTTGGAAGGAGCTAACCACTAGATACTGTAGCTAACTAAGCTATTAAATTAGCAAACCAAAATGCACAACTGCAGAGCATTCAGCAAATTCGAGTTAACTTAATAGTTATAAGATATCTAGCTGGCAAACATTTAGTTGTGAATTCCATATTGTAACTAGATCACCTGGAGCAATGCTGTACAACAGTGAGTGACTCACAAGGTGTGCTTGTAAACAAACACCATGTGACTGGGGACTACCGGTAAGCTTCATAATGAAAAATGATGTGACAGGGGAAATGAAGAACGCAATCTTCTTATTTCCTAAAGTACTGCACAAGTTAACTGCAGGTATTTACTTAAAAAGTAGCAACAAATATTGAAATGTATAAAAAGAAAAACATTCTAAAGAAATAGTTAACGGTATTGAAAACAGTATTGAAAAATACCCTGGTATACGCTGTATGGACTAAGCCTATCCGACACACAACCAGTCCTGAGCTGAGCTCACACCAAATTGAGGCAATTAGCAGCAGAAGTGTTCCTGATATTTGAGGAAAACCAGAGACCTTTAAAAACTCTTTCAACTGGTCTCAGCCAGTCAGTGCCATAGAGGCAAAGGGAGAGGACTCTGTTCCAGGGAGATTGTAGTTTCAGTTTGCCTTGGTGCTTTTGTGTTGTACGCTGGGGGGGGGGGGGGGACTGTACAGTAACAGATGTTCCATGTTAAAGCTGGGGAATGACTCAGCGAGACACTGGACCCTGTGGCTTCTTCTGGCAGCCCACAATGCCAAACAACATCAACAAAGACGAGCCAGCGTGAAGCTCCCCCGACCTCCTCTCTCCTACCCAATCCTGTTATTTTCTCCCTCCACCCCCACCTGTAGCCTCTCTCTTTTCCAATGTTTTCTTCAAATCGTCATATACCCCCCCCGCCCGTTTCTCACTCCAGTCAATCCTCTTTTCAATCTCTAGTGTCTAGTTTCTTCTAGACACGGTCTATTCATCTCCTTTCTTTTTATCCTCCATTCCGCACTCTTTCTCCATGTTTGCTAACAGTGCATGTACCCTCTATGTCTGTGTATTCCAACTGTAACTCAGACCCCCCTCCCTTTGTCTCTCTCTCTCTCCCACAGGGGGTCTGTGGCCGTGGTCTGACCACAGTCGGCTCTCCCTGGTGCCATTTCCTGGAAGCCTCTGCTTCGCCCCTCTACTTTACCACCACCCCCATGACTGTAGCAGCGTGACGTGGCAGAAGAAATAAAAACCAACAGCTTCCTTCACTTTCACTCCTTTAATCTGTTCGATACAATCCAGAGCTCCTCTGGTTCACTCTCTCTCGGTATCTAAAAAAACAACCCACACAGCGAGCCAGATCGGACTTAAAGCACAGCGAGGGTGGCTGGCTTAAACAAAGGCAGCCATTCTGAGCCGAACAGACTTCCTTTAACGCTTCTCTCTCGACGGGCAGAGCTACATCTTCAATCACCGCCGGGAAGTGTCAGTTCTAGCAGGTGCCAGGTATAGGAGGGAACTCACAATGAGTAAACTTTTTCTTTCTCTACACATGTTCAATTGAACGAGCAAAGCTAATAGGAAGTACATACTGTAGTGTGATATATATATATATATTAATTACACACGTGTGTGTGATTTCATTACTTTAAATGTAATTTGCATTGTACATTTACTGAGTCATTTGTCAGTCTACTTAACCGTAGGCCCATGTCTGAACCCCTGTATATTATGTACATTACAATAGCCTAGTGCCTTTAGCGGCACGCTGGTCAAGGTATTAGTCAGGCCTGATTCTGGCAGAAGCCCAGCAAATACAAAACAGATGGGTTGGTGGGTGGTAGGTGGAGAGGGAATCTACACATTTTTGTAGTAAATCAAACCATTTTTCTCATACAACAATCCAATGACCCAGCCCTGCTTCCCTATTTCACAGGGGAAGAGTGGGGAGAAAGGAGGCAAATTCCTTGGCACACTCCAAAAGAAGCACACTGCTTGAAGTCATTCAGAAGCACTTTCACACAATCCTCCCGTTACAAGAACACTATCTGGTGCCCTACAGGACAAGCACACCTCGAAGCGCCTTCTAGGCTTTAAGTCAACTGCCATGTGATGTCATGGTCCTCCTAGCCAAGTCTATGCCGTATGTGTTGCCTTTTCTCTCCTCTTGCCGTTGTGCTCTTCATGTGGGGAAGGAAAAGGGGGCCCACTGGAGCGTGGTACTGTGTAATTAATGAGCCGCAGCGTGGTGGCGCAGCCCTCCACCATGACCTTACACAGCAGCTTCGCAGCTTACGCTAACAGCGTCAGCAGAAAAACAGGCTCGGCATCAGGGCCTGTCAGAGACGGGCACCGTCGTCGACAAGGCTACAGGGACAAGAAATGAGAGCTGATGCTGAATACAGATTAGGACGTGGGGTGACCTTATCCAAATGGCATAGCATCTGAGAAGAGAAGAAAAGGGGCTAGTTTGACAATCTGTCCCAACAAGTGAAAAGTTAACAGTGATGCATTTGGGCGAGTGAAAATGAGGACTGGTAATTTACATGCAAGGAGAGTAGCAATCCAAGACCATAACCAGCCTGCTTGGTTGTGTGGTAGCTTGAACACATAGATGTGTTTATGTGTCTGTTTGCGGTACAGAAGGAAGCATCTTCCCTGAAAGCTCAGCAACATGCTATCAGCAGCCCCTCCTTCCCTCCCCTTGGAGGCCTGATCACAGATGCTAGGCATATGTTCTAGAAAATGGCGATTGGAGGCTGAACCTTCAACGCTATTGTGTGTTCACTCAGACAACAACCCATCCACACAGCCCATGCGGAGGGGCACAGAGCATCCTTGGAGCTGAAAGAATTGTCTAAGACTGCCCTAGAACTGGAACTGGGCAGGGTTTATCTTTCCAGTGCTGCATGGCCTGGCCTGCTCAGAGGCTTACTTGTGTGCCGCAGTAGCACCAACGGCATTAGACCGGGCTGACTGTGCTTTCACCGCTGCTCCATAGTGAAATTGCTACTGTTATTCTTTAGGATTTGCTCCTGCCACAAAACAGGGCTGATATGGGTGTGAAAAGTGAAGGGAGGGGGAGGAGTACAGTACTACTACTACAACATCAACATCCACTAATCACGCTCAGAGGCCCATCGGAACTGTCCGTTTAGGCAGTCATTAACGTTAGTCATTGTTGGTTTTTCAACGTATCTGCTCCTTTACGTCATCACAAAGGCCACGGCAAAACCATCAGATAGTTGTAGGGCATTATCTGTCCACCTGCAACCATTTTCAAATGATAATCAAGGGACATCACATATGCTCAACATACACTACTAACATGTTTACCTAAAAGATAATCAGATATAAAAAAAAAAGTTTCAGCAGCAAAATCACCCCTAGTTCCAGACTCCCACAACATAAAGAAACAAAAACAACCCATCCAACGCTGTGGTAAAATCCCCCACTTTAACGGACAAGCAGAAGGAGGGTGGTGGGAGGGATGGGGGCTAAACCTACATAGGCTCCATCCCTAAGCTGCCACGCACACTGCCAACCGCTCAGATGCCCATTTCAGTCGCGCCGCTGCACCTCTTTAGCATTCTGGAGACCCTGCCCAGAGGGACGGGGACGGGGGGGGGGTAGATTTTCCCCTCACACAGCCTTTTAGATTAGGCTTAACTCACTTCACATCTTTCCCACTCTATACCCGATTATGGAATTCTCTGTTCCTCTCACACTAATAGGAAAGCGCTTTAGAGGCTAGCTGAGGGCCAGACAATGCTTTGCCTGACATCACCTATCTCTCCCCCCATGGAGAGCTAGCGGTCGATACCACTGCCTGGTTTTAACAGTTGGCTTACTGGCTCGCCGATCATTACCTGCCTGCCAGTCAAGCATAGCGAGCTCCACTGCACTCGACAGGTGAGGGAAGAGAAAACAAGCTTTAAACTTGACCGAGTGAGGGCAGGGACTCCTGCAGAACCGCAGGGACTTTGAAGTAAACTAAAGTAATGGAATGGATGGTATTGCACAATGAGTTCACATCAGACTCACTTCAGTACGTTTTTCAGTAAGGCTTTGGTTTTGGAGAATAGTAATCATTTTTGAACGGGGTATAAAACATGTCATACATAGAGAAGGTTTACAACCCTGAGACAGGATCCCCCATCTCTCCCTTTAAAAAGTTGCAGTCCTGCCCCGTTTTCTTTGAGTGCGCTGGATGACTTGATGCTGAACTCTCAGAATGTCCTAACCAAAAAATATGATTCTTTCCAGTTTCTGAGGAGACTAGTATATCCAAAACTAATAAGAAGAAGCAAAGGGAGTCCGCACCAAGCCAGTGTGCTGTGAAGTGCACACACATTTGCTTCCTCCCATCAGAGTAGGCTACATCTCTGACAACACCACATTTGTACAGGGCACATTAGTGGTGACTAACAATCACCTCTAATCGATGGGATGAAAGCTTTTGGTTTCAATGCTGCAATTGCTCAAGAGAGAAAATTAGTTTCAGCTCAAGGATTCCATTTTCCGAAACTCTTATCTCAGAGTTGGGAGGCAATGAATAAGGCAATGAATAAGACCTTTATACTCCAGTCTCAAATCTGACTTCTATAACAGACTGTGGTGGATTGTTGTGTTTATCGGTCTACAAGAGCTGAGAAGCATTTATGATAATCCGCTATCATGGATCAGGGACTAATGTGAATATATATGATATTATCAAAATGAATGGGTCCTCCCTGGTTGAAGAGGAAGTTTTAAGCCATGTGATTTTCCTCGTGGAGATGAGCCCTGAAAGCCTATTTTTGTGGTTGAGTGCTACATACTGTTGCTTCAGTTAAACATAAACTAAGCTAAATTATCCTGTGACTAGCTGGATCCCAGGGACTCTGAAAATAAAACAAGAAATGATCATACCAGTATGCTGCCTGCATCACAACATTGCATTTTTCTTTGACTATCTATGCACTTGTAGTGGTCAGTGCAGTACTCCCTTTTAAATCACATTTCCTAAACAGATAGCTAGCTAGTTAGGCTATATAGTTAGATAGCTTACCTGTCCCAAAACTGTACCACACAAGCATAGCCGAGTGATTCAGAGAGACTGACAGCAGTGGGGGAGAGAGTCAGAGTGTGTTGCAGTAACCAGCTGCTATCTCAGCATGACCGTCTCACACTGCCAATCCACTTCCCACGGCAGAACATAGGGAGTACAACAGGAGTGTTACAGCAATCTCAAGTTGTTTGTTTTTCAACAGGCCGAGAGAGAAGCACCGGCTCATAACATTAAAGAGGGGGAGGAGGTAATGCAGCTAGAGTATGAAGCTTTACAGGAGGCTTGATAGAAAGCCAAGAAGGAGAACCAGCATTAAATCAACTTAATATACTTACGCTCCTCTTCTCTCCTCTCATTCCTCTATAAGAATATGTTCATTATAAATACAAGTTATGAAAATAAATTACCTCCACCATCTTGGTGTTAAATTAGTTCATTGTGAAGGAAATCCAAACAGTAAATGGTTTAGTGTTACAACAGAGAGGAGTAGTTCAGGATAAAGGAAGTAACAAAGGACAGCCTCCACAGTGTGCTGTAAGTAGAGGCAGAGCGGGTCAAGGCCGTGTGTCGGGTTGTGATATCAGAGATCCCCATGACAACAGCCTGGCACCATTCATTTCTCTCTCCAGTGGGGGCCTTTTTGAGCTCTGAAAACAAGATGTCACTGTTGACCTCTCGCCCCATGAAACGGCGGGTCATTGTTACGCCGAGGAGGCACTGTGGTGTGTCGTACGATCTGTTCCCTTTGGAGGGTCTCGCATGTCGCAACATGACACTGTTTGCTTTTTGAGCTGATGGGTTATTCTGTTTCTATGCAGTGAATGGGGTGTACAGACACTTCAGTACAAAGGTTCAGGTATTGTTCAAATGGGGGTAATGCTGCCTCTTCCCTTTATCTGGCATCTTTGACTTGTGCACACAACCAAACACGGATGATGAAGTCATCTTATCGTTATCCCAAGGTAAATACCATTGAATACAGAATCAATGTACTGACGTTTACACTAGAATGTAATTTAAATCTCATCATAACCTCACTGTAGCAGTGACTATACACATCTTTGCGGGGAGATATGATGGCAGAGAGGCCTCAACTTGCATCAACTATTCTACAGTAGAGGGCTCCCCAACTAGGTGGGGGACTGTTGGTGTTGTCTCTGTAGACTAGAGCACACAGAGTTGTGCAGGATTAATGGAGAGCATGCGATCAAAGGGTTTACTTCTTCAAAAATAACTGAGTGTGCTTGTTCCGTTAGGTTTCAAAGAGCTCCACATCTCACTTCTCTACCCTTTTGATTTTTGTGCATTTCACATAATTGCATTCCTGCGTCCAGCCCAGCTACAGCCGCTGTATAACATGGGCGTGCAAAGTTTCAGTTTGATCTGCATTGCTGAGGACCATCATAAAAACAAGGTTGTCAATTAACCAAAGTGATGCTGGCACAAAGGGATGACAACAATAGCAGTAAGGAAGTGTCTAAATAAAACTTGCTTCATCTAATTAGAGGACGTTCTACTGCATCTTTTCAGATATTTATGGTCTTTTTGATGACGGCTCTGAAGAATGCTGACATTTCCATTGTACTAACAACAGCTGAAGCGAAACACATTACCGTACCACACTGGATTTAATGCTCAATATTTTTTAGAGGAGACGAAGGCAGAAAAGAGCCTGAACAGATTGATCTTCAGCCTTCTCCTCATCGTGTCATCGGGTTTCACACTTCCACCTTTGAAGCCACTAGGTGGTGAATGAGAGCCCACAGGCTTGAGGACCACACTGGAACAACACATGGCCCTCTACTGTTATTCTGCGGGAACCTCAAACAATAAATCAGCTGCGGGTGCAGAGTCCAGGGAAATGGGAGGGGAAACGAAGAGCGGTAGAATGTACAGTACCGGTCATGGCACTGTTTCCTGTGTTTGGTTTTTGAATGAGCTCTGGGGAGGATCAAGGTGGCAGGGATTTGGGCCCTGATCCAGTGAGCAACAGTAAAGCTGATAGGAGAATGTCATTTTAGAGGGACCTCAAGTTGCTAACAGCAATCAGTTTCTGCAATCTCATGTTGATTTTCTGGTAAGTAGCCATGTGTCGTCTGAATTAGGAACGTGACAAATGGAAAATGTTTCTTAACGTTTAAACTGCCATTTATTTTATCGGTTTTCCATTAAAACAATACGACATTTTCATAAAATTCCATGCGAATTCACAATGCAGCTGCGCTGCTGCCAGCAACAGTTTGGGTTTCACAGTGCATCCCCTTCAGATGGTTAAGCATTACACCTGTACTACCATTAATGTACCTCAGTTCCACCTCGCAAAGTTTGCATTTCCTTCTCATTTAACTTCTCAAAGTATTCCCATACAGGACTTCGCTGCTGTCGCTTGCCTTTCTCTGCCATTTTTCCAAATGTTAAGGACGATGATGTAGTGGTGGAGTCAACGCCAAAATAATTGATTCCTCGAGTCTTGCACGTTGACTCTCGTTGTCGACTCCCATTTATAAGTGTCAAGATTTGATTCCAATAGGAATCGACTCCTAAGATTCGTTATTTTTGAAACGGAGGAGACTGAGTAGCTTCCGTACTTCCAAGAACAAACACTTGCATCTTTAATAGCGAGCTAGCGAGGGACAGGAGAGAGAGGGGAGGGGCACAGCATAGGCAGGTCGGCCACCAGGCAGACAGTCAGAACCGCGTACTAGGCCCATCTATCGGCAATCAAAAGCTGTATGTTGCAATGGTACAGATGCAACACTTAGCTCTCACAGTCACACACAGCATCTGCGCATGTGCACGGGTTCACTTCATGCTGTTCACAGCGTGGTAGCCAGGCCACCAAAACCCTGGAGAAGTTGACCTTGCACTTCAACACTCTTAGTTGTTGTGGAAATTGACCCACTATGAGGTTTACGTTCTACATCGACTTCATATCGTTGAGTGAGTCTACCTTTAAATTATACAACTTTCCCCAGGCCTTTATAGCCTATCGTCTAGTTAGGCTATGACACAGAAAATATTTTTTGTGATAACTGCACTGTGATTTTAATTTTGTAGGGGGGAAAAAAATAAAAACTGTTTTTCGGTTAGGGATTTTTCTTAACATTAACAATTCCAACTTCGTTTTAATGTTTAAAAAGTTCACACCCCTAGTCTCAATGCTTTCTAGCCAGGTAATGATGTTAGTACAAGACCAAGGACTTAGAATAGGCAGTTTATCTTCCTGCATCAGTATCACGTCCTTCCCCAAAGCAAAAGGTATTGGTGAGAATTGTCTAGACTACAGAAAACAAAAGGAGGGCTGGGAAAAATGTCAGCAATATCGGACATTCCAGCTCCTGACGCTCCAGCAGGAAGAACTCTCGTAATCCTCCTGCTGTTGTGATTAACTCATACTCTGGTAGATGACAACGTCTGACAGTTGTAATGACATTACCTTCCTGCCGAAGCGTTTCATGTGACATGTCAAACCCATGCTTTACTCACAGGGACACGTCATGTCAGCATGCAGCTTTCTGACACCATCGTTCTCTCAGTGACAGCATTATGCCCCTCATGCCCCCTGAGTCCTGACACGGTAGCAGCTGACTACTGTAGCAGGCGGAGGGGAGCTGCTTTTTCCTCCCCAACCTTGTGAGGTCTCAGAGTGATCAGTTACAATGGCAGGAGAGCAAGCCTCTGTGCCAAACAAAATGGCAGGGGGTGGAAACCGAGAATGTCTTGGTTTAATACGTTTTGATGGGTTTGTTCTGCGCTGCTGTTTTCACCACGGGAAGGTTCCTGTTGGGACGATGCCCCGCCGTGAATACATTTCCCACTGTGGAGACATTTCATGACAACCCCAAAAAAGCATCTTTACCCCATCCTTGTGATAGGTTTCTCACTCCACAAGATATTGTATTGTCCTCTCTTTTCCTTGCAATGTGAAAGCAGTGCATGTCTGACAGAGCATGAGCTGGTGCATTTCTACAAAGCACTGGATGGCAGTAGATGTAGATGGGCAGAAGGGGGCAGGGTGTGTTCATAACACGCTTACCGTGGAAAGCAACCGTGGCAAAACCTTTCGGCGGAATACAAATATGCCAGCCAAGGCAATTCCAGGAGACGATAACAATTGTATTCAAATTTAAACTCTAATTAATGCATCAGTTAGCGACAGTGGATGGTTGCATAGCAACAGCGGTACCAGACTGCTCTAAAATGGAGGGAGATACAGGCTACACTGTATATGAATGTGTATGAACGTGTGTGCATGTCCATGTCTGTGACAGGTTTGTTTAGCAAGAGTAAACACACCAGATGAGAACCAGAGCCATATAGAATCGCCTCCCCCCCAAAAAATACAAAATTCCAAAAAATACCTGAAGCTGGAGACTCATATCTCCCTCACTAACTTTAAACATCAGCTAACTGAGCAGCTTACCGATCACTGCAGCTGTCCACAGCCCATCTGTATATAGCCCATCCAACTACCTACCTCAT
Organism: Salmo salar; assembly: GCF_965601325.2. Classification (NCBI taxonomy): domain Eukaryota; kingdom Metazoa; phylum Chordata; class Actinopteri; order Salmoniformes; family Salmonidae; genus Salmo; species Salmo salar. The sequence goes on along the minus strand of NC_138293.1, from coordinate 67,721,634 downwards.
CCCCATATTGTTTTTATTTACTTTTTTGCTCTTTTGCACACCAGTATCTCTACTTGCACATCATCATCTGCACATCTATCACTCCAGTGTTAATTTGCTAAATTGTAATTACTTTGCTACTACGGCCTATTTATTGTCTTAACTCCTTACTCCATTTGCACACACTGTACATAGACTTTTTCTATTGTGTTATTGACAGTACGTTTGTTTATTCCATGTGTAACTCTGTGTTGTTGTTTGTGTCGCACTGCTTTGCTTTATCTTGGCCAGGTTGCAGTTGTAAATGAGAACTTGTTCTCAACTGGCCTACCTGATTGAATAAAGGCAAAATATATATATATATTTTAAATAGAGTTAGGCCAACTTTTAGATTTTTGAATGTTGGACTATTTCTAGACATTCAGTGACATAGCATTGTTGAAATATTCCCCATGTAATGTTAATGGGGCGCTAACATGGCTGCCATAGAATGCTGAAGTGTAATGTAAATGCATCATAATGAAGAAACCACAGTGGCCTAACTTCCTATATGGCTCTGATAAACTATATTTTCCATTACTAGGATAATAACTTACATTTATTCATGCATATATGTATGTGTTCACCCATCTATCCATGTACGTATGAGACAACCTAATGACATATTTTCCTTTCAGATTCTGAACTTGTGACAGACAAACACTTAAAGCCATTTGAAGTAGCTAATGAAGTGTAGGCACTTTCCAAGAAGTCTCATTCCTTCTCTTTATGTGGTGTGCTCTTTCACTTGTACTCTTTTGTCTCTCTCTCTGTTTGTTTCCAATCCACAGAAGTTAGTTCCATTATCCCTGGGCATCCATCTGAATCCTGAGTGCTGCTCCAGGTCTTTAGAGGGGAGTAATTCCTCTGACGTGCTCCTGTCCTCCGCTTTGCATGACAAAGGACTGCAAAATCAACCTTGGGATTATGAAAGGGAGAGGACAGTGTTTTATATAGGTGTGTGGCTGGGCCGAGGGGCTGTGAATGTATTGAAACGGACTGATGAGAGATTCTGCTGCGCAATCGTTTTTTTGGGATGGCGCGGATCGCTTTAATACGCCCACCCACACACACACACAACTTTGTGTGCCCTGCACACTCACACACATTGACACATTAAAGTGCACATCGATCCACACACCACACACAATGCACTATCATGCCTAAAGTAGGTTAAAACCACACACAGACCAGACCATCCTCAAAACCCCAATGCCGAGTGCTACCTTGCAACACTCAACATTGATATAACCTTCGATTTCCAGGATGGGGGAAGCCATTTAAAGCTTAGTCTGTACCACCCAGACAATATTGTTGCTGTGCATCATTGTCTTCTAAGCCAAGCACACAGCTAAAGCGAGTTTGAGGAATTATACCATTAAACATGCTGTCAGGATGGTGCAGCGATACGCTTAAACCTACCATCACCACAACACAAGGGTGAAAATCAGAGATCTATCAATCGTACAGGAAGAAATTCAGATACTTTTATGAGTGCAATTAACAGATACAACACGGCGCCCACAACTAACGTCGTTGGCAGAGGAGGTTGAGTGTTTTAGGCACTGTAATCCTGACATAATGCATTCAGAATTGAGCCTAAGTGGGTGAAGGCCTGGCGCTGAATCAAACTGCTGTGTGTGTTTTCTTTACCTTTCACACTGCTAAGACCCGGCACAGCTGCCTCTTTGATGAGGCCATTCCTCTAACACACAAGGACAGGATATCCTTCAGGAGAGTGGGAGTATGGCGGTGTGTATGTGAATGTATGGGGGGTCTGAGGGTCTTTTGCACTCCCTTATACTACAGTTGGTCGAGCGGATGTAGAACATGGAAGTAAAGACCACGTCCTAAAACCAAATCAGGAAACACTTGAAGGTTCCCCGTACTCTGATCTCACAAATACAATAGTGGTGTGGTGAACCCCTGGATTAGACATCATTTAACAGTATTACTGTATAACAATAATGAAACAGAAAGCATTAATGGCTCGCAGTAATTTACCAGTACTAGATTGTAATGTAGCTCTAAGAAAACAAAGAAAGTAAAACTTAATTGTTTAGTCAACGAGGATGTTCGTTATGTGAGGACGCAAGTGGGTTTATAGGCCGTCAGTGGCCTCAAGGTGATGTGTGTAATAACTAACCTGGAGTAACAACCCCCACCCCCCGTGGCTAATGGCTGTAAATGGACAGTCACCAGAATCAATGCATCATTTTCTGAAGCCTGACCTACTTTCTTTTCTTCACGGAAACCAGCAGATCCAGAGCTATCGATAATACTGTCTTGATTCATTACACCAGAACAAAAAATATATATTTTCCCCAAGACAGCCAGGGGTACGGAATAAAATGTGGTATGGGCCTTTTATCATCTGGGTTGATGTATAATGTGATTTGGTCTAGCAAGATAAATGGGCAGCAGTGTGCTGTAGTTTCTAGGGAGAGGTAAACAAAAAACTGCATTTTACGTTATGCTGGGTCAGCACATTCCCTGAGGGCAAAACTGGATTGAAATAATGTAATTCCAAACCGTGTCTACTAGGATACTAGTCAGTAGGGATGGTGATGTTGGGAGGCAGTGCAAACAGGTCCTTGTAGCCAGGCTGTCTGGATTGACACGAGCCCCTGATAGAAAGGATAGGACAATGTGTCACTTGCTTTATCCTCAATGTGAAGGTGTGTTTTGGTGGCTCAGCTGTGATCTATTTAGCAGATTGACTTGTTGAGCCAACACCCTGTTCCAGCTAAGCTAGACCCGGCCAAGCAAGGGAAGGCCAGCAGCACTGGCCAGAACAAGATAATAATATCATGAGCTGTTGTCAAAGAATGGCTTGACTTACCACACAATTTGGGCAATATAACGCCATTTAGCATTGTATGGTTTTTAGTATTCCTCCGTTTAGATCTTTATCTGTAAGGCGAGATGGAGCATAGCAGGGGAAATTCTGTGCGATATGTTCAAAACTCTAAGCAGTCTGGTGGTAACACAAAGCGTCTTGAACCACTAAAGTCTCGTCAAGGCGTCAACACAAAACCACTACCACAGAATGTGCTATAAAATGCCTTATTCCAGCATATGACAAAATAGGTTGATAAAGCACCCTGGAGTCTGGCACCATCCAGTCTAGCACCCTTTGGCAGAGCACAGCACAGCACTATCAGATACAGTAGCAGAGTAAAAACCACCTTCACTGCGCACATTACAGTGCTATGGTGTGTATTGCATTGACAGCTTGTAAAGCCATTTGGCAACATCTTTACCCCTGTCAGAGCGGCCCTACAGATCTGCAGTAGCCGAGGCCTGTACTGTAAAAAGAGAGTGACGTTGATTGCTGAACTGCAAGCGTCTCATTAAACAAGATCAAGGATAATATATTGTGTGTCACTATATGTCCCTCACAACCACACCATAACTCGTGGGGCTTCTAGAATCCTATCATGGAATGCTATAATGTCACCAACAATGAGGTGCAGATGAAATGTGCCATCGCCATGGAGATGTCTCAGAAGTGTGCAGATAATAGAACATTTCATTTTCAGCCAGAATAGTTGTTGTTGTCAAGCGTGACATTAAAGACAGGGGGTGTAGGTCCTGTTATTACAGGCTTAGCAGTCTACACTCAAAGTACAAAGAACCATAGTGGATTTGAAACAGAGAGAGAGAGAGAGACAGAGCGAGAGAGCTGCTCTGTGTATAACCCATAAGAGTCTAAGACCTGTCTAACCTGGGGGTACTACTAAGTTATATGGAATCATTGCTACTTGATTTGGAATTTTAAGACCCCTTGAAGTATTCCAAAAAATATATTTAAAAAAAATACTTGGTCTTACTGCTATGAGCCCATACAAATGCATTGAATAACAGATTCACTACAAGGAACAACAGATTTTTGGGGGTGACTAAAGGAAGTTTGTTCTGAAGTGTCTGTCCTATATCTGAGAGATATAAGAAAGATCAGGAAACATAGTTTTTATTTTATACATGTATTTAACCCCTTATTTTGGCACAAAACAAACTCTTTATATACTTCCACATATTTTTTCAACAGGGACCGGGGGACCTCAGATGAGTCTTGTGAGCCCTGTGGACGTCCTAGACTAATGTGTTCAGGAGAGTCTCACCTTTCCACAGATGGTTCATAGTATTGTGTAGGCTAAACTGTTCAGACGATTTTGTGAGAAGACCAATTTTAGGGATGTCTCATGGTCTGACAAACACCTCTCTAGCTCTGTCACCTTCCACCGCAGTTGCAGAAGTGCGACATCGGCGGATGTGGTGGATTGAGATGCATCCAATGCAAAAAGAACAGATTTCTAGCTTAAACTGACAATTTTTTATTATGCTAATTATATTTCAATGGGGGAGCACAGACATCGACCTTAAGGGGGTAACCTACCATCCATAATGCCTGTAAGATCGCCCCAAAAAGATTCCCATAACACTTGACAAACTAGGTGTATAGCTAGCGAGAAACTAGGTGCATAGCATCGTTAGACCCTCGTGCTATACTGCATACCATAATATGAACTGATTTACAAGAATGTAAAAAACAAAAACCTTTCAATTAATACCGTATCAAAGGGAACCAATTTCAGGCAGTTTGTGTGCCATTATAGCCTGGTTTCATGTCATTTTTCATAGAGTAGTGAACTCACATTCAATCAAATTAGATGAGGTAAATTGTGAAAATGTGAAAAGCTATGTGAAATCTGATGTCTTAAGGGAGCAGGCCTATATAAAACACCACTGATGGCCACAACATCCCAGGGGGGCTTTAGTACACACAAGCTGTTAATCAATCACATGGGCCAGACGGCGTGTCTCTCAAGGCTCTGACAGACACACAAACCCACATCTGACAGACATGAATGTAACGATGCTGAGATAGAGGGTGTGTGTGTGTGTATATATATATATACATACAGTGGGGGGGGAAAAGTATTTGATCCCCTGCTGATTTTGTACGTTTGCCCACTAACAAAGAAAGGATCAGTCTATAATTTTACTGGTAGGTTTATTTGAACAGTGAGAGACAGAATAACAACAAAAATATCCAGAAAAACGCATGTCAAAAATGTTATAAATTGATTTGCATTTTAATGAGGGAAATAAGTATTTGACCCCCTCTCAATCAGAAAGATTTCTGGCTCCCCAGTGTCTTTTATTCAGGTAACGAGCTGAGATTAGGAGCACACTCTTAAAGGGAGTGCTCCTAACCGCAGCTTGTTACCTATAAAAAGACACCTGTCCACAGAAGCAATCAATCAATCAGATTCCAAACTCTCCACCATGGCCAAGACCAAAGAGCTCTCCAAGGATGTCAGGGACAAGATTGTAGACCTACACAAGGCTGGAATGGGCTACAAGACCATCAGCAAGCAGCTTGGTGAGAAGGTGACAACAGTTGGTGCGATTATTCGCAAATGGAAGCAACACAAAATAACTGTCAATATCCCTCGGCCTGGGGCTCCATACAAGATCTCACCTCGTGGAGTTGCAATGATCATGAGAAGGGTGAGGAATCAGCCCAGAACTACACGGGAGGATCTTGTCAATGATCTCAAGGCAGCTGGGACCATAGTCACCAAGAAAACAATTGGTAACACACTACGCCGTGAAGGACTGAAATCCTGCAGCGCCCGCAAGGTCCCCCTGCTCAAGAAAGCACATATACAGGCCCGTCTGAAGTCTGCCAATGAACATCTGAATGACTCAGAGGACAACTGGTGAAAGTGTTGTGGTCAGATGAGACCAAAATGGAGCTCTTTGACATCAACTCAACTCGCCGTGTTTGGAGGAGGAATGCTGCCTATGACCCCAAGAACACCATCTCCACCGTCAAACATGGAGGTGGAAACATTATGCTTTGTGGGTGTTTTTCTGCTAAGGGGACAGGACAACTTCACCGCATCAAAGGGACGATGGACGGGGCGAAAACCTTGGGTGAAAATCTAGTGTTTGTTTTAACAACATGTGACCTAGCTAGCTAACTGCAACTTGAAAGTAGACTTTATGGAAAAGAAAGAAAATATAGACATCTTCTTGAAAGATAATGCAACAAAGCATGATGTTACTCTTACTGGAAATGGATTCAGTTGTTAGCTATATAAACTTGGCTTAGCTTTAAAAGAAAGTCAGTGCATTTCAACCATAGCTAATGTAAATGGTTCTGTACTTATGTTTCCATAGCCCGACCTGAGGCTGCGCGGCCTGTGTCTGCCAGGAATGTCCGAAGGCTGCTGAGCTTTCAGAGGTACCTCCACTCGTCACGGTTCTTTCACGGCATCCCAGCCTCCAACCCTCTAGGCTACATCCTTGACGATGACTTCACAGGTCAAGCCAAGTTAATGCTGCAGAAGGTTGGAAACTGGAACTTTGATATTTTCCTGTTTGACAGACTTACGAACGGGAACAGCCTCGTCAACCTGACCTTTCACTTATTCAACACGTATGGGTTAATTGAGCTCTTCCAGTTGGACATGGTTAAACTTAGGAGATTTTTAGTCATGATTCAAGAGGACTACCACTGCCAGAACCCCTACCACAATGCAGTCCACGCTGCAGATGTGACTCAGGCCATGTATTGCTACTTGCAGGAGCCCAAGCTTGCTGAGACGCTGACCTCCTGTGATATCCTGCTGGGTCTGCTTGCTGCTGCCACCCATGATCTGGACCATCCAGGTGTCAACCAGCCTTTCCTCATCAAAACGGACCATTACCTTGCAGCACTGTACAAGAATAGCTCAGTTTTGGAGAATTACCACTGGAAGTCTGCGGTGGGCCTGCTCCGTGAATCAGACCTGCTGTCCCACCTCCCCACTGAAGACAAATTGAACATGGAGGAGAGGCTTGGATCCCTTTTTCTGGCTATGGACATCAGCAGGCAGAATGACTATCTTTCAGAGTTCAGAACACACTTGGACAAGGGAGAGCTCTGCCTCACTAACGGAGGACATCGACACTTTATCCTTCAGATGGCTCTGAAGTGTGCGGACATCTGCAACCCCTGCCGCCCGTGGAAACTCAGCAAACAGTGGAGCGAGAAAGTGACGGAGGAGTTCTTCCACCAAGGTGACATTGAGCGGAAACATAATCTTGAAGTAACCCCACTCTGTGACAGGCAATCCAACTCGGTTGCCAATATACAGATTGGCTTCATGGCGTACGTGGTAGAGCCTCTCTTTGTGGAATGGTCACGCTTCTCTGACACACGGCTGTCCATGACCATGATGAGCCACCTGAGCCTGAACAAGCAAGGCTGGAAGGAGGGGAAGGACAAGCAGCAGGCTAGCTCTAGTAGGGTCTCAGAGGAACAGAGGACTCCTGCCACCAAAGACTCAAACTCCAAAGTATTACCTCAGGGAAGCAAAGGGTCATGACATGCCAAGCATGACTGGCGCCCACGGTGAGGTGAGAAAGAGTGAAATTTGTAAGTCGCTCTGGATAAGAGCGTCTGCTAAATGACTTAAATGTAAAATGTAAATGTAAAATCTCCTTCCCTCAGCCAAGGCATTGAAAATGGGTCGTGGATGGGTATTCCAGCATGAAAATGACCCAAAACACACGGCCAAGGCAACAAAGGAGTGGCTCAACAAGAAGCACATTAAGGTCTTGGAGTGGCCTAGCCAGTCTCCAGACCTTAATCCCATAGAAAATCTGTGGAGGGAGCTTAAGGTTCGAGTTGCCAAATGTCAGCCTCAAAACCTTAACCTGTTAGGGCTAGGGGGCAGCATTTGCACGTCTGGATAAAAAAAATGTACCCGATTTAATCTGGTTACTAATCCTACCCAGTAACTAGAATATGCATATACTTATTATATATGGATAGAAAACACTCTAAAGTTTCTAAAACTGTTTGAATGGTGTCTGTGAGTATAACAGAACTCATTTGGCAGGCAAAACCCTGAGACATTTTCTGACAGGAAGTGGATACCTGATGTGTTGTATTGACTTTAAACCTATCCCATTGAAAAACACAGGGGCTGAGGAATATTTTGGCACTTCCTATTGCTTCCACTAGATGTCACCAGCCTTTACAAAGTGTTTTGAGTCTTCTGGAGGGAGATCTGACCGAACAAGAGCCATGGAACGATGATGTCCCATTAGACACCTGGCGCGCGAGTTCATGTTGGGTACCCTCGTTCCAATACGTTATAAAAGAGTATGCATTCGTCCACCTTGAATATTATTCATGTTCTGGTTAAAAAAGGCCCTAATGATTTATGCTATACAACGTTTGACATGTTTGAACGAACGGAAATATATTTTTTCCCCTCGTTCATGACGAGAAGTCCGGCTGGCTTAGATCATGTGCTAACAAGACGGAGATTTTTGGACATAAATGATGAGCTTTTTTGAACAAAACTACATTCGTTATGGACCTGTGATACCTGGAAGTGACATCTGATGAAGAGAATCAAAGGTAATGGATTATTTACATAGTATTTTCGATTTTAGATCTCCCCAACATGACGTCTAGTCTGTATCGCAACGCGGATTTTTCTGGGCGCAGTGCTCAGATTATTGCAAAGTGTGATTTCCCAGTAAGGTTATTTTTAAATCTGGCAAGTTGATTGCGTTCAAGAGATGTAAATCTATAATTCTTTAAATGACAATATAATATTTTACCAATGTTTTCTAATTTTAATTATTTAATTTGTGACGCTGACTTGACTGCCGGTTATTGGAGGGAAACGATTTCCTCAACATCAATGCCATAGTAAAACGCTGTTTTTGGATATAAATATGAACTTGATAGAACTAAAAATGCATGCATAATGTCCTAGGAGTGTCATCTGATGGAGATTGTAAAAGGTTAGTGCATCATTTTAGCTGGTTTTATGGTTTTGGTGACCCTGTCTTTGACTTTACAAAACATTACACACAACTCTTGTAAATGTACTGTCCTAACATACTCTAAATTTATGCTTTCGCCGTAAAACCTTTTTGAAATCGTAAAACGTGGTTAGATTAAGGAGATGTTTATCTTTCAAATGGTGTAAAATAGTTGTATTTTTGAAAAATTTGAATTTTGACATTTATTTGGATTCAAATTTGCCGCTCTTGAAATGCACCTGCTGTTGATGGAGTGCACCACGGGTGGCACGCTAGCGTCCCACCTAGCCCATAGAGGTTAATGACTTGGAGAAGATCTGCAAAGAGGAGTGGGACAAAATCCCTCCTGAGATGTGTGCAAACCTGGTGGCCAACTACAAGAAACGTCTGACCTCTGTGATTGCCAACAAGGGTTTTGCCACCAAGTACTAAGTCATGTTTTGCAGGGGGGTTCAAATACTTATTTCCATCATTAAAATGCAAATCATTTTATAATATTTTTGACATGCGTTTTTCTGGATTTTTTTGTTGTTATTGTCTCTCACTGTTCAAATAAACCTACTATTAAAATTATAGACTGATCATTTCTTTGTAAGTGGGTAAACGTACAAAATCAGCAGGGGATCAAGATGAGAGAGGCCTGTAATTTTCATCATAGGTACACGTCAACTATGACAGACAAAATGAGAATTGTTTTTCCAGAAAATCACATTGTAGGATTTTTTATGAATTTATTTGCAAATTATGGTGGAAAATAAGTATTTGGTCACCTACAAACAAGCAAGATTTCTGGCTCTCACAGACCTGTAACTTCTTCTTTAAGAGGCTCCTCTGTCCTCCACTCGTTACCTGTATTAATGGCACCTGTTTGAACTTGTTATCAGTATAAAAGACACCTGTCCACAACCTCAAACAGTCACACTCCAAACTCCACTATGGCCAAGACCAAAGAGCTGTCAAAGGACACCAGAAACAAAATTGTAGACCTGCACCAGGCTGGGAAGACTGAATCTGCAATAGGTAAGCAGCTTGGTTTGAAGAAATCCACTGTGGGAGCAATTATTAGGAAATGGAAGAAATACAAGACCACTGATAATCTCCCTCGATCTGGGGCTCCACGCAAGATCTCACCCTGTGGGGTCAAAATGATCACAAGAACGGTGAGCAAAAATCCCAGAACCACACGGGGGACCTAGTGAATGACCTGCAGAGAGCTGGGACCAAAGTAACAAAGCCTACCATCAGAAACACACTACGCCGCCAGGGACTCAAATCCTGCAGTGCCAGACGTGTCCCCCTGCTTAAGCCAGTACATGTCCAGGCCCGTCTGAAGTTTGCTAGAAAGCATTTGGATGATCCAGAAGAGGATTGGGAGAATGTCATATGGTCAGATGAAACCAAAATATAACTTTTTGGTAAAAACTCAACTCGTCGTGTTTGGAGGACAAAGAATGCTGAGTTGCATCCAAAGAACACCATACCTACTGTGAAGCATGGGGGTGGAAACATCATGCTTTGGAGCTGTTTTTCTGCAAAGCGACCAGGACGACTGATCCGTGTAAAGGAAAGAATGAATGGGGCCATGTATCGTGAGATTTTGAGTGAAAACCTCCTTCCATCAGCAAGGGCATTGAAGATGAAACGTGGCTGGGTCTTTCAGCATGACAATGATCCCAAACACACCGCCCGGGCAATGAAGGAGTGGCTTCGTAAGAAGCATTTCAAGGTCCTGGAGTGGCCTAGCCAGTCTCCAGATCTCAACCCCATAGAAAATCTTTGGAGGGAGTTGAAAGTCCGTGTTGCCCAGCGACAGCCCCAAAACATCACTGCTCTAGAGGAGCTCTGCATGGAGGAATGGGCCAAAATACCAGCAACAGTGTGTGAAAACCTTGTGAAGACTTACAGAAAACGTTTGACCTGTGTCATTGCCAACAAAGGGTATATAACAAAGTATTGAGATAAACTTTTGTTATTGACCAAATACTTATTTTCCACCATAATTTGCAAATAAATTCATAAGAAATCCTACAATGTGATTTTCTGGATTTCTTTCCCCTCATTTTGTCTGTCATAGTTGACGTGTACCTATGATGAAAATTACAGGCCTCTCTCATCTTTTTAAGTGGGAGAACTTGCACAATTGGTGGCTGACTAAATACTTTTTTGCCCCAGTGTGTGTGTGTGTGTGTGTGTGTGTGTGTGTGTGTGTGTGTGTGTGTGTGTGTGTGAGAGAGAGAGAGAGAGACAGAGACCTATGGATATGGAGCAAGGAGGGCTGAGAGAGAATATATATATCTTTTTTAAAGAGCGAACAAGAAAATTAAAAATTAAAGGTTTGAGGCAAGTGTTGTCAATAATATACAGATCGGGAGCTTTGGAATACAAAGGATCTTTATCATCACTGCTGTGTCTGTTATTACGGTGACGATGGAATCTGTCAAATGTTCAGATGCTAGGCTACTTGCTAATTATAACATTGGAAATACCGTAATGTCTCATTTGAGGATGACTTGGCATAGAAACTTTTCACTAGCCGTACTGTAATCAGAGAACAATGGATGCATCATTTAGATGTAAGTCAGTCTGATGTGCTCCTCCATCAGGCCTTGATCCAAAGAAGAGATGCAAGGGTAGAGAAGGGTCTGTAGATGGTTCCTACAGCCTGGTAAAGGTCGTGTCCATTCCCTGAGAGATATGTCAAACCCTATCAGGAGGATGAGTCTTCTCTACGTGAGACAGCCTCCGCTTAGGCTATAGGCAAAACCCTTGAACCCGAGGGCAGTGAGCTCTGGAGAGGTTGTGGTTGCGAGGTGAGCCCTGGTTAAATGCTAACTATTTCAGGCATCCCAGAGGTGAAGTAGAAGACCGAACCTTCAGCCTGATTGCAGCAGAACCACATGAGTGTGTGTATTTCATCAGCTTAGACAAATTACAGTATGGGATAAGGACCATCTTCGCTGCACTTACTATGGTTGTGGCCTACCAACAAGAATGGTTTGAAGTAAAAAGAAAATAGGTTCCTTTCTTTCTGAGAGGGGCAGGTTGATGGTGAGAAGCCTTCGTTGTGTGCAAGGTGTAATTGTAGCCCCAACAAACTGCAGCATTAAAGTCTGGGGCCTCTGTCGTAAACTCTGTACAGTCTAATGAGCTCTCTCTCTGCAAACTCTATTGACTTCCCACATCCTTGCCCCTGGGGCGAAAAACCTAGGCATTCATACAGCAATTAGTGAGGGGTCTGCTTTGAACACTGCTGCTCAAGCGAGTGACACCCATGTTTACAAGATGTCTGTGTGGAGCAACAAGCAGGCCACTGACATGATGAGAAGAGTGGGGCTGCAAGTGAAGCCGTTATTCAAGGATCTCTGAAAGCGGAGCAGGGGTGAAATTAGTTTCCAAAAGCAATCCCCCATTCCGTTCTCTGTCCAGTAGCCCAGCAAACACACTAAGCACAGTCCTTTGGAGCTCAGGAAATGGAAAGAGAAAAATATCTGTCCACAGGCAAACCATCTACTACTAAGACTATAACCCCAGCTTTCCCTCTCTTGTGTTTCTCTGAAACAGAATTGGCTTTTCTGCTTAGGAAACTGCATTTAACTTGCTTATAATTACATTTGCAGTCAGACAAGGTAACCATGGCTCAGAGGTGAGGGAGCAACCGTCCGAAACAGATTAACACACCCCCACATACCGTAGTTTGAAGGGCTTATTGACTGAGAACTTGACTCTTTCCTCTACAGACCAAACATGGGCGCGGGTTTGTGTGGATACAAACAATAGGCTAACCACAAACACATTCAAAACATGAGGCAGAGGGATAATAAGAGGGAGAGGAATAAGGCGGCCATGTTGTTTGCATGTAAAACGCCTCGCACCCTTTCACTGCTGCTCCAATGTTGCTATCAGAGACCTGGCTCTGTCTGGCTGTGTGACAGAGGAGTGACTGAGTGGAACCAGACGAGGCCAGCCAGCACCTCTAATTAAGCAGCACTAAAACATTAAGCTCATTGAAAAGAAGAGGCAGCGAGGTACATAAAGGGCCTTGCTTTTTGGTTGATCACTCAAGAGTCTGGGTGTTCCTGGTAACATATCGCTATAGTGAGGTTTCAAATCTCAGAGGTTAACGCAAAGCTAATTAGCCATCAATTAATTAGCCTTAAGCATACGATCCAGAAGCTATTTGGGGTAAGGAAATAAGAAATACTATGTTACTAAATGCTTACCCAGTGGACAAAAAGATGAACAGGGAGAAATTGGCACAATTTCCAAAATCAACTTCTCACTAATGAGCTTCTAAGTGCTAAATACATGCTACATTGTTTACAAAGTACCCTACTCAGAAGTGTTAAAGACAACACTGGGAGGGGGACTAATTACTTTTAATGTTATAACTTACAACATGCAAATACCTTCACAAATGACTTATTTTCTAATCTGAAAAAGGAGAAGGAGCTTAGATTTTGGAACAACTGATTGTACAGAATTGGTGTGTCTCCATCTGGACATAGCAACTAGGTTACCTGACAGACAAGCTATCTTCATTGGTGATAAACAACCTTGCTTGACACTGGCACTTCTGGACCTCCTAATGGAAACCATGTGTTTATCCGAAAATGAAGTGTCCTTGGCAGGAATAGACACAGTGAGCCAAAAAACACAGATACAAGGACTGTTTGGATTCCTAGCTAGCCTAAATATTATTTGACTACAAACAGATTAGTTCTGCATCACAGTGGTAAAAGTAAACAAAGGTTCTGTGCCTTTCTACCTGGTAAAATGTGTTCCTTCTCCCCCTGCGAGTACATCTATACGAGCATGTCAACAGCCACAAACTCCCTGTGGTCACCGAGAGGACCAATAGGGAGACAACCCTGACCACGACAAAGGGTTAGAGGCTGTGCTTAATTTAAGCACTTCTCGGATTTTACTTTGTTCCGGCACCTATTTGCCCGGATCCGGTACCTCATGATTTATTAATTGTTTGTACTGTAGACATTCTAATGAAAGCAATCAGCGTTAAATCAAGTTGCCTTCTAATTATTTATCCCGCTCCCAGAAAGACCATGTAAAAGCACAGTGATCCTATCCTTCTGTGTAATCATCCTCTCCTAACACACTGATTTCAGACCTGCTCTCTTATTTGTACATAGAGGTTATGAGGAGGGCTGGTTGGGTAATTAACTGATCTTGACACAGCAGGTCTTGGTAGTCAACTAGTGAAGAGGTCCCTACGTAATCACGTTACCTAGCCTAGGCTAGTCGTCTTTCTACTGAATTTGAATCATGTGAAAGCCAAATTAAAAACGGATAAGAAAAGGCAATCGAGTTTAAAGACATTTCTGAAGTCCAAAAATCCTGAAAAAGATGGTTAAAACAAACGAGCCAGAGTACTGTCAGTGCCAGAGGAGAGGAGCATCACCACCGGCACCTCCACTAGCGAGTCAGACTCAGCAGGAGACGGGGAGCTGGGGGATGTGGGTCAGTGCAACCACCGACGAAGTGCTCAGAACAGGTGCAATTTGCAGTTCAAGAACAAGCAAACGTATAACCCCTGGCTTGTCATGCAGAATTAAAAGTTTGGCTGGACAACATGCAAAAAGGTAGGGAGCTTATGTCTAGAAATGACTGGAGGGATTGAACTAGCAAAAGAGTGGATGGAATGTACAGTAAATAAAACAAAAAAACAAAGAGCCCTCAAAAATAGTTTTTTTGACATGCCCGAACCATGGTGCATTTGGTGGCGACGAGGCTAAAGAGACACCCAGGTTATAGTTAACACTACAGCCAGAGTCTTCAGAACAGCCGTAGAAGGAGACTAAACGTCACAGCCACTGGTCCACTCATGGCTTTGCGCAAGAAATTGACCCTTGGGAGTTAAATGGACTTGGGGAGTGTCATTGTGGGAGGTTTTGAAAACTAAAGGTAGGGGGGGGGGGGAAATCCTGTACTGTGAAGGTAATCTGAGGCAGGAAGCCTATATGTGTGTTTTGCTGTAGCCTATTTTGATTTATTTATTTGAAGTTCTATTCCGAAATTGTGATATTTGTTCTACTGCTACATTGATGTCTTGAAAATGATATGAAAGTCAGGTCTTGTAAGCCCCACAGCTGAGTATGTATGCATATGGCAGGTGTTCTGCAGTGTTGTCTAAGAATGTTGCTGTACATTGATGTCTCAAAAATTAGGATATAAGAAATTCGGACTTGAGTATAGCTGCTGGGCTTACACAAGTATGTGGGCATACTGCAGTGACGTCTAAAATGCTTTGAATTAATCAGCACCTTGGAGAGTGCTGTCCGATTCACCACTGTATACAGTAGGCTACTTGGCTGTTTACTCTGTCTGCTGCGCTGCTACGGTACCTCAGAGCCCCCAGGATAATCACCCCCCCACTATGTGTTCCGGGACCTCCCGATTTACAAATGAAGCACTGGTTACAGGGGTTAAGTAGTGGCACTGAAACATGAGGACTAAAATGACACGTAGGCACAGGTGACCGACCGGCAGATCAAGTTAGTGGGAGTCACAGAGGTACTGGACACTCCACTGAGAGGTCTTCGAGGAGTACTAGATGGGCTGTAGGAATGCATGTCAGGTCTGTCAGTAAGACTTGACGATCAACACCCAGCCACTGGCTGATTCAATCCGCTGCAACACGAAGGCATTAGAAGGAAATACAGAAATATCTGACAGCTAGGGTTCTATTTTTCGTTTAAATTATTCATATATTTCGATTCTTCCTCTTCGCTTCTGGAGTAATGTTTTCAGTTGGAGGAGGGTTTAGGGGCTCAGTGGGTTGTCAAATCAGATATTTCTGTACCCATACACTGGTAGAAATCAGAGAGTATATTCATCATAATCCCCATCATCAATAACAAATGTAACCAACATCAACATCATCAACATCAGACCCGTTCAACCCGTAACAGAATGCCCAGGTTCTCAGAAAATAATCTGTTCTCTGCAGTCTGGCAGATCATCTCTCAGTACAGTTGTGTTCTGTAGTTTACAGGCAGTGTGGGAGGACCAGAAGCCAAGGTTTCAGCTTACGCAGCCGGTCAGAATGATGCATGAGGACAAGATGAGGTAAGGTGAAAAACAGAAAGAGAGATGGAGGGGGAGGGGGTAGAGAAAGAAGCAGTAGTGGAGACCTAGAATAGTGACTGATCTTGGAGAACTTTGAAGTAGAGAAAGTACATTCTTTGTGAGCACTGAACTCAAGAGAAAGATGTACAATGAGATGAGGGAATTCAGGGGATTGCTATACCTCCCCTAGGGGGTGTAGAGTGGCCTATAGATGCATAAGGGCTGTGGGTGTGGAGGGTGATGAGGGGGTTTGAAAAGAGTGGTAGTGGGATTACATTGGCTTCATCACTCAAGCGATCAAACAGGAGGGGGAAACCGCATCCATTTGGAAATGTGCCTGTGTGGGGGGGGCTTCGTCTATGGTGTGTATATTTCGTGGAGTGTACTACTACAGACCTGAGTGGATAAACCTCCTGAAAGTACATATGTCTAACCCATCAACTAAACAGTCACGACAACGACGTGAAATAACGCCACTGACAGATCTGCATCAGGTGAGACCCCCGACGAGCGAACGCCCACTCCTGCTTCCACTGTGTATCCGACCTCCTCGAAAACAAATCTGCTTCGTGCCGCGGCTCTCTGTACACAAAGCCGGTTTACTGTTATAGCTGTACTCAGACACTCAGTCCTCCTCACCATGAGAAACAGGGTGCTCTGTAATTACGCCAATCTTATGTTCGTTCTCCCTCTCCGCACTTCCCCTCCATCACCTCTCCTCACTTGTGTCTGTGCTGTTATGTTCAGTGATTGGGTGAAGAGAATAAGAGAGAACGGGAAGGAAAAAGGGAATGAGAGAACAGAAACCGAGAACTAGCGAGTTACAGCATGTGAAGTAGAGTGAGAGATGGAAGGAGGTGAGAGCGAATACCGAGAAAGATGTGTGAGAAAGAGAGGGAGGGCTGTGACTATGTCAACAGCCATGATGGCACGAATTGTCAGACAAAATGTCCTATCCCTGAGGGCAGATGTAGGGAGCGAGAGTTGTAATGTGCCTGCTGTATGAAGCGAGAGGCAGGGAGTTTAACAGCGGCTTGGCCTGCTCCAATTTGCAACTAAAAGAACATGATAATTGCGCATGTTGCTGCCAGCCCGATGAGTGACATCTCACCAATCCTGGACCTGGAAGGATTGTCTTATTTTGAGAGGCAGTGTGAGCTTCCAATGACATGAGCATCCAATGACACGACGCAAACGGTTGGACAACGAGGGCTGAGGCGCTCTGTCGATCCAAACTGCAATGCTGTCCACCCAGACCCCCAAGAAGACCGATAACTAATAAGCACTCCAACGCCTGAGTGGGTCTGAGTAAACAGACCGGGCCTCATGCAGACAGTCTAATTGGCTATCGGAGCTAAATAAATTGTTAGTTGTAGTGAATGTACATGACAGCACAATCATGCTGGGGGAATACAGTATGCGTCAAGGACGGCTTGTTTTGCAAATCATACAGGGGAGAAAACAATTCACTTAACCTACAAGATACGCAGGTCATAGGTGAAGATTATTTGGTTTGACAGCATTTGAAATTGAACTGCTCATGACAACAGCGAAGGGTAGAATCGTTAAGTCTAAATTAATTAATGTGCATAAAAGCAAGCTGACTTACTTCAAAACAATTAAAAACAGCAGACATTTGAGAAACAGATGCCTGTGCTTAAAATAACACACAATAGCTTTGTCACTTGATCCCAGGTGGCGAGCTAACACCTTAATCACAGCGGTGCTCAAAAATGAGACGTCGCAGTGGTTCTCGACAGGCGATTTTAACTATTTAAATGCGCCAGAATGTTTTAAAGGCTTTAGGCTAATGCTAAATGCTGAGCAGATGAATAGTCCTTCTGATACTTTTCATGAACATGTCATTAGCAAAAGCTTGAAAGCATTTACTAGGTTAATAGTATGAGTAATGCAGCAGCTATGTCATCAAGGAAAGATATGCAGCAGTGGCGCTGAGTTGGACCACTTGAGCATGGGTTACAAAATCTTACGGAGCGATTTTATCCATGGAAGTGGACCCTAGGGATCTATCACGCTTACCTGATTCTAAAGGTTGTGAGAAGTCATTATTAACCCCTTTAAAGGGCATTAGGTCAGTCTCTAAACCTTCTCATAAAACATCGGTAATGTTTTCATCCCATCATGTCCTCTTGAGTAACAAACAGATCAAACCACAAGCAAATCATGAGGGGCTTACATCCTAATCTCATGGAATCCCCAAGAATGGTGAAACAATTAGCTAGGCACCAGCCTGTCTGTTCATTTGACATGTCAATAAAACGAGTCACTGAAAATACACAGTGAAAGACTTTCCCAATTATTCTCTCCATTAGCCGGTATGATTATATAAAGCATAGGCCTACTACAGAAGTGCCTCTAGAAATCAGAATTGTTACATTAATACATATTCAAGATAGAAATACCCCAGAAACCATTCAAAACAGTCTTTGTTTTATGGATTTCCATCTACATATGCACCACCACCACCATGAAAATCCAGTCCCTGTCGGTTTCTTTCACACTACCCCATTCAGCCATCACGTCTTAAGCAAACAGCACAGTATCTCTTACTCCCCTTGACAACAGCCACAAAAGAAAGAAGTCAGTCGGCTGCCTCTCAGCTAATTGCCCTTCGCCTAGCTCCTCCCTCTTCATAACAGATCAAAGGTAATAATCCTCTGCTAATCCACTGTGGTGCGTCTGCCCTCGCTGTTGTTGTGCTCATTATGGCCGCCTTGAATTGGCCGGGCTGGATACGCCATTCGTTGTCTCCTCCTCCTCCTTGTCCGTTCTAAAGAAAAGGGACCTTGCGACGGTCTCTCAAAACGCCAAGGTCTCCTCCAGCCACACTGGCTCCATTTCACAGCCAAACACCAATTTCACGGCTGGGCGGCCACTGGATAATTAGATGAGCCTTGAGTGAACATGGTGACGCTCGCCTCAGCTCTGTGAGAAGAAAATAAGACAGTGTTCTCTAAAGAGAGACTAGGGAGAGGGCTACTGAGCTCAACACAGGGCTGGCTTTGTTTGGGTCTCACTTGTCGCTTTATTGCATTAAATGAGTACGGGATGCGTGGCAATTCTTGGTGGAAGTTCGTCTTTCTGGTTGTTGCTCCGTGCAGTTTTGTGTGTTATTGGAGTCGTTTGATATCCGTGAGCAGTGAGATGTGGAGATGTTTTGATCAGTCACTTGTTGCTTCCTACCCATCAATTAGCAACGTGACTGGATTGTGTTGTTCCCAAAACAATGTCACCAATCAGGACAATGAATTCTAGCTTGTGGCTATAGGAACATTGAAAGGAGAGCTTTGTTAAGTACCTGCCTTGCTGCTGTTTTGAAATACCAGGTACATGTAAATGACATAGCTCATCTCTCACAAATGTACACATGCTAAGTGTATGGCTGGATATACAACTGACCCATCATCTTTGACAACTGGCATTCTTTGTTGGGACTGTCCCCGGACTTTTTCTGTGGTATACCATGACATCTAAACAATAGCACATGACACACACATCACATGAAAAAAAATATTTCTGGGATGTAGGCTGTGGGGACTTACCATGAGTGGGAGACAAAGGCCTCACAGTGAGACGGGTGGGGCAGCGACAGGCTCAAGCCCTTCTCCCATCTCCCAACTGATGCACTCTGGTGTGTCCTGCAAAAGGGAAAACATCAGTAAGTGATTCAGTGTCAACAGGCAGCATTACAGCCAACCTTTGCATAACCCGCTAACTGAATAACACAGTCTCATTTTCTCATAAAGTTTATATTCTCAGACTGCATGGTAGACATAGGAGTTTGGGATTTTTAATTAAGAAATTAGCTTCATATGAATATGGGGCACAGTAACACATGGTGAAGTCAGCATGAGGAAACACCACAGACTCCTGCATTTCTTGCTGTTTGGGGTTTTAGGCTGGGTTTCTGTATAGCACAATGAGACATCTGCTGATGTAAAAAGGGCTTTATAATACATTTGATTGATTGATTGACTCCTCCCCTGGGAGAAGAGAGGGAGAGATTCTGCCAAGGCCGAGCCATGAAAAACATCACAAAGAAAGAAAAAAAAAAACTCAGATCTGTCAGAATCGTTTTTCAACATTCTGGCCCCATTCCTGGACATCCTTCGTTCTTTTACTCTTTCTCCTCCCTCCATTTTGGTGTTCATGTCTTTGTTTTCTCAAAGGCGCACCTTGACCCATTACATGCTGACTACAAAATAAATGTAGACATGCATGTTATTCAATTATTGCACCCACACTGCTTGCACGCGCCAACAAGTGTCTACGTTGCTAAGGGCTACAGTAGAAGTCAGTTCTATTTGTGACGCTGATCGCGCTGCAAGTCCTGCCTCTCCCATCTCCTCATTGGTTTATAGAACCATATGCCCACGTGACATCTCCTCATTGGTTATACCCACGTGGGTGACTGAAAGTCGAACGGAGGTCGGTGGTGGTAATACACCTTTTATGAAAGTTAATTGCCAATCGCCATATACAGTTGAAGTTGGAAGTTTACATACACTTAGGTTGGAGTCATTAAAACTAATTTTTTCAACCACTCCACAGATTTCTTGTTAACAAACTATAGTTTTGGCAAGTCGGTTAGAACATTTACTTTGTGCATGACACAAGTAATTTTCCCAACAATTGTTTGCAGATAGATTATTTCACTTATAATTCACTGTATCACAATTGCAGTGGGTCAGAAGTTTACATACACTAAGTTGACTGTGCCTTTAAACAGCTTGGAAAATTCCAAAAAACTATGTTTTAGTCATTTAGTCATTTAGCAGATGCTCTTATCCAGAGCAACTTACAGTAGTGAATGCATACATTTCATACGTTTTCTTTTTGTACTGGCCCCCCGTGGGAATCGAACCCACAACTCTGGCGTTGCACACACCATGCTCTACCAACTGAGCCACAGGGAACCATGTGTCACGTTCCTCGTATTCTCCCTCATCGGAAGATATGTCGAAATCACTCAATGACCAATACGCAGCAGGTTGACTGTTCCACATCATATTTATTTTAGATGGAAACGACAAAACAAAATAAACACGCAAAGGAGAAAGGTGACAGTTTCACAGGTGAAACGAAACACAGTGCAAAATTACAATTACCCACAAAAATCAAACACAAACACACCCCACTATATAGGACTCTCAATCAAAGGCAGATAGACAACACCTGCCTTCAACTGAGAGTCCCAACCCCAATTAACCAAACAGACATACACTCACTAAACTCCACATAGAAATACCTAACCTAGAACCTACCCCAACACTCACAACCCCACTATACCATAACCAAACATAACTGCCACGTCCTGACCAAATATAATACAAAAAAACCTAAGTATATGGTCAGGACGTGACACTATGTCATTGCTTTAGAAGCCTCTGATAGGCTAATTGACATCATTTGAGTCAAATGGAGGTGTACCTGTGGATGTATTTCAAGGCCTATCTTCAAACTCAGTGCCTCTTTGCTTGACATCATGGGAAAATCAAAAGAAATCAGCCAAGACCTCAGAAAGAAAATTGTAGACCTTCACAAGTCTGGTTCATCTTTGGGAGCAATTTCCAAATGCCTGAAGGTACCACGTTCATCTGTACAAACAATAGTACGCAAGTATAAAGACCATGGGACCAAGCAGCCATCATACTACTCAGGAAGGAGACGCGTTCTGTCTCCTAGAGATGAACGTACTTTGGTGTGAAAAGTGCAAATCAATCCCAGAACAGCAGCAAAGGACCTTGTGAAGATGCTGGAGGAAACGGGTACAAACCTGAAAGGCCGCTCAGCAAGGAAGAAGCCACTGCTCCAAAACCACCATGAAAAAGCCAGACTGCGGTTTGCAACTGCACATGGGGAGAAAAGATCATACTTTTTGGAGAAATGTCCTCTGGTCTGATGAAACAAAAATAGAACTGTTTGGCCATAATGACCATCATTATATTTGGAGTAAAAAGGGGGAGGCTTGCAAGCCGAAGAACACCATCCCAACCATGAAGCCCGGGGGTGGCAGCATCATGTTGTGGGGGTGCTTTGCTGCAGGAGGGACTGGTGCACTTCACAAAATAGATGGCATCATGAGGAAGCAAAATTATGTGGATATATTGAAGCAACATCTCAAGACATCAGTCAGGAAGGTAAAGCTAGGTCGCAAATGGGTCTTCCAAATGGACAGTGACCCCAAGCATACTTCCAAAGTTGTGGCAAAATGGCTTAAGGACAACAAAGTCAAGGTATTGGAGTGGCCATCACAAAGCCCTGACCTCAATCCTATAGAAAATGTGTGGGCAGAACTGAAAGCGTGTGCGAGCAAGGAGGCCTACAAACCTGATTCAGTAACACCAGCTCTGTCAAGAGGAATGGGCCAAAATTCACAACTTATTGTGGGAAGCTTGTGGAAGGCTACCCGGAACGTTTGACCCAGGTTTAAATTGTTTAAAGCAATGCTACCAAATACTAATTGAGTGTATGTATGTAAACTTCTGACCCACTGGGAATGTGATGAAATAAATAAAAGCTGAAATAAATCAATCACGCTCTCTACTATTATTCTGAGATTTCACATTCTCAAAATAAATTGGTGATCCTAACTGACCTAAAACAGGGAATTTTTACTAGGATTAAATGTCAGGAATTGTGAAAAACTGAGTTTAAATGCATTTGGCTAAGGTGTATGTAAACATCCGACTTCAACTGTAAGTCCAAAGATGAAAAAGCCTGGAAGGAGGAGAGATGACTAAAAACGATTTGGTTGACCGTTTTATGTGTGGATTAATTGTCGGAGTAGTGGACCTTGTGCATTTCAGGTAAAATAACTCAACGTTTACATCCCAGGACAAATTAGCTAGCAACAGCAAGCTAGGTAAATCGGACAAATTAGCTAGCATCTGCAAGCTAGCTAGCTAAATTGCCATAAATGTTTAACGCTTTTCGACTCTTCCCCAAATTAATATAATTGGTTCAGAGTTTGTTTTGATATTTTAATCTGCGTGTCTTGATCTCGTTTGGTGTGGGGGGACAAAATCAATTTGCGCTCTATGGCGCGGGGCCGGTTTGGGTACGGTGTTACAGCACATGGAAAGTTTCCAAATGTTCCGCACAAGAGGAGACATGCATAAGGGGCCTTACCTCAGGTTTCTAAAAGTGAACTCACGGGCAACGCTAGGCTCCTTTGTGCATGCAACACACAAGCCCCGTAAGTTATTGTGGTGCGTGATACAGATACGACTGAGCTATAGCCAAAACACCAGAGATGACAGATGAGAAGCGGAGGAGCAGCCCGGTAGACTGGAGCGAGTCAAGGGATTTTAAGTAAGCGACACCCGAACCTGCTCAACTGCAAGAAAGTTGCACATCCTCTATGATGTCATGATTTCCCCCAAGGCATCAAAGGTCCCAATCTCTTGCAGCACTGGCTTTTATGATAACAAAAGAAAGGCTGCGTTACACATGTATGGTCGAGTGAAATATACCTACATGTGGAAGACTAACACAATGCTCAGACTCAAGAGGCTTGCACAAACTGTACTGGCTGACATCTCATGTGGAATTGATGTGGTATTTTCGCATTCAGGCACTAGTCAAATTCAAACAATGTTTCGCAGTACTCTTGGCTATTAAACTGTCCAGGAAAGGCAGAGAGCAGAAGGGAGAGCGAGAAGAGAGGACAGAGCAAGAGAGGCGTGCCTTTGCTATTTATGCTTTATCGCTGTTGACAGTGCAAAGTGATCCAAAACTAGTTAAAAGTGAATAGATATTTTAAATAAGTTACATATAAGGAGAAGCACAAACACACATGCACAGGCGGACACAGAGGGATATTATTCAATACCCTGAATCCACTAGGGGAATGGGGTGATTTTCCAGTTAGGTTATTTGTCTTTGGCTGAGGGAGTAAGCTTAGAGCCCCTCCACTCAGAGAAAGCATACACACTGGGCTAGGGGAATTTACATCACCCACAAGTTCAGTCATCCAAACCAGAGAATGAAAGTAAGAGGATGCATCTCAATAGTCTAAAGTAGCTTTCTGACTGAATTTAAAAAGCAGGAAAGATGAAAGGATTTAGCCTAAAATCTACTGGAAATTTTCTTTCACCTCCACACATCAGCGCAGACAAAGGAAAGGAAGGTGCTTGGACAATTGAGTTGTATCGAGTTGAAATATGGACAATGTACAACAGGTTGGCAGCATAACTTCAAGTAGCCTACACCATCATCCACCCACCACCAGACAATAGCAGGGCCAGAGTTAGCCATATTACAGTGAATGCTTCAACCAATACTCACTCTGACAATGCATACCGATTTTTACTCAAGCCACAAAATGGCCGATGTGTTAGTGGGTTGCGATCCGCGGGTCCCTATTCAGCTGAATGAAAGGGCAACTGAATTGCTGGGGAAGGATTGAGAGGCGATAGAGAGATCATTCACTTTGTCTGAGAGGGCAGCCCTTGACTCCTACATGCTCTGGCGGGTGTTGGCCCCGGGCGGGGAGGAGAGAATATGGGCTCTGTCACATATGCAAATCCTGGCTACGAGTCGCTGGGCACTCTGAACAAAACAGTCATTATGTGAGTTTATAGGAAAGAGAGAGAGGGAGATTCAGGTGGTGAGAGCAAGGATGAGTGGAGTGGAGATAAAGACAAAATAACGAGGGGAAGGTATAAAACAGGCTGCACATGAAGATGAAAGACCCAGATGAAGGGGCAGACACGCACACACCTGGACACACACACACAAACGCTATGCTCAAAGAAACCACAGAGAACGAGACAAGCCACACAGCACAATGGACAAATTGTCAAAAGGAGAAAAAAATCTCCACCCACCCACAGACAGATACTCAATCCACACACACACACACACACACACACACACACACACACACACACACACACACACGACAGCATCAGGAATCCAAAGCCATGCTGTGAGACTGAGCACCCTGGGATTTGGGATTTGAGCAGGGAGCACAGCCGCAGGGTCACGCTGCCATAACGACAGGATTGGAAAGAAGGGGGTGAGGGTTTGGAGTCGCTGAGCACAGCACTGGGATTTCCACACTGGAGAAGCTCTGAGGTGTTTGTTTGTCCTGTGTTTAACAGAGCCCCTCTCGACCACAGGGCACCAAAGACCTCCAGTCAGTCAAGCGTGGCAACTCCAGTCACAGCCTTCACAACGGAATCAAGTAGCTCTTACAAAAGCAGCGTCAACTCGTGCTACATATCAAATGTAGGCCTACGAGCTAATTAACATCACGAGATGGGACATTGCTATGGAAGGCTATCCAGTTCTTGCGTTGTCATCAGCAGTCCTGATGTAAAGGAGACTAGAGGCTGTTCTAGGGCTGCCACACCCAAACCTCTTTCTGCGTGGGCACCATACTCCTACACAGAGTGTTGAAAATAACTTCTAAGCTCCAGACGTTTTGGTGGCAGTGTGTATATATTGCACTTATGGTATGAAAGCCTCGATTGTTGCTTCCTCATAGTAGAGCTGGCTGAAGTGAGTTGTATAATGGTATGCAGAGAGAAGGATAATGAGGTACGGCAAACCAAACCACACAGCCAACAGTGAATAGATGCTCATTCAGATCCTCATTCTTACTGGGGACATTTACTGAAGAATGGAGACGTTAGAGGCAAAGAGTCAATTGTTTAGAGTATCTGGTCTGGTCCCCAGATGTAGCATTATGTAGCCCTCCAGAAGATGAGCAATGGTTATTTTTTTATTTCACCTTTATTTAACCAGGTAGGCAAGTTGAGAACAAGTTCTCATTTACAACTGCGACCTGGCCAAGAAAGCAAAGCAGTTCGACACATACAACAACACAGAGTTACACATGGAGTTAAACAAACATACAGCCAATAATACAGTAGAAAAATAAGTCTATATACAAAGTGAGCAAATGAGGTGAGATATGGGAGGTAAAGGTAAAAAAAGGCCATGGTGGCGAAGTAAATACAATATAGCAAGTAAAACACTGGAATGGTAGATTTGGTTGATTTGCAGTGGAAGAAAGTGCAAGTAGAAATAGAAATAATGGGGTGCAAAGGAGCAAAATAAAAAAACAAATACAGTAGGGGAAGAGGTAGTTGTTTGGGCTAAATTATAGATGGGCTATGTACAGGTGCAGAAATCTGTGTTTCCAGTTTCAGAGATTTTTGTAGTTCGTTCCAGTCATTGGCAGCAGAGAACTGGAAGGAGAGGCGGCCGAAGGAGGAATTGGCTTTGGGGGTGACCAGAGAGATATACCTGCTGGAGCGCGTGCTACAGGTGGGTGCTGCTATGTTGACCAGCGAGCTGAGATAAGGGACTTGCCTACCAGGGTCTTGTAGATGACCTGGAGCCAGTGGGTTTGGCGACGGGTATGAAGCGAGGGCCAGCCAACGAGAGCATACATGTCGCAGTGGTGGGTAGTATATGGGGCTTTGGTGACAAAACGGATGGCACTGTGATAGACTGCATCCAATTTATTGAGTAGGGTATTGGAGGCTATTTTGTAAATGACATCGCCGAAGTCGAGGATCGGTAGGATGGTCAGTTTTACAAGGGTATGTTTGGCAGCATGAGTGAAGGATGCTTTGTTGCGTAATAGGAAACCAATTCTAGATTCAACTTTGGATTGGAGATGTTTGATGTGAGTCTGGAAGGAGAGTTTACAGTCTAACCAGACACCTAAGTATTTGTAGCCTACATTTGGATGTCTTTTTTGTGAAATGAAGCCGGGATGATCTTTTATGCCGCAAAAACCTTATCAGTCCATTTGTGTTTTGATACAAAAAACAGCTCAGTAATGAGATGTTACCAGGATTAGATATATTTGTCTTAAAAACAGTCCGTTTTTGTGCTCATTTTGAAGGTGCTGAAAAACCCAACACCTTGTAGATACAGTAGATATCACAGTTTCAGTAGAGCACAATGACTTGGCACTTTGCCAGCTTAAGTTTCCCAAGTGCTCCACTACTTTTAGCACAGCTCGAGTGCTAGATGGATGACCCCAACTCCATGGTGACTCCAAGGCTCAGTGAAGTGTGTGGGGGGGGGGGTCATTCTGTAAGTCTGGATAACTCTGGTCTAGACACACATACTGGAGCTAAGGATTGGAGGAAGGGAAGGGGGAGGGGGCTCTCAGGCCAACCATCTGTCTTCGAGCTGATCAAAATCTTGATTACAAGATGATGTGGAGGGGGAGTCGGATAGCCTGCATCTTTAGGATATTCATCCTAAACACTACTGAATAACCCACAACACATGGGTTATAGGATGCATTCAACATATACATCCTGTGTACCATTCATGTTTGTGATGAGAGGATAGTATGCTCTGTAGCGTACACCAAAAACTTGCATCCTTTTCTACAGGAAGTGCATTTCAGATTTTAAAGGCCCTCCTGGTTGACCATTTTGATATTTACTTACTTATCAATAAATCACAAAATGGTCCTGCATCTCCTTAACAGGGGACTTGCCCCAATGCCTGCCCCCCTACTTGCTACCCATAGTATATATATTTAGGCCACTCTTTGTTTGCGTCAAGGGCACTGGGCAACAGAAGGTCAGAGGACAAGCACGACATGGATAAAAATATATGGGGTACAAAACCCCCTCCTTGCTGTCACCATGGCCACATTAGGCCAGTAAGTATTTGCAGTCACTTCAGCCAAGTATAATTTCTGGGCAACTTAAAAACAAAACAAAAAATTTGTGGTGGACAGAGAGAGACACTAAGCTTTAATATCTCTGGAGAGATGAGCCATCAGAATGTTCTATTTCCTCATTCTATTTTTCATGTTCTGACTGCATGATTTTCTTTTCAAAAGGGTTTAATTTATTGCTTGCCTTCTTGGCTATCAGACCGGAGGTGACAGCCAGACAAGAAAACAAATAAGAGAAGACTCATTCCACACAGAATGAAACTCAATGAAGCAGATTCTCTTCCTCCTCAGAGCACCGCTGCTATTCAGTACCCACTGCCCCCTCGGCAGACTGCATTTGTCATCCCTTAGTATGAAATAACATTGGTCCCTCCACTCCTACCCCCTCATGTTCCCCCTGACACCCCTCTCAGCCATCCAACTTCATCTCTCATTCCCTTAAAAGCAGCCTGATCTGCTCCTATTTCCTGTTGGCCCGCTGTGCCCCTGCCAGGGGGGCTTAGCAGGGTTAACACCCCAGGCAGAGGGGCAAGGGGTCTGTGGCGAGGGAAGGGCTTGGCGAGAAGCCAGCCCAGTTCTTTCTGTGGTCAGTGACAGGTCAGTAAAAAGACCCGTCAGGGATGATGCACGAGGACAGGCAGCAAAGAAGGGAAGGAGAGGTGACAGGTAGACACCCAGTCCTCCATCCTCTTAGCATTCTGCCTGGACCCAACACAGAGCCAAGGGTTACGCCTGTCAGATGTGTCAGTCAGGACCGACCTTCCTGCGGTCGCTCCACCAGATTTCCATATCTGTATTTACCGAGCACATTTAATCTCAGTCTTTCCCAGCAGGGGGTTCTTGTTCCTGGGCTTAGACCCACATTTTAGCCATGCCTCCCTTCTCCCGGATCCTTGTCTCTGGTGGCACAGCGTGATCTGTCCATTATATCCATCTGTGCTTTGGTTTCATAAAGATGTAATCAAGGAAGAGCTCCTCTCATTCCAATAATAACTACTTCATTTTGCATCAAGTTATGCATCATATTCTCAAAATGTTTTGTTTTTGGAAAGAACATCACCTAGCTTGCTATTAAAACCATTTTAGTGTTACCACGTTTAACTGCTTTACAGGATGTGAAGCTAGATGTAGTTTCAAACCCCTAGAGAAAGGCTGTCAGTATAAGAGTTATCACAGCTCAGTCCTGCAAATTTAATCCCACAAAAAAAAACTACATTAAAAAAAACTAGTAAGAATCTCTCTCTCACACCCAGCAATAGCAGAAAGCAAGTAGCAAACTTAATTACTGTTAACACAGAAAATACCAACCGTGCACTTGGAGGTACCCATCAGGGCAACAATGATTCTCTCCAGCTCCGATAGCATATGGCACCTGTCATCATAAACAAATCATTTCAGAATTTGCTGAACAACACATTGTTTGCTCTGAACTAATATAAAGCCATTATTTAGATAAAATCAGTGAATTGCCTCTTGTGCATATAAGGCTGATGCCTAACCAGAGACCTGGACCTTCATTTGAGGGGTCCCGAGTTGCTGCCAGTTATCCAGTGTACAGCAAAAAAAATAAAAAATCTGAGGTCAGAAATGCATCTGATATCTCCATAAATCCAGGTGGTGTTCAGACGAAAAATGTCCCATGACATTGACGGCATATCCAAACAACACTCAACATATCTCCCTGGTCTATCCTGAGGACTTGGGTCATTCCTTGAGTGATCCTTAAGACCAACAGTCCAAGGATGTCAAGTAGACAATAGGACCCTAGAAATGATGAATAGCGTGAGACTACTTTGTGGGTCAGGAAGTGCCAGAGAAGGACCAGCGTATGATGAGATAAGAGCCTTCTCTGGGCTGGAGGAGCTCTACTGGCACCTCGTTTTAAAATTAGCCATCCCCCATTCTTTACCATCCCTTCCAAAATCCATCTCATTAAGTCAATTACACATCGGCGTGCCACCAGAGCGGAAAATTGCAATTTCACAGTCAGTCCCTTGGGACTGTGGAGTAGCACTCTGCCTGGCGAGACTGAAGTCTCAGTGTGAGCAGTCAAGGGTGAGGAAAGTCATAGGTGCTGTGTTTAAGACGTCTGAGGAAGCTTGTAGAACTTTGACATGTCTTGCTCTGAATAGCCTGAGGGGATGGTAAATTGGTGTTGGAAGGTGGCAGAAGACGCCAGTACTGTAGTCAGACGTTGCCACAGGAAGTGTGAGAGGATGGGGATTCACACCTGATGGTCTATGTCTGACAACTGGGTCAGGGAGAAGACTGGCTGCATAAAGGGAGGCTGCCAAGAAATCTACTAGCCATATAAAGGGAAAGGGAGATACCTAGTCAGTTGTACAACTCAATGCCTTCAACTGAAATGCATCTTCCGCATTTAACCCAATCTCTGAATCAGAGAGGTGTGAGGGGCTGCCTTAAATCGACATCCACGTCTTCGGTGCCCGGGGAACAGTGGGTTAACTGCCTTGCTCAGCGGCAGAAAGACAGATTTTTACCTTGTCAGCTCAAGGATTCGATCCAGCAACCTTTCGGTTACTGGCCCAACTCTAACCACTAGGCTTAAAGCCACCCACGCTAAGCCCAAACAAATGAATGATATCCCTCCAACTGGGAGGTGTTAATTTTCTGACATGCAAAGCCCTTAGAGGGAAAAAGTAGATTCTACTGATGAATCTCAAATGTCATTTTTTTCCCCCATGAGGAACAATCTCTCAGTTACTCTAAACTGGAGCGTCATGATATCACTCTATTCCGTGATGTCCTTCTAAACTGAAACTTGAGTGAATGAAATGAGTCATTGCATTTCTCTGATTTCTCTTCATTCCTCAAGGTTGAAGTCATCCAGGTTATTAAAACAGCCTATTGTAATGGTTTTTGGTATCAGTAAACTATGATAGATGTAATTATTTTCATATAGGCTTAGACTGTTACGCCACTAGTGATGGTGATCAACACAGTAACATATCGGGATATTATTTTTGATCTTTTGTTTAGTTTTGAGAATATCACAATATTATTTTTGCGCTAGTTGGCTGTACCAGCACCAAAACTCCAGTATTTTTCCTTCATAGCTTGTTCACCATCTTCTTTTTACAATAGGGAGCCAATTTATTTATAGCACTTTTATTTCCGTGATTGAGCAAAAAAGATTTTATCACGGCTCTCTTGTCCGTCTGCAGCAGACAAGGTGAACAATATGTTTGGAACATCGAATCACAATAAAATCACAGTATCGAATCGCAATACATTTAGAATTGTGAGAATCGCAGTACATATCATGCACCCAAGTATATGAGATAATATCGTACTGTAAGGTCCATGGCAATTCCCAGCCCTATTTGCCACCATTCCAAATGTGAGTATTTCAGTGGCTCTTCTGTGGAACAGGATAAGCAACCTCCTCCAGAGTGTGATCTCCTGATCTCAAGAACATAATGTGGTTCTTCAACAGATTCCTTTTCTATTTCAGACCAGTGCATGCTTCCATTCTGCGCACGCAGGGACATACCGGGAGAACAGCAGTACAAGATGGATGACTATACACACAGGGATTGGTTATTATTGAAGCAATCCAATGCATGGCTCTATAGAGTTGTAGCACTGTGAGCCAAAATAGCAGCACACATGTTGGGAAGCTGTGGCTGTGTGTGTGTGTGTGTGTGTGTGTGTGTGTGTGTGTGTGTGTGTGTGTGTGTGTGTGTGTTAAATGAAAAATGTGCATCCCCTTCAGATGATTAAGCATTGCACCTGTACTACCATTACTGTACCTCAGTTCCACTACAAAGTTTACATTTCCTTCTCATTTAACTTCTCAAAGTATTGCCATATAGGACTTTGCTGCTGTCGCTTGCCTTTCGCCACCATTTTTCCAACTGTTAACAACGAACGGTGGAGAGTTGACTCCTTGCACGTCGACTCCCAGCGTCGACTCCCATTTCAGAGTGTCAAGATTAGATTCCACTAGGAATCGACTCTTAAATTCTATATTTTTGGAAAGGAGGAGACTGTGTTCTTGGAAGTACAGCAACTAATCAAAACACTTTCATAGCGAGCTAGCAAGGGACGAGAGAGGTACAGTATAGGCAGGTCGGCCACCAGGCAGACAGGCCTAGCTCATGGTTCTGACTCAATCTAGCGGAAAAAAAAGAACAATTTGAAGAAGAAAAAAATACGCTGAAAAAACATTGTGCGCATGTGTCTTGGTAATCTGTCTTGCATGCCTCCCAAATTCACAAAAGTAGCCTAAAGTTCACCTCTTCCTGTCTGGTTTTATTTAAAATTACACAACTTTCCCCAGCCCTTTATAGCCTATCGTCAAGTTAGGCTATAACAAGGAAAATACCGTTTTGTGATAACTGCACTGTGATTGTAGTTTTGTGGGGGGAAAAAAGTGTTTTCTTAACGTTAAAGATCCCGATTTCGTTGAATCGTTTTAACGTTTAAACGTTCACACCCCTAACCCACTGAATGAGATAAGGAGGTGCATGAATTTGTTTCTTTCATTTGCTTGACAATTTGTTTGCCACTATCCCCAGAAGGCATTGTTCATGCTAGCGCGTACAAACAAACCAAAAATAATGGTGGAAAGATATTCATGGCTTTTTCATTTTCCCTTTGATTGCTCAAGCATTTGACTTTTTTAAATATTAGGTAAAATAACCATTAAAACCATGAAACACTCACTGTCATTTTTCTCACTGTAAAGGTGAGGATAATGGAGGGAAAGGGAAATGGATGACATCTTCAGAAACATTGACCTTTGTCTACCACAGAGTTAACAGACACATAGTGCGCTTCAGTGATAGTTAAAAATGAGATTGAGCTGGAGCTGAGCTCCAATGTTGCCAAGAGATTTTACTAGGCCTAATTCATCTCCTGGAAACAGTGCCTTATCCATTTCCTTTGCCCCTAAAGCATGGGGATATGGTTGGCATGTCTTCCCTAGGTCCATCTTCCTAATGAATCCCATAGTAACCTCAGGGGGGCATCTGCTGAGCGGGCCTCACCAGTGCTCTCCTGGAGATGGCACTAGATTGGAGTGGGAAAGTAGGAACCATTCCTCTAAAAGTCAATTAACAACTCATTAGCCCATCCATTAGCAGACATCGGCCCTGAGGCCCCTCTCCCTCTCTTTCTGTACACGCTCTCTGTGTATAAAAAAATAACCAGATAAAAAAGGGACCATATGCATGATCAGGTAAAATAATAACCCAATGTTCATCTCCCAGGACAAACTGGTAGCAACAGCTATCTAGCTAAATGTCCATGAATGTTTCATGCATTTCAACCTGTCCCGAAATTAATATACAGTATATTCAGAAAGTATTCAGACCCCTTGACTTTTTCCAAAATGTCTTACGTTACAGCCCTATTCTAAAATGGACAAAAAAAATTGTACTTCAACCTACACACAATACCCCATAATGACAAAGCGAAAACAGGTTTTTAGACTTTTGTACAGAAATTAAAAACACAAACACCTTATTTACATAACTATTCAGACCCTTTGTTATGAGACATGAAATTGATATCTGGTACATCCTGTTTCTATTGATCATCATTGAGATGTTTCTACAACTTGCTTGGAGTCCACCTGTGGTAAATTCAATTGATTGGACAAGATTTGGAAAGGCACACCTGTCTATAAAAAGGTCCCACAGTTGACAGTGCATGTCAGAGCAAAAACCAATTACCTGTAGAGCTCTGAGACAGGATTGTTTTGAGGCACAGATCTGGGGAAGGGTACCAACACATTTCTGCAGCATTGAAGATCCCCAAGAACACAGTGGCCTCCATCATTCTTCAAATGGAAGAAGTTTGGAACCACCAAGACTCTTCCTAGAGCTGGCTGCCCAGCGAAACTGAGCAATCGGTGAAGAAGGGCCTTGTTCATGGAGGTGACCAAGAACCCGATGGTTACTTTGACAGAGCTCCAGAGTTTCTCTGTGGAGATGGGAGAACCTTCCAGAAGGACAACCATCTCTGCAGCACTACACCAATCAGGCCTTTATGGTAGTGGCCAGACGAAAGCCACTCCTCAGTAAAAAGGCACATGACAGCCCGCTTGGAGATTGCCAAAAGACACCTAAAGACTCTCAGACTAGTGATGTACCGGAAATACATTTTTGGACGATACTGATAACCGATATTTAAAAAGAATTGCGGCCTTTTAAGCATTCTAGTACAGTTAACACACACACCTTGGTTACACCGTGTGTGTGTAAGACTCTCTCTCCTTACTTAATGACCCTGACCTTAGAGGGAGAAGCCTTTTGGGGTAGCCTACTGTACCAGCCAGGAAGATCTCAATCAAAGAAAATCACCTGGCAGAGCTTAGCTCTAATAGCTGCTGCCGAGTGAGCCATCAAGATCAAAGAACAGGGAGAGCTCAGTTGCAGTGCATCTACTTATTTTCTTGCAATTGTCTGAGGTTTGTTTTAGTAAGTGGAAAAGCAGATAAGAGTTCATATTAGTGTGGCAAGTATAACATGAATGATGCAAGTTAGTTTTAAATAATTTGTGAAACATCCTTTTGATTGCATGGCTGCACTAAAGTAGCAGCCTGTATCACATCCACAGTGTAAACTGACTTGTTCATGGAAGTGGCCAATCCCTTCTCCACTCCCACATCTATAATGACCTGAGCTTCTGGCTGACGGAGAGGAGAGCTTTGGCAGAGTAGGCTGTGGAGCTCCTGCGTTGGAGGTGCTTCAGTGTCTCTGTATTCCGGTGCAACCCAGGGCGAAACGCAGCCTACTCCCCCTCCCTCCATCGCACCCTCTTCTCCTCCTCCTCTATCGCTTCTCTCTACCGCTATCTCTCTTCCCACTCCCACGCTGAGGATTGGATGCTGGACCAGAGGGGCGGAGGGGTATTTTTAGCCAGCACTGTGTGCTGAAACAGTGGAGAGCCCTGTGCCCTAGCAAGGACAAAATCCACCATCCGGAAGAGGGAGAGAGAGATTGGAAGAGAGAGAAAGAAAGAGATATTCAGAAGAAAATTACATTTTTGTAGCCCCTGGGGAAAAGGCTTTAAAGAGGGGAGCCGATGTCACGTCTAGAGACACCGATAAAGATGAAGATACATTTATCTCTAATATTCTGTCCAGGATGATGTTTAACTGCATTTTTTCTAAGAGGAAAATGTAGGCCTAATCCAATTTATATTTATGCCTCAAATGGCACACATATAAATTGCATCATCTGCCTATGCCTTGATTCTAATGTTTAAACCATTCTGAGAAGAGCCATGATGTCTGAAATATCTTATGCTAATATGTCTATAAATAAATGGCCTATGAGAGCGCAGACTTGCACATCAGCAAGAGTGAAAGTTGCAATATCAGTCTCCAGCAACCCATTTTCTATATTTGAGTGCATCTCATGTCTGTTCATACACTCCGTACTTATTTGGACAGTGAAGCAAAAACTTACATTTTGGATTTGAGATCAAATGTTTCATATGAGGGTACATAATGTCCCCTTTTATTTTAGGGTATTTTCATACATATCTGTTTTACCATTTACAAATGAAAGCACTTGACCTTCTGAAGGTGTCATAAGTATTTGGAAAAATTCACATATCCGTGTATTAAAGTAGTCGAAAGTTTAGTATTTGCTCCCATATTCCTAACACGCAATGACTACATCAAGCTTGTGACTCTACAAACTTGTTAGATTCATTTGAAGTTAGCTCATTTTGGAGTCACTTTTTTTGTGAATAGAATGTTTTTGAACACTTAATGTGGATGCTATAATCATGAATGCAGAGTGGCGCAGCGGTATAAGGCACTGCATCTCAGTGCTAGAGGCGTCACTACAGACCCTGGTTAGATTCCAGGCTGTATCACAACCGGTCGTGATTGGGAGTCCCATAGGGCGGCACACAATTTTCCCAGCGTCATCCGGGTTAGGGTTTGGCCGGGGTAGGCCGTCATTGTAAATAAGAATTTGTTCTTAACTGACTTGCCTAGTTAAATAAAGGTTAAATAAATAAATGAATGAATCCTGAATAGTGATGAGTGCAAAAGTTAGACACAAAATTATACCACCAAGACATGCTAACCTCACCATTAACAATAACAGGGGAGGTTAGAATTTTTTTTTTTTGGGGGGGGGGGGGGTTATGATATTTCTAAAACAGATATACATGAAAATACCCTCACAAAAAAGGTGAAATTCTGTACCGTAGCCTCAAATGAAACATTTGATCTCAAATCCAAAATGCTGGAGTACAGAGCCAAATTAAAATCCTTTAGCTTCACTGTCCAAATAAATACATAGGGGAGTGTGTGTGTGTCAAGGTAAACAGCCCTCATTGATTGCGTTTATAGCTGAAACAAGGCAAGCCACCAATGTGTGTCAGTGTGCTAATCTCTGCATACAAGAGGAGAGTAGGGATGATAGGATCACGCCCCTAAGCCTTCTTAGCCTGTGTCCAATGCTAGTGGCTGAGGGAACAAAGCAACAGTAATACTAATCTAATACTAGTCTATGTTCCAAAACAGGACAAAACCATTTTTACATATCAATGGAAATAGGCCTAGCTATTATGTATGACCAGAGAATATCATCAGGGCCTTCTTTGTGTCTGCCTGGTTGGAAGGCTCCATCCATCTTCCTTCAGAACAGATCATTTGTCCTCCTGTAGAATTTCATTTTTTGACTCCGAGTCAAATAAGTTTTAAAATCCCTTGGGTACAACGCTGAACAATCCCTCACTCGTGCTCAGAGAACAAAAGCCAAGAAAATGAGGGATGTAGCCTAAAGCGAGTAAAAACCAAACGAAAAAGCCCTGGCCTCATGTTAGCCTGTCGATTCCCCTGACCAGAACCCTAGCCAGAGCTTCTTAGGAGCCACTGTTTTGAGAGAGCGAGAGAGAACATAAGGCAGCCTTTGAGTGGTGACTTGAGCCACTACAGATGTTATCTGCCCTGGGGCTAATGCTGCTTGTAAGCCTTGGTAAGAAACTCCAGTTTTACCATCTTGTTAAAGTGCACTCGCGCACACACACACACACACACACACACACACACACACACACACACACACACACACACACACACACACACACACACACACACACACACACACACACACACACACACACACACACACACACACACACACACACACACACACACACACACCCCCCCCCCGAAATGCTGCTCGCCATGTCTCTGCCCTGCTTCTATCGGAGAAATGTGTCTGAGGGCCAACAGGGTGTTGTTGTTTGTAGTGCTGGCTTCAGACACTGCATGTCTGTCTTTTTCTTGTCGTACCAGTAATACACATGACACACAGCTACGAAAAAACCAAAACAAATGTACCCCCATAACGCACATAAGCCTAAGAGTGTTTGCACCATATCAAAAAATATTTTGTGCCTACAACAGAAAGCCATCAAAGATGCCTAGTGACAGCTTGCGGTAGAGCCCTCCGTTTCTCTGTTCTAGTTATGATAAATGCATACTCTCAAAGTCAATGTATAGTCATATCAAAGAGGTCCAATGCGGGCTGGCAAAGACATCTTCGTATCAGAGATTGGTCAGCTGTTTGACTACAGTGTTGATGAAGTGAGCACGCTGCAGAATCAGCAAATTCACCAAGGTTTGACACTGCCAGTACCATAAAGCAGAGATTAAATAAATTGGGAGATCAATTCCAGTACAGGCTGCAGCGGCTCCATGCTGGTGCCTTCCAGGTCTCTTCTGGCTATTACCCTACTGATTCCAGTCCAAGCAGAAGGATTAGCCCGTGACCAGCGGTGTCCTCTCTGTCTACCTCTCCTCTCTAATCTTAATTTCATCCCCATCTCTCTGTTTGGAGGTGGTTTTAAACCAGAGTGACTGCCTCTCTCCATTACTGTCAGCCCACAAGGAGGAGGAGGAAGAGAGGAGGATGGTGAGGCAATGAGAGGAGGGTAGAGGAGTTAAAGAGAGACAGGGAGCAGGTTGTTTTATAAACAGATTCCAGGAAACAGACATGGGTAGGAACATTCTGATTTCTCTCACTGTGGAGTGTGGGGGCATGGTTTGGCCCAGGTTATTCATTTATCTTTTCTTTCTTATCAGGCAGTGCTTCCTGCACTTATGTAGACAATACACAGTCCTACATTTACACACACACACACAAAATCTACTGTATGACTCATCCTACAGGTCTAAGCATGGTATCTATACGGCTTAAGTGCCTGAGAGGGCTTGGTGTTCCAAGTGACCCTTGAGAAACTGCAAATACAAACCTGAAAAACCACAGACAAATGTTCCCATCTAAACTGCTTTCAGTCAGCTTTATGTGAGTAATTATATCATTCCAAGCTTTGTGGAAAATTTAACAGGGAGGGTGACACTGATGTAAAATGGGCCTAGTCGATTGAAAGTAAACGTAACAAACAGTAACAAAAGTGAGCATGAAGAGTGATGAATATGATAAAGGCCTCTGATTAAAGTTGCATTGAGCTCTGTAAGTATATCACAGCAAATGTAGCAGTAACAATGGCGTGCATCCCAACTCGAAGGATGTCCTCCAATATATTTCCCACTGCATTCTCTAGTAGAGGTCGACCGATTAAATCGGTATGGCCGATTAATTAGGGCCAATTTCAATTTTACATAACAAATCAGTAATCGCCTTTTTGGACGCCGATTACGGCTGATTATATTGCACTCCACGAGGAAACTGTGTGGCAGGCTGACCACCTGTTATGCGAGTGCAGCAAGGAGCCAAGGTAAGTTGCTAGCTAGCAATAAACTTATAAAAAAACAATCAATCTTCACATAATCACTAGTTAACTACACATGGTTGATGATATTACTAGGTTAACTAGCTTGTCCTGCGTTGCATATACTCAATGTGGTGGCTGTTAATTCATCATCGAATCACAGCCTACTTCACCAAACGGGGGATGATTTAACAAAAATGCATTCGCAAAAAATGCACAATTGTTGCACGAATGTACCTAACCATAAACACCAATGCCTTTCTTAAAATCAATACACAGAAGTATATATATTTTTTTTTAAACCTGCATATTTTGTTAAGAAATTCATGTTAGCAGGCAATATTAACTAGGGAAATTGGGTCACTTCTCTTGCATTCATTGCACGCAGAGTCAGGGTATATGCAATAGTTTGGGCCGCCTGGCTCATGACAAACTAGTTTGCCAGAATTTTACACAATTATGACATAACATTGAAGGTTGTGCAATGTAACAGCAATATTTAGACTTAGGGTTGCCATCCGTTCGATAAAATAGGGAACAGTTCCGTATTTCACTGACAGAATAAACGTTTTGTTTTCCAAATTATAGTTTCCGGATTTGACCATATTAATGACCAACGGCTCGTATTTCTGTGTTTATAATATTATAATTAAGTCTATGATTTGATATTTGATAGAGCAGTCTGACTGAGCGGTGGGAGGCAGCAGCAGGGTCGTAAGCATTCATTCAAACTTTACTGGGTTTGCCAGCAGCTCTTAGCAATGCTTGATTCACAGAGCTGTTTATGACTTCAAGCCTATCAACTCCTGAGATTAGGCTGGCAATACTAAAGTGCCTATTAGAACGTCCAATAGTCAAAGGTATATGAAATACAAGTGGTATAGAGAGAAATAGTCGACGTGTCATAATTCCTATAATAACTACAACCTAAAACTTCTTAACTGGGAATATTGAAGAACTGGGAATATTGAACCACCAGCTTTCATATGTTCTGAGCAAGGAACTTAAACATTAGCTTTTTACATGGCACATATTGCACTTTTACTTTGTTCTCCAACACTGTTTTTGCATTATTTAAACCAAATTGAGCACATTTCATTATTTATTTCAGACTAAATAGACGTAATTTATGTATTATATTAAGTTAAAATAAAAGTGTACATTGAGTATTGTTGTAATTGTCATTATTACATACATATATATACACACACACGTCATGGCCAAAAGTTTTGAGAATGACACAAATATTCATTTCCACAAAGTTTGCTGCTTCAGTGTCTTTAGATATTTTTGTCAGATGTTACTATGGAATACTGAAGTATAATTACAAGCATTTCAAAAGTGTCAAAGGCTTTTATTGACAATTACATGAAGTTGATGCAAAGAGTCAATATTTGCAGTGGTGACCCTTCTTTTTTCAAGACCTCTGCAATCCGCCCTGGCATGCTGTCAATTAACTTCTGGGCCACATCCTGACTGATGCAGCCCATTCTTGCATAATCAAATGCTTGGAGTTTGTCAGAATTTGTGGGGTTTTGTTTGTCCACCCGCCTCTTGAGGGTTGACCACATGTTCTCAATGGGATTAAGGTCTGGGAAGTTTCCTGGCCATGGACCCAAAAGATCTATGTTTTGTTCCCCGAGCCACTAAGTTATCACTTTTGCCTTATGGCAAGGTGCTCCATCATGCTGGAAAAGGCATTGTTTGTCACAAAACTGTTCCTGGATGGTTGGGAGAAGTTGCTCTCGGAGGATGTGTTGGTACCATTCTTTATTCATGGCAGTGTTCTTAGGCAAAAGTGTGAGTGAGCCCACTGCCTTGGCTGAGAAGCAACCCCACACATGAATGGTGTCAGGATGCTTTACTTTTGGCATGACACAGGACTGATGGTAGCGCTCACCTTGTCTTCTCCAGACAACCTTTTTTCCAGATGCCCCAAACAATCAGAAAGGGGATTCATCAGAGAAAATGACTTTACCCCAGTCCTCAGCAGTCCAATCCCTGCACATTTTGCAGGATATCAGTCTGTCCCTGATGTTTTTCCTGGAGAGAAGTGGCTTCTTTGCTGCCCTTCTTGACACCAGGCCATCCTCCAAAAGTCTTCGCCTCACTGTGTGTGCAGATGCACTCACACCTGCCTGCTGCCATTCCTGAGCAAGCTCTGTACTGATGGTGCCCCGATCCCGCAGCTGAATCAACTTTAGGAGACGGTCCTGGCGCTTGCTGGACTTTCTTGGGCGCCCTGAAGCCGTCTTCACAACAATTGAACCGCTCTCCTTGAAGTTCTTGATGATCCGATAAATGGTTGATTTAGGTGCAATCGTACTGGCAGCAATATCCTTGCCTGTGAAGCCCTTTTTGTGCAAAGCAATGATGACGGAACGTGTTTCCTTGCAGGTAACCATGGTTGACAGAGGAAGAACAATGATTCCAAGCACCACCCACCTATTGAAGCTTCCAGTCTGTTATTCGAACTCAATCAGCATGACAGAGTGATCTCCAGCCCTGTCCTCGTCAACACTCACACCTGTGTTAACGAGAGAATCACGGACATGATGTCAGCTGGTCCTTTTGTGGCAGGGCTGAAATGCAGTGGAAATGTTTTTTGGGGATTCAGTTCATTTGCATGGCAAAGAGGGACTTTGCAATTAATTGCAATTCATCTGATCACTCTTCATAACATTCTGGAGTATATGCAAATTGCCATCCTACAAAAGACTTTGTGAAAGTAAATATTTGTATCATTCTCAACTTTTGGCCACGACTAAATATATATATATATATTTTTTCTCTTTCTCAAATATATATAATACATTTTTTTTATTATAATAAAAAAAACTATCGAATAAAAACAAAAAATAATAATAATAAAGGTCGGCCGATTAATCGGTATCAGCTTTTTTGGGTCCTCCAATAAAATCGGTATTGGCGTTGAAAAATCATAAATCGGTCGACCTC
Organism: Salmo salar; assembly: GCF_965601325.2. NCBI lineage: Eukaryota > Metazoa > Chordata > Actinopteri > Salmoniformes > Salmonidae > Salmo > Salmo salar. The sequence continues at coordinate 67,680,329 of NC_138293.1, read as the reverse complement.
TAATCTCTAGGGTCTGATCCCAACCAATGAAGAATAGGGATGCACGATATATCGGTGAACATATTGGAATCGGGAGAATTAAGCTAAAAATGCCAACATCGGTATCGGCCGATGTCTAGCTTAACCTCTCTAGGGTAGGTGGGACGAAATCGTCCCACCTACGTAACAGCCAGTGGAATCCCGTGGCGCATTATTCAAATACCTTAGAAATGCTATTACATCAATTTCTCAAACATATGACTATTTTACACCATTTTAAAGACAAGACTCTCGTTAATCTAACCACACTGTCCGATTTCAAAAAGGCTTTACAACGAAAGCAAAACATTAGATTATGTCAGCAGAGTACCCAGCCAGAAATAATCAGACACCCATTTTTCAAGCTAGCATATAATGTCACAAAAACCCAAACCACAGCTAAATGCAGCACTAACCTTTGATGATCTTCATCAGATGACACACCTAGGACATTATGTTATACAATACATGCATGTTTTGTTCAATCATGTTCATATTTATATCAAAAACCAGCTTTTTACATTAGCATGTGACGTTCAGAACTAGCATACCCCCCGCAAACTTCCGGTGAATTTACTAAATTACTCACGATAAACGTTCACAAAAAACATAACAATTATTTTAAGAATTATAGATACAGAACTCCTTTATGCACTCGCTATGTCCGATTTTAAAATAGCTTTTCGGTGAAAGCACATTTTGCAATATTCTGAGTAGATAGCCCGGCATCACAGGGCTAGCTATTTAGACACCCACCAAGTTTAGCCCTCACCAAAGTCAGATTTACTATAAGAAAAATGTTATTACCTTTGCTGTTCTTCGTCAGAATGCACTCCCAGGACTTCTACTTCAATAACAAATGTTGGTTTGGTTCAAAATAATCCATAGTTATGTTCAAATATCCTCTGTTTTGTTCGTGCGTTCAAGACACTATCCGAAGTGTAAAGAAGGATGACGCACCCGATGCGTTTCGTGACAAAAAAATTCTAAATATTCCATTACCGTACTTCGAAGCATGTCAACCGCTGTTTAAAATCAATTTTTATGCCATTTTTCTCGTAAAAAAGCCATAATATTCCGACCGGGAAACCGTGTTTACGTTCAAAGAGAGAGAAAATAAAAACATGGGGTCGCCTCGTGCACGCGCCTCAGTCTCATTGTCCTCTGATAGACCACTTACCAAATGTGCTAATGTTTTTCAGCCAGGGGCTGCCTCGACATCATTCAGATTTTTCCTGGGTTCTGAGAGCCTATGGGAGCCGTAGGAAGTGTCACGTTACAGCAAAGATCCTACATTTTCAATAAAGAGAGTCAAGAAGCCCAAGGAATGGTCAGAGAGGGCACTTTCTGTACAGAATCTTCTCAGGTTTTTGCCTGCCATATGAGTTCTGTTATACTCACAGACACCATTCAAACAGTTTTAGAAACTTTAGGGTGTTTTCTATCCAAAGCCAATAAGTATATGCATATTCTAGTGACTGGGCAGTAGTAATAACCAGATTAAATCGGGTACGTTTTTTATCCGGCCGCGCAAATACTGCCCCCTACCCTCAACAGGTTAACGCCGATGTCAAAAACCGATGTCAAAGCTACCGTGCATACCTATATAACAAAAGGTACATGACGTAATGACGCCATGTAAAATGTTGCGCTACATGTGCAACACAGCATTCCTAACCTAGCCCACAATGTCTGCTGTGTGGATTGAGCAGTCAGCGGGTCAAGCAGTCATTTGAAAGAATAAGAACATTTCAGCGAGACAACTCAAAGCTGAAATCCATTAACCTCTCTGGGGTAGGGAGCAGCATTTTGACATCCGGATGAAAAGCGTGCCCAAAGTAAACTGCATGTTACTCAGGCCCAGCTAGGATATGCATATAATTGGTAGATTTGAATAGAAAACACTCTAAAGTTTCTACAACTGTTAAAATAATGTCTGAGTATAACAGAACTGATTTGGCAGGCGAAACCCCAAGGACAAACCATCCAGGGGAGAAAAAAAATTGAGGTCATAGGATTTTCCAATATTTTTCTATGGGATGCCCTTATTAGGAACCTGGTTGCAGTTCCTATGGCTTCCAGTAGATGTCAACAGTCTTTAGAAATTGTTCGATGTTTTTCTTTTGAGAAATGAAGAAGTAGTCCTATTCATTGTAAGTGTCACTCCAGGTGGACTCTACTGTTTTGGTGCGCGTGACCAGGAGCTCGCTCCACGTTGTTTTTATCCGGTATTAGAAACTTCTGATTGCCTATCAGAAGCTTCTAAAGCCTAATTGACATCATTTGAGTCAATTGGAGGTGTACCTGTATTTCAAGGCCTATCTTCAAACTCAGTGCCTCTTTGCTTGACATCATGGGAAAATCAAAAGAAATCAGCCAAGACCTCAGAAACAAAATTGGAGACCTCCACAAGTCTGGTTCATTCTTAGGAGCAATTTCCAAACGCCTGAAGGTACCACGTTCATCTGCACAAACAATAGTATGCAAGTACAAAAACCATGGGACCACGCAGCCATCATACCACTCAGAAAGGAGACACGTTCTGTCTCCTGGAGATGAACATACTTTGGTGCGAAAAGTGCAAATCAATCCCAGAACAGCAACAAAGGACCTTGTGAAGATGCTGGAGGAAACAGGTACAAAAGTAGCTATATCCACAGTAAAACGAGTCCTATATCGACATAACCTGAAAGGCCGCTCAGCAAGGAAGAAGCCACTGCTCCAAAACCACCATAAAAAAACAGACTGCGGTTTGCAACTGCACATGAGGACAAAGATCGTACTTTTTGAAGAAATGTTCTCAGGTCTGATTAAACAAAAATAGAACTGTTTGGCCATAATGACCATAGTTATGTTTGGAGGAAAAAGGGGGAGGCTTGCAAGCCGAAGAACACCATCCCAACCATGAAGCACGGGGGTGGCAGCATCATGTTGTGGGGGTGCTTTGCTGCAGGAGGGACTGGTGCACTTCACAAAATAGATGGCATCATGAGGGAGGAAAATTATGTGGATATATTGAAGCAACATCTCAAGACATCAGTCAGGAAGTTAAAGCTTGGTCGCAAATGGGTCTTCCAAATGGATAATGACCCCAAGCATACTTCCAAGGTTGTGGCAAAATGGCTTAAGGGCAACAAAGTCAAGGTATTGGAGTGGTCATCCCAAAGCCCTGATCTCAATTCCATAGAAAATTTGTGTGCGAGCAAGGAGGCCTACAAACCTGAGACTCAGTTACACCAGCTCTGTCAGGAGGAATGGGCCAAAATTGACATTGTGGGAAGCTTGTGGAAGGCTACCTGAAACGTTTGACCCAAGTTAAACAACTTAAAGGCAATGCTACCAAATAGTAATTGAGCGTATGTAAACTTCTGACCCACTGGGAATGTAATAAAATAAATAAAAGCTGAAATAAATCAATCATTCTAACTACTATTATTCTGACACTTCACATTCTTAAAATAAAGTGGTGATCCTAACTGACCTAAGACAGGGACTTTTTACCAGGATTAAATGTCAGGAATTGTGATAAACTGAGTTTAAAATGTATTTGGCTAAGGTGTACAAATTATTATAATCATCTTCTGGACCCCTGAACAGCCGCACCGACAGAAATCGTCCCGTGGTTCAATCTAGTAGTTTACCCCCTGGTCTATACTGTAGTTCCACAGCCTGTAGGCCAATCTCCACAGTCTATACTGTAGTACTGTTTACATTCATATAATGGCAGTATGGTACATACTATGATGTTTCTTTGAACATCTGTATGTTTCTTTCCAAGTAGGCTATAGGCTATTGCAGGGAATAAATGAGATAAATGACTGATAAAGCAGCAGCTGTTACGTAAACAGAAGGACAACATAGGCATCTTTGTGCAGTGCACCAGAAACCGGTTTTAGGAACAGGTAGAGTAAACAGAGGGCATAGCCAACACCTGTCTACTCTCCTACTGTAGGAGGGCCACACCCTAAAGCAGAAACAGGTGACACAGAATGGTGTCTCTTGTATAAACACCTGGTGAATACTTTAAGATTGTGTTCTGTCTATGGGGCTGGCGGTGGTCAGACCTGACTGCATTCTATGGAGGAGAAGTCTCCACTGTTTAAAGAGCTATGTAGTGTAGGCCAATTGTAACTCAGCCCATGAACCTCCATTACAGCACTAAGCTCTCAATCTCCTCCACCATGTTTTTGGGACTGTTTTCTTTTTACCCTCTCCCTCTTAACCCCTCTCCCATTCTTTTCAGTCCATATTTGCCAGTCTTCTCTCTGTCCCTCTCTGTTCTGTATCTCTGTCTGGGTATTGTATGTTGGCCCCCTCCCTGTCCCTGCCCTTTCTCTGCTACAATCTCATTAATTATACAGCAGAGTGCAGGAATCCACCAGCCCCAGTGGGAGGTCACTGCTCCACTCCACCAGTAGGAGATAAAGAACTGGCTGGCTTTCCTCCGTTCATATAGACAAACGGTGGAGACGCTACATACGTTAGCTATAGCAGTTATATAGGCTAGATTAAAATCAGCACTCTTCTGTAATCTGTGTTAGGTATAGATGGTATGAAGAGAGAAATGCAGCAATGAAAAACAAAGGCTTCTGAAAGAGCCCAGATCCTCCCTCTACTCTGAATTTCAGTAGACTGTCTCCTTTTTTCCTTCCCTGTCTCCAGCGGAAGCGACAGAATGGGGACATGGTGGAGCTCACCCCCCCAATAAACCTGCATAATAAACAGGCTCGTGCTGATCACATGGGCTTGTTGGAGGTAGTTCAAAGTCAATGATCACTGGAGGCTTATGGAAGGCTTGTTGGGAATGAGCTGATGAGAAACGTATGGAAGGCTGTGTGCTCAGGGGACAGAGGCTGATGCTATTACCTCTGTAATGAGGGGAGGGAATGGGGAGCAGTGGTCACTGCGGGTTGCCAGTGTATATGGACACAATCCGAGGTAGCGATAGCACTGTTAGCCTAATGCGTAACAAAAGGCCATCTCCTAGCACCACGCACAAATGGTCACATTATGTAGATGTGGGAGAAAAGTTAGGAGGCAAAAATCATCCATTTTATGCAGGGTAATGGGCTAAAAGTGGTGTCCGCTTTCACAAGGCCGTATAAAGCGATTAGGTTCCATGCCCATGTAAGGCATTAAACCTTAAAACAGCATGGCTCGGTGGCGCATCCACACACTGAACCTGATTTGAAGACATTTTATCTCTATCCAGTCTCCAGCACTATGATATGGTTTTCCTCCATGGAACAGACAAGAATCCCATGTGTGCACTGTGTCCAGCCGTAATATAGAGACGTATCGTCCAGCCCTGCTCTTTACAACTCAATCCTGCAGGGGACCACTAAAGCAGATACCCGGACAGTGCTACCGAAAACTATAACAGCTGTCTGTTTGGGGATCATGTCAGTTTCTGATTATCTACAAAAGGAAACAGATGTCTAGGGGTAAAACACTCATCCTATATAACTACTGCCGTACACACCTTTTCTACTCATATACTGTCCATACACACCATTATCTACATATACACTGAGTGTACAAAACATTAGGAACACCTTCCTAATATTGAGTTGCACCCGCTTTTGCCCCAAGAACAGCCTCAATCCATTGAGGCATGGACTCTACAAGGTGTTGAAAGCGGTCCACTGGGATGCTAGCCATGTTGACTCTAATGTTTCCAACAGTTGTGTCAAGTTGGCTGGAAGTCCTTTGGGTGGTGGACCATTCTTGATACACATGGAAACTGTTGAGTGTGAAAAACCCAGCAGCGTTGCAGTTCTTGACACATTCGAACCCGGGTGCCTGGCACCTACTACCGAACCCCTTTCAAAAGCACTTATTTTGTCTTGTCCATTCATCCTCTGAATGGCACACATACACAATCCATGTCTCAATTGTCTCAAGGTTTAAAAATCATTCTTTAACCTGTCTCCTCCCCTTCATCTACATGGATTAAGTGGATTTAACAGGTGACATCAATAAGGGATCATAGCTTTCACCTGGATTCACCTGGTCAGTCTAAGTCATGGAAAGAGTATATTTATATTCCGGACAGTTTTTTGAGACTGTGTATTGTTTTGTATTGTTAGATATTACTTCACTGTTGGAGCTAGAAACATAAGGATTTCGCTGCACCTGCAATAATATCTGCAAAACATGTGTTCAGGGTCTACTCTATAAAACTGGAGGGGAAAATAAATCATGGCCGTCTTGAGGATTTTATTTTTATTTTGTTACTTCAGGAGAAGGTTGAAGGGGATGTGAAGTCGGGTGAGGTTGAAAAGCTCAGATTTCGAAGACCGCAAACACCAACAAACATGGGCTAAATCCTTGCTGTTTAGGCCTATTCGTCAGAGAGAATTACAGAGGTGCAGAAGAAAGAATCAATACATGACCTCAGATTTGGAGAACATATTTACAAATTGAGATATTAGAGGTTGAAACTTACACCCAAAATAGAAATAGGCTATTGGATTAGATGCTTCACTAGAACAGCATTCAAAACTGATTGTGTTCTCATACTGAGTACGACCAATCATCACAGATTAGTGTAGCCTCCAGATGCACCACAGATAGCCTTCCACAGGAATGCACAAGATTGCTCTTTAAATGGTCAGTCTTGATTGGTTCTACCAGGAAGCGGAGCGTCTGAGTAGCCTCTTTAACAAAAAAAAAAAACATACAAAAGCACACATATAAAATGTGCGCACACACACACAGCCTTACCTGGTGCATGATGTTCTGAAATCAATAACAGATTATCTATAAAATCAGCTTTTCAAATGGAAGTAATTCAGAGCCATGGAGAGGCTGTATTTTCAAGTGCAGGGGGAAAGGAAGGCACTGAAGTGCTTCAGTTCAAATGTAGGCTAGGCCAATATACATCTAGAAGCAAATTCTATGCACTCCAGTCATTTCTTTAATAATATCCAACATAGTCTATCTGGTCAAGCGACATATTTTAATATGTCAATGCCAACCACCATGCAAACCACAATCTGTACCCCTCGGGCAAAGGTGTTTAGAGGTGACAGCAATATGTCTGGTAAAAACAAAAAAATGGAGGGTACTGTCCAATGTAACAACTTAGAAAGACCGATGAGGACAATTTAAGACCTATCCCCTCAGACTCCTTTGTATTGAGTTCAGAGGGTGGATCTGCAGGATCATTTCTTTCGAAACAGTGGCTGCAATTGAGCTAAGAAACAGTACCCTCAGTCTTTCTTTACTCACAAGCAGGAGCCATATTAGCTTGAGATAGTATTAGAGATATAAATAGCCATATATTAGCGATTTCTTTCTGGTGTGAGAAAACGCAAGACTTAAGCTAGGATATAATTCTCTAATGAAACAAAAATTTCAGAGAGGAAGTAGACATGTTGATACAAAAGTCTCGACCGTGAATGTCCACATCACTAAGGATCTATCATGGTCCAAACACACCAACACAGTCGTGAAGAGGGCACGACAACGCCTCTTCCAAAAGAATCCTGAACTGCTTCCACCACAAAGCCTACATGTACATGTATAGTATTTCAATTGACTGATTTCCTTATATGAACTGTAACTCAGTAAAATCATTGAAATTGTTGCAATCATATTTTTGTTCAGTACATGTACGAGGTCTCTGAAGACGAGGTGGCACCATGGCATGGATGGCGGGAACGAGATGATGGCCTCAGAGGGGGGAATAGAAGAGGAAGGAATGGGGTCAAAACAGCCATCTGATCGGATCAGAAGGTCCTGGTGGCACGCTCCATTGGAGACGACATGTACTGGGACTTCAGTGGAGTCCTGGAAGTCTGAGCTAGAGACTGAATAAACTTGGGGGTGAGGTTGCCCGAAAGGATCTGTAAGATACTCCTCTTCAGTCTACCTGCAGTGCTAGGAGCAACATATGCCAGATGACACTACCGTTTATTTTTGTTCTAATCCTGAGCTTGAGTCGGCTTCATTTTAACATGTAAAAAAGACAAAAGGAGAACAATTATGGCTTTGTTAATGAGGAGACTTGGATGAAATTGGTCTCAAAAAGTATAATATAAGCAAACGGATCATTTGTGAAACTGAAAGATGCGAATGTTTGAGCTGATGTAAATTAGGCTAATTCCATGATGGAGCCGGCAGTCTTGTCACCTTGACATGGTTGAATCGCACTGGCCTCCTGATGATGAGCGGTGACAAGTGCCGCTTCCTGGAGTGACTGCAGTCATCCCTCACTGATAACATTTATGAGAATTTACAAATCTATTCCATTAGGTAAACGCTGCGGTCCAGTGAAAACGGCTGCATTCACAGCTGTTTTTCCCCTCTGCATAGCAGGTGACACATTGCTTGCTGTAGTGTAGACAGTATTGTTCAGTGGTCCATTTAAATTAAACTGCTGTGCGACAGAAAAATAAATAGAGGGATGTATTTCTTTAACTCTTTCTAAAAACCAATTGTACTGCACCAGAGACTTGGTTGTCTGACGCTAGCTGAATTATTATCCCCCATCATTCAGCTGAGCTCTTATGGTGCAAGTCAACACTTCTTCAAATCAAGTTGTTTTAATATTGCTTACTGAGGAAGGAGAGGATACAATGGAACCACTTATATGTCAACATGCAAGGTAACTCAGCATTCTCTTGAAGTCCACAACATGACCACCAAGTAAAATGTGTGCATACAATGGGACTATCAATTAACAGGGTTCAGTGATGTAAAGTACTTAAGTAAAAAAATATATATACTTTAAAGTACTACTTAAGTAGTTTTTTGGGGTACCTGTACTTTAGTATTTAGAATTTTGACAACTTTTACTTCACTACATTCCCAAAGAAAATAAATGTACTTTTTACTCCATACATTTTCCCTTACACCCAAAATTACTCTTTACATTTTGAATGCTTAGCAGGACAGAAAATGGTCCAATTCACGCACTTATAAAGAGAACGTCCCTGGTCATCTCTACTACTGAGAAATGCCACCTTGACTGTGTGGCAACACAAAAATCTTTGGCAATTGAAACAAGAAACCGAGTTTGGTTGACTAGGGACCGTTATCATTTTATTATAAGGGAGGGGTTATTGGTCTGTGCTTTAGTAACCCCAAATAATCCAAACATTCTCTCTCTCTCACTCAGGATGGTGACTCAGGATTCGATATCAGGAAATAATACAGCATTGTAACCAAAAGTCTTGTCTGTTGGTATCTTGGAACCAGATTGACGTTGGCCCACATAGAAGAAACAACAAACGGAAGACACACACACACACACACACACACACACACACACACACACACACACACACACACACACACACACACACAAAGCAAACAAAGCATTACTGACCCTGATGTGTGGTCTCAACAGGAACTTTTTGCCTCCTCGTTAGTCTCCTTGATATTATTAGCACTAGTTGAGTGGCACTGACAATTAAATGTAGCCCACAGGAATGCAAGCTGCATAGCCCTAGACGAGAGAGAAAAAAAGTGCCAGACGCCAAAAACCTCCCCCCTCCCACTCTATGGGGCCAGCTGAATTGTGTCCTGTAGGAAGTAAAATTGGGCATGGAGATAAGAGCCAGGTGACAGCAGGGAGCCCACCTGTAGGAGGTTGTGGGTAATCTCTCACAAGTCGGCCCGGATTCAACTACAAAAAACAGTCACTTACAACAACTTTGCTGCTTTTTGAACTTGAAGGACCTCTTTAGATTATGTTGATGGTTACAGTCAGTTACAATCCCTTTATTGTGATTCCACACAAACATTTTTAAAGAGAGATGTCAATCGTCTTTCCATAGTTTGGATGCATGGGCACCCAATTCTGTAATAACATTCTGTAATAAATGACATAAATGGGAAAACATCTGAGAAAGACTGTCCTATAACAGTATTCAGCCAAACATATTGAAAGCCCATTTCGGAAGAGTAGGACAAGCCAAACCTGCTGCTCGAACATACAGTCCGTCATACTGCGCTGAGCAGAGCAATATGCCATCTCCAAATGTGACTAAAGAGGAAAATCTACTTGCATGTCAGATTCTCAACCATCTTATCGCTGCAGCAAACACCAAGAGGTGAAACAGCTGTGACCAATGATAATCTCATCCCAATCAAAGCAAAGGGAGAAAGGTGTGTGTATGTGTGTGTGTGTGTGTGTGTGTGTGTGTGTGTGTGTGTGTGTGTGTGTGTGTGTGTGTGTGTGTGTGCGCATGTGTGAGTCTGACAAACAGGCAGCCAGTAAGATAAACCTGAGGTGGGAGGCTTGGGAACAAAGGGATGAAATGAGATGGTGTTAGTGAATGCAGCTTCACTTCATTGCATGGCCTTTAATGACCCTGCAGTAAAGGCATGGCAGCAGCTCAAGTTTTCCTCTAAGCATTGGAGGTGTGGCAGTTATGGGGATTTACTACATGCGAGAGTCACAGCAGCTCACCAGGCACACAGCACAGACTTCAATTTACATATCTGACTGCAGACAGACAACACTGTGTGACTGTGTTTAATAATCAAGGTTCCCCTAAACGAAGAATAGCAGCCGTAACAAATCCATAACATTGCCCCACTTTATAATGTTGTGCAAAGAATCCATTTATCAATCAAACACTCCACTAGGCTATATGATTGGGCTGCAACTGAGGGGTAAAAAAAACATCTAAATCAATCTTACATCGTTTCATAACATTCTACTGGAAAATGGCTTCAGACATTTTTAAAAGGAAGCATTAAATTGCTTGTAACACCTGGCACAACTGTCTTAGTTGTGTTGACTTTACTTTCCCATCATAGCAGTATATCTTGGTAGCAGCCAGGTGTTAGTGGTAGCGCAGGAGAGGTGCTTCCTGAGACTGCATTCTCTTCAGACATTTAAGAAAAAAACATTTAACCTCAGTCAGAAGAGCTTATTAGAGCAATAAGCTTAGAAGAAAAAAATCTGTATATTCAACATAACTAAGGTAATCTTGTAAACCTGTAAGTATACAAGTAGGAGGGCCTCCCGAGTGGTGCAGTGGTCTAAGGCTGTGCCACTAGAGATCCTGGTTCGAGTCCAGGCTCTGGACACCCATGGGGCGACGCACAATTGGCCCAGCATCGTCCAGGTTAGGGGAGGGTTTGGCCGGCAGGGATGTCCTTGTCCCATCGCGCACTAGCGACTCCTGTGGGGCCGGGCGCAGTGCACGCTGACACGGTCGCGAGGTGTACGGTGTTTCCTTCAACACATTGGTGCGGCTGGCTTCCGGGTTAAGCGGACATTGTGTCAAGAAGCAATGCGCTTGGTTGGTTTGTGTTTCGGAGGACGCACGGCTCTCGACCTTCACCTCTCCCGAGTCCGCATGGGAGATGCAGCGATGAGACAAAACTGTAACTACCAATTGGATACCACAAAATTGGTGAGAAAACAGGATTAAAAAAAATATATATATGTAAAAAAGAAAGAAAGAAATAAAGTATACAAGTAGGCCTATGGCATCAAGACTAGCAACATTGAGAAATTACACTGCTCAGGACTGCTGGAAGTAGGCTACTTGTCAAAGTCACATTTATTCTACATCGGATCTAATTGGCTTCCCTCAGCAGCCTGTACAAAATCTTTTCACTTATTGCATGTTAAAAAGGTAGAATTAATAAAATTAAGTCAATGTCATAAAACCTTTCACTTAGTCTAGTGGGGTCCCAGTTCACTATTGTTTTGCTAAGGCCCTTCCATACTCATCCATCATAAAGATCCAAGCACCCACTCCAGCCGGTAAATCAATTGGCTGAACTGAATTATGATTTTGTTATTTCCTCAACAGACACCCCAATCTGAGACATTTTCATCATTGCTGCTGTCTGCTGCGACAGCTGGGGCTATTTCTGTGAAGTACCTTGCTAAAGCCCCCAACCCTAGGCCCCAGACCGCACATCCATTTCCCTAATCACTTTTCCACAGCTGCCCTCCGGCACATAAATGAAAGTTACAAAGAAAATGTTACGTGTCAGTCATAACAAAAAAATCACCCTGGAAGCACTGGCCAACTGTGATTATTTAATCTGGGTTGTGTTTTAGTTAAAATAGCCTAGCCAGTAGGCTGTCTGACAGTATTTGATTCATGGCCCAACAATGTTTATAAGTAGGAAAAAGGGGGCTTTAGATGTTTAGAGGGATGGTTCACCCAAAATACAAACTCAGCTCATCTTATTGATTGTAGGCTACCTCATTTTATGGCGTCACCATGAGCCAATTTGAGCATGCTGTTTGGAGACTGCTGTTAGGAAACTGGATTAGCAGAATAAGTAAACAAACCCAAATATTGGGTCCCTGTGTCAGTGTCCATGGACTACTCTACTGTAGGTAGCCTATCCATAACGGTCACTTCAAGAAAGATGAGTGATTGAGGAAAAGTTTGGGGAATAAAGGAGGTCGCATATAGTCGTTTGAGTGAATGATTGATCACTGAACGTCAAAGAATGATTGTACAGTAGCCTACTGAAGTATTCTCAGCTGCTAGGTCTATTCACATGGTCAAGCCATCAAGTATGTGCACAGGTGAATTCACTGTTGAGTGCGCATTCCACCTGTCAATCATTTGAACCACTCTGTCACCTGCAAGCATAGACATTAAAACCAGTAGATAGTGATAGCACTGACATCATCCGCGTATTGCTATGCAAAACTCCCGATGGCGCATCAAGCCAGAAGTATTTGAATTTGAAGTGCGCCATACTGCTGAATTGGGCTGAATGGCAACAACAACAAAAAACACTAAGGATCATGGTGAAAGTGGCAGTAACTAGCAAAGGATCATGGTTGATGTAGTCAATTTCATCCTGCCTGAGAGAGTCAACCCAACGCTGCTGGGTGCACATGCAAAGAGCGTGCATGGGGACGTGAGCCTCCCCGTAGCCTGCCAGTCCGTAATAGTTCTGTGTCAGCACGTGGTCCTGTGTGACGACAAATTTAGAAGTCAGAATGGATCAATATTTCATTGAATATCTCGATTTATAGCGAAATCTAAAAAAATTCACTGTGGGGATCAAACTAATTTTAGAGCACAAAACGGCAGTCCAATATAAAAAAATGTAAAGGCCGATCTGGCGAAATTGCCATAAATGTTTAACGTCTTTGGGCTAGGGGGCAGTATTTTGACGTCCGGATGAAAAACGTTCCCAAAGTAAACTGCCTGCTACTCAGGCCCAGAAGCTTGGATAATTGGTAGATTTGGATAGAAAACACTCTAAAGTTTCTAAAACTGGTAAAATTATGTCTGTGAGTATAACAGAACTTATTTGGCAGGCAAAACCCCGAGGACAAATCATCCAGGATTTTGTTTTGAGGTGACAGTGTTTTCAATGGGTTTCTATGTGTATCTAGATTTATAAGGCACATGCTTGCAGTTCCTATCACTTCCACTGGATGTCAACAGTCTTTAGAAATTGGTTGATGTTTTTCTTTAGAGAAATGAAGAAGTACGGCAGTTCAGAACGAGGGTCCAGCCTAGAGCACTAATGTTTTGAAGCGCGCTCCAGGTCACGCTCTTCAGGTCACGCGCTTCAGGTTGTTTTTATCTGGTATTGAACACTGTTTATCCCGTCTTAAATTTGATTGATTATTTACGTTAAAAAAAATACCTAAAGTTGTATTAGGAAAGTTGTTTCAAATGTTTGGACAGCGTTTACAGGTAACTTATTAGATATTTTGTAGTCATGCTGGGCGAGTTGGAACCAGTGTTTTTCTGAATCAAACGCGCCAAATAAATGGACATTTTGGAGATATAACGACGGAATTAATCGAACAAAAGGACCATTTGTGATGTTTATGGGACATATTGGAGTGCCAACAGAAGAAGTTCTTCAAAGGTAAGGCATGAATTAAATACTTATTTCTGACTTTTGTGTCGCGCCTGGCGGGTTGAAATCTGATTTTCATGTGTTGGTATGCTGGGCGCTGTCCTAAGATAATCGCATGGTTTGCTTTCGCCGTAAAGCCTTTTTGAAATCTGACACGGTGGCTAGATTAACGAGAAGTTAAGATTTAATTTGGTGTGTTGCACTTATGAATGTATGAAAGTTAAATATTTTTGGGGAATTTGGCGCTCTGCCATTTCACCCACTGTTGTCAAATCGATCCCGTTAACGGGAGTTGAGCCCAAAGAAGTTAATGCTTCCGACCTGCCCAAATTAATATAATTGGTTCAGAGATTGTTTTGATATTTCAACTTGGTTGTCCTGATCATGTCTGGTATGGGGGGGCAAAATCAACATGTGTGCGATTGCGCAGACACACGTGCGCGTGCGGTCTGGTCAGCATGTTAGATTACGCATTTTGTGCATAAGTGCAACGTTAATAATGATGGTTTTGGTAAACAGCTCAGAGATTTAACTATGCTCCTACGAAGGTTCTAACGACGAACTTAGCCTTAAAGGGACATTTATAAATTGTTCAACTTCATATTCATAATATCCAGCACAATCCCAACATCAACAAAACATAGAAACGTGCCATTTGACATGTTGATGTTGGAGTGGTGCTGGAGATGATAAATATGAAGTATATTGTTTTTTTTTTTTTACATTTCTCTTTAACTTCTTTGGGATAGGTGGCAGTATTTTCACGGCCGGATAAAAAACGTACCCGATTTAATCTGGTTACTACTCCTGCCCAGAAACTAGAATATGCATATAATTAGTAGATTTGGATAGAAAACACTCTAAAGTTTCTAAAACTGTTTGAATGGTGTCTGTGAGTATAACAGAACTCATATGGCAGGCCAAAACCTGAGAAGATTCCATACAGGAAGTGCCCTGACTGACAATTTGTTGTCCTTCTGTTGCATCTCTATCGAAAATACAGCATCTGTGCTGTAACGTGACATTTTCTAAGGCTTCCATTGGCTCTCTAAACCCGCCAGAAAGTGGAATGGGGTGTCTGCTGTCTCTGGGTGAAGAACAGCAGGAGAATTTGTAAGTGGTCAGCCTGGGGACAGTGACACTGGAGATGTGCGGTCACGAGACTACTCAATTTTTTTCTTTCAGCCTTTGAATGAATACAACGTTGCCCGGTTGGAATATTATCGCTATTTTACGAGAAAAATAGCATAAAAATTGATTTTAAACAACGTTTGACATGCTTCTAAGTACGGTAATGGAATATTTAGAATTTTTTTGTCACGAAATGCGCATCACCCTTCTGATAGTGACCTGAACGCACGAACAAAACGGAGCTATTTGAATACAACTATGGATTATTTGGAACCAAAACAACATTTGTTGTTGAAGTAGAAGACCTGGGAGTGCATTCTGATGGGTGTCAAAATAGCTAGCCGTGATGGCCGAGCTATGTACTCAGAATATTGCAATATTGCTTTTGCCGAAAAGCTATTTTAAAATCTGACACCGCGATTGCATAAAGGAGTTCTGTATCAATAATTCTTAAAATAATTGTTATGTATTTTCTGAACGTTTATCATGAGTAATTTAATAAATTCACCGTAAGTTTTCGGTGGGTATGCTAGTTCTGAACATCACATGCTAATGTAAAAAGCTGGTTTTTGATATAAATATGAACTTGATTGAACAAAACATGCATGTATTGTATAACATAATGTTCTAGGAGTGTCATCTGATGAAGATCATCAAAGGTTAGTGCTGCATTTAGCTGTGGTTTGGGTTTATGTGACATATATGCTTGCTTGGAAAATGGCTGTGTGATTATTTGTGTCGATGTACTCTCCTAACATAATCTAATGTTTTGCTTTCGCTGTAAAGCCTTTTTGAAATCGGACAATGTGGTTAGATTAACGAGAGTCTTATCTTTAAAATAGTGTAAAATAGTTGATTTTTTGAAAAAATTTAATTGTGCTATTTTAGTTGGTTTTGTATTTCGCGCCGTGCGATGCCATTGGCTGTTGGCTAGGGGTTCCGCAGGCAGAACGGGGTTCCGTGTCCTCAACAGGTTAATCCCATAAGGGATGGGCTGCCAATTTGACACAAAAATATATTTTTCTCCATTCATTCATTCATAAATATTCAGACCCTTTACTCAGTATTTTGTTGAAGCACCTTTGGCAGTGATTACAGCCTTGAGTCTTCTTGGGTATGATGCTACAAGCTTGGCACACCTGTATTTGGGGAGTTTCTCCCATTCTTCTCTGCAGATCCTCTCAAGCTCTGTCAGGTTGGATGGGGATTGCACAGCTATTTTCAGGTCTCTCCAGAGATGTTAGATCGGGTTCAAGTCCGGGCTCTGGCTGGGCCACTCAAGGACATGTCAAGGTCTGTGTGCTTTGGGTCATTGTCCTATTGGAAGGTGAACCTTCACCCCAGTCTGAGGTCCTGAGCGCTCTGGAGCAGGTTTTCATCAAGGATGTCTCTGTACTTTGCGCCGTTCATCTTTCCCTCGATCCCGACAACTTTCCCAGTAACTGCTGCTGAAGAAAAATCCCACAGTATGATGCTGCCACCACCATGCTTCACCGTAGGGATGGTGCCGGGTTTCCTCCAGACGTGACGCTTGACATTCAGGCCAAAGAGTTCAATCTTTGTTTCATCAGAGCAAAGAATCTTGTTTCTCATGGTCTGAGAGTCCTTTAGGTGCCTTTTGACAAACTCCAAGCGGGCTGTCATGTGTATTTTACTATAGAGTGGCTTCCGTCTGGCCACTCTACCATAAAGGCCTGATTGGTGGAGTGCTGCAGAGATGGCTGTCCTTCTGGAAGGTTCTCCCATCTCCACAGAGGAACAATAGAGCTCTGTCAGAGTGACCATCAGATTCTTGATCACCTCCCTGACCAAGGCCCTTCTCCCCCAATTGCTCAGTTTGGCCAGGTAGCCAGCTCTAAGAAGAGTCTTGGTGGTTCCAAACTTCTTCCATTTAAGAATGATGGAGGCCACTGTGTTCCTGGGGACCTTCAATGCTGCAGACATTTTTGGGAAACCTTCCCCAGATATGTGCCTCGACACAATCCTGTCTCGGAGCTCTACAGACAATTCCTTCGACCTCATGGCTTGGTTTTTGCTCTGCACTGTCAACTGTGGGACCTTATGTAAACAGGTACGGGAATTTCCATGTCCAATCAATTAAATTTACCACATGGACTCCAATAAAGTTGTAGAAACATCTCAAGAATGGTTGTACCTGAGCTCAATTTCATGTCTCATCGCAAAGGGTCTGAATACTTATGTAAATAAGGTATCTTTTTAAGTTGAATACATTTTCTAAAACTACTAAAAACCAGT
The DNA here is from genome assembly GCF_965601325.2 of Salmo salar. Lineage (NCBI taxonomy): Eukaryota > Metazoa > Chordata > Actinopteri > Salmoniformes > Salmonidae > Salmo > Salmo salar. The sequence continues at coordinate 67,663,109 of NC_138293.1, read as the reverse complement.
TTTTGCTTTGTCATTATGGGGTATTGTCTGTAGATTGAGGATTTTTATTTATTTAATCCATTTTAGAATAAGGCTGTACTGTAACAAAATGTGGAAAAAGTCAAGGGGTCTGAATACTTTCCGAATGTACTGTATGTGTTTAAGTCTTCATTTTATATGATTGTCATATGTTATGTATTCTAAGTGTTTTCTCATGCTATTTTGTATGCAATGTTTGATTACAGATGGCATACAAGTTTGTTATTAAGGCAAAATGAAAGTTCACATATTCCAGAAGGCATTTCTGCCAACAATTTTTTAAAATTATTTTATTTGTTTATAAAAAAATAAGTTCAAACGCCCCTCCCATGAAGTAGTGACATGAGACATACGCCTAGCTTCTTGAAACGGATCACATATGATTGAAATAAGCCTATAGTCTACTGTATTTATATTTTAATGCAGTCAACTAGGTTTTCATCTTAAGTATATATATATTTTTAGGAGCATATACCCACGTGGGTGATTGAAAGATGAACTAAGGTCCACACTCCAGTCCAGTTGGTAGTGCATAGTTGGTAGTGGTAATGCACCTTAAAGTTGGTTGCCAACCGCCATATAAAATCCAAAGAAGAAGCCTGAAGGAGGAGAGATTACTAGAAACAAACTTGGTTTACCCGTTTATCTGTGGATTAATTGTCGGAGTAGAGGACCTTGTGCACTACCGGGGCGGTAGGTAGCCTAGTTGTTAGAGCGTTGGACTTGTAACCAAAAGGTTGCAAGATCAAATCCCTGAGCTAACAAAGTACAAATCTGTCGTTCTGCCCCTGAACAAGGCAGTTAACCCAGTGTTCCTAGGCCGTCATTGAAAATAAGATTTTTTTCTTTATTGACTTGCCTAGTTAAATAAAGGTAAAATAAAAGAATCAGGTAAAACAACAACCCAATGTTTATATTCCAGGTCAAATTAACTAGCAACAGCAAGCTAGCTACATTGCTGTACAGGTTTAATGCTTTTCGACCTGTCCACAAATTAATAGTTGGTTCAAAGTTTGTTTTGATATTTCAACTGGCTTGTCTTGGTCGCATATGGTGTGGCGGTACAAAATCAACATGCGCGCGATGGCGCGGACACACATGCGGTCTGGCAGCATGTTAGATTAATCGTTTTCAAGTGCAACGTTAATAACGATGGTTTTGTGAAACAGCTCAGAGATTTAACTATGCTCCTACGATGGTTCTAACGACGAATTTAGCCTTAAAGGGTAATTTCTAAATTGTTCAACTTCATATTCATCATCTCTAGCACCACCCCAACATCAACAAAACCTAGAAACACGCCATTTGACATATATTGATGTTGGTGTGGTGCTAGAGATGATGAATAGGAAGAATATATATATTTTTTTTACATTTCTCTTTAAGATGCTTTTGGGAAACCAGACCCAGTTCTGTCACCACTGTAAATGTAAGAAACACATAACCCATAATGGCATGAATGCATTCACAACCCCCATGCATTTTAAAGTAAACTGGTGCTAGGTCATTGAATGCACAAAGATGAAGCATTTATACATTTGGTTTACAGAGCCATTCAGCAAATGCCATGCTATAATTCACCAAGGATATAATGACTCTCTATAAGAGGTTAATAAACATCTTCTCTATTTAACTAACGTTAGCCAGAGGGGTAGCTGTCATTCTAAATTCAAAGATGTTCAGCAAGCCAATTTGAGGCGTATGGCGAAGGGATATTCGTCAATAAAAAAAATACACAAAAGGGGTTTCTTTGTGTAACTGAATGGCCACATTGTTCACTGTGTGGCTTTAGGTTGTCCAGCTAAATATAACTACAGTAAAAAACATGTTCGAAAATTACATGGTTGTCAAATAGCGAATGCTAACTATGTATCTACCTGCAATACAATAGATGATTGGGACTCTTCAATGCGGATATATAGCAAGCGCTAGCTAAGACAGTGCAGCACAGCAGACACCGAACGCTAAAGAACATCACATTATTTGGCTAGGACTAACGTTATTCAGCCAACTCATTCGAATTTCGTGTTTCAAATGTAACATTGTCATTCGCTGTCACGTACCTTGGTTTTTTTCACCTCCTCCACTGTCAAATAAGCCGAGGCAAGAACGTCCCACTGACCATTAAACCCGTGTCAGTTCGTACATAAACGTCAGTGCAATGGCTAGCTATAACGTTTCAGCAAGATTTCCAGTAAGCAGCTGGACCACAACACAGCCTTCACGAGCGTGCGTAAAGATTCGACGTGTTCAATCGTTCCGTCCTTCTCCCACTGAGGTACCTCCTACTCCAGGTTTTGAGGGAGGAAAAAATACCGTAATTGCGCTCAATTTGCCTCCAATAATAACCACCCAGTGAAGAAGAACGAGATACTATTCATTACGCGACTGCATGAGAAGGTCCAAACATTGCTACGAAGATGTTTGTGTGTCGAAAACGCTCTCATACAGTCGCATGAGGCGCGAGGGGCTGCTGACTTATTCATGAGGGGGCGGGTGCTCAGATCCTGCGTTCATATACAAGTGGGAAGGTGGTATTTTCGAGAAGGGTGCAATTGCAGACCAAGTTCCTGCACGTGGGCATTCCTGAATCTGCAGGAACTCCTCTCTATACTTTTATTGGTCCATTTTTAAGTTAGGACAGGTGGGAGGAAGTAGGTGGCGTTAATGCACAATAACGTTGGATACCAGCTGTCGATAAACCTCACAGTAGAAGGGACGCGGACTGTCGGGCACTGTTTTCCCGCAGTTCTGTTGACGAAAGCGAGGGTAGGTGTTCAGGAGGCGGGAGTGAAGGACACTGTGTGCTAGCTTAGGCAGCTAGTCCTAAAGAGGACTCCGGTACACAGCAGGCGGGAGGCGAGGGTGTCACTAACTATCAAGTTTGCTTGTTAGCTAGCACACGGTGTCGCCCTAGCTTCCCTAATGCTGTGCTTTAGACAGTGTCCTTCGCCCCCGCCTGTAGGACACAGTTTTCTTCAGTACACAGCAGGCGGGAGGCAGGGGCAACTCTGTGCGCTAACTAACTAGCAAGCTAGCACACAGTGTCGCTAACTAGCACATGCTGTCACCCTAGCCTCCCATCTGCTGTGCTAGCGGGAGGCGGGGACGACCGGTAGACAGTGTCTTTCGCCCCCGCCTGTCAGGCACAGTTTTCTCCGGTACACTGCAGGCGGGAGTGACACTGTGTGCTAGCTAACTAGTAAGCTAGCACATGGTGTTCTGTTTGGCAGGCGGGAGCGAAGGACACTGTTTACCCGCTAGCTAGGAAGGGGGGGGGGGGGGGGGGGGGGGACGTCCCATATTGCGGGCTGCAGTTGCACACTATTGGTATTTACCACATACTGACTGGGAAAAATCCCACTTGAACGCCCCTCCAACTCTATCATCCCTGAGCTACGACTTCTCACACATGCTGACTTCTCACGTCACCTACTAAGAAAATTAGGATACCTCGATAACAGCATTTTCAGCAGTTACATGCAACAACAAAAATATGATTTATTAAAAGCAATCTATTAATATGGTTTTTGAACACTATAATTTGTTTACAAGCATGATAGTTGTGCTTTTAGTTTCTGCTTAACGTAGCTTGTTGGCCATTAGCCAATCAGCGTATCTCAATGAGTTCAAAGCATGTGCATGCATCCAACTAGTTTTACAACTTCACAACTGGTAATTTCCACCTTCCCACTTGGTTATGAATGCAGCATTGTCAAAGTAGCCTACTGTAAAATGCAAGGTTATGTCAATCAAATGTACATTATTTATGGAATAACTCTGTAGTAACAACATTGTAGGTGCATAGGACCTGCTATGTAATTGCAGTTGAGGTTATTTACACAAGCGGAGGGAGGTCTTGTGGGTTATGTAGCCAGTGTCTTCGTCTGACAGACACACACTGTTGCAATCTCAGAGTTTTGTTTTGTCTAGGAAAGCTAACTCTTGATAAATACAGGCATTCATTTGACTTCTGGTCCATCCTTGCTTTGACTTGTCATGGAGTTTTCTCATAGCGAAGATGATAATATCTGTCTGAGATCCACATACCTTGCTTACTCCTGCTTTAGATGTGTGTAATCTCTGTGAATCTTTGTGTGGGAAATACTATAATACTCACATATCGCAATACCCACATACTATAGAGATGGAACACTACAATGTACAATCTAACAAATGAACATCCTCTCACCCATCAATTCAAACTTTATTTGTCACATGCGCCGAATACAACAGGTGTAGATCTTACCGTGAAATGCTTACTTTGCCAGTCACAAGTTGGAACATTAAGCTAACTATTTCCTAACTATTTACTTTTTCTTTTGATTCAACTACCTCTTACCTATTGTTTATTACCAGAATGAATGTGATAAGATAATGAGGGTAGAGAAATGATCCTTACCCTGCTGCCAAGTATAGCCTACAGATCTAAAAGACGTAAATCAAATGATTTTAATTTTGGAAAGAACGTAAACATCTGGATAAGTCCTAGGGGTTGATCAAACAACAACGGTTTCTGAAGTCCTGCACCTGGAGGTAAGGTGAAGAGAGACGCAGACGAGGCTGGGATGCATTTCTGTGCTATCTTCTCATCATAATGCAAATGTATGATTCCCTTATCACAAACCAGAGATAGGAATGCCATTTCTCTTGGTCTCTGGACTATATTTGAGAGATGCCAATCGTTCATGGGAACACAGTGTACGAAATATATCTGGGGTTGGACATTAATTACCTAACAATGGCCTATTCCCTCTCAGTGGACTCAAACAAAAGATAGTTATGTTCTAGAATGTATTTATTCTATTTTTGTAAGTCCTCCAAGGACCACACACATGCCATGCTGTCCCAAAAAATAGATACTATAGCTTACTGAAGCCCTTATTACAAACCCACTGAACCAGTTCTTTGGCACACAAATTAACCGTCAACAATACCCTGGCCTACATACTTACTCTTTATGTAAATCAAGTGAATCATGTGACAACATGTCTGGTCAAAGTATCCACACACATCCTTCCATCTGTGATTTACATGCATACACAGACTAACAAAGAAAGACACATTCCTTTTGAAATGCAATGTGTTGAGTCAAAAGACTGTGCCAGGCCAAAGTAATGGACAAAGTAAGGAAAAAGCCTAATGCAAAATAGATTAGATTCCCAGTTGTTCAGTGCCAATGCTTAATTGAATAAAACAACGGTGATTGATAAGTCGGGTTTGCTGGCTGAGGCTTTGAACTGGCCTGAGAGAATGGATGGGATTTTTGTTTCCAAACCATTTCTTGCATAAGACTGATGACCAGTTCCTCGTTGTGAAAGTCCCAAACCAGCTCTTAGCACCTTCAAATTGTGTTTATGATTACCAAGCTGTGCTGTTTGTTAGCTGCCTACACTAATATATCTTAACATTTCTATACACCCAAAACATTGTACTGAATGTGTCAAATTCTGTTTATTATGATGTCAATGCATCATTTGCATCTCTGCTCTATCACCTGGAGTATAGCCAAGTACAGAGAGAGGTTATAGAAAAGAGGAACACATTAAATGTGATAATGGAGCCAGGCAGGCAGATAATTACAATAAATAAATAAAAACACCCATAACATGGTAATGACTTAAATAGAGAGAACAGGAAATGAACCGTGCTTACTTAAATATTCTTTGTTGGATATGTTAAACATTGTGTATTTCCCTGTAGATTTCAATAGATTGTTCTCCATTTTACTGTATAAGGTCCACAATTCAACCTATTTTGATTTGAAATTCATACTGGAATTTCCCGGAGTCCAACTCCGCTCAACAGACAATGGCTGCCAGCATGCAGTAGGCAGCCGTTCCATCAACGTCAGTCGGTTGACATTGACTTACTGGTTTAAGTTGCTTCTCTTAATAAAAGTAATACCTGAGAAGGTCACGAGCCCCATATATCTAGTTAAGGGAGCCCTAACAAAATGTCACTTCCCACCTGCCTGGGATGAAAAGGCAAACTCTGATGAAAAATTGAATGGGCTGTTTAAGGAATCTTCGACCCATCCTCCCACATCAATAAAACCTGAGGCCAAATTGAATTACATGTAAGTCTCCTCACACAACACAACACAACACACACACACACACACACAGTAGGCCTCTTCATTCCTCTGAGACACATCTGCAACACACAAAATTATTAAGTTGTTTACGTTTGTTGGTTCCTTTGATCACAGGATAGATTACACATGCTCCAGACCCCCAGTCCCATTACACACACGTTGTTAAGGTCTATGATTTTTTTCAGCATTTCCATTTTTAGCGCCATTAGGTCCCATAGGTGGGTATCGGGGACTGCTGCAATAATCTAAATTGGATTTCCTTTCCGCAAGGCTGCACGTTTCATCCCCTTCTCCGAATCAGATCTCCCTGGGTGTCTGACTATCTATTAATCCTGCCCGCCCAGGTCATTTATTTTGCCCTGGCCCCTGGAGAGGAAACCCTGCCAGCCCTCCCTGGATGGATTCAACAAAGCAACATGGCAACGCAGGTTGCTGCTGTTTACTTCCTGTCCCCTGTTGAACCTCTCCTGAGTCCATGATTAAACAGTACGGTAGTCTTAGTAACAGGCTCAAAATATAAACAAACCTTAAGGCTCACTCAAGCACAGTTGGATTCATTATTTGTCAATGATTTGTCATGTGTCTAACATCATCTGTCATGTTTCTATGTCAGATTTGAGGGCTATGAAAATAAATCTTAAAACAATGATATAAACATTCCCATAAACTATTGATCTTATGCCAATATCTAGTTAGGGGATTTAAGGCATGTCTATCAGATGAGTAGAGGAACAAGAGGTCTCCTAGCTTCTAGGAGCTAGTTAGTAAATACTTATGATTACTTTTGCTCACTGTATTGAGGCTGTGTGTCCTTAATCAGGAAAATTAAATCAGTTCAATTCAATCAGGTTGACTCTTCATGACAACATTACCCTTCATGTTGAACTGAGTGGGTTATACAACATGTTGCAGCATTAGCCACAAGATAGCAGTAGGAAGGTAAAATATTTTGGGAAGTTTCGTATGTTGCTTATCCTGTTGGCATTCTCTGTCTTCCTTGGAAGAACCAACCTCAGGGGTGGTTGAGATGACATTGGTGGAGCCCCCTTTGTGGGTGCTGGAGATAGAAGGCTTATTTTGAGCTCCAGGCAGCATCCTTCCTATTGGTCCATGCCAGCTAAGCACCATCAGAGACAGAGCACATGCTAATTGATCCTGCTAATCATTTTATCCCACTCTGGTATATCTGTTTTGGAGGAATTTGGGCCAGCCATCAGTGTCACATCAAAAGTTGCGTTTGAAATGGGTATAACTGCTAAATTATCTCTCTTCAGCAGGAATTGTCTTGTAATTAAAAAAAACATCTTGTCCTTCAATTCATCTACATTGGTATGGTATTGTCAAAAGGTGTATTGGAGGCGAAGTCAGGTGCAGGAGAGCAGAGTATAATGAACAGGCGCACTTTTATTATAGTTCCAAAAACAAGAGTACTACATAAATCAAACTCGCTCAAAAAACGGAACATAAAAGTAAAGCGCGTAAACTAACACCACATAACATAAAACAATTACACACGAAACAAGTAGCTTAATTGGGGAAATGAAAACCAGGTGTGTATGGAAACAAGACAAGACAAATGGATATCTGAAAAATGGAGCGGCATGGCTAGAAAGCTGGTGACGTCGATCGCCAAATGCCACCCAAACAAGGAGAGGAGCCGACTTCGACGGAAGTCGTGACAGGTATGCACTATGTAGCCTGTGTATGCATATGACTTTGCTGTTGTGAAGGTCATTGTGAATGCAGTTATTGACTATATGATTTATTTATTTACTGCGGTTTTCATCATGACAACCTTGTGTCATTTCACAGTGTGAATGGAGAGGAGGCTAGATTTCTCCCCAAATCATCCAATAAGGCATGCAAAAATGGTTTCATTTGAATAGTGTCAGGTCAGGTTATACTGTACGCTGGTCCATAAGTCTCTCACAGTCACTTTGTGTCTTCTCAACTTGATCAGTGGAACTTTAGTTGCTGTCTTGCTACTGTGACACAAGAATAAAGAGGGACAGGGTGTCTTCTCACTGAATGGTATGCAATAGTGACAATGTGTGTGGTCAGTGTGTGTGTGATTCTGTGTTGGAGAGGTGATCATCACCAACTGTTAAAAAAACATGGCACTCTCCGCATGGCAACGGGGTAGCATAGCAACCAGTTGCTAGGGACTGGGGCTAAGGCGAGCCCCCCCGTGGTGTTGACGTGAGTCTCTGGCAAGTGAACCGTTAAAAGGAGGAATTCCCCTGTGACAGTGGGCTATCGCATGCCACTAACCTGTTGCCATGGTGACCAGCATGTGGAGGTTGACGGTTCAGACGACGGGGACCATTAGCTTCAGTGGAAGAGGGTCCTGGAGGGGGGCAGGATGTGGGCGTCTGTCTCATTGAAGGGCGAGATGCCAACACACACAAGTGAGGGTGTGGTAATTGTGACACCCTTTCTAGGTACCACCCAGTCTCCATTGGCACGTCTGACTTCACACTGATAACAATTATTGTGCAAATGTCAGGACAGCAGCCAGGTGGATTTGGGTTTATTTTTCTTGTTTAAGTTTTGACTACAGTCAGTGGTAGGAGGGTAAGAGGACAATTGTCATCACTATATCGGAACAGGAGGAGAGAAGCGGTGACCCTTTGCTGGCCTCCACTGGCTTGAAGAGGAACAGGTGCCGAAAACCTCTCCACCAAATTCAACCAACCGTATGTGAGTCAGTCAGGTACATGAAAGGCTTTTACAAGAGCCTTATCTGGGCATCAAGCTCCACATTGAAACATGGGGTTCTGTTTGAGAGGGAAAATCATGGATGGAGCTATTTTTTGATTGTGTAGAGAGATCATAAAACTAAAAGAAACATTGATTACCTTACTGGGGAAGAATGTTTCTTTTGGCCGGTGTGCAGGTAATTGATTTAGTTGTGAACGAATTGCCTCTTCAGAGGAAGAGAAAGGACTGCATGAGGCCTCTATCAGCGCAGTAGAGTGATGACCTGACCTGGCAAAACAAAACAATAGGTGCCAAATTTAGCTCCACACCACACCTCTAAATATCTACAGTATCTACATACTGGATCTCTAACTGGATCGGTGCCTAGCACCGGGTCAATCCAGGCGGGTGTTTTTACATAAGAACCTTTGCAGCTGGTAACCCAGACTCTGCGGTACAATGCAACACGCCTGGTACTCCAAAGTATCTTGGGAATGTGCGATGTTAAAAATAGTTGGTACTTGATGCAAAGCGGAACATTTCTGCCCTATAAAAAGATCCCACAGAGAATATGTGAAAGATGCAGGCAATGGCAGATAGCCATTCTAGCATGGCTTTCTCTGTCATCACAATGTGTGTGTGGGATATCTAAGAAGGGAGTGGTTAATAGAGAGATGGATTAGTAGAGAGGTGTGTGTGTGTGTGTGTGTGTGTGTGTGTGTGTGTGTGTGTGTGTGTGTGTGTGTGTGTGTGTGATTGCTTTGCCTAAATGAGCCCAGATTGTAGATCAGAGGAAAATATTATGTTTTCATAACCTCAATATTGTAAAAACTATCTTAATTTTGACTTTAGGGGACAGAGAGTACCATTGTGTGTGAATTAACTATACTGTAATATCTATAAAGTATTATAACAGTCTATGAATTATTATTAACTGTTATTAACTATTTACAGACCCTTTATAAACCCTTTATAAAGGCTTCTTTAAAATAAGTGTTAACTCTTTTTTTCTTTTTGTAACGCTAGAGGAATTAACAAATGTATATATTTGAAATATTTTTTAATACAATTGAAAGTTTTGTAACAATTTCTGTAGTATCTTGTTATGAACCATAAATGTTAGTTAAGTTAAGACTCATTTTTGATGATATATTCACTGGTTAGGAATGTCGGTCTACATGAAGTCCACTGAGGTTTAAGAACGGTTAAATCAGCACACTGAACAAAAGATGAGTAATAATACATAGTTGAACCTAACAGGTTAACCCCAGATTTTCACTCTATTCAATATGTGTGATTTCTGATAAATGTCTTAAATCAAATGAGTTTACCATATAACAATGAGCCATGTATCACCAATATTTTGTAAAATAAGATTACAAAACGTAGGAAAGCATTGTGACATGTACTGTATGGAGAACATTCCTTTTCAAGGCTGTTACTAGCTGTTGTAAACTCTCAAAAGGCTTTATGTTACTTTGTTTGAGAAACAGACAATTGAGAAAGAGTCTTTCTAAAGACACTGAGGGATCCAGTCACTGGAAATGAGGACATAACCTCAGTGGCCTCTGCAGGCTTCTATAGCATGTTGCTGGGTCAGGGGTTTGAACAATGGAGCTAGGAATTCTTTAGGTTTGGTCAGGTATAAAAGAAAGGGTTAAACCAGGTAGGAATCAGTTCAGGAGCAGCAACCAGCAGCACAGTGAGCAAACATGTCCACCAGCATGAACATGGGCAGGGTAAGTTTAAAACCAAAATATATACTTTAATTTTCATAGATTGTTATGCAAAGACCTCTAGTGTTCACGCACCCCCAACTACAACATTAAAGTTATTTAAAGTTCCTACATTTCTCAAAAATGTTTGTTTCATAAAATATTTTAGTTAATAGAAATTATCCCTTTTTATTTTCAGATCGTCTTCTACGAGGACAGGAACTTCCAGGGTCGTTCCTATGAGTGCAGCAGCGACTGCGCTGACATGTCCTCCTACCTGAGCAGGTGCCACTCCTGTAGGGTTCAGAGCGGCTGCTTCATGGTCTACGACCGCAACAACTACATGGGAAACCAGTACTTCATGAGGAGGGGAGAGTACTCTGACTTCCAGAGTATGATGGGAATGACTGATATCAGGTCCTGCCGCACGATCCCAATGGTAGGCCATATGATATTTAGTCTGCTGTTAACAGCCCTGCTCGAAGTAGCTATGTGAAGTCCATAACCACACAAATCATATTGGCTCGATGACGCTTTTCAACAGTCTGATGTATTCAGTAATTCATTCAACATATTCTTATTTCCTCCTAACAGCACAGAGGATCCTACAGAATGAGGATCTACGAGAGAGATAACTTCGGAGGTCAGATGCACGAGATGATGGACGACTGTGACTCCATCATGGACCGTTACCGTATGTCCGACTGCCAGTCCTGCAACGTGATGGATGGCCACTGGCTGATGTACGAGCAGCCCCACTTCAGAGGCAGGATGATGTACATGAGGCCCGGAGAGTACAGGAACTTCAGGGATATGGGCATGAGTGGCATGAGGTTCATGAGCATGAGGCGTATCACTGATATGTGCTAGATATGTTATGTTGACCAAATAAAAGTGATTGGTAATCCGTAACAATTGAGTGTGCTACATCATTTCAATATTTGGTGTTTTGTGTTTCCATCTGTATGTATGATATAATATAGGCCAATTATATATACTACCGGTCAAAAGTTTTAGAACACCTACTCATTCAAGGGTTTTTCTTATTTTTACTATTTTCTACATTGTAGAATAATAGTGGAGACATCAAAACTATGAAATAACACATACAGAAACCAAAAAAGTGTTAAACAAATCAAAATATATTTTATATTTGAGATTCTTCAAATAGAAACCCTTTCCATTGATGACAGCTTTGCACACTCTTGGCATTCTCTCAACCAGCTTCACCTGGAATGCTTTTCCAACAGTCTTGAAGGAGTTCCCACATATGCTGAGCACTTGTTGGCTGCTTTTCCTTCACTCTGCGGTCCGACTCATCCCAAACCATCTCAATCTGGTTGAGGTCGGGGGATTGTGGAGGCCAGGTCATCTGATGCAGCCCTCCATCACTCTTCTTCTTGGTAAAATTGCCCTTACACAGCCTGGAGGTGTGTTGGGTCATTGTCCTGTTGAAAAACAAATGATAGTCCCACTAAGCCCAAACCGTATCTGGCGTATCTCTGCAGAATGCTGTGGTAGCCATGCTGGTTAAGTGTGCCTTTAATTCTAAATAAATCACAGACAGTGTCATCAGCAAAGCACCCCCACACCATAACACCTCCTCCTCCATGCTTTACGGTGGGAAATACACATGCGGAGATAATCCATTCACCCACACCGCGTCTCACAAAGACACGACGGTTGGAACCAAAAATATCAAATTTGGACTCTAGACCAAAGAACAAATTTCCACCGATCTAAGGTCCATTGCTCGTGTTTCTTGGCCCAAGCAAGTCTCTTCTTCTTATCGGTGTCCTTTAGTAGTGGTTTCTTTGCAGCAATTCGACAATGAAGGCTTGATTCACACAGTCTCCTCTGAACTAGAATAAAGACCTCCTCCATTCCTGCCATTATTGAAAGAGATCGTGATACCTTACATCTCAAAATAGGGCTACTTAATGTTAGATCCCTCACTTCCAAGGCAGTTATAGTCAATTAACTAATCACTGATCATAATCTTGATGTGATTGGCCTGACTGAAACATGGCTTAAGCCTGATGAATTTACTGTGTTAAATGAGGCCTCACCTCCTGGTTACACTAGTGACTATATCCCCTGCGCATCCTGCAAAGGCGGAGGTGTTGCTAACAATTACGATAGCAAATTTCAATTTACAAAAAAACCCGACGTTTTTGTCTTTTGAGCTTCTAGTCATGAAATCTATGCAGCCTACTCAATCACTTTCTATAGCTACTGTTTACAGGCCTCCTGGGCTATATACAGCGTTCCTTACTGAGTTCCCTGAATTCCTATCGGACCTTGTAGTCATAGCAGATAATATTCAAATTTTTGGTGACTTTAATATTCACATGGAAAAGTCCACAGACCCACTCCAAAAGGCTTTCGGAGCCATCATCGACTCAGTGGGTTTTGTCCAACATGTCTCCGGACCTACTCACTGCCACAGTTATACTCTGGACCTAGTTTTGTCCCATGGAATAAATGTTGTGGATCTTAATGTTTTTCCTCATAATCCTGGACTATCGGACCACCATTTTATTACGTTTGCAATCGCAACAAATAATCTGCTCAGACCCTAACCAAGGAGCATCAAAAGTCATGCTATAAATTCTCAGACAACCCAAAGATTCCTTGATGCCCTTCCAGACTCCCTCTGCCTACCCAAGGATGTCAGAGGACAAAAATCAGTTAACCACCTAACTGAGGAACTCAATTTAACCTTGCGTAATACCCTAGATGCTGTTGGACCCCTAAAAACTAAAAACATTTGTCATAAGAAACTAGCTTCCTGGTATACAGAAAATAGCTGGAGGCAGGGCTTTCTCCTATAGAACTCCATTTTTATGGAATGGTCTGCCTACTCATGTGAGAGACACAGACTCAGTCTCAACCTTTAAGTCTTTATTGAAGACTCATCTCTTCAGTAGGTCCTATGATTGAGTGTAGTCTGGCCCAGGAGTGTGAAGGTGAACGGAAAGGCACTGGAGCAACGAACCGCCCTTGCTGTCTCTGCCTAGCCGGTTCGCCTCTCTCCACTGGGATTCTCTGCTTCTAACCCTATTACAGGGGCCGAGTCACTGGCTTACTGGTGCTCTTCCATGCCGTCCCTAGGAGTGGTGCGTCACTTGAGTGGGTTGAGTCACTGACGTGGTCTTCCTGTCTACATATACTGAAGTGTATGCATCTCCAATCTAAAATTAAATCTAGAATCGGCTTCCTATTTCGCAACAAAGCATCCTTCACTCATGCTGCCAAACATACCCTCGTAAAAGTGACAATCCTACCGATCCTCGACTTCGGCGGTTATTTACAAAATAGCCTCCAACACTCTACTCAACAAATTGGATGCAGTCTATCACAGTGCCATCCGTTTTGTCACCAAAGCCCCATATACTACCCACCACTGCGACCTGTACGCTCTCGTTGGCTGGCCCTCGCTTGATACTCGTCGTCAAACCCACTGGCTCCAGGTCATCTACAAGTCTCTGCCAGGTAAAGCCCCGCCTTACCTCAGCTCACTGGTCACCATGCAGCACCCACCCGTAGCACGCGCTCCAGCAGGTATATCTCACTGGTCACCCCCAAAGCCAATTCTTCCTTCGGCTGCCTTTCCTTCCAGTTCTCTGCTGCCAATGACTGGAACGAACTGCAAAAATCTCTGAAGCTGGAGACTCTTACCTCCCTCACTAGCTTTAAGCACCAGCTGTCAGAGCAGCTCACAGATTACTGCACCTGTACATAGCTCATCTGTAAATAGCCCATCCAATCTACCTCATCCCCATACTGTATTTATTTTCCTCCTTTTGCACCCCAGTATCTCTACTTGCACATTCATCTTCTGCACATCTACCATTCCAGTGTTTAATTGCTATATTGTAATTACTTCGCCACCATGGCCTATTTTTTGCCTTACCTCTCTTATCCTACCTCATTTGCACATGTTGTATATAGATTTGTCTACTGTATTATTGACTGTATGTTTGTTTATTCCATGTGTAACTCTGTGTTGTTGTATGTGTCGAACTGCTTTGCTTTATCTTGGCCAGGTCGCAGTTGCAAATGAGACCTTGTTCTCAATTAGCCTACCTGGTTAAATAAAGGTGAAATAAAATTTAAAAAACTCACTGTAGTGTACATCACTTTGGATAAAAGTGTCTGCTAAATGGCATTTTATTATTAATATTAAAATATGTAACATTAGTGTGATTTCTATGACGCTCATGTTGTAAGTCATAGGATGATAATTTTCATGGAAAACATCCCCCTCTGAATGTTTTCAACATAATCCTTATGAAAGCCTTTGTTTGTGGTTGCACTACTAATTTCATATTTTAGATGATCTTTTTACATTTCATGAAGACTTCCAAAAGCTCTCATTGGCAATTTCATTGTTTTTGTGTTCACATACAAAACACAAGGAGATGAGTTGATATCACCATCGTGAATCTGATTGTGGGTCCAAAGCAGCAATATGATGATGTTTAATGGCCTCGCCTCATTGGAAAAATGTGTACTTCTTCTCAGTCCAAGTAAAAAAAAAGCATTTAATGAATTTAGCTTATTTCAATCCACAAAAATGTGCGTGTTAGGTAGATAACCTAAAAAAATGGGTGGAATATCAAGCTTTTGCTGCATCGATATCAGGCACACCATTAAGCCAAAAAGTATCTCTGATAAGACGGAAACGCAGAAGCTCAACAGGATTCAGAGCAGTCTTCCGGGATTTTTACATAGTAAAAACGTATCACCCCAACCAAAATGCTATTGTCACTGACAAATATGAAGTATTCTTGTACACATTTTACAATGGCTTTCCCATTGAGCTTACATATTACAGTAAAGGTGTGTGAAATATCTATCGTTTTAAGAGTAAATTGAAAATCCATTATTGTGTACTCTTTACTTTTTAATGACTGGCTCAACAACTGTTCCCTTGGCAAGTAGTCTGGGTAGCCATTTGAGGTCTCCTTGGGAAGCACTTAATTTACTCACCTGTTGCCATTTCAAACTTGGGCTCTTGAGTGGCACAGTGATCTAAGACATTCCATCTCAGTGTAAGAGGTATCACTGCAATACCTAGTTCAAATCCAGGCTGCATCACATCTGGCTGTGAATGGGAGTCCTATAGGGCAGTGCACAATTGGCCCAGTGTTGTCTGGGTTAGGCCATCACTGTAAATAAGAATTTGTTCTTAACGGACTTTCCTAGTTAAATAAAAAAACAGTGGAACGACTCCGAGCAATTTTCCCCCCATAATTTTCAAACATTAACCTATTCAAACGCAATGTGCCCTTTATAAGTGTAAATTGTAAGTTGTATACCAGCTACAGACTTCCTTGTTTGACTTGCATACATCACTAAGGTACCTCCAGTGAAAACACCATTCAGCATCATCCCCACCTGCATCAATATGCATTGGAAAAACCATCAGAAGTTAAATAATATTTTCTTGACCTTAAAAAGCACTCAAAAAGCATCAAGAGAACTCCATACGTGGTGTGTGAAATGTGAATGTGAAATAACATCAATTGCACTTTGCACAACAACCATCACGATTACATGACAATGCAAAATAGTATTCAGTGATTTTTAAATGTTTTAAAATATATTTTTAACACTTATAGTGATGTATAGGCAATATTGAATTCAGTCCACCCAGTAATAAATTAAATGTAATTGAGAGCCATAAACCAACCAGTGCTCCCGCACATTGGTTAACCGGGCTATCTGCATTGTGTCCCGCCACCCACCAACCCCTCTTTTACACTACTGCTACTCTCTGTTCATCATATATGCAGTCACTTTAACCATATCTACATGTACATACTACCTCAATCAGCCTGACTAACCGGTGTCTGTATGTAGCCTCGCTACTTTTATAGCCTCGCTATGTATATAGCCTGTCTTTTTACTGTTATTTTATTTCTTTACTTACCTATTGTTCACCTAATACCTTTTTTTGCACTATTGGTTAGAGCCTGTAAGTAAGCATTTCACTGTAAGGTCTACACCTGTTGTATTCGGCACACGTGACAAATAAACGTTGATTTGAAATGTACACCCAAGAGTGCCCGGTTGTTAGCCAGTGCAGCACTGCCCTCTAGTGGTTAAATGGCCTCCTGACAAATGTTTAAAATGTAGAAGACCACTTCTCTTTTTAAAAAAGCCCATTTTAACATACTTTATAGACAAACCAGGAAGAATACATTACAATGCATTTGGTACATTTAATAGTCCATTACATACAGGCCAAACAGCATGAGAAGCACTGTGGATAGTATGCTGCTTCTGCTATACTAGACCTTTATTCAACAGCATTATCTGCTCTATAGTCTTCATACTGAGGCAACTCCTCTTTTTATTGAACACATCTCCAGCTTTGGTGAATATGCGTTCGCATGGCACAGACGAGGCGGGAACGCTGAGGTATTTCCGAGCCAGCTGGAACAGGTGCGGGTACACCTTGGAGTGCTTCTCCCAGTAGTGCATGGGGTTCTCCACTCGGTTCAGGTACGGGTCACTGAGGTAGTGTTGTACCTCCACCGCTGCATCTGCCGTGCTGCTCTGAACACTCTGTGTCTCGCCCACTTTACTGTCAAACATCTCCCACAGACCCCCATCGTGGGACTTAGATGGAGATGTTGCCATGGAGACGGAAGCGGTTTCCATTGCCCAGGAGGAAGTCTGGGGTGATGTTGGGGAGGGCGTCGTCGACCCAGTGGTGGACGGCGGCAGAGTGTTGTCCTTGTCCGGATTTATCCGGATTAACGAGGCGCACTCGGAGGTGAGGAGCTTCACCGCCTCCTGAGCGTAGCCCTGGTTCCCGAAGGCCAACATTTTGAAGCGTGGGTCTAGGAGAGCAGAGAGAGCCAGGATTGGCTCGGTCTCCACCATACTGCAGCTCGTCTGAAGCTCCCTCTGCAGGTTAGACGCCAGCTGTGTAGCCGTAGGGTGTATGATGGCACCGTGCTTCTTCTCAAGGGTTATCTTCAGCATCCGGACAAGAGGAATGACCTTGGAGGCCGAGACGCGTTTCTCTGAGGCGAGCTCGGCTGTGGCCTGGTTGAAGGAACCCAGCACTCCGAGACACTGGTGGATGACCTCATAGTCAGCAGATCCCAGAGGGATGATGTCCGTGTCCAGGGTACTGAGAGCAGCAGCCACAGACTCCCTCTGGTCAAAGATGCGTTCCAGCATAGAAAAGCTACTGTTCCATCTCGAGTCAACTTCCTGGATCAGCTTCTGCTCCGGCCTGCCTAGCTGCCCCTGCACCTCGGCTAACCTCATCTCTGCGTTCTGATTCAACTTGAAGAAAGCCACGATAGCCCGCGCTTGAGAGCGGATGTCCTGCAGCTCCAAAGTAGCCTCCATGGACCTCTTAATCACAAGGTTCAGGACGTGTGCAAAAGAAGGCAACTGGAGGATTCCTAGTTTCTGAACCGTGGCTACCATATTTTCGCTGTTCTCTGTGACAAATGCTGCGACCCTGCTGTGGAGGCCCCAGCTCGCCACCAGTTGGTTTTTGGCCTCCTCAATGTGGATCACTTTGTGGTTTTCAGGCAGCTTAGAAATCCCAAGGAGGAAAGTGGATAACTGGGCATTTTCTGCTACCAAATGCCCTGTCACTGAAATGTAACTGTGCTTGTCGATAGATGTCCACATGTCCGAAGTCAGGCTGACAAAGTCAGAAATTACCATTTGAGATACAACATTATCATTGATGAACTCACACCGAGACCCCACCATTTTCTTCAGCGCTTGCTTGTTTGGAAGATTGTAGCTTGGATCTAGCTTTTGTACGAAAGCAGCGAATCCCTCTTCCTCGACTACTGAAAATGGCTGGGTGTCTTTAACCAACATGTTGACTAGAGCATCATCCAGGTCCTCTTGTCTGGTGGTCCTGACTGTGAAATAAAACAGTATAATCAATTCAAGTTGAATTAGATGTACAATGAATGGCAATCTAAATATAATAATTGATTGAAACTGGATGAAAACCATCTATCCTAAAGGAAACATACCTTGGATGTGGTGTCCAGCAGCAGCATTGTTTGTAAACATTGAGTTTAGTCCTGTAGTACCAGAGAACGATGAGTGGACTCCAGCACTACTAATTATTGAGTTAGAGAACGAGTGGACTCCAGATGTTGAGTTGCTTGTGCTTGAGTGGGCTCCAGATGTTGAGTTGCTGTACCAGGCCTCGCTTGGGTGCCTTGATCGTAGGTGCCTTAACATGGCTGAGGTGTTTTTGTTGAAGCTTAGCCGTTGTGAACAGAGGGCGCACTGAACCTTATTAGGTGTCACTAGAGTGAAGTGGTCCCACACCAGTGAGAAGGCTCTCTTAAACTCAGTCATCGTCTGACCTGCAAAATAAAAAAATAAACAACTTCCATCAATCATCTTGCCGCAGCAATGTAGTAAACAGATCGAAATTATTTTGGTTGCTGATGGGAAACAACTGTTACTAGGTGTAAATAATTAGGCTTGTGTGAGCTACGTGTAACGTTATTAGAAAATGTGTAGTGGGCATGATTTACAATACGAAGGAAAAACAGGAAATCTAGCTAACGTTACATTTCTACTAATCTGAACAGCGCTTGTGTGTAGCTAGCTAGTTGGCTACATAAACCTCAAACAGGGCAGAAAATGAAATAAAAGGATCAGGATTGGAAGTCACAACGTTACACCTTCAGCTGACATGATGGGGTTCACACGTTCAGGTCTGTACTAGCCATAGAGATCCATTCTAATGCCATGGTGCTAGTAACTAGTTAACGTTAGCTAGCTGTGTGGGTATGTTGAGCAAGGCTTAGGTCTGTTGGACAAGTTAAATGTCGGACAAGTAGCTAGCGTTGTGTCTGTGTTTGGCATCGTCATTTTATTTTAAAACAACAGGAGTGCATGGTTGCAAATATTAACTTACCTTCTTTGATTATTCGTAGTTTAATGTAAAATATATAGTCATTGAGCGCTGTGTGCTTCTGAGCGCGCGATTTGATGATGTACGTCGCAGAATTACGTCACTTCCGAACCGCTTACTGCCAGCTGTTTTGACCGATTGAGTGGGTTCGTTCGAGTCTATGTCAAGTACCGATCGTCACCGCATTTCAAAGTGAGTTACATTATAGGATAATTGTCCCACTAGCGCCTTCATGTCGACTGCATTAACTTTACAGAAATCGTGTGATCAAAGGTCATTAAGTTTTGACTGCAGTTGACAGCAAGTTTCTGCAGTTGCTCTTCACCAACTTCATCCTGCAGCCATCGCCTGCTATATGGCAGGCTCTAGTGTGAACCAGTCATTACAGTGTTGTTTGACCCACCTGAATGTGACCAAAGACATGACTGAAACAGTAATTGATTGTACAATGAACACACATATGATTTCAGTTTGTGTGTGTAATATGGGGGTTTGAGCCATGTTTATTTCAGAATTGTAATGAAAACTTTCTTTATCAACACTTCCATGTTGATCTGAGCCTTGCTATTGGAAAACCACATTAGTGTCCAACTTTCGGATGTCACAGATGCACCTCCCCCCGACTTCACTCCTTGACTTGTTTTTCACCTTACTACTCAAATGTGTCTTTTCTGACATTAGCAAAAGTTGTTTCAAATCTTAGTTTAAAGTAGATTCATTTTCATTAATCTATTGACATCTATTGACAGTCTGTATTGTAAACTTTTGTCACAGTTAGTCTATGTGCTGGGACTGCTCAACCCAGACCCTATAGGCTAGGAATTCCACGATAATGGAATTAGGCTTTGACTAAGATTTTTCACTTTAAAATGTATTCCAAACAAAAAACATTGATTTCAAAGTTTAACAAACCATACAATTCTATGCACAAGGACTACTTTGAACAATTTACAAAGAACATTTCACAAAAGCACATTCACTGGAAGAAATGTGCAGATGCAAAGTTTGGTAAACAGAATTATGGTAAAATCTCCCTCATATCTTTTTTAAACATGGTCGCATAAAAAACTATCTCCTCTGAATTAAAATTCAAAGATGTCTGCAGAAAGAATGGGATGTCAGCTATGACATGACACCTTGAGTTTGAATACATTTAATTTGGTTATTGAATTACAGTAGGTGAAGTGGATTTACATCCGGTAATGGAATTAAGGTAACAGAATTACATCATGGGTCCCTGATCTGTACTATACAGAAATGCATTATTATGGAAAGGGAAATCTTAATGCTACAGCATGCAATGACATTCTAGATGATTCTGTGCTTCCAACTTTGTGGCAACAGTTTGGAGAAGGCCCTTTCCTGTTTCAGCATGACAATGCCCCCGTGCATAAAGCGAGGTCCATACAGAAATCGTTTGAAGAGATCGATGTGGAAGAACTTGACTGTCCTGCACAGAGCCCTGACTTAAACCCAATCGAAAACCTTTGGGATGAATTTTCGTGAAGAGGGCACAACAAAACCTATTCCCCATCAGGAGACTGAAAAGATTTGGCATGGATCCTCAGATCCTCAAAAGGTTCTACAGCTGCACCATCGTGAGCATCCTGACTGGTTGCATCACTGCCTGGTATGGCAACTGCTCGGCCTCCGACCGCAAGGCACTACAGAGGGTAGTGTGAAGGCCCTGTACATCACTGGGGCCAAGCTTCCTGCCATTCAGGACCTCTATACCAGGCCGTGTCAGAGGAAGGCCCTAAAAATTATCAAAGACTCCAGCCACCCTAGTCATAGACTGTTCTCTCTGCTACCGCACAGCAAGCGGTACCGGAGTGCCAAGTCTAGGTCCAAGAGGCTTCTAAACAGCTTCTACCCCCAAGCCGTAAGACTCCTGAACACCTAATCAAATGGCTACCCAGACTCTCTGTTGTTATCATCTATGAATGTCACTTTAATAACTCTACCCACATGTACATATTACCTCAACTAACCGGTACCCCCACACATTGTCTCGCTATTGTTATTTTACTGCTGCTCATTAATTACTTGTTACTTTTATTTCTTCTTCTTATCCGTATTTTTTAAAACTGCATTGTTTGTTAGGGGCTCGTAAGTAAGCATTTCACTGTAAGGTCTACACCTGTTGTATTCATTGCATGTGACTAATAAAATGTGGTTTGATTTGAAAGCTGACTGCGAGCCAGGCCTAATCGCCCAACATCAGTGCCCGACCTCACTAATGGTCTTGTGGCTGAATGGAAGCAATTCCCCGCAGCAATGTTCCAACATCTTGTGGAAAGCCTTCCCAGAAGACTGGAGGCTGTTATAGCACCAAAGGGCAGACCAACTCCATGTAAACACCCATGATTTTGGAATGAGATGTTCGATGAGCAAGTGTCCACATACATTTGGCCATGTAGTGTAGCTTTCATTTGACACCCAATTTGATATGCTCCTATGAACTTCACATGTTGGTGCTCACGGGTCCTTTTAGATGGACATGCCCTAAAGCTACGCCTTGTAAGGCCGATATATGATGGCTCCGTAGTCAACGTTACAGATTGGCTAATGGAAAACGCTGCCCTATATTTTTCTAATAACCTGGGCCGTTTCCCAAAAGCATCTTAAGGCTAAGTTCGGGAGGCAGCGCTCAGGATTCCCTCTGAGGACCAATCTCCCCCAACTTCACTGCGCTATCAAAATCATCATTTTTGATTGCATACTCTAATAACCTGAAATACGCCTACGCAGTGCTATTCCATACATAACTCACTTGAGCACAGTACACAACTCTTCAAACAAGGTTTTACCTATTAGAGTCAAGTGCTTCATTCTATATCTAGAGGACTCCTAATATCTCCAGGAGTGATAAGTATATTTCTTTTTTGTCTTTATCTGATGTGGTCTAGTACTGTCTTTTTGCTAGCTAAGGCCGTCTACTTTAAGTGCTGCCTGTCTTCCCATTGTCCTACTTGGTGTGTGAACTGCTGAATCCTCCACATAGAACACCCGTTCTGCCAGTCACATTCTGTTAAAGGTCCACAAAGCACACACATCCCTGGGTCGCTCGTCTTTTCAGTTCGCTGCAGCTAGCAACTGGAACGAGCTGCAACAAACACTCAAACTGGACAGTTTTATCTCAATTTATTCATTCAAAGACTCAATCATGGACACTCTCACTGACTGTTGTGGCTGCTTTGCGTGATGTATTGTTGTCTCTACCTTCTTGCCCTTTGTGCTGTTGTCTGTGCCCAATAATGTTTGTACCCTGTTTTGTGCTTCTACCATGTTGTGTTTCTACCATGTTGTTGTCATGTTGTGTTGCTACCATGCTGTGGTGTCATGTGTTGCTGTCATGCTATGTTGTTGTCTTAGGTCTCTCTTTATGTGTTGCGTTCTCTTGTCGTGGTGTGTGTTTTGTCCTATATTTTTATTTAATTGTATTTTTAATCCCAGCCCCCGTCCCCGCAGGAGGCCTTCTGTCTTTTGGTAGGCCGCCATTGTAAATAAGAATTTGTTCTTAACTGACTTGCCTAGTTAAATAGAAATAAAATAAATAAAAATCATCCTTTAACTCCCTCCTCTTTACGTTCTCTTCCT
Source organism: Salmo salar (assembly GCF_965601325.2). Classification (NCBI taxonomy): domain Eukaryota; kingdom Metazoa; phylum Chordata; class Actinopteri; order Salmoniformes; family Salmonidae; genus Salmo; species Salmo salar. Next base: position 67,640,056 of record NC_138293.1, on the reverse strand, counting down.
CTGTATCCGCTGCTAAAACCACTTTCTACCACTCTAATTTTCAAGCTTCTGCCTCTAACCCTAGGAAACTCTTTTCCACCTTCTCCTCCCACTTTAATCCTCCACCCCCTCCTCCCTCTCTGCGGATGACTTTGCCAACCACTTTGAAAGAAAGGTTGACGACATCCCCTACTCATTCACTCAGCCTATTGAGTCCCCTGGTCTCCCTCACACAGAACTATCCTATGCCTCGACCTCGTTCTCCCCCATCTCTCCAGATGACATCCTGCAACTAGTGAGGTCTGGCCCCCCGACAACCTTCCCACTCAACCCCATCTCCTCCTCCTTCCTCCAGACCATCTCTGGAGACCTTCTCACTTCCCTCATCAACTCATCCCTGACCCCTCTGACTTCAAAACGGCCCGTGTTGCTCCCTTCCTCAAGGAACCAACACTCGACTCATCTGACGTCAACAACTATAGACCACTATCCCTTCTTTCTTTTCTTTCCAAAACACTTGAGCATGCTGTCTCTGAGCAACTTTCTCGTTATCTCTCTCAGAACGATCTTCTTGGCCCTAACCAGTCAGGCTTCAAGACGGGTCACTCAACTGAGACTGCTCTTCTCTGTGTCATTAGGCTCTCCGCACTGCCAAAGCTGACTCTGTCCCCTCTGTTCTCATCCTCCTAGATCTATCCGCTGCCTTTGACACCGTGAACCATCAGAACATCCTCTCCACCATCTCAGGGCCAGGTGTCTTAGGCTCTGCACACTCTTGGATTGCATCCTACCTTGCAGGCCCCTCCTACCAGGTGATGTGGAGAGGATCTGTGTCTGCACTACGTACTCTCTCTCACTACTGTGTCCCACAGGGCTCGGTTCTAGGCCCTCTCCTCTTCTCTCTATACACCAAGTTACACGGCTCCGTCATATCCTCACATGTTCTGTCCTATCATTGCTATGTGGATAACACTCAACTACTTTTCTCCTTCCCCCCTTCTGACACCCAGGTGGCGACATGCATTTCTGCGTGCCTGGCAGATATCTCAACCTCGACAAGACGGAACTGCCCGCTCAAAGAACTCTCCATCATGGTTGACAACTCCACAGTGTTGCCCTCCCAGAGTGCAAAGAACCTTGGTGTGACCCTGGACAACCCTCTGTCGTTCTCTGCAAACATCAAAGCAGTGACCCGCTCCTGCAGGTTAATGCTCTACAACATCCGTAGAGTATGACCCTACCTCACACAGGAAGCGGTACAGGTCCTAATCCAGGCACTTGTCATCTCCCGTCTGGAATACTGCAACTTGCTGTTTGCTGGGCTCCCCGCGTGTGCCATTTAACCCCTGCAACTTATCCAGAACGCTGCAGCCCGCCTGGTGTTCAACCTTCCCAAGTTCTCTCATGTCACCCCACTCCTCCACACACTCCACTGGCTTCCAGTCGAAGCTCGCATCCACTACAAGATCATGGTGCTTACCTACAGAACAGCATGAGGAACTGCCCCTCCCTACCTTCAGGCTATGCTCAAACCCCACACCCTAACCTGAGCACTCCGTTCCGCCACCTCAGGTCTCTTGCAATTCCCGCTTAGCCCACTCCAAGCTCTTCTCTGTCCTGGCACCCCAATGGTGGAACCAGCTTCCCCCTGAAGCTAGGATCATCAAATGTATTTATAAAGCCCTTCTTACATCAGCTGATATCTCAAAGTGCAGTACAGAAACCCAGCCTAAAACCCCAAACAGCAAGCAATACAGGTGTAGAAGCACTGTGGCTAGGAAAAACTCCCTAGAAAGGCCAGAAAATAGGAAGAAACCTAGAGAGGAACCAGGCTATGAGGGGTGGCCAGTCCTCTTCTGGCTGTGCCGGGTAGAGATTATAACAGAACATGGCCAAAATGTTCATAGATGACCAGCAGGGTCAAATAATAATAATCACAGTGGTTGTCGAGGGTGCAACAGGTCAGCACCTCAAAAGTAAATGTCAGTTGGCTTTTCATAGCCGATCATTCAGAGTATCTCTACCGCTCCTGCTGTCTCTAGAGAGTTGAAAACAGCAGGTCTGGGACAGGTAGCACGTCCGGTGAACGGGTCAGGGTTCCATAGCCGCAGGGGGGGGGGGGGGGGGGGGGGAAGACGAGAGAGAGAGAGAGAGAGAGAGAGACCCCCCCGGACATGGCCAAACAGGCAGGATATAACCCCACCCACTTTGCCAAAGCACAGCCCCCACACCACTAGAGGGATATCTTCAACCACCAACTTACCATCCTGAGACAAGGCCGAGTATGGCCCACAAAGATCTCCACCACGGCACAACCCAAGGGGGGGCACCAACCCAGACAGGAAGATCACGTCAGTGACTCAACCCACTCAAGTGACGCACCCCTCCTAGGGACGGCATGGAAGAGCACCAGTAAGCCAGTGACTCAGCCCCTGTAATAGGGTTAGAGGCAGAGAATCCACCTTCACACTCCTGGGCCAGATTACACTCAATCATAGGACCTACTGAAGAGATGAGTCCTCAATAAACACTTAAAGGTTGAGACCGTGTCTGCGTCTCTCACATGGGTAGGCAGACCATTCCATAAAAATTGAGCTCTATAGGAGAAAGCCCTGCCTCCAGCTTTTGCGTAGGAATTCTAGGGACAGTTAGTAGGCCTGCGTCTTGTGACCGTAGCGTACGTGTAGGTATGTACGGCAGGAACACATCGGAAAGATAGGTAGGAGCAAGCCCATGTAATGCTTTGTAGGTTAGCAGTAAAACCTTGAAATCAGCCCTTGCCTTAACAGGAAGCCAGTGTAGAGAGGCTAGCACTGGAGTAATATGATCAAATTTTTTGGTTCTAGTCAAGATTCTAGCAGCTGTGTTTAGCACTAACTGAAGTTTATTTAGTGCTTTATGCGGGTTGCCGGAAAGTAAAGCATTGCAGTAGTCTAACCTAGAAGTGACAAAAGCATGGATGAATTTTTCTGCATCATTTTTGGACAGAAAGTTTCTGATTTTTGCAATGTTACGTAGATGGAAAAAGCTGTCCTTGAAACAGTCTTGATATGTTCATCAAAAGAGAGATCAGGGTCCAGAGTAACACCGAGGTTCTTCACAGTTTTATGTGAGATGACTGTATAACCATCAAGATTAATTGTCAGATTCAACAGAAGATCTCTTTGTTTCTTGGGACCTAGAACAAGCCTCTCTGTTTTGTCTGATTAAAAGTAGAACATTTGCAGCCATCCACTTTCTTATGTCTGAAACACAGGCTTCCAGCGAGGGCAATTTTGGGGCTTCACCATGTTTCATCGAAATGTAGAGCTGTGTGTCATCCGCATAGCAGTGAAAGTTAACATTATGTTTCTGAATGACATCACCAAGAGGTAAAATATATAGTGAAAACAATAGTGGTCCTAAAACGGAACCTTGAGGAACACCGAAATTTAAAGTTGATTTGTCAGAGGACAAACCATCCACAGAGACAGACTGATATCTTTCCGACAGATCAAATCAAATCAAATGTATTTATATAGCCCTTCTTACATCAGCTGATATCTGATATCTTTCCGACAGATAAGATCTAAACCATGCCAGAACTTGTCCGTGTAGTCCAATTTGGGTTTCCAATCTCTCCAAAAGAAGGACATCAGAGTCCCTACCCATCTTCCGAAAACATCTGAAACCCTACCTCTTCAAACAGTATCTTAAATAACCTCGACCCTCCCCCCCCCAGTTTTTTAATAAAAAAAAATATTAAACAGCACTTTTACTTGACCCCGCCCCCTTCTAGCTCTCTACTGATAGCTACATTATTGAGGAAAAATGTACTTTCTATGCCTGTGCTGTGATATGTGGTTGTCCTTCCTAGCTATCTTAAGATGAATGCACTAACTGTTAGTTGCTCTGGATAAGAGCGTCTGCTGAATGACTAAAATGTAAGCACTTCCCTCTGGACAGTGGCCCTGCCAGCAGCCTACATTTACAATCACCTGCATCAGGGTCCTGGTAAGTTGGTAAACCTTGACTCTGGCTCACATTTTGCCCTCAAGGCCACAGCGATGGCTCACTAATGTATGCCAAGAATCTTGAAGTTGAAGTGTGTAGGCCTACTGAAAACAACACACAATGACGGCCTCCCAAGAGATTCACACAAAATAGTGCTTCATACAGACTCAAAGCAGGCACTGACAGAAATCACCAGTGAGACAAGTGTTTAGTGTCTATCTAACAATATTGCAATCAAATATGACTTTTTGCCATGTTCGCATATCAGCTGATTATTTTGTCAACATCAAGTTAGGGAAAAGCTAATCAGAATAACAAAACAGAATAACAATTTCCCTCCTTTGAAGTGGGTTTGTTCCAGTCTCATTAGACAGAGAAACATTATCCAAAATATAGTCACAATCTGGATGGACTCTTGTGAATTTCTGCCTCCACAAAAACATACTTATTATTTTCACACATTTGATATATTTTCCCTAGGAACATAAGTACACTTTTACTAACTTAAACTCAGTGCTTAATTTGTAAATTGGGAGGTGCAGGGACAAAAAGTGAGCCACAGAGGAGGGTGACCTGGGGGGCTCTGAGGTACCGGAACGCATGAAAAGAAAAATCACTTTTATAATAAAGCATTGCATGCATTATCATCGCCTTTGCATACTGGCATAGAGCAGTAGAGCAGAGAGAGGCGATTGCAGAAGTTACACACATGGCGAAATGTTTAGTGGCCTAGGGCCAGGGAAAGAATGGACTTTATAAACGCATTTCATACAATTCTACCTGATTTTAGATGACTGGAGACTTTAGCAGAATATTTTTTAATAGCTCACAAATGATCGAGATGACACGCTGTACTTTGACACTGACAAACTGAGAATCTGAAATCAATGGCAACGACCTTGTCTTGAATCCACCAATAGCCCAGGCCTAGGTGTGTGGAGACACACACACATATTGTACAAAATAAATTAGTCCTAAAAAAGCTTTCGTTTCACTGACTCATTCAATGATACGCAGCTCACTCACCGGCGATGGCCTATGCGCTCGTGCCAAAAGCTCATCTCTCTCTTGTTTTACTTTATAAAACAATGCTGTTTGCTCAATAGGTCTATTTGGAAGTTGATAACTTGCTAGTCTACAGAAAAAAATGGTCTTCTCTATACATCAGGATCTATGTTGTCCCGCGATTGTATTTGAAATATCGTGAAAAGCCTGTTATGGCTGACAGCAGTAATTCTATGACTTTGGCAGGGGTTCTGTAATAACTCCAGCACCCTTCCCGCGGCTATGCTTCTATAAGGAAATAAATTATTAAGTGCAAAGCTGGAGAGATGAGAGTTGCATGCTCATATCTATCAGAGCAGGGAAAGAGATAATAGAAAGTGACTCTCATTCTAGTTATGTGAGGCGCACTTCTCTCTCTCTTCACAGCAATGGCCAAGCGTTGGTCTATTTGGGCTACAACGTTGCGCAAACCATCCGGCTCAAATTAAGCACTGCTTAAGCTCAGTATAAAACATTGGTTAATAGGGCTTAATGGTTAGTTCATACATCAGTGAAAGCAAACAACAAAGCCACTTAGCCCTGTTGTTGTAGCTCCAGAGTTGACACACTCCCACATACTGATGTGTGACTTGTTGACTGTAAAGAGAAGAGTTGTAGATGTAACCCTACTCCATTTTTCATTTTGTTCTGGCAAAGCAGTGTAGGCAGACTTTGAGATGCAGCCTTACAACATGGGTCTGTGTTAAAAAAAACAACATGGTTCTGTGTTGTTCCAGATAAGCCCACTAGGTGGCAACAAGTGTAGTTCTACATTACAGTACTATGTCATTACATACTCCAACAAGAGTAGGGAACATATGTCCTTCAGTTACCACATGGGTAGGTTAGGTGGGGATTTCATAGTATTGCTGTCACACACTGTTTTATTGGAGCGTTGGTGACCTACAGTAGGAGGCGAGGCAAGGGTAGGGAGCCATTTATGACCTATTAGATCAGCTCTGAAAAAGATCTGATGAGAAAAGAGCTGATGAATACCAGTTAGTGGAAAAAAATATTGGAATTGGCCAGGGATAATATAGGGTATGTGCATAGTGATGGTCATTAGCATCCAAGGAAAGGAGGCCTCTCTAAAAAGCCCACTCACTTTGAATGTATTTATCCCTCTTCTGTCTGAAAGAGCCATAGCTTTTGTACTTGCATGCGGGCCCTGCTTGAGAAATTGTATGACCGGCGTGCTACTTGTCCATGTTTATTGAGTATGTTATCAACCTGGCAATATTCACCCAATGCCTTGTTTACAACTGGATTATTGTGGTATTACTAGGCTATGTATTATTATCCCAACTAAGTGCACACATTAATATTCTGTTCACACTCAACAGTTCACATTGCTTTCCAACTGGTGAGCTTCCCTCTATGTATGTTGGAATACACTTTCACAGTCTTATGGCAGGCATTTATGAGTATTGCTAAAGCCCTTGAAAAAGTTGCAAAAGCCACTAAGCTTTTAATGTCATATCATATCAATTTCCTTGACCTTCAAAAAAATAGGACCTCTGTTTATTATTCCCCTGTCAAGGCCCAGCCTCCATCCCCCTGCCCCGTGTCAGCTAAAGCAGAAAAGAACAGAGCGTATTGCACTGCCTGCCTCATAACGGGGAGATAAACAAACCATACAGCAGCAGAGAGAGCGGACAGAGAAGGGAGGACGACACGCTGCTTTTTAGCTGGAATTGTGAAGAGCGCTGAGATTAGCACGTCGTCGACTGTGTGACCCATTTCTATGCTGTTTCATGGGGATTTCTGTGCTACTCTTCTTTTCTGGAAAGATGACTCTGCAGAAGCTCTCATCAAGCATGAGTGATTAGCATTCGTGGGTGGCCGTCTGCTGCCATAGGAGCAATGTGTTCCTGCAGATAAGCTCCCCCTCTGACTGCTCCTCTCCCCTGCTTCCACACAGCCTCTCTGTGAAGCTCATGTGACAGGTGGGGGACGGCTAGTTTAAGTCTCCTGGCAGTGGTAGTGAGGGCTATATCAGGTGCTGGGACTTGAGCTATCTATCTCCACAGTGCAAGCTCTTATACACACACACACACACACACACTCATGAGGAGGGGATAAACAAAGAGTCACTGGCCCTCTGTCTGTCTGTCGGTCTGTTTGTGTTTTACAGAGGTAGGCTGAGCACCTTCATCAGTGTCTGTGTCAGCGATTGTAAGCATATGGCAACACACACCGGTCTACCCAGGAATCAAAGCTGTAGCACATGCTCTCACTGGCTGGGGAGACACTGACTGGAACTTCCCTGGCTGGAATCCTTAGTATGAGGGGAATGGGGTCAGTATATCGCACAAGTCAACAGTAAGGTGTGTGAGGCACTCGTCTAATGTGACGTGAAATCACTTGGCCACACAACGCTAAGCCGCTCCTTCCACTTCGTCCCGGAAACCTGCTAAGATGAGGCCTCAGTCCGTGTCAGGGTGCTCACGTTAACCCTGGAATGGCCTGACACGCTAAACCTGGAATGGAGGAAATGTGTGTGTCTGTGGTGGAGAGTGACTGATGACGATAATGTACCTACTGGGGGTGTTTTACATATCTATTCTTAAGCTTTGAGTGATATGCTACTACTGTGTTATATCACAAGTAACTGATGAGAATTTGTGAGATGTGTCAAACAGACAAGAATAAACAACCTTTCCTATAACAACTATGCTACTACCCTTCCTTGACTAAATCTGCACACAACCCAACCCCCTATTACTGAGTTCATCATCAGACAAAAAGGGAATACTTGACTGGTGAGGACACTGTTGTAAACCTATTTTATAAGACAGTGAAACCTCTTTCAGTTTCTGTATTGCTTTTGTCTCTGTGATTTAATTTCCTATTGAAGAGATTAGGTAGGTACAGCCTAGATTTAGATGGTCAGCTGTCTTTGTCTTTGGCTTAATCCAGACTTCTTGATGAAGCCTATTTCTACAGTGCCAGGATGGCAGGCTGCCAGGTAATTTTAGTCTGTTGCAACTTGACGTTAAGATGGATTCATTCGTTTTGCTGTAGTCATTATCTCCATTTGAATCCTACCCACTATTTCAAGTAGTTCACAGTGCAACATTATGTAATATTGCTAAAGATAATCACCACAGTCAACACCACAGATAAGCAGATAGCTCCTGCCCTGGGAGCAATTACCTCAGTAAAACAGTTATTATTATTATTAAGTTAATATACGTTTTTGATGACTCTTGTCCTCTGTTATCGTAATAATGACCTTACAGTAGGCATACGGTATAGCACAATATACAGGATAGCCTACTGTAAGTCCAACATTCTAAACCAAGAGCTGGCATCTAAAGCCTTGGCACATTGCCAGAATGCATTCATATCACACTTGGACCAAGATTCTTGTGACTTATTAGGCTACCTTGAATAGTAAGTTTGCAAGTACTACTGTACAGTATGTTTAGGCTACTACGCACCACAAACTAACAGCTTTCTAATTTCAAAGTAAACTTCATTAGAATGTTTTATTTTTTTAGCAAATGTTAACTAAGAAAATATACACTGAACAAAAATATAAATGCAACAGCAACAATTTCAAAATTTTTACTGAGTTACAGTTCATATGAGAAAGTCAGCCAATTAAAATGAATTAATTAGACCCTAATCTATGGATTTCACATGACTGGGAATACAGATATGCATCCGTTGGTCACAGATCTATTAAAAGAAATGGGCCTCGCAATGGGTCTCAGGATCTCATCACAGCATTTCTGTGCATTCAAATTGCCATCGATAAAATACAATTGTGTTCGTTGTCCGTAGTTTATGCCTGCCCATAACATAACCCCACCGCCACCATGGGGCACTCTGTTCACAACGTTGACATCAGCAAACTGCTCGCCCACATCACGCCATACATAGTCTGCGGTTGTGAGGCCGGTTGGACGTACTGCCAAATTCTCTAAAACGATGCTGGAGGCGGCTTATGGAAGAGAAATTAAAATGTAATTATCTGGCAACAGCTTTGGTGGACATTCCTGTAGTCAGCATGGCAATTGCACGCTCCCTCACAACTTGAGACAACTGCACATTTTAGAGTGGCCTTTTTATTGTCCCCAGCACAAGGTGCACCTGTGTAATGATCATACTGTTCAATCAGCTTGTTGATATGCCACACCTGTCAGGTGGTTAGATTATTTTAACAAAGGAGAAATGCTCACTAACATGGATGTAAACACATCTGTGTACAAAATATGAGAGAAAGCTTTTTGTTGTATGGAAAATAAACTTTTTGTGTGTATGGAAGCTTTCTGGTATTTTTTATTTCAGCTCATGAAACATGAGGCCAACACTTTACATGTTGCGTTTATATTTTTGTTCAGTGTACATTCAGGGGAACTCTAGCTTCACAACCTATAATAGTCTATGGTTGCAGGCAAAACACAAGATCGGAAATGTGTTTTTGGGGGTGGAGCCCATTGAGCTTTCACTGTGCGCTCGAGCAGTCTACCCGTTGTTGATACAGCGTTAATCCACATTGGGAGCGGACAGTTTGAAGACGTGCGACCAGAGACACGGTTTGAGGAATACTCGGATTAATGTCATTTATTTTTCGTCTGTCTATGAGCAAGACCACGACCAAGTAAATTATATTTGACGGATTTAAACAAGCACGTTTTACTAGTGAGAACTCGAGAACGACCTTCATTCAGGTTGAGGTGAAGAGACTTGTCAGCACACTTGTTGATTTGTTAAATCTTTTTTTGTATTATTAGCCAATAGTCCAATAGCCTATAGTTGAATTGAACATACAAAATCGAATGTATAAGCCAAATATGTAGACACCTTTTATATGTAGCCTATACTTATTTTTGTCTCATTTGGATTTTTGTAGTTTTTTGCCCGTTTTTTTTTTTCGAAATAATTCACATTCCCTGCAACCTACGATGTTCCCTTGTCCAGTTTATGTTTTTAAATAGCCTTCGTTCAGATTTGCACTATCCACTAGTTGGGACACAAAACCCACCTGTTGCGTTTCGCGACAAAACTCATAAAACAGACATGTCACAGCTTGAGGTCGACATGGCCGGACTGGGTTTCTCCACACTACCTGCTGGGTTTGACGCCAACTCCTGCTTCCCTGGCCGAATACCACCAAGGCGAAGGAGACACTCGGCAAACTCCAGGAGAAACTCGTACAGGTTGAGCAAAATAAATACCTTGGATTTGGAGCCTGAAGTTTACGATGATGCCCCTCTCTCCAAAACTCACTCCTGGTCTGCTGATGATATTTTAGCAGAAACAGCGGCAGAGGAGAAAAAGGTGGACTCATCAGTACCAGCCTCACCTGTCTCAAGCCCGGGAACGAGCACGTGCTCACCTGGTACCCAAGCGTCAGACCCCAAACCACCTCATGATACCTGGGACGCGCCACAGCCCAGCTCGCAAGCACAGAGCACAAGTTCAGATTCCGAGGAAGAAATCACTGACAAAAAGGTCATTTTATCTCGAGCTCCATTTGAAAGCAAACGGGAGCAAGAGGAAAAGGATGAAATTGAAACCAAAGCCGTGGCGACGTCACCTGATGGAAGGTTCCTCAAATTCAACATTGAAATTGGGAGAGGGTCGTTCAAGACGGTGTACAAAGGCCTGGATACGGAGACAACAGTAGAAGTGGCATGGTGTGAGCTACAGGTAAATCATTAATCTGCTATGTTTTGTGTACAAATGGGGAAACTCAAAAGAACACGCATCATTCCCTTAAAATCATATTTGGGCCACCGCAAAAAATTGTTTACAAAGGCTTTGGCTCAGCCAAGCAAAGTTCTCTCTACATTGTGGAGTGGGTAACATGTGTGCTGTCTCGCTTAATTTGCTGGGTGCTCTATATGTGACAATGAATTCAAATGAAATCCCAAGTTCAAGAACATTGGTAAACTGAGACACATCAAAACATAAAAAAAGAAGGACAAACATGAAAAAAGGACAAAAACACACCAGCTCATTTCACTTCTTTATTGCCGGGCAGGCTAGTGTGTTTAGGCAGTTATGCCTTCATCAGATCAAGAAGTGTGCCAAATCCATAGCTTTTTATACAAGTACTTAGGTGATAATTACAATTGTCCACACCTTCTCTCAACATTATCAGCCGCTCAGATAAGATGCCATACATGACTTCATTTATAATCTCTGTGCTAATTTGGTTTAGGCCTATCGGTTTTTATCTGCTGTTATTGAGAACCTGTGTGGACCTACTGAGTTTAAAGCTCTCAAAGTAATCATACAACTAGCCCTATAAAGGACACTGCGTTTCCACACATGGGTGTCTTACATACAGTGGGTTTTGATCAGAGGCGCTTGCTCTTGAAAATGCTTCGCTCCAGTGCATTGCTTCGCTTGAAATTTGCATGAAGTAGAGGAAAGCAAACATATTTTCTACCACTCCGCTAGCAGAGTTCTCGCCGCTCACCTTCCCACAATCCCCTGCACATTTCTCTGAGTACCCTCGTTGAAATTAATGGGGGCGGAACTTCTCCTGCTGAATTCGTTGTTGGTGAAAACAGCAGAAGTTCCACCCCATACGTTTTCAACGAGTACACACAGAGAAATGTGCGATGGATTGTGGGAAGGTGAGCGGCGAGAACCTTGCTCGTCGTGCGGAAGAAAAAGTTGAGTTGTGCTCTACTTTATGCAAATTTCAAGCGAAGCGAAGAGTTGGAGTGAAGTGTTGGAGCGAAGCGTTGCAGCGCAGCGTTGTTAAGAGGAGGCACCAACTCTGGTCAAAACCCAGTGCTAGGTGGTTACAATTTCGGAGGCCAAAAAAATAACTGGCGAAAGATTCTTAGTGGGGGTACTTCTTTCCCAAAATCATGTTACTGAGGGCAAATAAACAATCCATAACTCCTCGTCTGCATTGTATAATGTGTGAATATCTGTACTTCTTCAAACCGACACCTATAACTCGGCTGTGAAATAGATAGTGGTAGGAAGCGCGTCTTGCGAGCTGTCTACCACAGTGGAGTTATCAAGTGATTTGAAATGTGTCTTTCAAACCACTTGATAGTTGATAATTGCAGACAGAATACCCACATCATTTCATTGAAAGGATGTGGAAACAACATTGATTCAATCAGTGTGTGCCCAGTGGGTAGGAAACAGTTGCCCCACTTAGTTTTCATATTCAGATCACCTGCAGCCAGACATATGTGCACTACATTTGCCTGCACAAGGAAGCTGCCATCAGTTGAGGCTTCAGGAGTTGTGTAGTAAGGAAATGTTATGATGTCTGATAATCGAAAACAAACATTGTATGATTTTAGTTGCAATTTAAACAGTTATCCACAACTGAGTATCAACACTGACGTTGAAGCAATTGAAAAATGGAAAAATCAGTTATAGGCCTATTTTCAACTGGGAAGCATATTATAAGTGTCTTTACTTACTTGAACCCCTTCATGTGCTGTCACTGTTAATGCATATAAAGCCTATGACAAGGGGTGAGGTTGGAATGTTTTTCTATCATTGTTTCGCTGAATGCACACTAACAATTGACACAATTGTTCTGGGGCGGAGTGGAGGACTTGGCTGTCATTGTTAGCATACATATACCCCAAGGGATTTTAGTCCAGACCAGATGGGGGGTGAGAATGGTCTTAATGATCGTTTCTCGCTAATTGTCACAATCCCCATGACAAGTGGTATCCTAGCAGCTGTCCTATGACTAGGAAGTGTGGGTTATGGGGTAAAGTGGGAGGTTTGACAAATACAGATGAAACACAGCAAAAATTAAAACAAAGTCTACCCTTAACAGAACAGACTTGGTTTGCTTCTATGAAATCCCCTCCTTCTTGCGCCACTTTCCATGGCCATATAAAATCCATATCTCTTGGACTTTTCCTCTCTCTGAACTTCATGCTGTATGTGCTCGTGTAAGAGTAACTCAGTGCATGATATAGAGAAGATATCTGGTTTACCTATCCATGGCAAGGCTTGCTTGCATGTTAAAGCCTTCACTAATCAATCAAAACCTTTAGACACTCATTAAAATGACACAGTTAAAGAAGACTAGATATTGCTTAGGAGATCTTGTTCTCAAGAACATACACACATACAGCTGTGTTTCCTTTTTCAAAATGTCAAGATGTCAGTGGGAATCAGACCCATATTTTTGCAGTACACATCAAGTTCATATTTATTTTTTATTTAACCGTCATTTAACTAGGCAAGTCAGTTAAGAACAAATTATTATTTACAATGACGGCCTACCCCGGCCTCCCAATCACGGCCGGTTATGATACAGCCTGGAATTGAACCAGGGTCTGTAGTGATGCCTATAGCACTAAGATGCAGTGCCTTAGACCACAGCGCCACTCGGGAGCCATATTGAGTGACCTTTTACCATGGCCAATGATTCCTAGATACCGTTTCCATGTACTGTACTGAGGAAAAGCCCTTTTCATGCTGAGAGTACCAGTACATTCTGTAATCTATCTATGTGTGACCTCATAGTGGGAAAGCTGAACCTTGTGGTGGTGCTTGGGACAGAGAGATGAGTGGTAGTGTGACACTCAGGGCCTGACTGTCATCTTGCCTGGCCATTTCTCTTTTCATTGAGAGCCACTGGCGCCAGCCAGCACTCAACCAGAGCTGCTTCTCACACCCAAACTTGAGCAATACTAGTTTAGAACAGATACACAGCAAGCAACTTGTTATTTACATTTACATTTGTCATTTAGCAGACGCTCTTATCCAGAGCGACTTACAAATTGGTGCATTCACCTTATGATATCGAGTGGAACAACCACTTTACAATAGTGCATCTAAATCTTTTAAGGGGGGGGGGGGGGTTAGAAGGATTACTTTATCCTATCCTAGGTATTCCTTAAAGAGGTGGGGTTTCAGGTGTCTCCGGAAGGTGGTGATTGACTCCGCTGTCCTGGCGTCGTGAGGGAGCTTGTTCCACCATTGGGGTGCCAGAGCAGCGAACAGTTTTGACTGGGCTGAGCGGGAACTGTGCTTCCTCAGAGGTAGGGGGGCCAGCAGGCCAGAGGTGGATGAACGCAGTGCCCTTGTTTGGGTGTAGGGCCTGATCAGAGCCTGAAGGTATGGAGGTGCCGTTCCCTTCACAGCTCCGTAGGCAATCACCATGGTCTTGTAGCGGATGCAAGCTTCAACTGGAAGCCAGTGGAGAGAGCGGAGGAGCGGGGTGACGTGAGAGAACTTGGGAAGGTTGAACACCAGACGGGCTGCGGCGTTCTGGATGAGTTGTAGGGGTTTAATGGCACAGGCAGGGAGCCCAGCCAACAGCGAGTTGCAGTAATCCAGACGGGAGATGACAAGTGCCTGGATTAGGACCTGCGCCGCTTCCTGTGTGAGGCAGGGTCGTACTCTGCGAATGTTGTAGAGCATGAACCTACAGGATCGGGTCACCGCCTTGATGTTAGTGGAGAATGACAGGGTGTTGTCCAGGATCACGCCAAGGTTCTTAGCACTCTGGGAGGAGGACACAAGGGAGTTGTCAAACGTGATGGCGAGATCATGGAACGGGCAGTCCTTCCCCGGGAGGAAGAGCAGCTCCGTCTTGCCGAGGTTCAGCTTGAGGTGGTGATCCGTCATCCACACTGATATGTCTGACAGACATGCAGAGATGCGATTCGCCGCCTGGTTATCAGAAGGGGGAAAGGAGAAGATTAATTGTGTGTCGTCTGCATAGCAATGATAGGAGAGACCATGTGATGATATGACAGAGCCAAGTGACTTGGTGTATAGCGAGAATAGGAGAGGGCCTAGAACAGAGCCCTGGGGGACACCAGTGGTGAGAGCGCATGGTGCGGAGACAGATTCTCGCCACGCCACCTGGTAGGAGCGACCTGTCAGGTAGGACGCAATCCAAGCGTGGGCCGTGCCGGAGATGCCCAACTCGGAGAGGGTGGAGAGGAGGATCTGATGGTTCACAGTATCAAAGGCAGCAGATAGGTCTAGAAGGATGAGAGCAGAGGAGAGAGAGTCAGCTTTAGCAGTGCGGAGAGCCTCCGTGACACAGAGAAGAGCAGTCTCAGTTGAATGCCCAGTCTTGAAACCTGACTGATTAGGATCAAGAAGGTCATTCTGAGAGAGATAGCAGGAGAGCTGGCCAAGGACGGCACGTTCAAGAGTTTTGGAGAGAAAAGAAAGATGGGATACTGGTCTGTAGTTGTTGACATCGGAGGGATCGAGTGTAGGTTTTTTCAGAAGGGGTGCAACTCTCGCTCTCTTGAAGACGGAAGGGACGTAGCCAGCGGTCAAGGATGAGTTGATGAGCGAGGTGAGGTAGGGGAGAAGGTCTCCGGAAATGGTCTGGAGAAGAGAGGAGGGGATAGGGTCAAGTGGGCAGGTTGTTGGGCGGCCGGCCGTCACAAGACGCGAGATTTCATCTGGAGAGAGGGGGGAGAAAGAGGTCAAAGCACAGGGTAGGGCAGTGTGAGCAGGACCAGCGGTGTCGTTTGACTTAGCAAACGAGGAACGGATATCGTTAACCTTCTTTTCAAAATGGTTGACGAAGTCATCCGCAGAGAGGGAGGAGGGGGGGGGGAGGAGGAGGATTCAGGAGGGAGGAGAAGGTAGCAAAGAGCTTCCTAGGGTTAGAGGCAGATGCTTGGAATTTAGAGTGGTAGAAAGTGGCTTTAGCAGCAGAGACAGAAGAGGAGAATGTAGAGAGGAGGGAGTGAAAGGATGCCAGGTCCGCAGGGAGGCGAGTTTTCCTCCATTTCCGCTCGGCTGCCCGGAGCCCTGTTCTGTGACCTCGTAGTGAGTCGTCGAGCCACGGAGCAGGAGTGAGAAGTGTTGGATGAGAGCAAGAGGGAAAAGGATACAAGGTAGTGGTCGGAGATTTGGAGGGGAGTTGCAATGAGATTAGTGGAAGAACAGCATCTAGTAAAGATGAGGTCAAGCGTATTGCCTGCCTTGTGAGTAGGGGGGGAAGGTGAGAGGGTGAGGTCAAAAGAGGAGAGGAGTGGAAAGAAGGAGGCAGAGAGGAATGAGTCAAAGGTAGACGTGGGGAGGTTAAAGTCACCCAGAACTGTGAGAGGTGAGCCATCCTCAGGAAAGGAACTTATCAAGGCGTCAAGCTCATTGATGAACTCTCCAAGGGAACCTGGAGGGCGATAAATGATAAGGATGTTAAGCTTGAAAGGGCTGGTAACTGTGACAGCATGGAATTCAAATGAGGAGATAGACAGATGGGTCAGGGGAGAAAGAGAGAATGTCCACTTGGGAGAGATGAGGATTCCAGTGCCACCACCCCGCTGGCTCGATGCTCTAGGGGTATGCGAGAACACGTGGGCAGACGAAGAGAGAGCAGTAGGAGTAGCAGTGTTATCTGTGGTAATCCATGTTTCCGTCAGCGCCAGGAAGTCTAGGGACTGGAGGGTAGCATAGGCTGAGATGAACTCAGCCTTGTTGGCTGCAGACCGGCAGTTCCAGAGGCTGCCGGAGACCTGGAACTCCACGTGGGTCGTGCGCGCTGGGACCACCAGGTTAGAGTGGCAGCGGCCACGCGGTGTGAAGCGTTTGTATGGCCTGTGCAGAGGGGAGAGAACAGGGATAGACAGACACATAGTTGACAAGCTACAGAAGTGTTGTTTCTTGTATTATTGTCTCTTGTGTCTTTAGAGAACTGTGATATCCTTTTTCTTCTGTCCTGATTTTCTCTTTCTTTTCTTCTGTTAACTAGATATTCTTTGATGTTCTTCGTTAGCTAGCTAGCTTCTTCCAAAAGAGTCCCTAGCAACTGCTTAGCAACTGGTAAACAATTCAGCTAGCTAAGATAACTACAATTTTATGAAAAATTGTTATTTTCAAAAGCCTATCTTCTTTGTTTGTTGCTTGTTTTTTCTCCTATTCAGTCTTGCAGTTTTTTTTTTGCTTTTTTCCAATGTACTTCACTCTAAAAACCATGTAAATTTCAATATTTGTAGGAGCTCATTTTTCAGCTGCTGCTGCTCAAATTGGAGTTCCGGAACTTTTTAACTTGTTATTACATGTATTTGTAAAATTTGCAACACAGTCATTCATTCACAGAAATGCTTATTACTGAGACTGACTGCCTGGCCTCCCGTTCATCTTCAAACACCTGTCACTTGCCCAAGATCAAGATTACTCACACCAAAGTGACAATCATTCATTTTCAAGTTTTTATTGTCACATGCACAAGTACAGTAAAATGCCTTTCTTACAAACTCAAAACTAATATCAGCATAGCTGTGCCCAGGAGTTCCACCACCCTAGAAGACAGATTTAATATAGATTTAATATATTTATGTTTATCTCGGAAATTATTATGGTAAAGCAATCAGTGTTCAGGACAGAGCCACCATCTTTAAAATGCCTAGAACTCATCTTAATGTCCCTCAGCAGAGCCTCCATTGACTGCTTGCAGAGAGTTGTTTATAGAAGCAGCAGACTCCCTGGCCAGGCAGCAGCCATTGTAACAGGAGCCGCCCCAGACCCTCCAGGGGGCAGCTGGGAAGCTGGAGGGAATAGCAGGGACCAGGAGGCGTCATTCTAAAACAAGCCACATGATATAGTACAGGGGAGTGAAAGACGGCAGAGAATGGTGTGTCTTTATGAAAAAGGTTTTGTGCACTGAAAGACAAAGTTGGTTGTGCTGCACTGACCTGTTGAGTGTCAAAGTTAGTTGGCTACAGGGTTTCCAAGCAAGATGAGCAAGGTGCAGGGAGTCAGTCAACTCGGTTGAACAACATCCTCAGCAATCAATCAAATACATTTTATAAAGCCCTTTTTACATCAGTAGTTGTCACAAAGTGCTATACAGATACTCAGCCTAAAACCCTAAAGAGCAAGCAATGCAGATGTAGGAGGAAAAACTCCATAGAAAGGCAGGAACCTAGGAAGAAACCTAGAGAGGAACCAGGCTCCTAGAGTGGCCAGTCCTCTTCTGGCTGTGTCAGGTGGAGATCATAAGAGCACATGGAAAATAAGGCCAGATTGTAATTCAAGATGTTCAAATGTTCATAGATGACCACCAGGGTCAAATAATAACCACAGTCGTTATAGAGGGTGAAGCAGTTCAACACCTCAGGAGTAAATGTCCGTTGGCTTTTCATAGCTGAGCATTCAGAGGTCGAGACAGCAGGTCCAAGAAAGAGAGTCGAAACAGCAGGTCCGGGACGAATTAGCACATGCGGTGAAACCGGTCAGGGTTCGATAGTGGCAGCACGACTGGGTGGATTGGGGACAGGGACAGGTAGTCCTGAGGCATGGTCCTAGGGCTCATTGAGAGAGATCGAGGTTGCGAGAGAGTTCTTCTGACTCCCTGGCCTAAAACAAATCACACTGTGCATAATTACAAGGTCTCTCTCTCTCCCTCTCTCTCTTGGGAGTCCTGTAATGGCCCTTGAGTTCCTAACTCCAGAGTAACTAACTACATGAGTAAACCAGAACAACAACCTGCCCAGGCCGTGTGTGTGTGTGTGTGTGTGTGTGTGTGTGTGTGTGTGTGTGTGTGTGTGTGTGTGTGTGTGTGTGTGTGTGTGTGTGTGTGTGTGTGTGTGTGTGTGTGTGTGTGTGTGTGTGTGTGTGTGTGTGTGTGTGTGTGTGTGTGTGTGTGTCCTTCTTTATCTGTCCTATGTTTGTTGGGCTTTCTGTTCTCCTTTGTTTGCTGTACACTTCACACACTGGGAGTTTCAAGGAGAAGCCCTGCACTGTGGAATGTCACCACAAGATTGATTGTAGCAGCACCTGGGTTAGGGTTGTGTTGTTGTTGTTTGGGGTGGGGGGGGGGGTAAAGCACACGAGGCCTGCCATGAATATGTTCTATGTTGTTGTGATGCATTTGATTTGTCATAGCAGTTGTTTATGATTCCCAATGACATCTGTTATGTAAGTTTTAAGACAGCGCTGGCCTTCTGACCGAGGCTTTAGGTCAAGTGTTGACATAACGTCCTCTTATGAGGTATGATTACATCCAAAATAGACCAATGCTGATTTAGGCAACACTGCCTAAAAATATTGGCTTTTTTTCCTCTCTTTGTCTTATCTCTGTGCACTGATTGAATTTCATGCTGTATGTGCTCGTGTAAGAGTAACTCAGTGCATGATATAGAGAAGATATCTGGTTTACCTATCCATGGCAAGGCTTGCTTGCATGTTAAAGCCTTCACTAATTAATCAAAACCTTTAGACACTCATTAAAATGACAGAGTTAAAGAAGACTAGATATTGCTTAGGAGATCTTGTTCTCAAGAACACACATTCGTACAGCTGTGTTTCCTTTTTCAAAATGTCAAGATGTCAGTGGGAATCAGACCCATGGGGAGAGAGGTCGCTTATACAATGTATGAGCTGAACTAACTGAACCCTCCCTTACCCCACCTCTAGAAGAAAACAAGGAGGGCTTTCAGGCCAGAACTGATATTAGCTGTAAAAGCATTTGCCATACTAAACATGAAACTAGGATTTACAGACCCCAGACTGAGGCCAGGAGTCCATTGAAGTGTCTCTCAGTCCCTCCGTCACTTGAATAAGCATATGCCTGTGCCACACTAGGTGACAAGAGACTTGATGACTAGTCTGGAACTTCCCTGGCTGGTAGCCCCTAATAATAAGCGTCCTTTACCCCTATATATTTCCCAAACAAAGATTTTTTTTCCCTTTTCCCTGGTGTTACTGTTCTCCAGGGGACACATTCTTCTGCTGCGCCAGCTGGAACCTTTTTTTTTCCGTCAGCCTTTTCCACTTCAGAATGTCGCTCTTAATGCCTGTGGAGTGATTGAGCTAATCCGACTTTCCCTCTTCATTTATTTTACTCACAATACCCAGCTTAATTAGCCCTGATAAATTGCTGGCGGTCTCTACAAGGGCTACCATGGTGATGGTGGTCTGCTCTGATCCCCCATGACAATCCCACACACCATCCCTAAACGTGTGTAAGCGAGACAAACACTACCGTACTCATGGGCCTTCAGCGTAGCTAATGAGACTGCCCAAGGCTACCGGTAGTGATGCCACCGTGGCCACTGCTGACTATGTGGCTCTGATCAAGGATAACACCGACTGGCTGACTGACTGACTCAGCCTCTCAGCAGGCTTGCCCCCACACCCCCTGTCCATTCATTACCATGCAGTTTAGGGCTCATAATGTTTCATTGCCTTCACTGAGTGTGAAGGAAAACGGAGGGGAGCACTGCACACACTCTAGCAGCACTACATCCGTTTGGCTCTGGTTCATAAGCCGTGCTAACTGTGAAAAAGCAAACACCGTTTAATTAAAACTGGCTACAGTGGGGGAAAAAGTATTTGATCCCCTGCTGATTTTGTGCGTTTGCTCACTTACAAAGAAATTATCAGTCTATAATTTTAATGGTAGGTTTATTTGAACAGTGAGAGACAGAATAACAACAAAAAAATCCAGAAAAAGCACGTAAAAAATGTTATAAAATAATTTGCATTTTAATGAGGGAAATAAGTATTTGACCCCCTGTGCAGCAACGTTCCCCATCCAACCTTACAGAGCTTGAGAGGATCTGCAGAGAAGAATGGGAAAAACTCCCCAAATACAGGTGTGCCAAGCTTGTAGTGTCATACACAAGAAGACTCGAGGCTGTAATCACTGCCAAAGGTGCTTCAACAAAGTACTGAATAAAGGGTCTGAATACTTATATTTTTTATAAATTAGCAAACATGTATATTAACCTGTTTTTGCTTTGTCACTATGGGTTAGTATCTGTAGCTTGATGAGGGGGGAAAACTATTTAGTCAATTTTAGAATAAGGCTGTAACGTAACAAAATGTGGAAAAAGTCAAGGGGGCTGAATACTTTCCGAAGGCATTGTACATGTTTTTTCTGTTACACAGAAATTGTTAACTATAGAAAAAATGCAGTAGTTGGTGGACAGCAAGTTGCCTTGAAGGGACCTTGTCACATCTCTCTTGTGTAATTCAAACTCAGCATTGCACCACTCCTGTCCCTCCCATGCCTCGGGTTGGTCTCTCCAGAATCCCCGGAATGGCCCTTGAGGAGGGGCGGGTGAAACCGTTACTACCTCCAGAGTAAGTAACCCTAAACTTGATTGAACCATAACAACGATGTGCCCAGGCCATGTATAGTTACTGTATGTATGTGTGTGTGTCTCATTCTTTTTCTGTCGTGTGTTTGTTGGGCTTTCTGTTCTCCTTTGTTTGCTGTACACTTCACACACTGGGAGTTTCAAGGAGAAGCCCTGCACTGTGGAATGTCACCACAAGATTGATTGTAGCAGCACCTGGGTTAGGGTTGTGTTGTTGTTGTTTGGGGTGGGGGGGGGGGGGGGGGGTAAAGCACACGAGGCCTGCCATGAATATGTTCTATGTTGTTGTGATGCATTTGATTTGTCATAGCAGTTGTTTATGACTCCCAATGACATCTGTTATGTAAGTTTTAAGACAGTGCTGGCCTTCTGACCTAGTGTTGACATAAAGTCCCCTTAATAGGTATGATTACATCAAAAATAGACCAGTGCTTATTTAGACAACACTACCTTTTCTTGATTATACAGTGCCTTGCAAAAGTATTCATACCCCTTGCATTTCTTCACATTTTATTGTGTTGTGTTACAAGGTGGGATTGAAATGGATTAAAAAAAAATTGTCAGCATCCTACACAAAATACTTGAATGTTAAAGAAGATTATTATTATTTATTTTTTAAGAGGAATAGAAATATAGTTGTTGCATAAGTGTTCACTCAATACATGTTAGAAACCCCTTTGGTAGTGATTACAGCTGCGAGTCTTCTTGGAGCTTTACTGTCACGTTCTTTGTAATAATGATCGGACCAAGGCGCAGCGTACGTAGAGTTCCACATAATTTTTATGAATAAAGTTAAACTTAGGCAAAGACAAAACAAATAATGAATAAACGAACCGTGACGACAATGCAGTGCTAACAGGCAACTAAACATAAACAATATTCCATAACCCACAGGTGGAAAAAATGCTACTTAAGTATGATCCCCAATTAGAGACAACGATAACCAGCTGCACCTAATTGGGAATCATACAAATCACCAACATTAGAAAAATGAACTTAGAACCCCACATAGAAAATATAAACTAGAACAACCCTCCAGTCACGCCCTGACCTACTCTACCATAGAAAATAAAAGCTTTCTATGGTCAGGACGTGACATTTACACACCTGGATTGTGCAATATTAACCCATAATTCTTTCCATAATTCTTCAAGCTTTGTCAAGATGTTGGTGATCATGGCTAGACAGCAATTTTCATGTCTTGCCATAGATTTTCAAACAGATTTAAGTCTAAACTGTAACTTGGCCTTGTGTTGTAGGTTATTGATCTGCTGAAAGGTGAATTGTTCTCCCAATGTCTGGTGTAAAGCAGACTAAAGTAGGTTTTCCTCTAGGATTTTGGCTGTGCTTAGCTTCTTCCCGTTTCTTTTTATCCTGAAAAACTCCCCAGTATTTGCGGATGTCAAGCATAGCCATACCACGATGCAGCCACCACCATGCTTGAAAATAAGGAGACAGTTACTCAGTGATGTGTTTTGTTGGATTTTGCTCCAAACATAAGTCTTCGCATGTAGGCCAAAAGACATATTAATTTCCTATGTTTTTTGCAGTATTAGTTTAGTGCCTTGTTGCATGTTTTAGAATATTTCTGTTCTGTTTATTTGTATTTTCTGTCATTAATGTTGAGTAACTATTTTTTATTTATCCCTTATTTTACCAGGTAAGTTGACTGAGAACACATTCTCATTTACAGCAATGACCGGGGTAATAGTTACAGGGGAGAGAGATGAATGAGCCAATTGAATCTGGGGATGATTAGGTGACTGTGTTGGTATGAGGGCCAGAATGGCATCCCATCTGAAAGACAGCACCCTACACAAGGCAATATCCCCAATCACTGCATTCCAGGTGAAGCTGGTTGAGAGAATGCCAAGAGTGTGCAAAGTTGTCATCAAGGCAAAGGGTGGCAACTTTGAAGAATCTCAAATATAAATATATTTTGAATTGTTTAACATGTTTTTGGTTACTACATGATTCCATGTGTGTTATTTTATAGTTTTGATGTCTTCACTAATTTTCTACAATGTAGAGAATAGTAAAAATAAAGATAAGCCCTTGAATGAGTAGGTGTGTCCAAACTTTTGATTGGTACTGTATAATTTTTCTTCCGCTTTGACATTACAGAGTACTTTGAGTAGATTATTGACAAAAAAATGTAAATTAAATACATTTGAATTCCACTTTGTAACAAAATAAAAGAAAGAAATACAAGGGGTATGAATACTTTTGTAAGGCACTGTCGAGGCATGAATGGGTTTTTGTAGTATTTCTTTATAAACTCGTGTAGAAAACATCGACCCCTTTAGGGTACCTCCCATTTTGGTCTCTTAAACCGTGAACCAGGCGTCCCGTCAACACGTATCCATTACGTAGAAGAAGAGCAACAGTGCCCCAGCTCTGCACTTTTCCTTTTGTTGTCTGACTGAAACCTGCTAAACATACCGGCTAAAATCACGAGTAGTTCTGTTCCTCAACCAACCAATATAACCCATTGCATGTGTAAAACTAGCCTAAATATATGCTGTGATCAGTCTTGTTTTTGCTTGTAGTTCCTAATTAACTATAAGACGAATTTGAAACATTTTCTGATTCTGTTTTCAGGTAAAAATCAGTGCCCCTGAACCTCATTGTCTATGAAGTTATAAAGAGGATTTGCATTGGTACAGACCAAGGCACACATAACTTTAGGAACAGAGTTCATGCTGCTTTGTGCTGATAAACTATTCTTTTAAGCCTCAAAATGGACAGTGCTAATTGACAAATTACCTTGGCGGATGTAGGCTTCTATTTTTTTATTTTTTTTATTTTACATTTATTTAACCAGGTAGACCAGTTGAGAACAAATTCTCATTTACAACTGCGACCTGGCCAAGATAAAGCAAAGCAGTGAGACAAAAACAACAACATAGAGTTACACATGGGATAAACAAACGTACAGTCAAAAACACAATAGAAAAATCTATGTACAGTGTGTGCAAATGTAGTAAGGTTAGGGAGGTAAGCCAATAAATAAGCCATAGTGGCGAAATAATTACAATTTAGCATTAACATTGGAGTGATGGATGTGCAGATGATGATGTGCAAGTAGAGATACTGGGGTGCATAAGAGCAACAAAAAAACAACAATATGAGGTAGTTGGGTGTGCTATTTACAGATGGGCTGTGTACAGGTACAGTGATGGGTAAGCTGCTCTGACAGCTGATGCTTAAAGTTAGTGAGGGAAATCTAAGATTCCAGCTTCAGTGATTTTTGCAATTCGTTCCAGTCATTGGCAGCAGTGAACTGGAAGGAAAGGCCGCCAAAGGAGGTGTTGGCTTTGGGGATGATCAGTGAAATATACCTGCTGGAGCGTGTGCTACGGGTGGGTGTTGCTATGGAGACCAGTGAGCTGAGATAAGGTGGGGCTTTACCTAGCAAAGACTTATAGACGACCTGGAGCCAGTGGGTTTGGCGACGAATATGTAGCGAGGGCCAGCCAACGAGAGCATACAGGTCGCAGTGATGGGTAGTATATGGGGCTTTGGTGACAAAACAGTGATGGCACTGTGATAGACTACATCCAATTTGCTGAGTAGAGTGTTGGAGGCTATTTTGTAAATGACATCGCCGAAGTCATGGATCGGTAGGATAGTCAGTTTTATGAGGGTATGTTTGGCAGCGTGAGTGAAGGTGGCTTTGTTGCGAAATAGGAAGCTGATTCTAGATTTCATTTTGGATTGGAGATGCTTAATGTGAGTCTGGAAGGAGAGTTTGCAGTCTAACCAGACACCTAGGTAGTTGTAGTTGTCCACATATTCTAAGTTAAAACCGTCCAGAGTAGTGATGCTAGGCGGGCTGGCAGGTGCGGGCAGCAATCGGTTGAAGAGCATGCATTTAGTTTTACTAGCATTTAAGAGCAGTTGGAGGCCACGGAAGGAGCATTGAAGCTTGTTTGGAGGTTTGTTAACAGTGTCCAAGGAAGGGCCAGATGTATACAGAATGGTGTCAGAGAATCACCAGCAGCAAGAGCGATATCATTGATGTATACAGAGAAAAGAGTAGGCCTGAGAATTGAACCCTGTGGCACCCCCATAGAGACTGCCAGAGGTCCGGACAACAGGCCCTTCGATTTGACACACTGAACTCTATCTGAGAAGTAGTTGGTGAACCAGGCGAGGCAGTCATTTGAGAAACCAAGGCTATTGAGTCTCCCGATAAGAATGCGGTGATTGACAGAGTCGAAAGCCTTGGCCAGGTCGATGAAAACGGCTGCACAGTACTGTCTTTTATCGATGGCGGTTATGATATCATTTAGGACCTTGAGCGTGGCTGAGGTGCACCCATGACCAGCTCGGAAACCAGATTGCATAGTGGAGAAGGTACGGTGGGATTCGAAATGGTCGGTAATCTGTTTGTTTACTTGGCTTTCAAAGACTTTAGACAGGCAGGGCAGGATGGATATAGGTCTGTAACAGTTTGGGTCTAGAGTGTCTCCCCCTTTGAAGAGGGGGATGACCGCGGCAGCTTTCCAATCTTTGGGGGATCTCAGACGATACGAAAGAGAGGTTGAACAGGCTAGTAATAGGAGTTGCAACAATTTTGGCGGATCATTTTAGAAAGAGAGGGTCCAGATTGTCTAGCCCAGCTAATTTGTAAGGAATTCCACAGCTCTTTCAGAACATCAGCTATCTTGATTTGGGTGAAGGAGAAGCGGGGGTTGGGGGGTGGGACAAGTTGCTGCGGGGGGTGCAGAGCTGTTGGCCGGGGTAGGGGTAGCCAGGTGGAAAGCATGGCCATCCGTAGAAAAATGCTTATTGAAATTCTCGATTATCGTAGATTTATTGTGGTGACAGTATTTCCTAGCCTCAGTGCAGTGGGCAGCTGGGAGGTGGTGCTCTGATTCTCCATGGACTTTACGGTATCCCAAAACTTTTTTGTAATTCGTGCTACAGGATGCAAATTTCTGTTTGAAAAAGCTAGCCTTAGCTTTCCTAACTGACTGTGTATATTGGTTCCTGACTTCCTTGAAAAGTTGCATATCGTGGGGCTATTCGATGCTAATGCAGTATGCCACAGGATGTTTTTGTGCTGGTTAAGGGTAGTCAAGTCTGGAGTGAACCAAGGGCTATATCTGTTCTTAGTTCTACATTTTTTGAATGGGGCTTACTTATTTAAGATGGTGAGGAAAGCACTTTTAAAGAACAACCAGGCATCCTCTACTGACGGGATGAGGTTAATATCCTTCCAGGATACCCGGCCCAGGTTGATTAGAAAGGCCTGCTCGCTGAAGTGTTTTAGGGAGCATTTGACAGTGATGAGGGGTGATCGTTTGACCGCGGGCGCCTTACGGACGCAGGCAATGAGGCAGTGATTGCTGAGATCCTGGTTGAAGACAGCAGAGGTGTATTTAGAGGGAAAGTTGGTCAGGATGATATCTATGAGGGAGCCCATGTTTACTGATATAGGGTTGTACCTGGTAGGTTTCTTGATAATTTGTGTGAGATTGAAGGCATCTATCTTAGATTGTAGGACAGCCGGGGTGCTAAACATATCCCAGTTTAGGTCACCTAACAGTATGAACTCTGAAGATATATGGGGGGCAATCAATTCACATATGGTGTCCAGGGCACAGCTGGGGGCTGAAGGGGGTCTATAACAAACGGCAACAGTGAGAGACTTATTTCTGGAAAGATGGATTTTTAAAAGTAGAAGCTTGAACTGTTTGGGCACAGACCTGGATAGTATGACAGAACTCTGCAGGCTATCTCTGCAGTAGATTGCAACTCCGCCCCCTTTGGCAGTTCTATCTTGATGGAAAATGTTGTAGATGGGGATGGAAATTTCAGAATCTTTGGTGGCCTTCCTAAGCCAGGATTCAGACACGGCTAGTATATCAGGGTTGGCGGAGAGTGCTAAAGCAGTGAATAAAACACATTTAGGGAGGAGGCTTCTGATGTTAACCTCTAGGGGACTCCTTCCCATTCTTATCCCGTTAACGGGATTGATTTTGACAACAGCCAGTGGAAAATCAGAGCGCCAAATTCAAAACAGCTAAAATCTCACAATTCCATTTTCTCAAACAATCAACTATTTTACACCATTTTAAAGATAAGACTCTCGTTAATCCAACCACATTGTCCGATTTCAAAAAGGCTTTACGGCGTAAGCATAAAATTAGATTATGTTAGGACAGTTCCAACAAAAGAAAAACCACACAGCCATTTTCCTAACAAGGACAGGTGTCACAAATACCAGAAATTCAGCTAAAACTATGCACTAACCTTTGACGATCTTCATCAGATGACACTCCTAGGACATTATGTTACACAATATATGTATGTTTTGCTCAATAAAGTTCATATTTATATCCAAAAACAGCATTTTACATTGGCGCGTAATGTTGAGAAATGTTTTCCCTCCAAACCTTCCGGTGAATGAGCACAATGAGCACACATATTACAGAAATACTCATCATAAACTTTGATCAATATAGAAGTGTTATGCACAGAATTATAGATACACTTCTCCTAAATGTAACCGCTTTGTCAGATTTCAAAAACGGTTCACGGCGAAAGCACAATTTGCAATAATCTGAGTACAGCCCAGAAGACACCAATAACAAGCAAACAGAAACCTGCCATCTTGGAGTCAATAAAACTAAGAAATTACATTATAAATATTCACTTACCTTTGATTATCTTCATCAGAAGGCACTCCCAGGAACCCCAGTTCCACAATAAATGTTAGATAAAGTTCATATTTATGTCCAAATAATCAATTTTGTTGGCGCGTTAGGTTCACTATCGAAATCCACAACGCGCATGCTTACTTAGTCCAGATGAAAAGTCAAAAAAGTTATACTACAGTTTGTAGAAACATGTCAAACGATGTATAGAATCAATCTTTAGGTTGTTTTTATCATATATCTTGAAAAAAATTCCAACCGGACCTATCAGTTCTCTTTAGGAGTGACTGAGCCCATGCCTTATAATGGGACACCTACTTCCTTGTGCTGTTATTCCCATCAAATTCACCATAGAATCTTCAAACACCGTTCTAAAGACTGTTGACATCTAGTGGAAGCTTTAGGAAGTGCAAAATGAACCCTAAGTCACTGTATACAGTCAAGGCAATCACTTGAAAAAACTACAACCTCAGATTTTTCACTTCCTGCTTGACTTTTTCTCGGGTTTTTGCCTGCCATATGAGTTCTGTTATACTCACAGACACCATTCAAACAGTTTTCGAAACTTCAGAGTGTTTTCTATACAAATATACTAATAATATGCATATTCTAGTTTCTGGGCCAGAGTAGTAACCTGTTCAAATTGGGTACGTTTTTCATCCGGCCGTGAAAATACTGCCCCCTAGCCCCAACAGGTTTTAACATGCATGAAACCAAGGCTTTTGCGGTTACAGAAGTCAACAAATGAGGGCACCTGGGGAATAGGTGTGATTCTGGGGGCTACAGGGCCAAGATCAACCTCTACATAACCAGAGGAACAGAGGAGGAGTAAGATAAAGGTATGGCTAAAGGCTATAAGAACTGGTCGTCTAGTGCGTTGGGAACAGAGAATAAAAGCGGCAGATTTCTGGGCGTGGTAGAAGAGATTCATGGCATAATGTACAGACAAGGGTATGGTAGGATGTGAGTATAGTGGGGGTAAACCTAGGCATTGAGTGACGATGAGAGAGCTTGCATCTGGAAACACCAGTGAAGCCAGGTGAGGTCTCCCCATGTGTGGAGTGTGTGACAAAAGAGCTATCTAAGGCATGTTGAGCTGGACTAGGGGCTCTACAGTGAAATAGAACGATAACTAACCGAAACAGCAGAAGACAAGGCATATTGACATTAGAGAGGGGCATGTGTAGCTGAGTGATCATAGGGTCCAATGAGCAGCAATAGGTGAGTCCGGGAGCCGTTCGGTAGTCGCTATTATGCTAGGCGAGCGGGAGGCACGGCGTTCAGAAAGCTAGCAGGCCGGGGCTAGCTGAAGGGTCTTCAGTGACAACACAATGGAAAAGGCTGTTGAAACCACATCGGACGATTACGTCGGCAGACCAGTTGTGATGGATCGGTGGGGCTCCGTGTCGGCAATAAAGGTTCCAGGCTAATTGTCAAAAGAGGTATTGTAGCCCACGAATTACCGGGTATACCTCTTCGGCTAGCCGGGAGATGGGCCTAGCTCGAGGCTGGCTCAAGGCTAACTGGTGCTTGCTTCGGGACAGAGGCGTTAGCCAGCGAAAGCCACTCGATTGCAGCTAGCTAGCTGCGATAATCCGGTGTAATGGCCCAGTGCTTGCGGCAGGAATCCGGTGATGTAGTGGAGAAAAGCAGTCCGATATCGTGCTGTGCAGACTGGCAGGTATTGACCGAGCTAAAGCTGGCTGGCTGGTGACCGAGCTAAGGGTGAAGTCCGCTAGCCGTAGCTAACAGTGACTACTAGCTAGTAGCTAGTTAGCTGGCTAGCTTCTGATAGAGGTTCCAGTTAGAACGTATAAAAATAGCAGATCCGTACCACATTGGGTGGGGTGGGTTGCAGGAAAGTATAACCCCCCCCCCAAAAAATATAGACGTACTATTGTAAAGTGGTTGTACCACTGGATATCATAAGGTGAATGCACCAGTTTGAAAGTCGCTCTGGATAAGAGCGTCTGCTAAATGACGTAAATGTATATTTGGATCGTAGGTGGAAAGTGAGATTAAAACCTAAAAAATATATATGAAAAAAACGATGAGACCGACTATTTACATGAGACAAGACAAACACACGACCGACTGCTATGACATCTTGGATTCTAAAACATTCTATAAATGTGCTTGTGATAATGGGTGAGATTCTGTTTAGTATGCTTTGCTAATCCTCCACTGGCACCTTTGCCAATTGAATAACATTATCATATTCTCTTAGCATTTTTTTAATTCACAAACATCACTTTTTCCCTCCTTTCATATTCTTACAGAGCAGCATGGATCAGAGGAAAGTTTTTCAGAGCTTATATTTTTCAGGCATTGGAAACTAAGCAATTGCTGAAACGCTTTAAACGCTGTTCAAACACAGAGTATATAACCTGTCACAGTGTGTTTCACGACTCGTGAAATTTGCAACTCAGCATTGTATGTTCTGTGGATTGCACCCTTCAACATGGCTCTTCCTTTTCTCAGGACTCTGTCTTCTTATCTATCTAACTACCAGTAGAGAGCGAGATAGAGACTGAGAAGCAGCCAGTAAGATAAACGTGAGGTGGGAAGGAGAGAGAGAGCAGAGTTTTTAATCATTTTTTATTAAATTGAGACTCTGCATGCAGAATTCTGCAAAAATATCCTCCGTGTACAACGTAGAACACCAAATAATGCATGCAGAGCAGAATTAGGCCAATACCCGCTAATTATCAATATCCAGAAAAGAGCTGTTAAATTCTACAACCACCTAAAAGGAAGCGATTCCTTAACCTTCCATAACAAAGCAATCACCTACAGAAAGATTAACCTGGAGAAGAGTCCCCTAAGCAAGCTGTTCCTGGGGCTCTGTTCACAAACACACCCCACAGAGCCCCAGGACAGCAACACAATTAGACCCAACCAAATCATGAGAAAACAAAAAGATAATTACTTGACACATTGGAAAGAATTAACAAAAAACAGAGCAAACTACAATGCTATTTGGCCCTAAACAGAGAGTACACAGTGGCAGAATACCTAACCACTGTGAGTGACCCAAACTTAAGGAAAGCTTTGACTATGTACAGACTCAGTGAGCATAGCCTTGCTATTGAGAAAGGCCGCCGTAGGCAGACATGGCTCTCAAGAGAAGACAGGCTATGTGCACACTGCCCACAAAATGAGGTGGAAACTGAGCTGCACTTCCTAACCTCCTGCCCAATGTATGACCATATTAGAGACATATATTTCCCTCAGATTACACAGATCCACAAATAATTTTTATTTATTATCCCTTTGGTACTTTAACCATTTGTACATCGTTACAACACTGTATATATACATAATATGACATTTGTAATGTCTTTATTCATCTGAAACTTCTGTGAGTGTAATGTTTACTGTTAATTTTTGTTTATTATCTACCTCACTTGCTTTGGCAATGAGAGAGAGAGAGAGAGAGAGAGAGAGAGAGAGATTTTCCTCCTGGTTCCCCAGCCACCCTGTCTAATTACCAGTTACGATGAATTGACATTATGTAAAATTCATATTTTAGTTTATAATGGGCTATATTGTGTTCTTTGCATCCTGCCATTCGGAGTTTGTTTGATTCTCTCACAAGGAGATACCACTAGCTCTATGTTATTACCGGCCATATTATGTTCAATGAGACAGTCCAGTTTTTTCAAGTTCTCTACTGGAATTTGGAACTGCTGGAACTTTATCAATTCATAGTACATCTTTTTTGGTTTATATTGTGCTCCAGATGGACAAAGGTTACTGGCTTCAAAGAACAAGAGCCACAGAGGTTTGACAGCTCATTTTGAATCGGCCTGTTTTAACACCTCGGAGGATGCCTTGTCCGTCGGTTGTAAATGTTTTTCATATTTCTTGTTATCGCGTCACATTTTTTAGCTTGACATTAATTACCTTTGCCTTCAGAAATATATAATTAATGTTTCTCTGATCTGCTGTCTTTAGAGTATTTTACCTCCTTCAGTCTCTTCTCAATAGGGATCCTAAATTCACTATAACTTAATATGGATGGTAAAAGCTATTTGTTACCCATAGAACCTTTTGACATCTCTTCCTAAAAACAACGACTGGACGTAGAGCAGTTATTTTCCAACCCACCATCCATCTTTCTTGTTCTCTGTCCTCCCCTCTCCTCTCTCATGGTTTTTGTCTCTGTCTCTTTTCCCTCTCTTCCCATGGTATCTATCTCTTTACTGCGTTTATTGCCTATACTGTTATTACCTCCCAAATCATATAGTGTAAGGGGAACAATCTTGTACAATATATTCATCGTTACATATGAGCCTGGCTATATACCTGTACAGTGTGTGGATAGCAACAGTTCCAACGGTACTGTCATCATCCTTACATGTCCCTGACCTTAACACCCTATTGGTTTAACAGGCTCAGGGGTCCTAATACACTTACAGTTGAACATGTGTACGTGGATGTATCATGTTCTGTCTAGACATTGACATACTCAGAAGGGAGTTGTAACAGACCATTCCATCTAGTTGATCCTGGCAGTCGACACTCGACAGATTGAGCAAGAGCGACGCATATCGGAAATATCATGTGTCAGTACAGTAATGGGCTACATACATATGAGCGAGATATTCAGGTATTATAAATATGTGACAAAAGATATTGCAGTTTAATCATTTTATGACCTCACTAAACTCAAAGAACTGGGTCACTTTACTTCTTATCATTCAGAGCTCCTCTAGGTTATCTGTGAATGACCCGGGGTCATAGTTCCACAACTCATACCATTCATTTTAACTGCTGAGTATTTTCTTCTATAGTTCCACCCTTTACTTTCCAAGTGAACTGCATTAAAGGTGTCTCCACGTGTCATAAAAGGTATAATGAAATAATAATTTAATTGTCATTGAGCTTTGTTTTGCACTATTAAAAGAGTGGGCATGGTTTTGTAGTGCTGCAAGCATGTAGTGTTCTTTACTTGAGTGGCAGACTGTTGGTTCTTGCCAGTTGCCATCACCTGTATATGTAATGACTCATTAAACTTCCCAGTTTCACATTCAACACACCTGGACATTTTATCACAAACACCTATGAGCTGTCATGACATTTACAATGATGTTTACAAACAACAGAATATCTCAAACGTCATTCATATTCATGATTCACTCCAATTACAGGCCTGAAAGTCCTATTGTTTTTAGCATGGAAGCGCGCCTGAAATATGCCCATTGTTTACTTCAGTGTAATGAAAAGAAACAGCTGTTTGTGAGATTGGGATCTGGTCCACGCTCAGCATTATTAACCTATTAAACCATGTGACTGTCCTGGCAGAAGCCCAATATACAATTAAGAGTGTACTTATTTCCTGGTCTCACACACACACACACACACACACACACACACACACACACACACACACACACACACACACAGATTGGTACTGTTGAGAAAGCTTGAAAGCAGAGACACTTAGAGACTGACACACAGGGCCGGCTCTAGCCTTTGGGGGGCCCTAAGCGAAATTTGGTCCCCCCGCCCCCCTTTTTTTAAAGTGAATTCCTGCAATTGTACACATTTTACCATTGGGCAGAGATTTTTTTTTTAATTTTATGACAAATTTCATGCAATTCTACTCATTTTGCCATGGGGCAGAGAGAAATGAATTGCAGTTTTACAGCTAATTTCTTACAATTCTACACATTTTGCCAGGACTTATGCCATGTTAATAATATCTGAGTGAAAGTGACTAACAAAATCAATGGGGCCCCTGGGCACATGCCCTGCGTGCCTCATGCCCTGCGTGCCTCATGCCCTGCGTGCCTCATGCCCTGCGTACCTGATTGATATTTGGCCATGATTAATACAATTTTAGATAGCTGGCTATAATTTACCAATCAAGGAATTGTTAGCTGACATGGCTAATTGACTGACTGTCAGTGACTGACATAACAAGAGTACAATTGATGATCCACAACCAAATTTCGAACTTGTGCCTTGTATATTCTGCTATTCTAACTCTCAACAACAATTGGAGACCCCATCTGAGGTCCTAAGAAATGTTTTATGATGTATGTGTGGGTTGGGGTCCCCCTAGCAGCTTGAAGCCCAAAGCGACCGCTTATGTTGCTAATGCCTGGAGCCGGCTCTGCTGACACATACACATCCTCTGTTTCAGATCATCATGCTCCGTTACTCATTAACAGGACAGGATGGATAGACTGCACCGTTACCACTGCAGGTGTTGTTCCTGTTGCACTTGTGGATCTGTTTGGATGCAAATATCCATCTGAGGGTATTTCTGTTTGATTTATGGTAGCGGAAGGAAATCCAAGTCTTATGCAACAGTTGCCAAGAAATAACTCCTAGTGAATCCAAATCGTAACGGGCCAAGGGCTTTTTTATGTTAGCTGTGAGTGTTATCAGCTTAGCTAAGCTGCTTTATCAAGCCAAGGCTCTTATTTTGAGGGTCTGCGGTGCATATACAAACAGCCCAGGATTGGGAGTGTTACACGGAACCCAAACCGGCTGCACGCGTGCGCCATCGTGCATAAATGTATTTTGTCCCCCCAGACCAAATGCGATCACAACACGCAGGTTAAAATATCAAAACAAACTCTGAACCAATTACATTAATTTGGGGACAGGTCGAAAAGCATTAAACATTTATGGCAATTTAGCTAGCTAGCTTGCACTTGCTAGCTAATTTGTCCTATTTAGATAGCTTGCTGTTGCTAGCTAATTTGTCCTGGGATATAAACATTGAGTTGTTATTTTACCTGAAATGCACAAGGTCCTCTACGCCGACAATTAATCCACACATAAAACGGTCAACAGAATCGTTTCTTGTCATCTCCTCATTCCAGGCTTTTTCTTCTCTTGACTTTATATTGCAATTGGCAACTTTCATAAATTAGGTGCATTACCGCCACTGACCTCGTTCGTCTTTCAGTCACTGACGTGGGTATAACCAATGAGGAGATGGCACATGGGTACCTGCTTCTATAAATCAATGAGGAGATGGGAGAGGCAGGACTTGCAGCACGATCTGTGTCACAAATAGAACTGACTTCTATTTTAGCCCTTGGCAATGCAAACGCTCGTTGGCGCAATAATTGAATAATATAGATTTCTAAATAGTCAGCCTGTTACTGTGTGGTGGAGTGGAACTTGACCATGAGTGTATCTCTTTCACCGTGAATTAGGACACTAGGTGCTAAATGTATATTCCCAAGTTTCCAATGTAGGTGCACAGGTCGAGAGAAAAATTTGAGTAATCAAGGTGACAGACAGTGACAAGTTCAATACCGCCTTGCACACTCTTGTCTGCATCTAGCTGATCTAGGGTGTAATCATTAGTCCAACAGTTGCAAAAGAGACTTTCTTTTGGACTAATTCAAGTATGTTTATCCCCGTTTCGTTCCAGTTGCTTAGGTTTTTAAGAAAAGTTTTTTGATGGAATGAATACACCCGTGATCACACACAAACACAGTTCACTTTCATAGCAGCCACATAAAAACAGCATAATCATTTTGGTTGTTGTAAAATTCCTTCTCGCATCTACGCGCTCTCCTCCTCTCACGTTTTCCCTTTGCTTGTGGACTTCAGTGCACAACTCATTAGTTGTCTGTGACCAGGCGAAAAAACCTTTCCATGCCAAACCTTCAAATCATAACCATTAACCGCTACACACAGCCTACATCATTGTCACCATATTTGCTAATGTCATAGCTAGTCAACATAGTTCTAGTAGCTATCGGGTAAAGAACATGGCCCACCTTGCCTGACGAGGATCCAGTCTCCTCGCTGCCCAGATGTACTCCAGATTGCGGTGGTCAGTCCAGATGAGGAAAGGGTGTTTAGCCCCCTCAAGCCAACGTCTCCACGCCTTCAACGCTTTAACCACAGCCACACCAAATCACGGTGAGGTACATAGGCTAATCTAGCTAGCTGCATTCACTAGCTAAGTGAAAGTGGAAGAAAAAAAATACAACAAAATATAGCTATCTCTCTCTCTCTTGCTTCTCCATTTTTAAATAAATACATTTGTTAAAAAATTTGTTCAACTACTCAACACATTTTATGCACTGCAGTGCTAGCTATCTGTAGCTTATGCTTTCAGTACTAGATTCATTCTCTGATCCTTTGATTGGGTGAACAACATGTCAGTTCATGCTGCAAGAGCTCTCATAGGTTGGAGGGCATCCCCCGGAAGTTATCATAATTAGTCTATGGAAGGGGGTGAGAACCATGAGCCTCATAGGTTTTGTATTTAAGTCAATGCACCCAGAAGAGAAACTAGCTGACCTCTGGCTACACCATGGTGCTACCATACAGAGTGTTGTTGAGGCTACTGTAGACCTTCATTGCAAAACAGTGTTTTAATCAATTATTTGGTGATGTGAATATATTTAGTATAGTTTTATCTAAAAAGGATAACTTTTTTAATGCTTCACTTAATGTTTCACTAAATTCACTGAGGAGGATGGTCCTGAGCCTCCACTGTCCCACATGTATTTTGTGTTTCTCAGTGTAGCTTCACTCCTGTGACCAGAGGTTGACTTAACATTTAGCACAAATTGATCTCCTTTAAAAAATCTGCAGATGGGGAATCTGGTCATTTTTTTACTTATATTTGTGACTTGATTTTCAGCATCCTTCTTGCAGTGACAGTGTTATGTTTGATGAGGCATAATTGTAATTGTAGGTGGCCACTGGCTCCATCCATTTGG
This sequence comes from Salmo salar, assembly GCF_965601325.2. Lineage (NCBI taxonomy): Eukaryota > Metazoa > Chordata > Actinopteri > Salmoniformes > Salmonidae > Salmo > Salmo salar. The sequence goes on along the minus strand of NC_138293.1, from coordinate 67,603,639 downwards.
GATTACCTGAGGTTAGAGTGAAACCAAACCAGTAAACAAGGAGGAGGATAATTGTAATGGGATTTAACGAGCAGAGCTCCTGGTAAGACGCTTCAGGAGGGTGGTCACGTGTGCTAGCAAGGCAGAGGTCCCTGGGTTTGAGCCTCTGTGTGAGCCGAAGTGGTACTCGCTAAGCAGGCAGCGTGACATCCTTTACACCAGCATGATCCCATTCATATCATACACCCTTTAGTTCTGACGCTAAATGGCTTATCTAGGATCAAACTCTGCAGAAGAATAGTTCTTAACCTCAGACTTATCATTACACATTTAATATTAGTTGCTAGTTGTTAACCTATTTCTAGCTTAGTTCAATTTGATTCAAAGTGGCAGGTGTGAAATTATCTGAAAATTCTATCTGCTACAAACTACCTATCAAAGTAAAGCCCTACAATATTTACAGTATCAGTGTTCAATAACTCCTGGATCTGGTACTTCAAACCAAATCTTATCGCCCTGTGTTTTAGTGTTTAACAGACGCATTCTTGTTTCTCTGTTCTTCCTTTGTTCTCCTGGTGGACATGGTAATCCTGTAGCCCTGACAGGCTCTGCTTCCGTACCTCCAAAGGCACTAGTTAAAGCCCTTGACGAGGAACATCTGTGGGGTAAAGATGCACCAGGCTTTACCAGAGAATCCGGATGCTTTACGAGACAGAGGCCGGTTTAATGAGACATTCTCCACTGCTCTGGCCAGGGCTTTGGAGTTGCCGTCCCTGACACACCCTCGCACAGCTTGATTTTCTATGGAGACTTGGGGGGGGGGGGGGGCTTCAGGCCTTCGCCTTTTACAGGCCCACTTTATTGTCATTTACTGTTTACTTCTTCCTTGGATGCAGTTCAGTCTTTGTCTCTGTATTGATTTGTACAAAGAATGGTCTGGTGTGACAGTATACGGAAAGTGTTGTGGAATCAACTTAATGGTGGCATTTATTGATGAAGACACATGTGCACTGGTCTATGCCTTTTACCATTTGTGTGAAGTTGATAAGAGAACAGTGATGTATTGATTTTTCTTTCAATGTGTCACTCATTCTTATCATTTTCGTACATAGTCATTCCGAAACCTTTTATTCGTCAACCTGTTTGATTCGTGTCAGGTTCTAAGCAAATACATAACTTTGTGAAAACATTAGTCTTTCCTAGTGACATGGTTTATTATCAACATAGCCGTTTACAGATACACATCGTCAGGGTTAAAACAGAAGATCCTACACCTCCTCCGCACCCTCCGCCCTGCAGATCTTTTCTATGCTCAGAGACAAGGAGCGAGCCTAGGAGCAAGCAAGGCATGCTGTGAGTTGGCCCCAGCCCCCAAGGTCGATGAGGGAGATATAATGTCAGTTTCCTTATCAAATCAGCTGTGACTCGCTTTCTCTCATTGTTTGTTTTTTCCACCACTGATGTTTTCCAACGGTCGAAACATGCAACGTCAGTGCTTCCTTGGAGCGTGAGCTGAGGCCTGTTTTTGAGTCAGTTAGCCCCTATGACATCAGTTTCACTTGTCTTAGTCAGTGATATCCTCTTCACTACGTCTTAGCTGCCCACCAATTAGGAACCTGAATGGCTTTAACAGAGGTTCAAGTTTTCAGTCTGGCAGATACCTCTCTCTCCTCCCTTGGATATTTATACCCCAATGTGTGTCCCTCCAGCTGTTATTTACCTGAACAAACACCACAGCCACAGGGACTACACAGTTACCCCTAAATGGTTTGTGTGGGTCATCAGAGCCACAGAGAAGCACCAGTATACCTTGTCTCTGGTTCACTCTTGAGATTCAGGAAGGAGAAAAGTGGCTGTAGGTTAAAGAAGTACCCTGAGGCACTCCGCACAAATACAAAAAGACCCAAACACTTGGCATGATAATAATCTTATATCTGTTTCATGGCCTTTCACTGTCAATTTTACATTTTAGTCATTTAGCAGACGCTCTTATCCAGAGCGACTTACAGTAGTGAATGCATACATTTCATACATTTTTTTCCCCCTTACTGGTCCCCCGTGGGAATCGAACCCACAACCCTGGCATTGCAAACACCATGCTCTACCAACTGAGCCACACAATAGCGAATGTCTGTCAGTTTGAACTGCAATTACGTGCAAATCACTACAGTAGTACAGCAGGTTTCTTAGCAAATCTCTGCAGGTGGATTTGACTGGTTTGTTTTCATGGGAATTAAGACTTGTAATTTACCGGTAGTTAAATAGTTGAATACTATTAGCTCACGGGTCTCTAATCTCTACCAGCCCCTAACCTGTAGTTAGTAGACCATGTATGATGAATTGCCTAATAACCTGCGAACACATTCATTTCCATGATGGCTTCATAGCTAATTAGCTGCTAATAGGCTACATACAATGTGCCTTATTCTAAAGTGTTACTTATCAGGATCTTTGACACCCACCCTTCCCACTCCCACCACACTCTCTCCCCTCCCAGCTGGTTGTGGGTTGCCAGGCCCTGCAAACCACCAAACAGTGATTATGTAAGGGTGAGGTGGCATTCGCCGGCCAAATACCTCCTGGCTTTGCGGCGCATGCCGAGATCCTCTGGGACTAATAATATCCCCCTTCAGCGTCCCAGAAAGGGGGGGCCAGGTCCCTCCCCTCTCTGGGTTAGTTTTTGGAGGCTGACGCCTCATGTGATTTGAGGACACTCGGCCCAGAGGTTAATTTTGACCACCCTAGCATGGAGTGTGTGGGGAGTGTATGCAGTTCAGACAGCAAGCATAGTGACCCTATGTTTCCTTGGGATTACATAGTGGCAACTAGCTGTCCAGAACTGTCTGGATTTGGAGATTCACTTTGAATATTCTGGGATAGATCCAGGCTGAATCACATCCGGTCGTGATTGGGAGTCCCATTGGGCGGCGCACAATTGGCCCAGCGTCGTCCAGGTTTGGCTGGGGTAGGCTGTCATTGTAAATAAGAATTTGTTCTTAACTGACTTGCCTAGTTAAATAAAGGTTAAATAACTAAAATCTGATTGTCTGTAAATATAAGTTAGTACATAAATGTTATAATATTAGTTAGATTAAAGAAAATATACAAACATGTTTTTGGACAATTAGTTGTTTTTAGCTGCTTTGAGTTGTATTTCCTTGTGCTCCTCTCTGAAGCTATGGTGGTCTTATACAGATTCTTACAGTAACTGACTGCACTACTGCTCAATCAGTAATCATGTCTAGAAAATAACAAAATGTTCTCCTGCCTCAGAGGTAAACCTAATGCACAGTCATCTGAAATAAATTGATTTTTCCAAATGGTAACATAATGTACAATGAAGCATTGTTTCTCTACTAATTTCAAACTAGAAATGTTTCACAAAGTCTCATCTGTAACTGCTGGAGTTCAGACTGGACTCGCTGGACAGACCTTTGGTATTTTAGATAAATCTTTGTACCTCCAATAAGTATGATATGTTACGTTTGGTATGGTTACCAAAGACAGAAGGTTACTTAAGACAGAAACGATAGTAGGAAGGTTGGTCGGGGAGGATGGGTAGACGTTTACTTCAACCATCTAGCAATCCAAAGGTTGCGTGTTCGAGTCGTGTCGGGGACAACTGTAGCATTTTAATTAACTCTTCCCCTAACACTTATTCTAACCTTTGTCTTTAGTTCTCCAAACCACCAACATACATTTTCCCTATAATTCTCCTTTGTTATTCCGATGCAACATGCAACCTGGTCTCAGAGAAATATTTATAATACAAGATCATCAGAGATGTATAATAAGTTACATCATCCAATTTGTATGCTATTGTACAATTGGGTATGACGTATGATTTTGTACGTCCTCTAAGTCGTAGGATATTGTACGACCGCTATTCCATTCATAATGTAACCTAACCTAAGATAAAGTATCATACTAAATGGGAGGTCAGATTTACGTACCAAATCTTAGGAATTGCCCTGAGGTCAGGTTGCATGGTTGAAGAAACGGGGCATTGGTGTCACTGTGACACGGTGTCAACTCCCTCAGGTTAAAATCAGTGTGTCCTCGAGAAAAAACAGATTGTTCCTGATAAAGATTAAAACTTCCACTCCTTCTCGACTACCCTATGTACACAAACACATTATGGAATAGCCTACACACTGTTTTATTTAATACTTAGAGTTATTACAATGCACAACGTAAGTTACATTTCACACATCTCCACACATCTTCACCTCCCTTTCTCTCCTTCACTCTCTCACATACATTACACACAAACATGCACAGGCTCCATTTTGTTGCATTTGTGTTTCTGGTATTACTTTTCTGCTGCAGTCTACCTCAGGAAAGAAGGCATTAACAGTTAAAGGGCAGTTTTTTTCTGCTGCCTTGCCAGGGTTTTTTCTGCATCAAACTGGGGCTTAGGTGGTGGTGGGTGTGGCGAGTGCGTGGCCATGGTTGTGGCCAATAGTGCGGTCATCGACCGCAGATTTTTGAGGCACTCCTGTTGGCCATAGTGACACATTTTTCATGTGGCGGAGATAAAATGTTGCAGTTTTAAAGCAAATTTTCTGCAGTTCTACACATTTTGTAGAACTGTTATTTATTGTTTTGCTCCTTTGCACCCAGTATCTCTACTTGCACATTCATCTTCTGCACATCTATCACTCCAGTGTTTAATTGCTAAATTGTAATTATTTCGCTACTATGGCCTATTTATTGCCTTAACTCCCTTATCCTACCTCGTTTGCACACACTGTATATAGACTTTTTTTTCTATTGTGTTATTGACTGTATGTTTGTTTATTCCATGTGTAACTCTGTGTTGTTGTTTGTGTCGCACTGCTTTACTTTATCTTGGCCAACTTGCAGTTGTAAATGAGAACTTGTTCTCAACTGGCCTACCTGGTTAAATAAAGGTGAAATACATTTTTTTTGCCATGGCTTATGCTTTCTGAGTGACTGAAATATTATAACAAAATCAATGGTGGTCCCATGTCATGACAAAAATACTCCTGAATGCATAGTTTGTGGAGTTTTTTATTCTCCCTGATCGTCTAGCTTTTATTTTGGTTATTGTAAGTTCTCAAAGATGATCTTATTAAAAAATGTAAAGGTCCATTATATTTTCTACATAGGTCATATCTGGTTTTAGTTGTTTTAGTTTACACTTAAAAACGTTTTTCCATACCGAAAATTACTGTTTGGACATAGGGGGCCCGCCAAGACTTTTCTATGCAGAAAAAATCCTGTGTGCTCTTGGCATCTTTCTGCCGGAATGTGTTCAACAGCACCGTCATCCAAGAAAAAACGACTGAGAATTCTCCAAAACCACAGCCAATTGGACTGATCTCCTGCTAATGATTCAGACATAGACCCTATATCCACTCTGTATGCACTGACAAAAAAACATTCCCAGAGCTACTGTTAATCCAGCAAGCATTCTCCTTACTATTGGTTCCTTTGGAGATGGACACTAGCCAGGGTCTATAGCCAGGGCACATAGGCACTTACTGTAAGGCGCATTCTCATAGTGCTATTACCTATTTTGGGCTGAATTCTGACGTTCTCTCATAGCTTCTGGGCACTGTTCTCGTTCTTAAAGATCTTTCCCTCCTAAAAGCTTGACATTGTCCTGGTCAAGTTCGTCACAGTAGGACTTGGGTAAATTAAACCACAACTTTGATAGGCCTAATCAAATGTGAACAGTATTTTATTTGAGTTATAGAGCCAGTGAGCTCCCCTCGTTCCCATTCACTTTCAACAGAAAATAAAGCTCAGTTTCCTGTTAGATAAGTCATACTCAAACTAGCAGGTCCAGGAACAGGTGCGGAGTGCACCTCTTTCTATAGGCAGATAAGACCCAATGTTGTTTGGCTAGTCTGTGGTCAGATTGTCATAGCAGCCCACAAGCTACAGTACACTCTACATATCTCTATTTGGAGCCAGAACAGTGATTTGACACTATTACAGAAATAGTATTTTCTGATGAATACAGCCATTCATTTTTCTTAGACAGCGACCCAACATTTTTACATTACAGTGTTGCCAGACAACTCCATGGAAAACAACTAACAAAAGAGGATCTGTACAATTTCTCCTAAGAAGTGAGCCATCCTGTCTGTATATATAGTGGGGCCCGAAATTATTGACACCCTTGATAAAGATGAGCAATAATTATATTATTTTATACTAATACAATTACTCAGATAAATACATTTTGTTGAACAAGTAATTGTTTATTTTCTCCAAAAGTTAGGGGTCAACATTATTGACACCCCTAAAGATTCTTATAAATGAAGTAGTCAATGTTTGGTCCCATATTCCTAACAAACAATGAATACATCAAGCTTGTGACTCTACAAACTCGTATGCATTTGCAGTTAGCTTTGGCTGTGTTTTACATTATTTTGTGCCCAATAGAAATGAATGGTAAATCATGTATTGTGTCATATCGGAGTCACTTTTATTATAAATTAGAATATGTTTCTAACACTTCTACGTTAATGTGGATGCTACCATGATTACGGATAATCCTGAATGAATCGTGACTAATGATGAGTGAGAAAGTTACAGAGTGTCAAATATCATACCCCCAAGACACACACACACACACACACTCTTACACATCATCTTCATGAACTTTGCCGATGGAGCCAGGTCAAAGTTGCAGCAAATCAAAGTACCCGTCTTTTACTAGAATTGGTGGCAGAGAGCTATAGAGGTGGTAAGTTCACTGCTTCTGACGGCTCCCTACTAAATCATTTCACTGGCTGGTGTTTGATCACCAAATCCGTTCCTGGTGGGTTGAAAGAGATCTAGAGAGATGGGGAGAGTGAGATGAAGTGATTGAGTGAGGAGCCTCACACAGCTGTTTTTCTTTATGTGGGGTTCATTCCTGGACAACCAAAAATAGGTTGTCCAGTGAAGGAAGAAATTAACCCCCTGCTCTCTACCCCCATCACCCCTCCATCCCCCCACCAGCCAGTCATGACCTGCTCCCACTGCCACTCTTACATAAGCTAGGTGTCGTCGTTGGACATCCCGCATCATCCTGGCTCTCTGTGAACTTAGTAAAATGTCCCTAGTGTGTGCTGTAAACAGGACCGCCCTCATTCACGTTGACTTTGGCACCCACTTTGCACTTTCACTGTGCGTTAGTGTCACGATGCCCGGGTGCCAAATTCTCCCAATAGTGCTCCTTGTTGTGAGCTTGGCTCCTGGATCAGGACACTTGACAGAGAATGACAGCTTGGTGTTTGTGGACAGAGCAGGCATGCAGTAGCACAGCCTGTGTTCTGAGTGGGACAGCAGAGGGCAGTGAGAACTACTGGCCTGATATCCTCGCCTTATTGTTGCGTAATCTTTAGAGTGAGTGTGGACAGTTGGTCTCCTACAGCACTTGTCTCCTGAGAGAGAGGCGTCTGTCGCTTTGTACTGAAAACCACCGGCGGGGCTGTTGTCATGTGTAAAAACCCCATCCAGCATTTTGGAAACACAAACAAACACATGCTGCTAAACCTCTCTGAAACAATCACTTTCCTTTTCTCTATAATTGATGCATTGATTTCTGAGAACTCTGCTCTAACCCCCAACAACATTGAAGCTAGAGAACACTTGGTGCCATTAGAGAACTGTTACGCGTCAGTGTTTCCAAGCCCCTGGTAGAGTAATGCGTGCCTCATGAGAGGGCTGGGGATGGCAGATTTCTGGCTTGGCACAACTCTTCTTCTTTGGTCTCTGGCACTGGTCTTTTACGTCTCCTCCCACCACAGGCTAATAGTTAGAGTACTGGCTACTCTATCAATACCGTCATGTATTCACATCTGGATTTTTGTATATACATTTAAAGCTATATCTGTTAATCTGCTAATATTATGCAGTAAACTCACATGATTGTGTAACCTTATGCAATGAAACCCAGCCCCCTATAATTACATTGAGGGGCCTAGATACAGGATGCATAATAGATGACTTAGCATTGGCCTGTATATTGTGTATTATATACTTACTGTATGTTTGTGTCTCATCCATTTAACCTCTAATTTCAGTACTTCTGTTTATAACAATGTATTCCCCTCTTCCCTCTCTTAATGCTATATTTGTGTCTACTCTATTGTACCTCTATAACCTACTATGTGTATAGTCTCACCACTATAATAATGTATTCTACTCTTCCTCTCCAGACGCGGAGGCTGACGAAAGTGGAGCGCCAGCGTTTCAGTGAGGAGGTGGAGATGCTGAAGGGGCTGCAGCACCCCAATATCGTCCGCTTCTACGACTCCTGGAAGGACAACTGCAAGGGCCACAAGTGCATCCTTCTGGTCACCGAGCTCATGACGTCAGGCACCCTCAAGACGTGAGTTAAAGGGATACAATTTGTATGTATCTACGTCCAGTTTGAAGGAAGTTAGAGGTAGTTTCACAAGCCAATGCTAACTAGCTTAGCACCAAGACTGAAAGTATGCTAGCTGTACCCGAAGACTTACAGTCTTTGTGCTAAGCTAGTTAGCATTGGCTCACAAAACTACCTTTAACTTCCTTCGTACTGGAGATACATAAAAATGGTTTCCATGAGTTCATCTGACTCTCAGAAAATAGATAAAGGTCTTCATTGCCAAAATCCAAAACTATCCCTTTAAGTCCATCCCCACTGCCTGAGTAAATAGCAGATGGGGAAAAGTATGTGCCATTTTCCTACGTCATCTCCTTGTAAAAGGGTGTGCAAAAGACTCAAAGCAGATATGCTTTCTTCTGTTCATGTTAGTGAATCTACTGAATTGGTGTGGCTAACATCTGTCGAAATTAAGTGTCACTCTCAATTTGAGCATGACAGGAGAAAATTGTTTCCAGAGACAGATGGAATGGAAAATGCTACCTCATCCTCAGGCTCTCAGATTCAGTGTGAGCACCCCTGGTCCATGGTGCTCTGTAACTTAGTAACACTTGTTGCTTACACTGTTGTACCCCATGGTTCCAATCTCTTTGTTGGTTGGACACCAGGGTTGTGGGTTTGAGTCCTGCATAGGCCGCACGTACAGTACTCATATCAGCCTCACCCTACAGGTACCTGAAGAGGTTCAAGGAGATGAAGCTGAAGCTGCTGCAGCGCTGGAGCCACCAGATCCTGAAGGGCCTCCACTTCCTCCACACCCGCACCCCGCCCATCATCCACAGGGACCTCAAGTGTGACAACATCTTCATCACCGGCCCCACAGGCTCCGTCAAGATCGGCGATCTGGGCCTGGCCACACTAAAGAGTGCCTCGTTCGCCAAGAGTGTCATTGGTGAGCCTCCCAACTACCCACAGCCACTTCAGCTGACACTGACACTCAGCATGATGGAGTGCATCAGGGCTCTATTCTAGACCCTGTGACTATTGAATATTTCTCAATGTAGGATTAAAGCATTCTGTCCCCCCTACTAAGGTTTTAACCTCTATGGGCTAGGTGGGACGCTAGCGTGCCACCCGTGGTGCACTCCATCAACAGCAGGTGCATTTCAAGAGCGGCAAATTTGAATCCAAATAAATGTCAAAATTCACATTTTTCAAACATACAACTATTTTACACCCTTTGAAAGATAAACATCTCCTTAATCTAACCACGTTTTACGATTTCAAAAAGGTTTTACGGCGAAAGCATAAATTTAGAGTATGTTAGGACAGTACATTTACAAGAGTTGTGTGTAATGTTTTGTCAATTCAAAGACAGGGTCACCAAAACCATAAAACCAGCTAAAATGATGCACTAACCTTTTACAATCTCCATCAGATGACACTCCTAGGACATTATGTTAGACAATGCATGCATTTTTAGTTCTATCAAGTTCATATTTATATCCAAAAACAGCGTTTTACTATGGCATTGATGTTGAGGAAATCGTTTCCCTCCAATAACCGGCAGTCAAGTCAGCATCACAAATTAAATAATTAAAATTAGAAAACATTGGTAAAATATTATATTGTCATTTAAAGAATTATAGATTTACATCTCTTGAACGCAATCAACTTGCCAGATTTAAAAATAACCTTACTGGGAAATCACACTTTGCAATAATCTGAGCACTGCGCCCAGAAAAATACGCGTTGCGATACAGACTAGACGTCATGTTGGGGAGATCTAAAATCGAAAATACTATGTAAATAATCCATTACCTTTGATTCTCTTCATCAGATGTCACTTCCAGGTATCACAGGTCCATAACGAATGTAGTTTTGTTCAAAAAAGCTCATCATTTATGTCCAAAAATCTCCGTCTTGTTAGCACATGATCTAAGCCAGCCGGACTTCTCGTCATGAACGAGGGGAAAAAATATATTTACGTTCGTTCAAACATGTCAAACGTTGTATAGCATAAATCATTAGGGCCTTTTTTAACCAGAACATGAATAATATTCAAGGTGGACGAATGCATACTCTTTTATAACGTATTGGAACGAGGGTACCCAACATGAACTCGCGCGTGCCAGGTGTCTAATGGGACATCATCGTTCCATGGCTCTTGTTCGGTCAGATCTCCCTCCAGAAGACTCAAAACACTTTGTAAAGGCTGGTGACATCTAGTGGAAGCAATAGGAAGTGCCAAAATATTCCTCAGCCCCTGTGTTTTTCAATGGGATAGGTTTAAAGGCAATACAACACATCAGGTATCCACTTCCTGTCAGAAAATGTCTCAGGGTTTTGCCTGCCAAATGAGTTCTGTTATACTCACAGACACCATTCAAACAGTTTTAGAAAATGTAGGGTGTTTTCTATCCATATGTAATAAGTATATGCATATTCTAGTTACTGGGTAGGAGTGGTAACCAGATTAAATCGGGTATGTTTTTTTATCCAGCCGTGTCAATACTGCCCCCTAGCCCTAACAGGTTAAAGTGAGACGTACGTAATAGCTGAAACCTCATAGAGGATGTTAAAATGGTTTGCCACCTACAACACTTACTCTTTGCTATTTGCTTTAATGTATTTTTAAAATGTTATTACAGATATACAGTATTGTGTGAAACGGTTATTCAATATTTCAATGAATAAATCACTTAGTGTCAAATATAGTCCCAGTCCCACTGCTACCTGTGTACTGCTGTCCCTTTAGTGTGGTGTGACCTTAAACTGGAGCAACTGTAAATAAAGCCTTCAATGCCATGTTTTAGGCTGGCCACTGTGTTTATTTATTTGGCTAGGTGTTTATATTTATACTGTCATGGTGCATGACGGCTAGTCTTTGTAGTGACATCAGCACGGTTGCCCGACATGTTCTAATCTATCTCACTGCTATCACAGTGTTTGGTCTCAGTGACTTTTTAATAGTGTGGGTCATCTAAGTCCCATTTGGAAACCTTCAAACCTACAGACGTTTAACATTTGTTTTACATTATCACGCTCGTATAAGATTTGGTGTTGTATCAATAAATAACTTATCTTTTGATTACCTCCTGCATTGTTTCTGAACCGCCTTGATTATTTTTTTCCGTTTGAATACACTTGTACTGTAAATGAATACCAGAACAGTTTGTTGCCAATACACATTTACGGCACTGTATTACAAGGCAACTTGTTCCAAAGTGGTCAAAGTGAGAAGGAATAAAGCCACTGTATTGTGAAGTGTAACTCCAGTTGTCAGTGAAGTAGGACCAGATTTTGCGCCATTCTCATAACCACTACCATTATACCCCCTCCTCACCTCACTCTACCCCCCCCCCCCCCCCCCCCCCCCCCCTGTAGGGACTCCTGAGTTCATGGCTCCGGAGATGTACGAGGAGAAGTATGATGAGGCGGTGGACGTCTATGCCTTTGGGATGTGCATGCTTGAGATGACCACGTCTGAGTACCCCTACTCTGAATGCCAGAACGCTGCTCAGATCTACCGTAAAGTCACCAGCGTGAGTGGATTTCTCTGTCTCTGGTGGATTCTGTGTGTCCAGTCCATGTTGTTCAGTTTGTCTGTTGTTTCGCTAGATGTCGGTCAGATCTGAAGAGAAATTTGGCCGTCTTTCTGGCTGCAGTTTGCAGTTTGACAGCACCACTTGTTCAGTGTCGTGCTGCTTACCTCTGGGAAGAGGTAAGCAGGAAAGAGGCATTCAAAAGGCGTGCAACATGTGCAAGGATCATCATCTCTTGTTCCTTTCAACTAACTGCTGTTCTCTCTTTCTCTATCCACCCCCCTCTGTCTTTCTTTTGAAGTTGCTTGCTATGCATCACTAATGTGACACAAAAACACTCTCAATTACATACTGTCATTTTAGCATTTTGTAGGTCTCTCTTCATTGTGAATGCCACCTACGTTCTCACTTCCATCCCATCCGGTCTCCTAAAATAGAAACCCTCCCCTTGTACCCAACCCTGTTATCTCTGTTACTGAGTGTTTATCACACCACTAATGGTAATCTACCATCTCTCATCTCTATGCAATGTTGCTGTGACATTTCTCCTCAGCAGAGTCAATTACAGGGTCTCTGTGGAGCTATAATGATATTTACCAAATGGACGCCTCTCTTTCACTGCTATAATCAGCTGTTGCACCGTAACAACCAGATTTGATAGAGCTGAAGGGCTGGGACATGATTGCTAATTACTGGAATTGGAATTATGCTTTAAGTCTTTTATTTGTCGGAGAATGAGGTCCACATGCAGGAATGGAAACGTCTCCACAATGCTGGATTTTCTCCACTCCACAATTCGGGATTTCTTTGCGGTCAAACAAACAAACTGAAATCCCCAAGGACGATCATGTACGTCGTGGATTCATTTATATGCAGCTCTTCCAACGTGATTGACGCAGTAAGAACCCACGTGTTAGCTGTGTGTGTGTGTGTCTGAGCACGCTACAGCCCTGGAACAACATAAGCAGTATTTAGTGCCAGAGTCCAAAGGAGTGTTACAGCTTCGAGGAAGCAAGGCTCTCACTCCGTTATGGGTTTTCTGCCAGAACCACAAAAGCAGTTCTCCAGCCAGCCTCTGTATTCAGTCGTTCTCCAGCCAGCCTCTGTATTCAGTCGTTCTCCAGCCAGCCTCTGTATTCAGTCGTTCTCCAGCCAGCCTCTGTATTCAGTCGTTCTCCAGCCAGCCTCTGTATTCAGACGTTCTCCAGCCAGCCTCTGTATTCAGTCGTTCTCCAGCCAGCCTCTGTATTCAGTCGTTCCCCAGCCAGCCTCTGTATTCAGACGTTCTCCAACCAGCCTCTGTATTCAGACGTTCTCCAGCCAGCCTCTGTATTCAGACGTTCTCCAGCCAGCCTCTGTATTCAGACGTTCTCCAGCCAGCCTCTGTATTCAGACGTTCTCCAGCCGGCCTCTGTATTCAGTCGTTCTCCAGCCGGCCTCTGTATTCAGTCGTTCTCCAGCCGGGCTCTGTATTCAGACGTTCTCCAGCCGGCCTCTGTATTCAGTCGTTCTCCAGCCGGCCTCTGTATTCAGTCGTTCTCCAGCCGGCCTCTGTATTCAGACGTTCTCCAGCCAGCCTCTGTATTCAGACGTTCTCCAGCCAGCCTCTGTATTCAGACGTTCTCCAGCCAGCCTCTGTATTCAGACGTTCTCCAGCCAGCCTCTGTATTCAGACGTTCTCCAGCCAGCCTCTGTATTCAGACGTTCTCCAGCCAGTCTCTGTATTCAGACGTTCTCCAGCCAGCCTCTGTATTCAGACATACTTGCACTGTTGTTTCTTATTTGTGTTGACCTCAGCAGATAAGGATCTCCATGCTTCATTCATACCACAGTTCTAATTCAGCCATGAGGCTTGGCCTATAGAGGAAATGAATAGCAGATTATTACTGAGATTACAGCAAATGGCCACCATTCTCCTCCTACACTTGGCCACTGTCTGACATCATTTTATGACAATGTCTGTGTCATCAAATTATCTTGTTCCCTTTCTCAGAGCTATATATTTATGCTATGATAGGAGAGCTGTATATCTTTGTTTACCTGATGGTGAAAGAGGAACGAAGTGGTCTATTGGTGGAATGATATCACTGTCATGTTTAGTAGCCTTCACCAACAGGACAAACGGTGGATATTATATATGGCTCAAGTTTCCCCTGTGCTGTGTGACGTGTGAGATGAGATGATATACGGTGTCTGCACAGAAAGACCTATTTGTTTTTCCTTCAGGTGAGATACATTGCCTTTTCAAGTAGGTGTAAAAGCTTTGTCCTCCCTCATTCGTGTGTGTGTGTGTGTGTTTTGCATGTGTGTGTGTTGCGCATTCTCAGACACATTAGTTGAAATGTGTGTGTGTGTGTGTGTGTGTATTTGTGTCTGTGTGAGAACGTGTATCAGTATGAGCATGTGTGTGGGCGGCGGAATGACGCCAGTGTGTGGGTGCACAAAAGCCAAGACAATGCCCCCAAGTAACTTTCAAAAACAACAGAGTAAATCCTTTATCCAATACACCTACAGCAAGTTAACTTGGACAGTAACACTGTCTTCTCTGGAAGTTTACTGGGTTGAAGTGAGCTCTTACAGAAGCAGAACATTACCCAGTGCGTCAGCTGACGAGGGGTTGCCGCCGCTGACAAAGGACATTGATACGGTGAGCAGAACGGGTCCAGCATCACTCCTCCAACTCTTCAAAGCCGTCGCTGTGCTGTGGTCTGACTGAGTGTGTGAGGAGACAGACAGACTTGTGACCAAGGCGTTAGCAGATGTCCGCTGCGCCTCTTAAAAAGTATGCTTCCATTCAGCCACAAGAGCATTAGTGAGGTTGGGCACTGATGTTGGGCGATTAGGCCTGGCTTGCTGTTGGCGTTCCAATTCATCCCAAAGGTGTTTGATGGGGTTGAGGTCAGGGCTCTGTGCAGGTCAGTCAAGTTCTTCCACACTGATCTTGACAAACCATTTCTGTATGGACCTTGCTTTGCGCACGAGGGCATTGTCCAAACTGTTGCCACAAAGTTAGAAGCACAGAATCGTCTAGAATGTCATTGTATGCTGTAACGTTAAAATTTACTTTCACTGGAACTAAGGGGCCTAGCCCGACCCATGAAAAACAGCCTCAGACCATTATTCTTCCTCCACCAAACTTTACAGTTGGCACTATGCATTTAGGCAGGTAGCGTTCTCCTGGCATTCGCCAAACCCAGAATCGTCCGTCGGACTGCCAGATAGTGAGGCGTTTCATCACAGAGAACCCATTTCCACTGCTCCAGAGTCCAGTGACGGCAAGTTTTACACCACTCCAGCTGACGCTTGGTATTGCGCATGGTGATCTTAGGCTTGTGTGCTGCTGCTCAGCCAGGGAAACCCATTTCATGAAACTCCCGATGAACAATTATTGTGCTGACGTTGCTTCCAGAGGCAGTTTGGAACTCTGTAGTGAGTGTTGCAACCGATGACATGCGATTTTTATGCACTACGCACTTCAGCACTCGGCGGTCCCGTTCTGTGAGCTTGTGTGGCCTACCACTTTATGGCTGAGCCGGTGTTGCTCCTAGATGTTTCCACTTCACAATAACAACAGTTACAGTTGACCGGGGCAGCTCTAGCAGGGTAGAAATTTGACAAACTGACTTGTTGGAAAGGTGGCATCCTATGACGAGCACATAGCCATGCAGATTGCATGGCTATGTGCTCGATTTTATACACCTGTCGGCAATGGGTATGGCTAAAATAGCCGAATCCACTAATTTGAAGGGGTGTGTCCACATACTTTTGCAAATATAGTGTATGTTCATTCAATGTGCAGAATACAGAATATTATACATTCCCATTGATCCTACCAACAACCTCAACACATTCGTGATTTCACATGGTAAGGAGAAAATTGCATTGTAGGATTCTAGGAATACCAGGAACCTTTGTCGTTCCCCCACACAGCATATTACCATTAAACAAGAAGTCACCAGGGTTTAATGAAGGCTTCAAAGAACAGGAGTTCCTGGCAGCTTACCAGAGTGTGTAGTTAACATGGCTACCAGCCGTCTAACCCTCCCTCCTCTATCAATTGTCCAATGAGTAACAAATGACTGAATGGCGAGAGTCACCTCTGTGATGAATCTTGTTGAAACAAATGAGTAGATCTCAAGAACCATTGAGCCATTCATTTACCTTTCTGGAACAATTGCTAAGAGGATAAAGCTAAGAGGCTTGTGTGATTTCAGTAGGTCTGTGTGGTATGGTGACGTTTACGTCACAGTGTTGGGAGGTGTGATTGAAAGCCATTGCCTGAAGCCCCATACCTAAGCTCACAGTCTTCACTGAGTGGCAGTCATATTGTTTTCAACATGGGGTCCAACTATGGGGTGAACAAGGTCTTACCATGCCTTGATTCAGATGGGTTGGGTTAAATGCAGAAGACACATTTCAGTTGAATGCATTTAGTTGTACAACTGATTAGGTATCCCTCTTTCCCCTTATTGAACATGATCTGACTCCATCCAATACATCTTGAGGGCCAATTAAAGGCAATGGGAGAGTCAGACTAATCCGTACATTGCCAACTCCCTACGTACTGCCCACACAACCAAAACCCTCCTGTGCTGCTATGGGGGTACATTGCCTGTTTCCCTTTTTAGTGAGAGAGTGAGGGTGTGAGGGAACAGACACCCCTGGCCATGCCCTCTCTCCACCACCCCTGGGCTGACCCCCTCTCTCCACCACCCCTGGGCTGACCCCCTCTCTCCACCACCCCTGGGCTGACCCTCTCTCCACCACCCCTGGGCTGACCCCCTCTCTCCACCACCCCTGGGCTGGCCCTCTCTAGTCTCTACTATTTTCTGCCTCCCAACCAGCCAGTGTTGTGTAGATGTTGTAACTCCACAGCCCCTCCTCTACCTCTCTACTCCACTGCAGGGTTATAATTAGCTAGCAGAGCCATGGACGCCACCACACCACCACTGTCCCTCCTCCTCCACATGTTTCTGCCCACACACACCGAACACACACCAGGCAATAAGGAGCTCTGACGCACTTCCTTTCTGTGTGTGTTTGTGGTTGGGGGGGGGGGGGTGTTAAAGGATCTGCCGCTGATCCAGAAATGTTCTGTTCATGCTGATTGTGTTGGAAATCAAATCGAATCAAATTTTATTTGTCAAATTCGCCGAATACAACAGGTGTAGACCTTACTGTTAAATGCTTACTTACTTAACCAACAATGCAGTTTTAAGAAAATAATAAGTGTCAAGTAAAAAATAGATAATTAAAAAATACAAATAAAAAATAATTAAAGAGCAGTAGTAAAATATCAATAGCGAGGCTGTGTACAGGGGGTACCGGTACAGAGTCAATGTGCAGGGCACCAGTTAGTCATTTATTATGTTTCAGCGCTTGTTTCCAGTGACAAAGAGAGGGAGGAGGGAGATTGGTGAGATGAAGAGAGACATAAAGAATAGAGAACTTAATTAGGGTGTTATAATTGACATAGATACCCCTGTTTTAGTGGTCATCTCCCAAGGCAGACCATACGTACTCTACACACACGTACATTGTAATATTGTTGTATGGTAGTATTTTACATTTTGTATTGTAGATATGTAGCGGTGTAAAAATGTTGTACTGTTTTATCTTTTGTTATATATGTAATGTAAGTGCCTTAATGTGTTTGGACCCCAGGAAGAGTAGCTGCTGTCTTGGCAACAGCTAATGGGGATCCCTAATAAATACAAATACAAAATACAAAGACCCATCTCAAAGAGAAAAAGAATAACAGTGTGAAAAACAAACATAGAAGGAGCTCTCTCTGTCTGTCTAGCTGTCTCTCTCTCTCTCTGTCTCGCTCTCTTACTCGCTGTCTCTCCCTCTGTCTCGCTGTCTCTCTCTCTCTGTCTCGCTGTCTCGCTGTCTCTCTCTCTGTCTCGCTGTCTCTCTCTTCCTCACTGTTTCTCCCTCTGTCTCGCTGTCTCTGTCTCGCTGTCTCTCTCTCTGTCTCGCTGTCTCTCTCTCTGTCTCGCTCTCTCTCTCTGTCTTTCTCGCTGTCTCTCTCTCTATCTCCCTGTTTCTCTTTGTCTCACTGTCTCTCTGTCTTGCTGTCTCTCTCTTCCTTACTGTTTCTCCCTCTGTCTCGCTGTCTCTCTCTCTCTGTCTCGCTGTCTCTCTGTCTCGCTGTCTCTCTCTCTGTCTCGCTGTCTCTCTCTCTGTCTCGCTGTCTCTCTCTCTGTCTCGCTGTCTCTTTCTGTCTGTCTCGCTGTCTCTCGCTCTGTCTCGATGTCTCTGTCTCTCTCTCTCTCTCTGTCTGTCTCGCTGTCTCTCTCTGTCTGTCTTGCTGTCTCTCTCTGTCTCGCTGTCTCTCTCTGTCTGTCTCGCTGTCTCTCTCTGTCTGTCTCGCTGTCTCTCTCTGTCTGTCTCGCTGTCTCTCTCTCTGTCTCGCTGTCTCTTGCTGTCTCTCTCTGTCTCGCTGTCTCTCTCTGTCTCGCTGTCTCTCTCTCTCTCTCTGTCTTGCTGTCTCTCTCTCTCTGTCTCGCTGTCTCTTTCTGTCTCTCTCTCTCTGTCTGTCTCGCTGTCTCTGTCTGTCTCGCTGTCTCTTTCTGTCTCGATGTCTCTCTGTCTCGCTGTCTCTCTCTGTCTGTCTCGATGTCTCTCTTTGTCTCGCTGTCTCTTACTCGCGGTCTCGCTGTCTCTTGCTGTCTCTGTCTGTCTCACTGTCTCTCGCTGTCTCTCTCTCTTTCTCACTGTTTCTCCCTCTGTCTCGCTCCCTGTCTCGCTGTCTCGCTGTCTGTCTCGCTGTCTCGCTGTCTGTCTCGCTGTCTCTCGCTGTCTTGCTGTCTCTCTCTTTGTCTCGCTGTCTCTCTTTGTCTCGCTGTCTCTCTTTGTCTCGCTGTCTCTCTCTGTCTCGCTGTCTCTCGCTCTGTCTCGATGTCTCTCTCGCTCTGTCTCGATGTCTCTCTCGCTCTGTCTCGATGTCTCTCTCGCTCTGTCTAGCTGTCTCGATGTCTCTCTGTCTCGCTGTCTCTCTCTGTCTGTCTCGATGTCTCTCTTTGTCTCGCTGTCTCTTACTCGCGGTCTCTCTGTCTCGAAGTCTCTCGCTGTCTCTGTCTGTCTCGCTGTCTCTTGCTGTCTCTCTCTCTTTCTCACTGTTTCCCCCTCTGTCTCGCTCCCTGTCTCGCTGTCTCTCTCTCCCTGTCTCGCTGTCTGTCTCGCTGTCTCTCACTGGCTTGCTGTCTCTCTCTCTGTCTCGCTGTCTCTTTCTCTTTGTCTCGCTGTCTCTCTCTGTCTCGCTGTCTCTCGCTCTGTCTCGATGTCTCTCTCGCTCTGTCTCGATGTCTCTCTCGCTCTGTCTCGATGTCTCTCTCGCTCTGTCTCGATGTCTCTCTCGCTCTGTCTCGATGTCTCTCTCGCTCTGTCTCGAGCTCCCGCTCTGCTGCTGCCCCGCTCTGTCTAGCTGTCTCTCTCGCTCTCTCGCTGTCTGACTCGCCGTCTCTCTCTGTCTTGCTGTTTCTCTCTCTGTCTCACTGTCTCTCTCTCTGTCTCGCTGTCTCTCTCTCTCTGTCTCGCTGTCTCTCTCTCTGATTCGCTGTCTCTCTCTCTGTCTCGCTGTTTCTCACTCTCTCGCTGTTTCTCACTCTGTCTCGCTGTCTCTCTCTGTCTGTCTCGCTGACTCTCTCTCTCGCTGTCTCTCTTTCTGTCTCTCTGTCTCTCTCTCTCACTGTCTCTCTCTCTCTCACTGTCTCTCTCCGTCTCGCTGTCTCTCTCTTTGTCTCGCTGTCTCTCTCTGTCTCGCTGTCTCTCTCTGTCTTGCTGTCTCTCTCTTCCTCACTGTTTCTCCCTCTGTCTCACTGTCTCTCTCT
The DNA here is from genome assembly GCF_965601325.2 of Salmo salar. Classification (NCBI taxonomy): domain Eukaryota; kingdom Metazoa; phylum Chordata; class Actinopteri; order Salmoniformes; family Salmonidae; genus Salmo; species Salmo salar. The sequence goes on along the minus strand of NC_138293.1, from coordinate 67,583,951 downwards.
CTCTGTCTCGCTCTCTTACTCGCTGTCTCTCTCTCTCTATCTCCCTGTTTCTCTTTGTCTCACTGTCTCTCTCTCTCTGTCTTGCTGTCTCTCTCTTCCTCACTGTTTCTCCCTCTGTCTCGCTGTCTTTCTCTCGATGTCTATCTGGCTCTGTCTCGATGTGTCTCTCGCTCTGTCTCGATGTCTCTCTCTCTGTGTCTCGATGTCTCTCTCTGTGTCTCGCTGTCTCTCTCTGTCTCGCTGTCTCTCTCTCTGTCTCGCTGTCTCTTTCTCTTTGTCTCGCTGTCTCTCTCTCTGTCTCGATGTCTCTCGCTGTCTCTCTCTCTGTCTCGCTGTCTCTCTCTGTCTCGCTGTCTCTCTCTCTCTCTCTGTCTTGCTGTCTCTCTGTCTCGCTGTCTCTTTCTGTCTCTCTGTCTCTCTCTCTGTCTGTCTCGCTGTCTCTTTCTGTCTCTCTGTCTCTCTCTCTGTCTGTCTCGCTGTCTCTTTCTGTCTCGCTGTCTCTCTCTGTCTGTCTCGATGTCTCTCTTTGTCTCGCTGTCTCTTACTCGCGGTCTCGCTGTCTCTTGCTGTCTCTGTCTGTCTCACTGTCTCTCGCTGTCTCTCTCTCTTTCTCACTGTTTCTCCCTCTGTCTCGCTGTCTCGCTGTCTGTCTTGCTGTCTCTCGCTGTCTTGCTGTCTCTCTTTGTCTCGCTGTCTCTCTCTGTCTCGCTGTCTCTCGCTGTCTCTGTCTGTCTCGCTGTCTCTCGCTGTCTCTCTCTCTTTCTCACTGTTTCCCCCTCTGTCTCGCTCCCTGTCTCGCTGTCTCGCTGTCTGTCTCGCTGTCTCTCACTGTCTTGCTGTCTCTCTCTGTCTCGCTGTCTCTTTCTCTTTGTCTCGCTGTCTCTCTCTGTCTCGCTGTCTCTCGCTCTGTCTCGATGTCTCTCTCGCTCTGTCTCGATGTCTCTCTCGCTCTGTCTCGATGTCTCTCTCGCTCTGTCTCGATGTCTCTCTCGCTCTGTCTCGATGTCTCTCTCGCTCTGTCTCGATGTCTCTCTCGCTCTGTCTAGCTGTCTCTCTCGCTCTGTCTAGCTGTCTCTCTCGCTCTGTCTAGCTGTCTCTCTCGCTCTGTCTCGCTGTCTGACTCGCCGTCTCTCTCTGTCTTGCTGTTTCTCTCTCTGTCTCACTGTCTCTCTCTCTGTCTCACTGTCTCTCTCTCTGTCTCGCTGTCTCTCTCTCTGATTCGCTGTCTCTCTCTCTGTCTCGCTGTTTCTCACTCTCTCGCTGTTTCTCACTCTGTCTCGCTGTCTCTCTCTGTCTGTCTCGCTGACTCTCTCTCTCTCGCTGTCTCTCTCTGTCTCGTTCTCTGTCTCGCTGTCTCTCTCTCTCTGTCTCGCTGTCTCTCTTTCTGTCTCTCTGTCTCTCTCTCTCACTGTCTCTCTCCGTCTCGCTGTCTCTCTCTTTGTCTCACTGTCTCTCTGTCTCGCTGTCTCTCTCTGTCTTGCTGTCTCTCTCTTCCTCACTGTTTCTCCCTCTGTCTCTCTGTCTCGCTCTCTTACTCGCTGTCTCTCTCTCTCTATCTCCCTGTTTCTCTTTGTCTCACTGTCTCTCTCTCTCTGTCTTGCTGTCTCTCTCTTCCTCACTGTTTCTCCCTCTGTCTCGCTGTCTCTCTCTCGATGTCTATCTGGCTCTGTCTCGATGTCTCTCTCGCTCTGTCTCGATGTCTCTCTCGCTCTGTCTCTCGATGTCTCTCTCTCTGTGTCTCGATGTCTCTCTCTCTGTGTCTCGATGTCTCTCTCTCTGTGTCTCGATGTCTCTCTCTCTGTGTCTCGCTGTCTCTCTCTGTCTGTCTCGCTGTCTCTCGCTGTCTTGCTGTCTCTCTCTCTGTCTCGCTGTCTCTTTCTCTTTGTCTCGCTGTCTCTCGCTCTGTCTCGATGTCTCTCTCGCTCTGTCTCGATGTCTCTCTCGCTCTGTCTCGATGTCTCTCTCGCTCTGTCTCGATGTCTCTCTCGCTCTGTCTCGATGTCTCTCTCGCTCTGTCTCGATGTCTCTCTCGCTCTGTCTCGATGTCTCTCTCGCTCTGTCTCGCTGTCTCTCTCGCTCTGTCTCGCTGTCTCTCTCGCTCTGTCTCGCTGTCTCTCTCGCTCTGTCTCGCTGTCTCTCTCTGTCTGTCTAGCTGTCTCTCTCTGTCTCGCTCTCTGACTCGCCTTCTCTCTCTGTCTCACTGTCTCTCTCTCTGTCTCGCTGTCTCTCTCTCTGATTCGCTGTCTCTCTCTCTGATTCACTGTCTCTCTCTCTGTCTCGCTGTTTCTCACTCTGTCTGTCTCGCTGACTCTCTCTCTCTCTCTCTCTCGCTGTCTCTCTCTGTCTCGTTCTCTGTCTCGCTGTCTCTCTCTCTCTGTCTCGCTGTCTCTCTCTGTCTGTCTCGCTGTCGTTCTCTGTCTGTCTCGCTGTCGTTCTCTGTCTGTCTCGCTGTCTCTCTCTCTGTCTCTCTGTCTCTCTCTCTCACTGTCTCTCTCCGTCTCGCTGTCTCTCTCTTTGTCTCACTGTCTCTCTGTCTCGCTGTCTCTCTCTGTCTTGCTGTCTCTCTCTTCCTCACTGTTTCTCCCTCTGTCTCACTGTCTCTCTCTCTCTGTCTCGCTCTCTCTATCTCCCTGTTTCTCTTTGTCTCACTGTCTCTCTCTCTCTGTCTTGCTGTCTCTCTCTTCCTCACTGTTTCTCCCTCTGTCTCGCTGTCTCTCTCTGTCTCGATGTCTCTCTCGCTCTGTCTCGATGTCTCTCTCGCTCTGTCTCGATGTCTCTCTCGCTCTGTCTCGATGTCTCTCTCTCTGTTTCTCGATGTCTCTCTCTCTGTGTCTCGATGTCTCTCTCTCTGTCTCGCTGTCTCTCTCTGTCTGTCTCGCTGTCTCTCTCTTTCTTCCTCACTGTTTCTCCCTCTGTCTCGCTGTCTCTCTCTGTCTCGCTCTTTGTCTCGATGTCTCTCTGTCTCGCTGTCTCTTACTCGCTGTCTCTCTCTCCCTGTCTCGCTGTCTCTCTCTGTCTGTCTCGCTGTCTCTCGCTGTCTTGCTGTCTCTCTCACTTTCTCTTTGTCTCGCTGTCTCGCTCTGTCTCGATGTCTCTCTCTCTGTGTCTCGATGTCTCTCTCTCTGTGTCTCTCTCTCTCTGTCTCGCTGTTTCTCACTCTGTCTCCCTGTTTCTCTCTGTCTCGCTTTCTCTCTGTCTTGCTGTCTCACTTTCTCTCTCTGTCTGTCTCTCTCTGTCTGTCTCGCTGTCTATCTCTGTCTCGCTGTCTATCTCTGTCTCGCTGTCTCTCTCTCTGTCTCGCTGTCTCTCTCTCTCTGTCTCGCTGTCTCGCTTTCTCTCTCTGACTGTCACTCTCTGTCTGTCTCGCTGTCTCTCTCTGTCTGTCTCGCTGTCTGTCTCGCTGTCTCTCGCTGTCTCTCTCTGTCTGTCTCTCTCTGTCTGTCTCGCTGTCTCTCTCTGTCTGTCTTGCTGTCTCTCTGTCTGTCTGTCTCTCTCTCAGATTTAGCTGTCTCTCTCTCTCTCAGTTTAGCTGTCTCACTCTCTCTCGCTTTCTCTCTGTTGTTGTACTGTGTAATCTTTGGTCAGTACATTTAATTAAATACAAATAAGATTATAAAAAAGAAAAAGAAAGAATGGCTAATAAATAAACAACAGAATGTACATGATGATTGTTACACTATGTATTACTAGTAAGTTATATACAATGTAAATACTACAAGGAATTAATGGGATGTCCCTCAGACTATGGCAGTCATATACATATCTGGCAGTAATATTTGCGGTTTCTCCCTCAACCAGAATAATTCCCAGCTTTATGTTATTAGTAAATGCACAGAGGTTGGGAATTGATTGAGATTTATTTTTAAAGATGATCTTATTTGGGAGTATTTCTCACAGTAGAGGATAAAGTGCATCTCTGTCTCTACCTCCCCTGTCTTGCAGTGACCACATAGACACTCCTTTTTGGGTAGCCATGTCTTTTTATGTCTCCCTTTTTCTATAGCCAATTGGTGTTCGCCGAGCCTGTATTTGGTCAGGATCTGTCTCTGTTTTGTATCTCTCTGACAGATATTCTGCCAATTTCTATTCTCATTTGAGGGCCAAATAGCAATTTAGTTTATTCTGTGTTTTTGTTTAATTTTCCCAATTTGTCAAGTAAGAGGTTTTCATTTGTGTAACAGTGTGGTTGGATTATAGGGTTGTGTAGTGTTTTAACAGCTAACACAGGGAACTCTTTTCAGGGTTCAGCTCTTGGGTTTCCACTGCTTTGAATTGTAAGGATGTTTTGGGGCTTCATTTCAAATGGTGCCAACATTTTACTGTCCTTTTCTTTATATTTACAATTAAAGGGAATCGTCCGAGTTCCGCCCTGCATGCATTATTTGGTACTTTCTTTTGGATATTTAGGATAATTCTAGATTCGTTTTTTTTTTTTTTTCTCCCAGAGCTTATAATTGTTAATTGGTGGACCCCAAACCTTGCATCCATATAGTGCAATTGGTAACATTACAGTATTGAATTTTGTGCACCAGATTTGGATAGGAATATAACATTTTTTGAACTCTGTCTCTCTGTCATGTGTGCTTAATTAGAGTATCCATGTAATTGACATAATTAATTATATCCGTCTCAGGCAAACTGGCTGTTTTAGTGGTCATCTCCCTAGGCAGACCATACAAAGACTCTCTGAAAGAGAAAAAAACTAAGAGCGTGAGAAACAACCGTAGAAGGACCTCTCTCTGTCTCTCTCTGTCTCTCTTTCTCTATCTCTGTCTCTATCTCTCTGTCTCTCTCTCTCTCTCTGTCTGTCACGCCCTGGCCATAGAGAGGTTTTTGTTCTCTATTTTGGTTAGGCCAGGGTGTGACTAGGGTGGGCATTCTATGTTCTGTTTTCTGTCTTGTGTTTTTCGCCTGACAGAGCTGTTGCATTTTGTTCCACTTTGTTTTTGATTCAGTGTTCAGTTTTAATAAATACCATCATGAACACGTACCACGCTGCACCTTGGTCCCCTCCTTGCAACAACCGTTACACTGTCTCTCTCTGTCTCTCAATTCAATTTAACCGGCTTTATTGGCATGGGAAACATATGTTTACATTGCCAAAGTAAGTGAAATAGATCATAAACAAAAGTGAAATAAACAATAAAAAATGAACAGTAAACATTACACAAGTTCCAAAGAAATAGAGAGATTTCAAATGTCATATTATGGCTATATACCGTGTCGTAACGATGTGCAAATAGTTAAAGTACAAAAGGGAAAAGAAATAAACATATAGGGGTTGTATTTACAATGGTGTTTGTTCTTTACTGTTTGTATTTTTCTTGTGGCAACAGGTCACATATTGCTGCTGTGATGCACACTGGTATTTCACCCAGTAGATATTATGGGAGTTTATCAAAATTTGATTGATTTTTGAATTCTTTGTTGGTCTGTGTAATCTGAGGGAAATATGTGTCTCTAATATGGTCATACATTTGGCAGGGCCCGGATCTGGACCTTTTTGGAAACACCATAATTTTTGTCTTACTGAGATTTACTGTCAGGGCCCAGGTCTGGCAGAATCTGTGCAGCAGATCTAGGTGTTGCTGTAGGACCTCCTTGGTTGGGGACAGAAGCACCAGATCATCAGCAAACAGTAGACATTTGACTTCAGATTCTAGTAGGGTGAGGCCGGGTGCTGCAGACTGTTCTAGTGCCCTCGCCAATTGTTGATATATATGTTGAAGAGGGTGGGACTCAAGCTGCATCCCTGTCTCACTCCACGGCCCTGTGGAAAGAAATATGTGTGTTTTTTTGCCAATGTTAACCACACACTTGTTATTTGTGTAAATAGATTTTATAATGTTGTATGTTTTTCCCCCAACACCACTTTCCATCAATTTGTATAGCAGACCCTCATGCCAAATTGAGTCAAAAGATTTTTTGAAATAAACAAAGCATGAAAATACTTTGCCTTTGTTTTGGTTTATTTGTTTGTCAATTAGGGTGTGCAGGGAGAATACGTGGTCTGTTGTAGAGAATACGTGGTCTGTTGTAGAGAATACGTGGTCTGTTGTAGAGAATACGTGGTCTGTTGTATGGTAATTTGGTAAAAAGTCAATACGACATTTGCTCAGTACAGTGTTTTCATCGAGGAAATGTACGAGTCTGATGTTAATGATAATGCAGAGGATTTTCCTAAGGATGACGCATATCCCATGGTAGTTATTGGGGTCAAATTTATCTCCACTTTTGTGGATTGGGGTGATCAGTCCTTGGTTCCAAATATTGGGGAAGATGCCAGGGCTGTAGATGATGTAAAAAAAGTTTAAGTATAGCCACTCTGAATTTGTTGTCTGTATATTTTATAATTTCATTTAGGATAACATCAACCCCACAGGCCTTTTTGGGTTGGAGGGTTTGTATTTTGTCCTGTAGTTCATTCAATGTAATTGGAGAATCCAGTAGGTTTTGTTAGTGTTTAATAGTTGATTCTAAGATTTGTATTTGATCATGTCTATGTTTTTGCACTTTGTTCTTTGTTATGGAGCCTAAAAGATTGGAGAAGTGGTTTACCTATACATCTCCATTTTGGATAGATAATTCTTCATGTTGTTGTTTGTTTAGTGTTTTCCAATTTTCCCAGAAGTGGTTAGAGTCTATGGATTCTTCAATTACATTGAGATGATTTCTGACGTGCTGTTCCTTCTTTTTCCGTAATATATTTATGTATTGTTTTAGTGTTTCACCATAGTGAAGGCGTATGCTCAGGTTTTCTAAGTCTCTATGTTTTTGGTTGGATAGGTTTCTCAATTTCTTTCTTAGATTTGTTGCATTCTTCATCAAACCATTTGTCATTGTTGTTCATTTTCTTCTGTTTTCTATTTGAGATTTTTAGATTTGATAGGGAAGCTGAGAGGTCAAATATACTGTTAAGATTTTCTACTGCCACGTTTACACCTTCACTATTACAGTGGAACGTTTTTCCCAGGAAATTGTCTAAAAGGGATTGAATTTGTTGTTGCCTAATTGTTTTTTGATAGGTTTCCAAACTGCATTCTGTCCATCTATAGCATTTCTTAATGTTACTCAGTTCCTTTGGCTTTGATGCCTCATGATTGAGTATTGCTCTGTTCAAGTAGACTGTGATTTTGCTGTGGTCTGATAGGGGTGTCAGTGGGCTGGCTGACTGTGAACGCTCTCTCTCTTTCTGTCTGTCTGTTTCTGTCTCTCTCTCTGTCTCTGTGTGCACATTTATGCATGTGTGCATAATTAGAGTAGCTGTGTAATTCACATAATTAATGCTATCCGTCTCAGGCAAACTTGCTGTTTTAGTGTTCTCTCTCTCTGTCTGTCTGTCTCTCTCTCTTGCTATGCCTGTCTCTCTCTCTCTGTTTCTCTCTCTGTTTCTCTCTCTCTCTTTCTCTCTGTCTATCTCTCTCTGTCTGTCTGTCTCTCTCTCTGTCGATCTCTCTCTTTCTGTCTATCTCTCTCTGTCTATCTCTCTCTTTCTGTCTATCTCTATCTCTGTCTCTTTATGTCTCTCTCTCTCTCTTGCTCTCCCTGTCTCTCTCTCTTGCTCTCCCTCTCTCTCTCTCTTTGTCTCTCTCTCTCTCTGTCTATCTCTCTCTCTGTCGCTCTCTCTGTATCTTTGTCTCTCTCTCTCTCTTGCTCTCCCTCTTGCTCTCCCTGTCTCTCGCTCTTGCTCTCCCTGTCTCTCTCTGTCTCTCTCTTGCTCTCCCTGTCTCTCTCTCTCTGTCTCTCTCTGTCTCTCTCTTGCTCTCCCTGTCTCTCTCTCTCTGTCTTTCTCTCTTTCTGTCTCTCTATCTCTATCTCTTTTCTATCCGTCTCAGGAAAACTAGAGTCTGTGTGATTACACAGACCTGTGGCCCTTATCCTCCCACACATGTTTCATACATGTACATACGTTTCCCTGACTGAGTTAGATTATAGTTCTACTCTAGTTTTGATCTCAGAACCACTAGCAGTATACCCTTGTTTTAGCAGCAGGGAGCCAGCCTGTAAGCTTTGTATTAATAAGGCCAGTAGCTCAATAACTTTTGCAGTGGTCTGCTCATAAAACTTCAGTCATCAAGTCATAGTATTTCCATGGGAAACATTTTCAATTTGATCGTCATTTATTTATTTTACGTGAGAAGATTAAAGCATCCACATCAAGCCATTTTTCAAAGGGCTTTCTGAGTGCTAGAAGTCAAGAAGCTATAGCACAATGGAAAATGGAGTCTTCATCTCATTACACAAGGTCACTGTTTGTTTGTGTTAGAGGCAGTGTTTGTGTGTTGAATTTGAGTTTGTGTGTGTTAACTCCAAATTGTAGAGCTAATTAAGTCAATCCTCTTCAAAGTACATCTAGCTGGACGGGAACAACATGCTTATGTTCTGTGTACACCCATCAGTGCTTCTGTGTTTTCTCCACTGAAAACATTGGTGTTCTGGGAAAGCTCATTTGTGTGATTAGAATGATTTGCTTGCTGTCAGTGGGTATTATGGAGAACATTTGTCATTAGGAGAAAGAGAGAAGGGGAGGGAGAGAGAGATAAAGCGAGAGAGTTCTCAAAAATAAATATTCCTATTAAAATCTGGTGCAAAATACTAAATAGTGTAATTTTACCAATTGCACTATATGGAAGGGAGGTTTGGGGCCCTAATAAAGTGGCTCATCATCTCTCATTAACCTTCAGTTTGACATTGTTCTTGCCATGCCTTGGAGATTGGATCATAGAGAGCGTCCATTATGATGTCTGTCTCCCAGAAGACAATATCCTCCAGTATCTCTCCATCTTCAACTCATCTCCCTGTCTCACTTTCTCTCTCTCTCTTCTAAAAACAGAGTTTCCATTCATTCATTGTATTCATTCAGGTGGGGGGAGTGGTTGGCTCTGTATCTCAGGACTTCATGTCCTCAGTACACCTTAGAGTCTCGGTGGGTCAGGACGTTGGGGAGATGTTGGGCTGATGTCACCGACCAACAAAAGCCACCGTACAGAGCAGGCTCTGTGACTCCTCCCTAAGCCCCTCTAAAGACTGAAGGGTTTATTCACGTCTCCAGATGCTTTTCATATCAGCCATTAAGATGGACACCATTTAGCTTTTTTCTCTCAATTTTTGTTGCTTAGAATGTCTTGTTTGTTTTGTTATCATGTCTTTTCCCTTCCCTTTTCTCTTACGTAGTTAAACGCTGCAATTATCTGCTCGGATAACACCAGAGAATTCGATAGAGTCCATTTTCCGTTAGTAAGTCCCGCTGCCTCCCCTCGCTTTAGTGGGAAAGAGGAGTATTTGGGGCCACTGTCGTCACCACCAGAAAAAAAAAAGTCAAGTCACACTGGTTCTCCAATTTTTTATTTTTACTGCTACGTATTTCACACTATTCGTCACATGGAACCGGTTGAGCAACTTAAAGTTCCTCCATAAATGTGCCACTGTGTTCTTTAATCCAATATAATCTCACATCGTTTTTATAGTCTTTTTTTGAGGAGTTATGTAATAAAAACAAGCTGCATTACATCACTCACTTTGTGCGGACAGGTTCCTTTTGCTGAAAACCTTGTGATCAACTCCGCTCACCCTCTGTGCTCTGTGTTAAATGATTTCTGTGTGTGTGTGTGTGTGTGTGTGTGTGTGTGTGTGTGTGTGTGTGTGTGTGTGTGATAAATGAGGACCAGTCTTCCCATTTCGTTTCTCGTTGCCGTCATCTTGTTGTTTCCGCCTCGTACATTTTACACGGAGGAGGTTTACCTTGCTTTTCCGCTCAGTAACTCCAGACCTTGACCCTCCAGGCCTTGTTTAATCTGTGGAGACCATGGAGGCGACAGACTGTGAAATAGTGGTATTTTCCTCTGTCGGGGAGTCTTATCACCTCAATGAAATGTGTTATCTCCTCCGCTAGACTTGCTTGTTCTGTTCATGAAGCTTCAAAGGGGAGAATGACTCAATCGTTTCTTGTGGTAATACCTCTCCTTGAAGCGTTTATCCTCTTTCCACCCACACCATGTTTCCCATCCTTTCACAGAAAAGACCTGTGGTCTAGTGATGTGGCCGTGTCTGTATACGCGTGTGGTTCTGTGTGTGACATTGGCTTTATAGTATGTGAATGTGTTTGTTCATGCATATTGTTCAGTAGGACACAGCCCTGTTGGTTGTTTCTCTCACCCTACCTGAACTCCCTGCGCTGTGTCTGGTGATAGTTACCTCATAAACCTAAAGAGCATATTGGCCATGCATCACCTCTAAGCATTAACACACAGCATTACAGGAAGTATCCCATTTACCTGTGTGACCCAGTCATTGTGTTCACCGCCACGCAGGCTAAGGCTACTATGTAGTGAGTATCTGACTGCTGCTTGGTATTCATGCTCACGCTACGTTAGTTATTAGCTAACAGCCCCATAGGAAGTCTCTCTCTATTTGTATCCGGTCACGACAGCTACTGTATGGACACCTGCTATACCCATCACTATCCTCTAGATGGTTTTGTACATTTTGTATTATGTCAATGAACATTTGTGTCTAAACCAAATTAACATGAGCTATGAGCTGACTGCCCTTTAGGAAACCACATGGTAGTTAGTACTCAGTGCTCTGCACCCACACAGACCTGCGTGCTCTCGATGGGTTTGGACATTATGTATCATGACCTGAGTGTTTGTGTACAAAACCATTAGCTAACAGGTTAGCACCACAATACTCTTACACACACCACCACTCTCTCACCACATTTGAACTTTCGTTCTAACTGGCCGTAGAACTCAGAGAGAAACCAAACAGTGAACGGTTTGGGACAGAGTCGAACCCTCCTCTTTGTGTCTGTGTTGGTGCGTGCGTTTGTTCCTGTTTGTTTGTGTGCATAGCCATGCTCAGTTATGTCTGAACTCTGACGATGGCCCACAGAGAATATCTCTGATGGGAACACCCTGTTTTTTAACCTTGTGCCCCTGGGCAGGGTGTCCAGGCAACTGTTACCAATGACATCACAACCTATAGTTACTGATAACAACGAAACCTTTAACTCCATTTAGATATTTATAATATATATATTTCATATTTAAAGGTATTCTCTCCAGGAGATCTACCAATGTGAATAGAGGATGTACATGTACTGTGTTTCTGAAGCATAGAGACATACTTATAAAGTATTCCATCCATCATAGTGGTGTAGGGCAGGCTAGGGAAAAATATCCACATTGTCCCTCACTCCTCACTCCCGTATCACCCTGGCTCCTTCAGGACAGAGTAGGTGAGCGGAGTTGAGTGGTCGGCTATCCCGCTCATCGCTCATGGAGCAGTGCACCGCTTCAGCACTCCACGTCCTTTCCATCCGCTCCACTAAAAACCGCTCTGCGCTCACAGAAAAAAACTGCCTCTCCAAATTCGCTCCATTCATTAAAATCACAATTTAACCAACACCCATCTATTTTTGTGACTACCTGGACCTCCCATTTGTTTTTGAAGTATTGAAACCAAACCATATACAAGCATTTCGCTACACCCGCAATAACATCTGCTAAACACGTGTATGTGAGCAATACATTTGATTTGATATGATTTGAATGAAAAGTATTTTAATAAACATGAAAAGGTGAATGTAAGAAGCGCTCATCATTTCAAATAGGCCACATGTCATATTAAACAGCATATTAACACTCTGAATAGGCTACATGTCATATTAAACAGCATATTAACACTCTGAATAGGCTACATGTCATATTAAACAGCATATTAACACTCTGAACAGTCTACATGTAGTATTAAACAGCATATTAACACTCTGAATAGTATACATGTCATATTAAACACCATATTAACACTCTGAATAGTCTACATGTAGTATTAAACATCATATTAACACTCTGAATAGGATACATGTCATATTAAACAGCATATTAACACTCTGAATAGTCTACATGTCATATTAAACAGCATATTAACACTCTGAATAGTCTACATGTCATATTAAACAGCATATGAACACTCTGAAAAGTCTACATGTCATATTAAACAGCATCTAAACACTCTGAATAGTCTACATGTCATATTAAACAGCATATTAACACTCTAAATAGGTCAGGCGCCAGACAGGGAGACTAAGAAGGAACAAAAAGGATTATTTAGGCTATATTATTTCAATTATTTCAAGGCTATAGCTACAAAGAAATAAATTGTGAAGCATTTGCAAATGTGACACACTAGGCTTGTAGGGAGTCAGGGACATTAAGCGCTCAGCATTTAAACAACATTTCGTTGTATTAAATAATTATAGTCTATAAATTGCCTATATAGGCTGTGAGTTACTTAAGCAATAAGGCACGAGGAGGTGTGGTATACGGCCAATATTCCACAGCTAAGAACTGTTCCATAGCATGATGCAACGCAGAGTGCCTGGATACAGCCCTTAGCCGTGGTATATTGGCCTTATACCACATACACCAGAGTTGCCTTATTAATATTATTAACAGGTTACCAATGTAATTAGAGCAGTAAAAATAAATGTTTTGTCATACCCGTGGTATACGGTCTGATATGCTACGGCTGTCAGCCAATCAGCATTCAGAGTTCGAACCACCCAGTTTATAGTTAGAATTAAATGAAAAATGCCTTTTTGGGCTCAGTTTTCAGTGCCTTTGAATTCATTTTTAGAAACCCAAGTTTCGACAGAGTGTGTGGCTCATTCCATGGTGCCTGGAGAGCAGGCCAGCAGCAGATAATATTTTGTTGTGGACACTACATCACCACACTCCCTCTCTTGCTCTTGGTACTCATCTTTGTAAGTCACATTGATTTTGCACCTGTGTGTTTCTTTCTGAAAATATTTAGGGAACTCAATGACAGTAGCTAAAGCAAGGGGTTATAGCAGCACCCAAGTAGACTACAAATGCATGCTGGTCCGGGCATGCCCTGAGCTCGTGAAGTGAGCTCTACTGGAGCAAAATTGGAGCGGGCACGAAGGCCGGAGCTCCAGCCTTTGGGAATCTCGCTCCTCACTCCAGTCAAATTGGGAACGCTCCACTCCCTGCTCTGCTCCAACTCCGCTCTGCTCACATACTCTGCTTCAGGGGTCCTTCTGCCTGCATCAGTCCTCTCCTCTCCCAAATGATGGAGTGATTGACGTCGGTGACATATCTAACCGTTCCTCTTTTCCCCTTTCCTTCTTTCTCCTCACAGGGAATTAAGCCGGACAGCTTCTTCAAAGTAAAAGTCCCTGAGTTGAAAGAGATCATAGAGGGATGCATCCGCATAAATACAGACCAGAGGTAGAGTAATCAGATAGGAATTCTCTTTACTCACCTTACCTCAGACATCCGCTTTCAGTCTGGCACTGCGGTGGTGTGGTATCAAATGTTGGATAGATTGTAGTTTGAAGTGTGTGTGTGTGTGTGTGTGTGTGTGTGTGTGTGTGTGTGTGTGTGTGTGTGTGTGTGTGTGTGTGGTGTGTGTGTGTGTGTGTGTGTGTGTGTGTGTGTGTGTGTGTGTGATTCTTAATGTGTGCAAACATTAGACAGACAGTTTTGTTCCCCCTAGACAAAGGATATTATCCCTGTCAGGCTAGTTTGTCCAGACTCTTTGTCGCTCTCTCCAACATTAATCTAAGGGCACTGACATTGAAACAAAATAAATTGTATCAGTCTCAGCCAACAACTGTGTAAATGCCCTGACGAAAACAGTTTTATGATTAAATTAGCTTTTCTAATTTCTCATTCTCTTTCAAAGCATTGATTGAATGATGTTGTGAGCTAAAAATAACAGTGAGAAACGACTTCAGACATACATAATTCAAATGTTGCCACATTACTATGGCGAGGGAACTGGGTGACACACACATCGACCATCGTTAATGGTGTCAGGTTTCAGGCCCCTGGGGTTCCAATGAGATGATACCTGACCTTCTGTTAAATAGGGGCACATTACATTACACACCTATCCATCTCTCTCCTTTGGCTGTGTGTCAATAGTCTAAAGTGGCACAGAGTCTGACTCACCACATCCACCCACCTATAGTAAAATACTGTTGTTTTTATGTTTAGTTAATGACAATAAAAAGAACAGACTGAGAAAATACAGTAATATTCAATTCAATGGATTATAAAACTAAGAAAACAGTGGCCTCTCCAGGTACACCATCCAAGACCTGCTGGAACACACCTTCTTCAAGGAGAACAATGGCGTCCATGTTGAGCTGGCGGAGGAGGACGACATGGTGAAGTCTGGCCTGAAGCTGTGGCTGCGTATGGACGACACCAAGAAGCTGCATGGGAAGTACAAGGACAACAACGCCATCGAGTTCCTGTTTGAACTCTACAAGGATGTACCCGAGGAGGTGGCCCAGGAGATGGTGGGTTGTTGATGGATTTCCGGACCCTTTTCACATTTTGTGGATCTCAAGTGTCAAGTTCACTGATTGCTCTCACCCTCCCCCACTTCCTCTCCCTAATCTTCTACCTCACCACCCCCTTTCCTTCCCTCTCCCTCTCCCTCCCTCCCCTCCCCCTAGGTGGTGCTGGGCTTCGTCTGTGAGGCAGACTACAAGTTGGTGGCCAAAGCAATCCGGGACCGCGCCACCGCCATCAAGCGGCAGCGGGAGAAGCAGCGCCGGATGGCCGAGGAGGCCTTGCGCCAACAACAGGAAACTGTCATTGAGGAAAAACCAGAGTCGGCCCCCGAACCAGAACCGCCCACCCCCAAACCTCAAATAGCCTTTCCCATCAAACCGCCCAACCCCGCCCCTGTCTCGGCACCCCCTGACCAGACTCCGCCGAGGCCGGTGATGTCCGTGGCTAACGGCTCGGCGGATTCGGGGATAAACGCCAGCTTCACAGCAGAGACGGAGGAGCAGGAGGCAGACCAGCGGCTGCACTACAACATCAGACACGCCAGCTACTCCTCTGCCACGTGTGAGGATACACTCACTATACCAGTGGTTCTCAAACCTCTCCTTTGGGGACCCTTGGACGTGAACTAGCTCAACGATTAATCTATTCAAGGGCTTGATGATTCGTTAACAAGTTGAATCAGGTGTGCTAGCTCTGGAGTGGCTGGGGGTCCCGAGGAGAGGTTTGAGAACCTCTGCACTATAGTGCAATCACATGGTCATATACAGCAGAGACATTTATCCTAAACTCGTGTCGCTTCGTAGCTGAGCTCCTGAAACTACACATTTGCCCACAGACAGCATGTACAGTCGAGGCTTCTCATGTCTAGGCAACATGCAAAGTGCATTGGCCTGGCCTATACGTATGACGCAGATAGATAAGTATGGTCCACAAGTTTACTGTAAACAAGATATAGAACACAGATACCCTATTCACACAACCTTCAAGATATATAACACAGATACCCTATTCACACAACCTTCAAGATATATAACACAGATACCCTATTCACACAACCTTCAAGATTAGTACCTGAGGCACATACTCGCTGATATGAGGTTTAGCCAAAACATGCTACAAACATTCATTGCTGACATGCTCATGCCCTGGATTCGGAATTACAGTATCACAGCTGCACTGTGTGTGTATGTGTGTGCATGGGCCCACGTGTTTCCTTATATCTGTACAGCTAAAGGGGTATCAGTGGAGGGTGTATTGGAAACTGTTGGCTCAACAGACTTTGCCTAGTGCACGTGCTACATAGCCCTGTGTAGATCCCATGTGTTTTTTATATATCTCTTAAGTAGGCTAATCTTTTGCAGTTGTGCCTCTGTCCATTTGTTGTGGTTACCCTCGAGCCCTGCTAATCCATGTAGCCGTCCCTCACGGTGCCTGTTAGTGGAGCCCAAAAAGGACCCCTCCCTCAGGACGTTAGGATTTTATTTTCATGAACAAATAACAAGAAACATTGAGTATACATTATTTCCAGACAAGACGTATCTTTTACAGTATATGTTAACACATTCAGGGGTACATGACATAAAGAAGAGATTGATAACATGTTAAATTAAATCAAATGTATTTATATAGCCCTTCTTACATCAGCTGATATCTCAAAGTGCTGTACAGAAACCCAGCCTAAAACCCCAAACAGCAAGCAATGCAGGTGTAGAAACACAGTTAATGCCTGTCTGTCTCTTCCCTCCCACTTCCCTTCCTTTAACCATGATGTCGCCATGGCAGCCGACTGCGAGATGGACGGCTACCTGAGCTCCTCTGGCTTCCAGGATCCTGGGGATTCCCCTCTCCAGCCTCCTGTTAACTCCTCCCCTTCCTCCATCACTCCTGTTCCGTTGCCCCTGGAGATCCCTCGCATCGAGGCCCTGGCCATCAAGGCTCCTCCCCCTGACGCTCCACCAATCCCGGCTCTCCGCTTCCCCTCGGTAGGTAGCCTGTATGAAGGTCTTGAGGTTTATATTTCTATGGATGTAGAGCTCAACAGTCAAAATATTAATTATCATGACTTCTTATAACTGTTATATTTAAGCAATAAGGCCCGAGGGGGTGTGGTATATGGCCAATATACCACGGCTAAGGGCTGCTGGACACAGCCCTTAGCCGTAGGATATTGGCCATATATCACAAACCACCAAGGTGCCTTATTGCTATTATAAACTGGTTACCAATGTAATTAGTGCAGTAAAAATAAATGTTTTGTCATACCCATGGTATACGGTCTGATATACCATGGTTGTCAGCCAATCAGCATTGACGGCTCGAACCAGCCAGTTTATAAAATGTGTTATATCCAGTTAGGACTCTTACACAACACCTTACCAGGAAAGTTTCTGGGCCCTACTAGTTTTATAGCGGGGATATGTGTTTATGATTAGAGTGATGAGTGGATAAGCCATTAATACCCAGAATAGCCATGAGTGTGTAATTTTAGCACCCTACCTCAACAGACTATTCTGACCCTCTGTCCCTCCCCCAGAGTATCGCTGTGTCCAACACTATCATGCCCCAGTCAGGAAACGCCAGTGGTTTCTCTTCTCCTGTTGACAGGTAACCCAAACACATGTAGAACCCCTCTTCCATGATGGGGGTGTTGTTCAGGGTATAAAGAAAGGCAAAGGCCTGCACCACACACCTTATGGCCAGTATCTAAGTATAATGTGATGTGTGTATGGCAGTGTTGCATTCAAGACAACAAAGGCCCAACAAAGGAACAAATTTCAAATGTACTATAGAAGTATACAACCACTATACAAGCACTTTGCTGCTTTTAACTAGTTAATAAAGGTTAAATAAAATAATTAAATAAATAAAACTAGAATGGACTTCTTCCCTGTCTAATGGGTGGGTATCCGTGCAGTTAACACACAATTCCGGTAGTATCCATTAAAGCAGGACAGGTGTGTGTGAACTTGAAGGCGATCTTTTATTGAGCCTGTGTGTGGTTCTCTATCCCCATGGGAAATAGCCAGCAAGTCTGACATGGCGAACAACACTTTGATGAATGATGCCACGTGAATGTCTGTTGAAAGTGCTCCGTTGGAGTGTGCTTCCCTTTCTCCTGTGTGACTCACCTAACACACATACACACTCTTTCTCTCTCCCCCCATCCTCCCCCTGCCCTCGTCCCCCAATCACCCCATTTCCTGTGTGCAATTAGAGCGAGAGTGGAGCGAGAGGTATCAGAGCACTTCCTTCCCTTCAGGTGCCTTTCTGACTGTAATCCATAATGGTCTCGGGGGAGAAGGTCAATGGTCTTAATAGGCTTTTCCTTCTGGGAGCTGGGTGGGATGGAAATAACCTTTTAATAGGAGTTAGAAGACTTTCAGTGGTTTGTTTGGCCATACACTACAGCCTCATTAATAACCAGTTCGTTATTAGTTGTGTAGAATAAATAAGACTAGAAGTAGACATTAGTAGTAGTAGTAGTAGTAGTAGTTGTTGTTGTTGTTGTTGTTGTACTTTCAGTAGTAGTAGTTGTATTGGTACTTCAAGTGCGAGTAGTTAACATTTTTGTAGTGGTGGTAGTAGTGTAGGTGTTCTTATAGCAATAGTTAGTATTATCAATAACAAAAGGACACAGGGTTACATCTCCTGGTCAGTTGTCATAACCCACTTCCTGATTATCCCACAGCTATGCCTCTGATGTGACATCAGGCTTGAGTGATGGCAATGAGGGCCTATCAGAAAAGAGTGCCAACAAACGTACCGGTACCAAGCTCTTCAGGAGTAGAGCCCGCTCACGCTTACGAATCACTGGGGTATGGAATGTCTGTCTGTCTGTTTCTCTGTCTCTCTGTCTGTCTGTCAGTTAGCAGTTGTAATGAATTAATCACATACAAAGAGGATTGCAATCCAAGTCATCCTTGGTCTTGTCAAGTGGCTACATGTTCTGAGTGGATAAACACTTGTTTTTGTCCTGTCCTTCCAGTTGTCTGACAAGGTGGACCGTGTGGTGGAGTGTCAGCTCCAGACTCACAACAGTAAGATGGTGACCTTTAAGTTTGATCTGGACGGAGACAACCCGGAGGACATTGCTGCTGTCATGGTGAGTGTGCTGTGTGTGTGTGCATGCGCGTATCTTCAACTCAACTAATTCTTATCCACTGAGCCACTGTAATCTCATCCAGTGTTACAAAACATCGGCGTTTTTCAAGCAGAACCTTAACTTCCCAGAGAACACAGAAGAACACTGTGCTTGCTCCTTGAGAATATAACATCTAATTATCCAATCAATGAAATAGTGTAAGAAAGTGAAACTGACCATGGATTCCAGCAAGATCTCTCACAGTTTTGGAAAGAATGCTGTTTGGCCTTAGCCCTGGGAAAGCATGGTTAATGGTTTTGATTGAATATGCCCCAGTCATAGGGGAACATTTCTCTAGTTCTTAAAACTTCATAGCAGTTGCTCACATCATGGAGTTGATGGGATTAAAACAAGCTGAAAATGACTGCAGAGAACAATTTTGCATTGGTGCACTGCAAAAAGTGAAATCTAAACAAGCCAAAATATCTTATATTGAGTGATAATTCATAACAAGCGAAATTAAACATCATTGGCAGATTGCTTATTTTAACCTATAAAAGGCTTAATACAAGTAATTTATCTTATTTCAAGATATTTTCCAATATATTTTACCTTAAAATGAAATAGTAAAACATATCTTGAAAAATGTATTGAAATGAGATAAATTACTTGTATTATACCTTTTTTAGGTTCCGTAAGCAAATTTAACTGCCAAAATAATGGAAATACTTCCAATGAGGGATACAAAGTATACTAAAAGTAGGTGCTTCCACACAGGTGTGGGTCCTGAGTTAATTAATCAATTAACATCATGCTTAAGGTCATGTACAAAAATGCTGGGCAGGCCATTATTTTGGCTACCATGGATATGCCCCATAGGATGACAATGCCACCATCCACAGGGCACGAGTGGTCACTGAATGGTTTGATGAGCATGAAAACACTGTTAACCATATGCCATGGCTGCCTCAGTCACCAGATCTCAACCCAATTGAACACTTACGGTGCCTGAGACTGTTTTCCACTACCATCAACAAAACACCAAATTATGAAATTTCTTATGGCAGAATGGTGGCCCAACAACCTATTAAGACACTTTATGTTGATGTTCCACTTTATTTTGGCAGTTACCTGTACAATGTACTTGGCATTTCAAGACCTGCAAAGCTAGTTTCAAAACTAGTGTGTATGAAAGCTATCGACTCACTGCTCCAGTAGCCATCTGCCTAAGTGGTAGCCCTGACACATGACTATAGACCCCTGTTTCAGGACTAGCTAAGTGGGTGTCTGTTATGAAATCCTGACAACAACAAGCGAAGATGATTGTTTACTCACGTTCAAAATCTTCCTCTCTTTCTTCCCTAACTTTGTCCATCTGTGTCCTTGTTTGTCTCAATCGTCAAATCTGTCAAATCTAACTGTTCCTTCACTCATATCTGTTTTATTGATTGAATGATTAATTTACTGATTGATTGACTGATTGATTTAACTCCCTCAGGTCCACAATGAGTTCATCCTTCCCTCTGAGCAGGAGGGCTTCATCTACCGCATGCGTGACATCATCAAGCGTGCAGAGGCCCTGATGAGGAGGGGCGAGCCCCTGAGTCTGGGGGATGCTGCCCACCAGCTCTACCCCTACCTCAGCGAAGTGGGCACCCTGTCCGCCTCGCAGGTCAGTGCCATAGACATATACATCATTGGTCAGTGCCACCATGCCAGATTTTTACATTTTTTATTTCACCTTTATTTAACCAGGTAGGCCAGTTGAGAACAAGTTCTTATTTACAACTGCGACCTGGCCAAGATAAAGCAAAGTAGTGCGACACAAAAAACAACACAGAGTTGCACATGGAATAAACAAACATACAATCAATAGCACAATAGAAAAAGTCTATATACAGTGTGTGCAAATGGCGTGAGGAGGTAAGGCAATAAATAAGCCATAGTAGCGAAGTAATGACAATTTAGCAAATTAACACTGGAGTGATAGATGTGCGTATGATGATGTGCAAGTAGAAATACTGTTAATACAGCAGCGGTTAACCACTGCTGCTGCCCATTGTTGGCATGGTCCACACGTGCATACAGCTGTACACAGACCAAATACAACACAATACAGTGTGTTAAAAACCTGTACTATTACCACCAGTAGAATCTGCTTATCAATCATTCGTGAAGCATCTATGTAGGGTTTATGAAAACTTAAGCCTTAAAAGTCTTATTTTTTAGTTACAAAACCAATAGTTACAAAATAGTTACAAAACCAACCATCTATTGTCACGCCCTGACCATAGAGAGCCCTCTCTATGGTGTTTAGGTCAGAGCGTGACTAGGGGGGTGTTCTAGTCATTGATTTTCTATGTGGCTGGGTTGTATGGTTCCCAATTAGAGGCAGCTGATAATCGTTGCCTCTAATTTGGGATCATATTTAGGAAGCCCTTTCTCCCACCTGCTTTGTGGGATATTGTTTTGTTGAGTGCTGATGTGCGCTCTGTTACTTCACGGTCGTTGTTTGTTTATTGTTTTCTTTAAGTTTCACTAATAAAAGATGTGGAACTCGAATCATGCTGGGCCTTAGTCTATACTGAACAAAACTATAAACGCAACATGCAACAATTTCTAAGAGTTTGGCTTCATATAAGGAAATCAGTCACTAGAAATACATTCATTAGGACCTAATCAACTGATTTCACATGACTGGGCAGGGGTGCAGCCATGGATGGGCCTGGGAGGGTATAGGGCCACCCACTTGGGAGCCAGTCCCTGCCAATCAGAATGACTTTTTCCCAACAAAGGGCTTTGTTAAAGACAGAAATACTCCTCAGCACCCCCCTCCCCCTCTTCAGATGATCCCGCAGGTGAAGAAGCCGGATGTGGTGGTCCTGGGCTGGCGTGGTTACTTGTGGTCTGTGGTTGTGAGGCCGATTGGATGCACAGGCAAATTCTCAAAACAACGTTGGAGGCGGCTTATGGTAGAGAAATGAACATGACATTCTCTGTTGGACATTCCAGCAGTCAGCATGCCAACTGCACGCTCCCTCAAAACTTGAGACATCTGTGGCATTGTGTTGTGTGACCAAACTGCACATTTTAGAGTGGCCTTTTAATGTCCCCAGCACAAGGTGCACCTGTGTAATGATCATGCTGTTTAATCAGCTTATTGATACGCCACATCAGTCAGGTGGATGAATTATCTTGGCAAAGGAAAAATGCTCACTAACAGGGAAATTAACAAATTTGTGCACAACATTTTAGAGAACTAAGCTTTTTGTGCATATGGAACATTTCTGGGATCTTTTATTTCAGCTCATGAAACATGGGACCAACACTTTACATGTTGCATTTATATTTTTGTTCAGTGTATATAAGTGGTGCACACCTCCAGTCCTTGAGGGCCACAGTCCTGATTTTCGTCTTGAATTTAACTATGGGATTGATTTCTACCTGCGAAAGGAGATATTTGCACTCTCCAGCTAATCAGTAACATCAATCAACTGCCTGGTGAAAAATCTAATCAGCACGACTGGAGAACTCAAAGACCAGAGATATGCACCCCTGAGACAGATGGTTGGTTTTGTCTGTTGTTGTTTTGTAAGTTGTGCACTTGTTGGTCCCACTTACAATGAACAACAACTTTAATGCCCTGGGTTATTTGCCCCTGATCTTTAGAACAACTTAACAACAAAAGCAAGTGCATGGCAATCCTCTGCAGCAAGACAGCATATGCCATGGAGTGATTTTAACGGTTGATTGGTTGACTTGCTTTGTGATTGTATTTCAGCCGAACTTACACGCGCATGGACTGGAACGGACACATTCCTCTTCGTCTTTGCCCGGTAAGGAAGATTCCCTGTGTGCGTGTGCAATATATGTATAGATGTATGTTTCTATAGTGCCTATAGAAAGTTCTGCACCCCCTTGAACTTCTTTCACATTTTGTTGTGTTACAAGGTGGTATTGAAATAGATTTAATTTTATGTTCTTGTCATTGATCTACACAAAATACTCTGTAATGTCAAAATGAAAAGAAAATTCTACACATTTTTACAAATTAGTAAAAGTTTAATAACTACAATTTAGTCGTTGCATAAGTATTTACCCCCTCAGTTTAGACTTCCCCTTCCTCTGTCCCACATACATACAACATCTGTAAGGTCCCTCAGTCAGGTATTGAATTTCAACCACAGATTCAACTACAAAGACCAGGGAGCTTTTCAAATGCCCCATAAAGAAGGGAGGTGATTGGTAGATGGGTAACAATAACAAATCAGACATTGATGATTTCAAAACAGCTTCAGTTCAATGTCTGTGATAGGAGAAAACTGAAGATGGATCAACAACATTGTAGTGACTACAATAATGACCTAAATGACAGAGTGAAAAGAAGAATACAAATATACAGAATACAAATATTCCAAAACATGCAGATGTATGCAACGAGGCACTAAAGTAATACTGCAAAAGAAACACAGCAAAGGGCTACAATTTTTGGCCTAAATGCAAAGCCTTATGTTTGGGGCATATCCAACACAACACATCACTGAGTAACTGCCTCCTTAATTTCAAGTTTGGTGGTGGCTGCATCAACATATGGGTATGCTTGACATCGGCAAAGACTGGGGAGTTTTTCAGGATGAAAAGAAATGGGATGGAGCTAAGCACAGGAAAACGTGCTTTACAGGACAATAACCTACAACACAAAAACAATCTACACTGAAGTTGCTTACAAAGAAGACAGTGAATGTTCCTGAGTGGCCAAGTTACAGTTTTGACTTAAATCTGCTTGAAGATCTATGGCAAAACTTGAACATTGCTGTCTAGCCATGATCCCCAACATCCTTGACAGAGCTTGAAGAATTTTGAAAATAATAATTGGCAAATATTTCACAATACATGTGTGCAAAGCTCTTATGAGACTTACCCATGAAGACTCACAGCTGTAATCATTGCCAAAGGTGTTTCTAACATGTAGCAACACTCAGGGGAGTGAATACTAATCAAGGTATATGAGTGTTTTATATTTCATTCATCTTTGACAAATGTTAGAATTTTTCTTCCACTTTGACATTAGAGTATTTTGTGTAGATCGTTGACAACAAATGACAATAAAATCCATTTTAATCCCACTTTGTAACACAGTAGAATGTGAAGAAATCCAAGGGGATGTAGACTTTCTATAGGCACTGTATGTCTGTAACTATAATGCTTTTGCACATTGTACTTTAGGGACCATAATGGAAATAATTATCTGACTTTATTGCGCTATCCCTGTCACGTTTGTAAACGTATGTACATGTACTTTTTTAACCGGCTAATAAAATCAATCAATCAACTGAGTTGAATTGGTAACCTAAGCAGCACAGTGACGTCCATCACATATAGATTTGTCATCAGTCCCCACAAACACATCGATACGGTATGATCAATGTCACTTTGGTGTATCTGCGCATGTTTAAGAGTTTATTTGTCTCTCTGGGCCAGACTTTGCTGAGGGCAGCGTTGCTCAGCTCCGAGGCTCGTCTCCTGTGGCGCCTGTTGGAGACTTCTACATCGACCCAAAGGCAGTCCCTTCTGTTCGTCCCCTCCGCTCTCAGTCCTTCCAGACCACGTCAAGTACGTACCACACTCCAAACCCCGAAAAACTGTCTGGCTGCTCACCATCAACCACACAAACAAAAACGTTTAATTTATAGCTGGAATCCTTAATAGGTGAAACTGCCACGTCCGTTTGGGATGTTACAATAACAAAAAAGTTACTGCAAACAACAAACACAGTTTGGACATCAGACTTTGAGTCTTAGACTTTGAATGCTTATTACAGTAGTAGTCTGAGTAGCGGTGTTGATATACTTTGATATTGCCAAAGTATATATTCGTTTACCAATCGGGCATCGAGATAGGCAGAATAAGAAGGAAAGAAGATTTCCATTAGAAGCAATAGGCCGTCTGGCAATTGGAGACAAAACATGTGATACTCTAAATGGGCATAAGGTTATTCGAAGAACTGGTATTCCCACCCAGACACACCCACTCACCTCTAGTGTTCAGGTTTACTGTAGAGCAGAGTGCTATCAGCCAGCACTGTGCGTCACTTCCTCCTCTCAGGCACCTCAGAGTCTGAGTTCGCCCCACAGCAGGGTCCCTTGGGTATTTACCTCAACCACCCAGAGGGGGGACGGTTCAGGCCTGAATGCCCTCTCTTATTCTCTCTCTCTCTCTCTCTCTCTCTCTCTCTCTCTCTCCCCTCCAGTTGCTCTCTCAGAATGTTTACTGACCGATACAGTGGGGATTTTCCCACTCTGTCTCAGCTCTACTGAGAGTTGCCATTCAGTCTATTTTAACAGGTGTGAGGTTTATGTGCAGCTGCAATGTGAAAGAGGAGTTAAGTGAGTTACATAATCCATCCATCATTGACACGTTTTAGCTTTTGTTTATTTTGTGGTCTGTAATTACTTTTGACACTCTGGGCGAGTCAAAATTCCTTTTGACTGACATGCCTTGATTTCATGGGAACCTGTGCTTAACGGAGCTGAAGTTGTGCTGCAGAATGATATCTCTGTCCATTGGTAAGATTGAAAAAGGAAGGAAGTATCTACATTTGTGAGAGGAAAAGTGAATGTAACCAATACTGTTTCACTGTATCTATATCTGAGTGAAAGTAGGTCTTTCCTCAGGTGGTCCAGTTTGATTTATGTTGTAAATAACTGAATGGTTACTTTAGATGTGGTGCTAGGCAGAAGGGAATGCTGTTTAACATGAACTCTTTAGAACAGGTCTTTATTCGGTTTGTGGATGGAACCCATTCAACCAGTCATAAGTCAGATTGTTCCCCTACTTATGAGTCTAACCCCAATATTCCTTATGCGTCTTCCAGGTTCTTCCCAGACCTTCCACCCGCCTGCTTCCCATTACCCCCAGTATTCCCACCCCGAGGCCGTGCCCCCCGTGATGCCCCTCAATCAGCTGCCTCACCTGCCCCAGCAGTACCCCAAGCCCCCCAATGTCCCCAACACCCACTTCCCCTTCCCTTACCCTGTCACCCAGAACTCCTCAAAGCCCGCCGGCGCCCCCTTCACCCCCGAGACCCTCCACCGGGTCCTAAGCAACTCCAACCTCTCCTCCTCTTCCCCATCCCCTTCCTCCTCCCCGGCCAAGCCGGCCACCCCAGGGCAGCAGCAGAGGGGTGAAACGTTACCTCTGAGCGGTGAGGTAGTGGGCAGTACCCCCCAGCCTACCCCTCCAGCCCAACAGCAGCAGAACCCAGGCATGTGGCCCCCAAACAGCCACAACCAGCCCCTCTTTTCCCTGGCCAACGTGTTGTCCCTGGCCATGAGCGTGGCCCAGTCCTTCATGCCCCCCACCTCCATGCCCAGCGGTCTGAACCCAGCCCAGTCTGGCTCCTACCACCCCTCCATGTTTGGCCCTCCCCAGCTGATGCCAGGGGAGGGCCCCTACCAACCCCAGGGCAAGATAACAGCAGGCCAGTATCTGGACATGTGCCAGCAGTATGCAGACACCCAGGCTCTGCACCAACAGAGCCTGTTGAAAGCCAACGTAGCCCCAGGGTCACCCCAGCTTGGCGGGCTAGTGGATGGGACTGCTTTCAGGCAAGCTGGCTCCAGCCTCTCTCCTCCAGGATCCAGGGCGAGTCCCCAGATGTATTGCCAGCTGGGGCCCAGGGTGGGGTTCCAGGAGCAGACAGACAGCTCAGCCTCCACCTCTATCACCAGCTCCCCCTCCTCCTCAGCTCCAGCCAGCCCACAGAGCACCGTGAGTCACTTAATAAATATGTGCTCATATACATGAAGAAGAAGTGTATACTGTAGGATATGAATTTGCTTCAACCTGTGTTGCCTTACCTTTAAAACCTCAAACCTGTTCCTCTACAGTGTTGTATAGATTAGACACGCCTGTAACATGTTCTGGCATAGTGTATTATTACAGTACTGAGCTGGTAAAGCTGAAAAAATGTTGTTGTTATTTTACCCTGCAGGTGTCTTCACCCAGGCTAAGAACCTCTTCACCCCTGGTGGTGTCAGAGTCAGGAGCAAACGCTGCCAAAAACAGACTGTCACCTATCTCTGAGGGTAAGCTCTCTCTCCATGCCATACACCTTTTCATTGTGTATGTATTTGGCATGATGAGCTAATAATAGTTAATCACGTCAATTCATTTTTAATTCATGTACATTTTTAAAGCACTGTCTGTTTCCAAGATAGCCGATATGTCAGGAAAAACCACATTGTATTTTTGCACCTGCTGTGTCCATGGCAACTTAATATACGATACTGTGGATCGTTCGTTTATCAATTCACTTTTTACTGTGTACTTGTATGACCCCAAGGTACTCTCTCAAGCAACATGACTTAAATCATTGCACAGTTAAGTCTGCCCCCCAAGTGCCCAACCTGTAGTATGAACTTTGATGAGAAATACATTGTTGTGTAGATGAGTAGGCTGGCTTAATGTCAATGACTTTCTAGACACCATTATAATGTGTGTCAATCATGTAACGTGACATGACTCTCGCTCTCCCCCGCTCTCTTCTCTCTCTCTCTCTCCCTCCAACAGAGAAAAAGCCTACAGTTACCGTCGGCCGTTTCCAGGTCACACCCAGCAGAGAGATCCCTGCAGCCTCCGCTAGACCTGCCCAGGATCCTCCCCAAACCCACCCACAACACCAAACCCCGCCCACAGTCACCGTTAGCACTAGCCCTTCCTTCCGGGAAAGTGAATCTGATACCAGCACTGAGGAGCAGGGGGGCGAATCAGAAAGCAGCATTAGCACTGTAACCGTGTCCCCTCCCCAGCGATCCCCCGGCGGGCCCCTGTGTAACCTAGACATCGCCCACTCCTTGCCTGGAGGCCCTAAGCAGACAGAGCAGGAGGACCAGCAGGAGAGTGAGGAGGAGCCAGACAAGGAGCCAGACAAGGAGCAAAAGGAGGGAGAGGAGGAGGAGGAGCTGAGGAGAAGGGGGGGCCGGAGGCTGAGCCTGAGCCTGTGGGAGGGTACGGCGGGGAGCCCCCAGTTCAGCGGGAGCAACCTGAACCAGCCCTGGATGAGCTACACACGCAGCGCCTCGTATGTCAGCAGTGACGAGACAGAGAGTGAAGACGAGGATATGTGCGAAGAGCTACAGGAACTCAGGGACAGGTGAGTGGAGGAGAGGAGGCGCACCATTTCTGTTTTTGAAGTCAAGTCTCTGAGGTTGTGAACAAACACACAGTCAAAGTAGAAAACATTGTTCCACCAATCAAGGTCTCCGGTTCCTTCCCAGTCCTCCAAAACAAAACAATCGGAGTTATGGCCACACTGTTGATAGGAAGTAGAAGTGTGTCTTTATCACTCTAGTTGAATTAAAAAGACTTCTAAGAACTGTTGACATCAACATGTGTAATAAGGTCATATGCATTGTCGTTCAGTGGAGGCTGGTGGGAGGAGCAATAGGAGGATAGGCTCATTGTAATGGTTGAAATGGAATCAATGGAACGGAGTCAAACATG
This sequence comes from Salmo salar, assembly GCF_965601325.2. Taxonomy (NCBI): domain Eukaryota; kingdom Metazoa; phylum Chordata; class Actinopteri; order Salmoniformes; family Salmonidae; genus Salmo; species Salmo salar. The sequence continues at coordinate 67,556,036 of NC_138293.1, read as the reverse complement.
CGGTTTCCATATGTTTGATACCGTTCCATTCATTCCATTCCAGTTATTACAATGAGCCTGTCCTCCTTTAGCTCCTCCCACCAGCCTCCACTGTCATCATTAGAGCATGACATAAGGTTTTGAACATTCTTAGAACTTGGTTTGTCAACACCAAATGGTCATTAAACCAAAATGATCTTCCAAATTCACGACCTGACTGTGAAAACACAAACACCATTTCAAGCTAACTTAATAAAAGTCTTCTTACCCCTTCTTTGCCCCTGACCTTGAACATCTTCTCCCTTCTCAACTCTTTCCCTGTCCCATTCACTCTCTCTTGTATTCTCTCCTCCTTGTCCTCTATTCATGTTCTGTGCCCTCTCTCTCTTTCTTCTTCTTCTCCCTTCCCCTCTCTGTCCTTCCTCCCTTCCCCCTCTCTGTTCTTCCTCCCTCCCTCTCTCTTTCTCAGGCACCTGTCAGAGGTGCAGGCCCTCCAGCTCACTCAGAAGAGAGAGATTGAGGCGCTGTATGAGCGGATGGGAAAGGTGCCTCCCCCTGGCATCATGTCCCCCGCCGCCATGCTCAACAACCGCCAGAGGCGCCTCTCCAAGAGCGGTAACTACCCCGGCTCGCGTAGGAACAGCCTGCAGAGACTGGATATACTGCCCCCTGCAGGTCAGTTGGTATTGTAGTAGTTATGTTGCTGTCTGGTTGGGAGTTCGTTATGACTTAGCTATTCCCTCCATGTCTTACAAACACAGGGATCATGCGTAAAAACTCAGTCAATGGCAGCAGCAGTGGCTCTCAGGAGAGGTCCAGTAAAGGGGTGACCTTTGCCCCCGACTACAACCGGATGGTGAGCAAGCACCCTGTCTGACCCATGATCCCTGAACCCTGACCGTGTCAGTCTGAACAATTACATAGAACATTTTGACAGGTGTAATCCTTCTAAAAACCTGTACAGTGACGAAAATAATATGTTAACGTAGTCACCTTGGTTTTTGTTTGTTAACCTGCTTGGTTACTTGGTGAACACACTACGCCCTCTGACCTCTAACCTCTCTCCTACTAGTGAGACGCGTCTCCCTGTGTGATCCGGAGGACTGGGGGTTGGGGCAGGTGATACTGTGGCCAGCCGCCTCCCCTCCCAACCAGGAAGAGAGGGAGCCCAATGATGACCAATAAGTTGCCAAGCCCAGTGCTGAACAGATAGCTCCCAGCCTGAGCCTTGGGATGGGGAAACCGGATGGCCAGAAGACATGGGCCTTTTCTCAATTGGATTTGCTCAACTCCTGCGTCCTCTTTCCTCTGTCCTCTCTACGCTGTCTTCTCTCGCCTCCTTTTGAAAAAGGTCATTGAGGAGAGGTTGCAAGGAGAGTTAACGAGGACGAAAATGCGCTTGTAAGAAATTAGACTTCTCCACTCAGGCAAATGACGTTTACAGGGGTGGATCCCAAAATAAATGTGTAGAGTGATAAAAACAAATGAAGTTAGTTGTTCAAGACATTTTATAGATACAACTATAAGTAGCATATTGTTTGTAAACATGTGCATGCTTTTCTCCATCAAAAAACAAAAGCTGATTCAAAGGGGGTGTGGCAGATTTCTACAGGGCCTACAGGGCCTTCCCTGTAGCTCAGTTGGTAGAGCATGGTGTTTGCAACACCAGGGTTGTGGGTTCGTTTCCCACGGGGGGCCAGCACAGAAAAAAAAAAATGTATGAAATGTATGCATTCACTACTGTAAGTCGCTCTGGATAAGAGCGTCTGCTAAATGACTAAAATGTAAAATGTAAATTCTTCCGTGAAGGACTCAGGTAGGACACACATGACTATCATCTATGGAAGATGGCTAACAAGGAGGAAGAACACTCTTCTGTTCGCCTCGAACACTTATCAGTTTCTGAGTCACGGAGGAGATAGGACGAAGGAGAGGTTGGAGGACAGACTTTTTCCCAAATGAGAAAAGGCCATGGTCATCCACACAATGGGCCTCACTAAACACTCCTCCTAACGGCGATAGATAAGGATCCCATTGTCAGAGCACCAAAGCACCCTATCTGCCATCTGGTTCATGTGCAATACCATGAGTTAGTATTGCGACACCAATCCAAGGAAGTCCCCTCCCGATCTTAAGGATGCTAAGCTTATATAGCTGTGTGTAGCGTCAGGTCAAATGGAAAGTGAGGATAGGAAGGCTAAAGGTGTGTGTTTCTACGTGTGCACTTATGCGGATGCTGCCTGTGCTAGCCCTGGAAAACACACGTCCCAGAAGCCCTGCTCTCTCCTGCACTTCGGTTTCCAACTGCTGCAAGCAGGAACTCCTCTTACTACAATATGACCCTATTCAATCCGAAGTGCTGAAGATCTGCTTAATGTTGCGATTGACAACTAAAGGCAATGTTCCTGCGGTCGCAGAGACTGTATTCACGGTAAACGCTGCATATGTCTGCTCAATCGGAAAAAAACGTAACATTTTTACGCGGGTCATCCGCAATACTTTGGCGATATGGATTGAATCCAGACCAAGCTAAACAGCGTTTTACTGTCCAGATGTTATGAATCAAGAGATAAGATAGCTTTAGCAGGATGAGATGTAATCATTGCCTTCAAAACAGTGTATTTGTAGGGTTTATAATATTGTGAAAGGAATGGGATGAACAAATATGCATCTATCTAATGTATTGACCGGCAAGTCAGCAGTTTTCCATTTTGCAGCTCCGCTTACTTGGTCTGCTGGGCGAACTAAATCAAGTACACCTAAATAAGAGTCAATCCAAGCCGCCTGCAAGTATCAGCAAAACATCAGAGCTGTCTTTGGTGTAAACAAATGTTCATGAGGCAACACAAATCACACATGGTGCATGAAAAACTAAATGTCACTTTATTGAACGTACACTGAACACAAATATAAACACAACATGTAAAGTGTTTGTCCCATGTTTCATGAGCTGAAGTAAAAGATCCCAGAAATGTTCCATATGCACAAAAAGCTTAGTTCTCTAAAATTACATTTGTTTAGATCCCGGTTAGTGAGCATTTCTCCTTTGCCAAAATAATCAATCCTCCTGACCGGTGTGGCATATCAAGAAGCTGATTAAACAGCATGATCATTACACAGGTGCGCCTTGTGCTGGGAACAATACAAGGTCACTCTAAAATGTGCAGTTTGTCACACAACACAATGCCACAGATGTCTCAAGTTTTGAGGGCATGTGCAATTGGCATGCTGGCTGCAGGAATATCCACCAGACCTGTTGCCAGAGAATTTAACGTTAATTTCTCTGCCATAAACCGACTCCAACTTCGTTTTAGAGAATTTGGCAGTACATCCAACCAACCTCCCAACCACATACCACGTTTATGGCATCATGTGGGCGAGTGGTTTGCTGATTACAACGTTGTGAACAGAGTGCCCCATGGTGGCGGTTGGGTTATGTTATGGGCAGGCATAAGCTACGGACAACGAACACAATTGCATTTTATCAATGGCAATTTGAATGCACAGAAATACCGTGACGAGATTGTGAGGCCCATTGCGAGACCCATTTTTTGTTAAGGTATCTGTGACCAACAGATGCATATCTGTATTCCCTGTCATATGAAATCCAAAGATTAGGGCATAATGAATTTATTTCATTTGACTGATTTCCTTATATGAACTGTAACTCAGTAAAATCTTTGAAATTGTTGCACGTTACATTTATATTTTTGTTCAGTATACAAACACTCCAGGTCTTATAATATACTACACGTTGTTAATTTGTTACTCTCTCTATGGCCTAGTAGTAAAGATACTGGGTGTCACTTATCAGCCTTCATTTTTTAAGCATAGAGTGGACGCTTATGCTTTAAAACGCATTTTATCTTCTTAATCTATGGATTGATACAATGCACTTTCCATAGGGGTCGTTCACTATTGGTATTGAACAATTGCGTCCCTATAAATAATAGCGGGGTAAAGATGTATAGTTATATATTTTAAATTGTATGCGTGCCTATGCATTTAGGGTTGGTAATTATTTGATTAATGACAAAGAACTGAAGCTGTGAAGAATTCTGAGCTATTTGCCTTAAAGTATGCACATGGGGAACGATTGTAGTAGAACACATTAAATATATTACTCAGATTGTGTTCTTCTAAATCAAGACATCAACAGTAAATATACAATATATATTTAGATGTCATGAGCTCTATTTTGTTGTCAATCATGTTTCTAGAAAACATACTGCCATGCAGATTCTGTGCCTTTACCATTTTTTTTACCTTCCAAGCGTGATTGTTTCCTAAATCATATTTGTAAATATTGCTAATAAATGACTATTCAACATCATGCACTGTTTTGAGTTTTCTTTCCCTGTAGGTTGATGTACAAAATCATCACGCATTGACTTTGAAAACTCAAAACTGATACACCGTCAAGTTAACCATTTATTACACACTAATCATCTGATTGCAGCTTTACGTTTCATTTCATTCTATAACAACATCCGAATATCATGGAATAGCCCAACACGTAAGCTTTCTCCTATATTACGAGGCCAATTAGTTGCACAATACACAAACCATGTAATATTCTTAAACAACCTCTTATTATATAACAAGTTATAATATATTCAGAAACCAGTTTGCAGGGTATCCAGGTCTAGAGCATGTGCAAGGTTACATCTATCTCTACAATGCATATTGAAATAAAAGAAATTGATGGGAGCCTCCACCTTTCAAAAACAAGTGTGTATCTTTTGGCCACAGTTGCGTATGGCAGATTGACAGTCCAGTCCCGTGTGAGCTCAGCTTCCACTGTTCCTGTGCAGGTGAGGGAGCTGGGAACATCCCTAAGAGTTGGTCCCGGTCCTGGGGCCTCTGATGTATTTGATCTTTGCCTCGTTATCAATGTCCTCCATGATCCTCTCCTGCTTCACTGAGAGGATAGTGTAGCTGACTGAAGACAAGAAATGGTTAAGGCCACAAAACAGGCAGGAGTAACCTTTGCCTTTTTCCTCTCAAAGAGCATTTCAGTATATTTCTGAGAGTTGTGGTTTTCATTACAGCGCCATATTGAGTGCTGTGGATCCTTTTAGAGCAGTGAGAAATGATAAGACACACACACACCACACACAAACTAGCTAGGAACCTATTTGGTGAACATGACATGCTAACGTTAGCAGCTAGCTAGTGATTAGCTATGAAAAATATTGCCTAGTCAGACCATTACCACTGTTCCAACTGGCTGAAAGGCGTTACTTAGATAATGTAAAGCGTAGACCAGATCATTTTCGACCAGGGCTATAAAGTGCAACCATTTTGGTTGCATATGCTCCTAAATGTTTTGTTGTGCGACCTGCCATTTTATTTTGGGAGCACCGTGCACCTAGAAAAAGAATCACACATACAATAATTGTTGTAATGATTAAGCTTCACTGTACTGTTGTATAAGTGCCCTAGAGATAAAAGTTGGCGTAGATTCGTTACTGTCATTACTGCACCATTACTACAGCGAAAAATGTAATGGATTGCAAATGTCATGAATTGACTATACATTCATAAACCATTTCGCTCTTAGAGACGTGTACAATTTTCAATGTTATGTACCCAGTGGTGTAAAGTACTTAAGTAAAAAATACTTTAAAGTACTGCTTAAGTTTTTTTTTGTTGGTATCTGTACTTTACTATTTATATTTTTGACAACTTTTACTCCGTACATTTTCCGTGATACTCAAAAGTACTTGTTACATTTTGAATGCTTATTCCAATTCACACACTTTTCAAGAGAACATCCCTGGTCACCTCTCCTGCCTCTGATCTAGCAGACTCACTAAACACAAATGTAAATGATGTCTAAGTGTAGGAGTGTGCCCCTAGCTATCTGAAAATTTAAAAAAAAAACTAAATATAAGGAATCTGAAATGATTTATACTTTTGATACTTAAGTATATTTTAGCAATTACATTTACTTTTGATACTTAAGTATATTTAAAACCCAATACTTTTAGACTTTTACTCAAGTAGTATTTTACTGGGTGACTTCTACTTGAGTAATTTTCTTTACTTTTACACAAGTATGACAATTGGGTACTTTTTCCACCACTAAATGTACCTCAATAGGTAGTACTTTCACACAATGTAGAAACCTAATATTCCACAAATGACTAATTTCAATGACAGGTTTTTGTATCAACATTTTAGCTTTTTATAACAAATGTCTTTACAGTTTATAGGGCTCAAAAGTAGCTAGAAATTAATATAGGTACAATAGAATCAATAGAAAAAAACATTCTGGTGCTTCTAAATGTTATGATCCTAACTTTAAATCAGGGGCACCTGTACTACCAATGAAAAATGTAAATTTAAAGTCAATTTTTCTACCAACCTACTTTCCGATACTTCCTCAATTCCTGACTTTGGAAGACAGCGCATGTCTTCTAAACGTCAATGGCTTGTTGCAGGTGGTTTGTTAGAATTTTTTAATTTTTTTTAATTGCTCCATTAAGTAATCCAGCAATGTATACATTGTTATCTTGTCTATTTAAAGTCTTCTCTCATTGATTGAGACAGCTGGGTGTCCACCCCAAAGGCCCTATATCAAGGTCGCAACTTTGGTTTTAGAAGTGGGGGGACAATTATAAAAAAAAAATGTATCCAGTGGGCTACACATTCCAAACAGCCTACCCGACCGTACGGAGGCATTCGCATGGTCCTAAAGCACACCATTGCTGTGTTCTGTATCACATTTCAATGATAAAACTGGGGGGGGACAAAACTCTAACAATTAAAATAAATGTCTTAAAAAATGAAAGGCAGTCAGGAGGCAGCAAATCAGGTGGGCCCATTTTAGCCAATGAGAGGGCATATGCAAGTGAACAACAGGTACAACTCCGATAGTGTTTTTTTTCTCTAAGTTGCCGAGATGTCATGTCCTCCTTATATCAGTTCACTCGTGCCAACCTATGCTTTACAAAACTTCTATTCAATGAGCCAGATGTAGCAAATAAGCCACTACATTTTTTGTTAACCAAATTCAACACATATTGACCTCCATACAAAAACTCCTCAGGTAGTGAGCAGAAAAAAAGGAAAACACTACCTGCTGGAGAAGACAGATTTGGGCCCAGTTATCCATCTTGCTTCACCTCTTCCTCTCTGACACTCACCTGTCTCGATCAATGAGTGTTAGTGCTAACTTGGATCCTTAGGATGTCCCTACCCTTCACATTAACTTCAATGGGGGGGTGGTGACTTCCCAAGGAATCCGGATTGCAAGGACCATCAATGAGAAGATATGAACTAGACAATAGACCTTTTTGCTTTACTTCATGGAGAACAAAAAGTTACATTTATTATTTAATAACAGAGCATATTCTAAATGTAATTATAAACTGTGTGGTTCGAGCCCTGAATGCTGATTGGCTGACAGCAGGTGGAATATCAGACGGGTATGACAGAACATGTATTACTCTAATTACGTTGGTAACCAGTTAATAATAGCAATAAGGGTTTGTGATATATGGCCAATATACCACGGCTAAGGGTTGTGTCCAGGCACCTTAGCCATATATACCACAACTCCTCGGGCCTTATTGCTTAAACAAACCACTTACAACTAGCCAAGGAAGTTTAGAAGACAGGAACTGAGGAAGTGTTGTCAAGTAAATGTTTGTCAAATTCTGTGCTACGCTTTACACTACCTAAGTAATAACCGCTATCATCTAGCTGGAACAGTAGTAACGTTAATGGTCCGACTGAGATATGTATGACACTCTAGATGGAAGGATACACATGCCGATGACAAACGCCCCGATAGCTAGTCCGGTTATGCGGTTGCGACTACGTATTTTTAGCGCGTTTTTCTTCCAATAGTCGAGATCTTGTCTTTTCCTGAGAAGTTGTTTCTGTGCCGCTGAAAGTTGCTCCTTAGAAGCGACCTCTCCAACTCCTTCAGCAGCCATTTCAGTGTTATTATGTGTCTGATAGAAGTGACGTACGTTTTTTATGATTTTTGGTTTGGTTTGTGACTGTACTGGACAGCCCAACAACTGGTGCATGTCCGCCCTCTATCGTTTTGGAGTAGGCTACAAAGCCCACACATTCTGGCTGCGTTCCAGCACGTTTTTATTGCAGTCGCGCTGCGCAGATTACCAATTAGTGGAAAGTAGACTTTACTCCAGTCATTCACAGTTCAATCAAATTATATTATTATATCTAAACGTTGTCTTCAAAATCAAATCAAATGTTATTGGTCACACACATGTTTAGCAGATTTTATTATGGGTGTAGTGAAATGCTTTGCAAATACTTTTTGGTAAGGATTTGCAGGGTGTTATAGGCTAATTATTGTCATCACGTTGACAATTTCATTCATCCTCAATCATTTTCAAGGTAAAATAAATAATTGTAAGTGATGAATTGGTGGACTGTATATTATTTAGGTTAGGTTTTACTTCATGTGTTTGTTCCTGTGTGCTGGTAAGGGCACAGATGGCAGACAGGTAGGATTCCAGTTGAGGTGGTTTAATAATGCTGAAGATGCACCGCACAGTGTATGTAGTATGAATGGGATATGGCACTTAGTGGTCTTGCGACTTGCTGTAACCAAGGTGTGAGTGAGTGAGTGAGTGAGTGAGTGAGTGAGTGAGTGAGTGAGTGAGTGAGTGAGTGAGTGAGTGAGTGAGTGAGTGAGTGAGTGAGTGAGTGAGTGAGTGAGTGAGTGAGTGAATGGTATATCAACAAGGAAGCACACTGGTCTTGGCTAACACAATGAAGGCTAATTGGTGGGAAAACACAAGGATGGCTGGAACTTTCTCTCACTTGACTACTCTAGAGCTGATCTTCTTCTCTGACCTGTAGATCGCCCAGAATGGCTACAGCTCTGATATTATGAACTAACATTACTGATAATGATTAAGTACAAATACGCTCCTGAATTCACTATGTTAATTCACTCCTAAGAAAGGCTCAAGACTTAACTTGACTATCTTAACTCTTACTTAACTCTTACTTACATATCATATCCAAACTTAACAGACATGAGACCAGATGTCTAGGGGTGTCTAGCCACCCCATTAGCAGAGGGCCTTGTTAGGTATAACCACTAATAACTAATCAACTCCAGTCCAGTATTTAAATGATGGGAAGGGTTCTCTGCTCTAGTGGAGTAGAGAAGCTGCTGTCAGCAGAGGGCCTTGTTAGGTATAACCACTAATAACTAATCAACTCCAGTCCAGTATTTAAATGATGGGAACGGTTCTCTGCTCTAGTGGAGTAGAGGAGCTGCTCTCCATAACAGCCGGGCAGGAACACTTAGTCCATTAGGCGCGCTATATGGTGAGAATATCCTCCTGGGAGAGGGGTGAATGTAACTGATGGAACGCTGCTTTGTTCCAGACTACTAGGGTGTCAGCTGGCAGGAAACAAGGGGGAATGCCTGACTGCTTAGCTAATAGGGCACCTGGGACACCTGAGTGTCTGGTGACTGGGGAGCTAAGGACAGGGGTACCTAAAGGCCTGGCAACATGGCCTAACTAATAACTAAGGGCAGGACACTGTGGCAAATAAAGGCTGGCAGGCAGGTCCTATTACATGGTCCAACAGGTCTCCAGCAACTGACTATCAGAGGCTGTTGGGGCTACCAGCAGGGTATCTGTACTAGGGGAAGACTTGTCAGAGGAAACAGTCTCTGGGGCTGACACAGTCTGACACTCGAAGGAGGGAGCGCTCTGGGCTCTATTGGCAGGAGCTGGCTTGACCCCTAGAGCAGCGGCAGGTAGTAGCTCTATGGTGGATAGTGTAACAGGGCTCCGGCTCTGGCGGAGACTCCCCAACCGGATCAGGCAGCGACCTCCAGATGAGGGGAAACTGAGTCTTAGGGTCAGGCGCCAGATGTGAGCTGATAATCGGGCTGAGCTGAGGTCTCAAAGCAGGGACAGACGTGTTCTCCAGAGATGGCAGCAGAGCTCCCCAGGCAGGGTGTGACTGTGGACCCTGGGCTAGAGTTGCAGAGGGTTCTCGACAACTGGCAGATTGGGGCTCCAAGACGGAGCCAGGGTGGACCTCACAGGCAGGAACTAGCGGAGGTTGCAGGGGAGAGGACTGAAGGGCCCAGAAGACAGGGTTGAGCTCTGGTCTCTCAGGAAGCGTCGCTGATGGTCTCAGGCGGAGGCTCCCCCACAGGATCGGAGAGGACCTTGCTGGCGAGGACTGGATGGGACCTCAGGGTGGAGGCTGAAGCGGCCACCGTGGAGGAAGCCATGGTGGGCTCACACTTAAACCAGGTGGGGGCTCCCCAAATGAGCTGCTCTGGTCTCTTTGTACTGAGTTAAGTGGGAACCGCACTGCATGGGCAGCTAGTGTCTGGAAGCCAGGGCCAAGTGGATGGACAGGACAGGGCCACCTAAAATGGCTAGAGATGAGTGGCTAGAGATGAACTGGGCTCCTCATCAGGAGCAGGTGGGGGCTTCTAGTGAAGCCACCCTAACTAAAACAGGGATGACTCCTAGTGTAAAGCCAGGTGGTGGCCCCTGGGCTGCAGCTGGTACCAGAGATACTGGGACAGTGGCTGAGGACTGATAGATCCTTTGTGGTGGCAGACTGAAACACCTTGTCAGGAACAGGCTGGATACCCATGCTGAGGGAAAACTGAGAACCAATGGCAATGACAGTTAGACTGGCACTGTCAGTGGGCTGGTACTCCACACTGGGAGTGTCTTGGAGCTGACAGGTAGATATGTCTCTTAGCTGGACCACTAGTGGAGGAGCCTCCTGACAGGTGGGGTGAGCACCGGGACTGAGGGAACTCATAGCTGCTGGAGGAGGCTCTTGGTAGCCACACTGTAGGCGTGGGGTGTCACTCTGATGGCAGAGCAGTAGTGACTCATCACATGCTGGAGGCCATTTTGTGGGGTCAGGCCACTCACTGTTGTCATACTGTCCATTGCAAGCCGTATCTTATTCGTTGGGTGATGGCTTTGTATGCTCAACCGGCTCTGACGCGGGCCGTGGTGGTGCCAGCAGACCTCTATCTGCTGGAAGGGGGCTGGCTTAGTGGGAGAGAGACTAGCTATAGACTGGGATGTCAGCTGTGGCAGCACGGAGCAGAGAGTCTCAGCGAGCTGTACCATCTCTTCTTGTTGCTCATGAACCTGAGTGAGCCTGACCTGCATAGCTCGCTGGGACTGCCCCAGCTGGGCTCTCCCTTGTTCGATGTACTCTCTCACTAGCTTGTGCTCTGTAGGTGGCTTCCTGTGTTCCCAGTGACTGTTGTAGACCATGGACAGGCCTCTATGTTGCTCCTTACTCTGCTTACTGTGGCTCATCCTTATGTTCTTGTGGGTCAGATGAGGGTTTAGGACGGACCTGTACTCTCTGAAGGTCTCCCACTCCTCTGGAGTTGTGTCCCATCTGGCCTGGCTGGAGAGGAAGGGACTGGGTGGAGTGAGGGGTGTCATCTTGGCAGCTCCCGCCATGCGAGGTTGAAGGTCGTCTTCTTGCCCATGTACATACTGTGCTACTATAACTTGGATAAGGTGAGGCTTGGCACCTTGGATGATCAGACCAGGTCCAGGTTCCCCGGTAAATCGTTGCATCTTGATCTGGGAATAAACACCTTTATCCGGCTCAAAGGGACCACAATGTAAGTGATGAATTGGTGGACTGTATATTATTTAGGTTAGGTTTTACTTCATGTGTTTGTTCCTGTTGTCACGACACCGACGGATGGTGGCGCCCCTCCTCGGCCGGGCGGAGCTCGGCGGTCGTCGTCGCCGGCCTACTAGCTGCCATCGATCCTTTTTTGTTTCAGTTTCTGTTGGTTAGGTCTAGGTAGGCACGCACCTGTTTTGGGTTAGTCATTAGTAGGGGGGCGTTATTTAGTTTAGCGTAGGATGTCTGTGTTTGTGCGTGATTGTGTTTCTTGTCCGGTTTATGTGCTTGAGGAACGTGTGCTGGTTTTCCTCTGCCTGTGGTTGGTTTCGCTGTGTTCACCACCGCAGAAGTATTTAAGGGCTGCGTCCCTATTTTTTGGCGACCACATCCATTTTCTTGAATAAAGAAGTGTGGTCAAGAATTCTCTGTCTCCTGCGCCTGACTCTACCTCTCCTGCTTTCTTGAGCCAGCCCGTGACAGAAATCACGCACCAAACTTGATGGAGTCAGCAGGAGCTTCAGCGCCAACCCTGTCCATGGAGGAAAGAGTTGACCAACACTCCACCCTGCTCCACCGTCTGGGGAACGCCATGGATCAGGTGTTGGCGCGCATGGAGAGCTGGGACCGAAGCGCTCTCGGCCTCCTGAACGCGGAAGGTCAACAGCCTGTGCCCCCACCAGCACCCACAGCACCCAGTACCAGTGGGGTGAAACTCGCTCCCCCCAGGGAGTACGATGGGACGGCCGCTGGGTGTAAGGGCTTCTTACTCCAGTTGGAGTTATACCTGGCGACCGTTCGTCCCTCTCCCTCGGGGGAGGAGAGCGTCAGCGTCCTCGTCTCCTGTCTCACGGGTAAGGCCCTGGAATGGGCAAACGCCGTGTGGGACAGTCCGGACTCAGCCAGGGACAACTACCCAGAGTTCACCCGCCGCTTTCGGGCAGTATTCGATCATCCCCCGGAGGGGAGAGCGGCGGGTGAGCGGCTGTTTCACCTGAGGCAGGAGACGAGGAGCGCGCAGGATTTTGCTCTCAAGTTCCGGACCCTGGCTGCGGGAGCAGGGTGGAATGAGAGGGCCCTTATAGATCACTACCGTTGTAGTTTGAGGGAGGACGTCCGCCGGGAATTAGCCTGTCGGGACACGACCATCACCCAGGAACAACTGGTGGATCTGTCCATCCGACTGGACAATCTGCTGGCCGCCCGCGGACATCCGACCCGGGCCCTGCTCATTCCACCCTCCAGCCCTCCTGCTCCCACGCCTATGGAGATAGGGGGGGCAGCAGCCAGGAAGACTGGAGGGGGAGTTCGCTCCTGCACCTCATGTGGTCGCAGAGGGCACACTGTGGACCGGTGCTGGAGAGACTCACCTGGGAGTCCAGAAGGCAGGCAGAGCGCTCCTTTGACACCTCAGGTGAGTCAGCACCAGCCTCACTCAGAGCCCCCTGTCCGTCACATGTATGTGTCAGTGTCTTTTCCGTGTTTCTCCCCTCACTCCCGGTTTAAGGCGCTAGTCGATTCAGGCGCGGCGGGGAGTTTTATGGACCGTGGGGTCGCGGCTAAGTTAGGGATTCCCCTGGTCCAGTTGGACCAACCCTTCCCCGTGCACGCCCTAGACAGTCGACCACTAGGGTCAGGGCTGGTCAGGGAGGTCACTGTGCCACTGGTCATGGTAATGCGGGGGGGTCATGAGGAGCGGATTAGTCTTTTCCTCATTGATTCCCCAGCGTTTCCAGTGGTTCTAGGGATTCCCTGGCTAGCCACTCACAACCCTAAGATTTCGTGGGGACAGAGGGCTCTTAAGGGGTGGTCAAATGAGTGCTCGGGCAGGTGCATAGGAGTTTCCATCGGTGCGACTACGGTGGAGAGTCCAGACCAAGTCTCCACCGTGCACATTCCCTCAGAGTATGCCGATTTGGCTATCGCCTTCAGTAAAACGAAGGCGACCCAATTACCACCTCATCGACGAGGAGACTGTGCGATAAACCTCCAGGTGGGCGCTGCACTTCCTCGTAGTCACGTTTATCCCCTGTCTCAGGAGGAAACAGCGGCTATGGAAACAGACGTCACTGAGTCTTTGAGGCAGGGATACATTCGGCCATCTAACTCACCCGTCTCCTCAAGCTTCTTTTTTGTGAAGAAGAAGGAGGGAGGTCTGCGCCCGTGCATTGACTATAGAGGTCTAAATGCCATCACAGTGGGTTTCAGTTAGCCACTACCTCTCATCGCCTCGGCGATAGAGTCATTTCACGGGGCGCGCTTCTTCACGAAATTGGATCTCAGGAGTGCATATAATCTGGTGCGTATCCAAGGAGGGGACGAGTGGAAAACTGCATTTAGTACCACATCTGGCCATTATGAGTACCTCGTCATGCCGTATGGGTTAAAGAATGCTCCCGCAGTCTTCCAATCCTTTGTGGACGAGATTCTCCGGGACCTGCTCGGTCAGGGTGTAGTGGTGTACATCGATGACATTCTGGTCTACTCCGCTACACGCGCCGAGCATGTGTCTCTGGTGCGTAAAGTGCTTGGGCGACTGGTGGAGCATGACCTATACGTCAAGGCTGAGAAATGTGAGTTTTCCAAACCAGCCGTCTCTTTCTTGGGGTATCGCATTTCCACATCAGGGGTAGTGATGGAATGTGAGCGCATCTCAGCCGTGCGTAATTGGCCGACTCCCACCACGGTGAAGGAGGTGCAGCGGTTTTTGGGATTTGCCAATTACTACCGGAGGTTTATCCGGGGCTTTGGGCAGGTGGCGGCTCCCATTACCTCACTGATGAAGGGGGGCCCGGTGCGGTTGCGGTGGTCCGCGGAGGTGGACAGGGCCTTTAGTCGTCTGAAGGTTTTGTTCACCGGCGCTCCGATGCTGGCGCACCCGGACCCCTCTTTGCCCTTCATAGTGGAGGTGGACGCGTCCGAGGCTGGGGTAGGAGCCGTGCTGTCCCAGGGCTCGGGCGCCCCCCCCAAGCTCCGCCCCTGCGCCTTCTTCTCTAGGAAGTTGAGTCCGGCGGAGCGTAACTATGATGTGGGGGACAGGGAGTTGTTGGCTGTGGTCAGAGCCCTGAAGGTGTGGAGACATTGGCTTGAGGGGGCGCATCACCCTTTTCTCATCTGGACTGACCACCGCAATCTGGAGTACATCCGGGCGGCGAGGAGACAACCCGCGTCAAGCCAGGTGGGCGATGTTCTTTACTAGATTTCAGTTTAACATCTCGTATATCCCAGGTTCCCGGAACACTAAGGCCGACGCACTGTCTCGTCTCCATGACGCCGAGGAACGGTCCACCGATCCCACTCCCATACTTCCAGCCTCCTGCCTGGTGGCACCGGTGGTCTGGGAGGTGGACGCGGACATCGAGCGGGCGTTACGGACGGAGCCTACTCCTCCGCAGTGTCCAGTGGGTCGTAAGTACGTTCCGCTCGGTGTTCACGATCGTCTGATTCGGTGGGCTCACACGCTTCCCTCCTCGGGTCATCCAGGGGTTGAGCGGACAGTGTGTGGTCTTAGTGGGAGATACTGGTGGCCCACCTTGGTGAGGGACGTGAGGCACTATGTCTCCTCCTGTTCGGTGTGCGCTCAGAGTAAGGCTCCCAGGCACCTGCCTAGAGGGAAATTACAGCCCCTCCCGGTTCCACAACGACCATGGTCCCACCTGGCGGTGGATTTCCTGACCGATTTCCCGCCGTCTCAGGGCAACACTACGATCCTGGTCGTTGTGGACCGGTCCTGGTCGTTGTGCTTCCGTTACCCGGTCTTCCTACGGCCCTGCAGACCGCGGAAGCCTTATTCACCCACGTCTTCCGGCACTTCGGGGTGCCCGAGGATATCGTCTCAGATCGAGGCCCCCAGTTCACGTCCCGAGTGTGGCGGGCGTTTATGGAGCGACTGGGGGTTTCGGTCAGTTTGACCTCGGGGTTTCACCCCGAAAGTAATGGGCAGGTAGAAAGGGTAAACCAGGAGGTGGGCAGGTTTCTGCGGTCCTACTGCCAGGACCGGCCAGGGGAGTGGGCAAGGTTCGTGCCATGGGCCGAAATGGCTCAGAACTCTTTGCGCCACTCCTCTACCAACATGTCACCATTCTAATGTGCGGTGGAGGAATGGGTTCAGCGCTCAAGGGAGACCTGGGACGCTGTGCAGGAATCCCTGGAACGAGCCAGGGAGCGACAAAAGGCGAGCGCTGACCGGCACCGCAGCGAGGCCCCCGCGTTCACCCCAGGGGAGAGAGTCTGGCTCTCGACCCGGAACCTGCCCCTCCGCCTGCCCTGCTGGAAGCTGGGTCGGCGGTTTGTGGGGCCATTTAAAGTCCTGAGGAGAATAAACGAGGTGTGTTACAGATTACAACTTCCTTCTTATTATCGTATTAACCCCTCGTTTCATGTGTCTCTCCTCAGGCCGGTGGTAGCTGGTCCACTGCAGGAAAATGAGGTACGGGAGGTCCCTCCACCCCCCCTGGACATCGGGGGGCCCCCGGCGTACACAGTCCGGTCCATCTTGGACTCCAGACGCCGTGCGAGGGGCCTGCAGTACCTCGTGGACTGGGAGGGGTACGGCCCGGAGGAGAGGTGCTGGGTACCGGTGGAGGACATATTGGACCCAGCGCTCATCCGGGAGTTCTACAGCCTCCATCCGGATCGCCCTGCGCCTCGCCCTCCGGGGCGTCCTCGAGGCCAGCGTCGGCGCGCTGCGGGAACAGCACGTCAGGGGGGGAGTACTGTCACGATACCGACGGATGGTGGCGCCCCTCCTCGGCTGGGCGGAGCTCGGCGGTCGTCGTCGCTGGCCTACTAGCTGCCATCGATCCTTTTTTGTTTCACTTTCTGTTGGTTAGGTCTAGGTAGGCACGCACCTGTTTTGGGTTAGTCATTAGTAGGGGGGGGGGGTTATTTAGTTTAGCGTAGGATGTCTGTGTTTGTGCGTGATTGTGTTTCTTGTCCGGTTTATGTGCTTGAGGAACGTGTGCTGGTTTTCCTCTGCCTGTGGTTGGTTTCGCTGTGTTCACCACCGCAGAAGTATTTAAGGGCTGCGTCCCTATTTTTTGGCGACCACATCCATTTTCTTGAATAAAGAAGTGTGGTCAAGAATTCTCTGTCTCCTGCGCCTGACTCTACCTCTCCTGCTTTCTTGAGCCAGCCCGTGACACCTGTGTGCTGGTAAGGGCACAGATGGCAGACAGGTAGGATTCCAGTTGAGGTGGTTTAATAATGCTGAAGATGCACCGCACAGTGTATGTAGTATGAATGGGATATGGCACTTAGTGGTCTTGCGACTTGCTGTAACCAAGGTGTGTGTGTGTGTGTGTGTGTGTGTGTGTGTGTGTGTGTGTGTGTGTGTGTGTGTGTGTGTGTGTGTGTGTGTGTGTGTGTGTGTGTGTGTGTGTGTGTGTGTGGTATATGAACAAGGACACACACTGTCTTGGCTAACACAATGAAAGCTAACTGGTGGGAAAACACAAGGATGGCTGGAACCTTCTCTCACTTGACTACTGATCTTCTCTGAGCTGTAGATCGCCCAGCATGCTCTGCTCCACTTCACCGGTGGGCGGAGCTACAGCTCTGATTTGATGAACTAACATTACTGACATGATTAACTACAAATACTTCACAGCCTTTTGGACAGAAACATTGACAGAAATGACATTCTTTTATTAGAAGAACATTCATTTATAAGGTAAGATGAACTCTTATGTACAGAGAAAAAAAGTTTTTCAAAATATCTTGATATATTGTTATTATCCTTGTTCTGTAATAACATTAATACTATAAAACAGCCATAATGTACAGTTATGCTCTATCATAATATATTTTCATATATACTGCCAATAACGTACAGCCACGTTATGCATAATGAACCACAATATAGTCGCAAGTAGTATTCCTTGGTAAATTCACAGCCTTTTTCTAAAGGAGGAAATAATCAAATAACTTTACAGTCAAGGCAGTGGTATGTTATCTGTATGGCTCGCCAAAAGGAAAGCAACAACAACCATTTTAATTGATTTGATAAGGAATATCTCATACTTGTATTGTTGATAAGGTAACGTTTGGGAAGGTATACAATATTTAATCTTTTTCATAGACTTTAACATATAGTTAATTAAGAGGTCATCCACTAAAAAGACCGATCTGTCTCAGATATGTCAATCCAAACCATGGATACAACATCAGAATATTCCCCCAAATACATGTACACCTACATGTAATATATATTTTATTTGTAAAACTAAACATGATGCCTATTGCCAGGTATTGTCATCGGATCCATGGTAAACTTTGGTATGTCAACATGTTCATCCATTTTCCCTTTTTACCCTCAACTTCATTTTGTCAATGTTCTTGTGAGTGGAAGTACCAAAACAGATGGATGACTGGATGGGTGGACAGCACGAGTTTGAAACTTGGGATGAAGGTTGAAGACTTGGAGCTACCACAGTTAAAGGCTAGTTCACTGACAGAAAAAAAACTCCCTTTACCAAATCTAGCAACCCATGTAACCATCAGTCTTTTCCCAGGACTTGGCAACCCCCATTGTCTCCGTCCCTCTTGACTCATGGATGCCATAGAAAATGTCTCAGCTGGGGGCAAATACTGTCTCAAACTCTTTGAGGATGAGCTCCACAATCTGGTTCTGGAAGACCATGTAAACGGTGATGTTGGCCGACTCAGTCTGGGGCCTGAGTAACGTAGGGCCAAACACGATGGCCACACTCTGGACTGACATACGGTTCTTTTCCCCAAACTCAATCACTCTGGAAGAGAGGAAGAGGAGGGAATGAGGAGAAGAGGGAGTGAGAGGAAGTAGTAGGTTGGAAAGTGTTTAGTATATCAGTTATTATATCATTTGTATAGTTTTATATAAAACATAGAATTATATATATACAGTTGAAGCCGGAAGTTTACATATACTTAGGTTGGAGTCATTAAAACTCGTTTTTCAACCATTCCACAAATTTCTTGTTAACAAACTATAGTTTTGACAAGTTGGTTAGGACATCTACTTTGTGCATGACACAAGTACTTTTTCCAACAATTGTTTACAGACAGATTATTTCACTTATAATTCGCTGTATCACAACTCCAGTGGGTCAGAAGTTTATATACACTAAGTTGACTGTGCCTTTAAACAGCTTGGAAAATTCCAGAAAATTATGTCATGGCTTTAGAAGCTTCCGATAGGCTAATTGACATAATTTGAGTCAATTAGAGGTGTACCTGTGGATGTATTTCAAGGCCTGCCTTCAAACTCAGTGCCTCTTTGCTTGACATCATGGGAAAATCAAAAGAAATCAGCCAAGACCTCAAAAAAGAAATGGTAGCTCTCCACAAGTCTGGTTCAGTATTGGAAGCGATTTCCAAATGCCTGAAGGTACCACGTTCATCTGTACAAACAATACTACACAAGTATAAACACCATGGGACCACGCAGCCATCATACTGCTCAGGAAGGAGACGCATTCTGTCTCCTAGAGATGAACATATTTTGGTGCGAAAAGTGCAAATCAATCCCAGAACAACAGCAAAGGACCTTGTGAAGATGCTGGAGGAAACAGGTACAAAAGTATCTATATCCACAGTAAAACGAATCCTATATCGACATAACCTGAAAGGCCGCTCAGCAAGGAAGAAGCCCCTGCTCCAAAACCACCATAAAAAAGCTGGACTATGGTTTGCAACTGCACATGGGGACAAAGATCGTACTTTTTGGAGAAATGTCCTCTGGTCTGATGAAACAAAAATAGAACTGTTTGGCCATAATGACCATCGTTATGTTTGGAGGAAAAAGGGTGAGACTTGCAAGCCGAAGAACACTATCCCAACCGTGAAGCACGGGGGTGGCAGCATCATGTTGTGGGGGTGCTTTGCTGCAGGAGGGAGTGGTGCACTTCACAAAATAAATGGCATCATGATGAAGTAAAAGGATGTGGATATATTGAAGCAAACTCTCAAGACATCAGTCAGGAAGTTAAAGCTTGGTTGCAAATGGGTCTTCGAAATGGACAATGACCCCAAGCATACTTCCAAAGTTGTGGTAAAATGGCTTAAGGACAAGAAAGTCAAGGTATTGGAGTGGCCATCACAAAGCCCTGACCTCAATCCTATAGAATATTTGTGGCAGGAACTGAAAAAGCGTGTGTGAGCAAGGAGGCCTACAAACCTGATTCAGTTACACCAGCTCTGTCAGGAGGAATGGGCCAAAATTCACTCAACTTATTGTGGGAAGCTTGTGGAAGGCTACCCAAAACGTTTGACCCAACTTAAAGGCAATGCTACCAAATACTAATTGCGTGAATGTAAACTTCTGACCCACTGGGAATGTGATGTTTTTTTTATTTTACCCCTTTTTTCTCCCTAATTTCATGGTATCCAATTGGTAGTAGTTACAGTCTTGTCTCATTGCTGCAACTCCCGTACGGACTCGGGAGAGGCAAAGAGCCATGTGTCCTCTGAAACACAACCTAGCCACACTGCTTCTTAACACAATGCACATCCATCCCAAAAGCCAGCCACACCAATGTGTCAGAGGAAACACCATACCCCTGGCAACCTGGTCAGCGTGCACTGCGCCCGGCCAGTGACAGGAGTCACTGGTGTGCAATGAGACAAGGATATCCCTGCCGGCCAAACCCTCCCTAACCCAGCCCCATGGACCTCCCGGTCGCGGCCGGCTCGAACACAGAATCTCCACTGCGCCACCCAGGAGGCCCATAAAACAGGGAATTTTTACTAGGATTAAATGTCAGGAATTGTAAAAAACTGAGTTTAAATGTATTTGGCTAAGGTGTATGTAAACTTCAGACTTCAACTGTATATAAAAAAATGCCAGTTTATACCACAACAAGCACTCACTTGAGGAGGTGTTTGAAAAGGAGGTGCATGGTATCGTGGTTGGGCAGGGGAAGGGACCTCACCAGGTCACGGAAGTACAACACCTTCTGAGGATAGTCCTGGATTTCTACCAGAGAAAGCGTCATCCCAAATGTCTATTTATTCACATCCTTTCATGCTATTTAGGTCAGACTATGTCAGTTCATTACTATCATGTAATTTGAGTCTGACTATTAAGATGCATCCAGAATGTTTTATTAGGGCCTGGCCTAGACTTACTGATGGCAGCGATAAACTTGTCGAAGAAGCTGTAAGGGAATAGAGGTTCAGGCAGCTCCCTCAGGAAAAGCTTTAGTGCCCCCGTGATCACATGGATCTCCTCCCACTGACCATCCTCTAGGTCCAGAGTTTCCTCTGGAGGGAGGGAGGGAGGGCATGAGGACAGAGAATATGGTTGATAATACTGCAAGATGCTCCATCTACAAATTCATTACTAGTCCTTGAAACTTGCTTTACCATGATCTGCTTTGTGACGTAGTCTCTGAATGACAGCTAGATTCCCACTAACTCTGTAGATCCCATCAATGTCCAGACCTAAGGGGAATGTACAATTGTGTTACCCTATTAGAGGTGGTAAAGGTTGATATTACGGTATCAGGATAAAGAAGGAATACCTACCTCTAATCTCCACTGCCCTGATGCACTTCTCCACAAACCTGGGCACAGTGCTGTTCTCTCGATGGCACAGCGTGTCCAGATGACAACCAAACACATTATCTAGAGAACCACGATGAAAAACATTCTGAGTGCCGTAAAGGTATCATAAGGTGCAATAAGGTTACTCTGCTATGTCATTTAACCATGTTATAAAGCCCAGTCTTACCTCTTATGTAGCCCTTCTCCTTCACTGACTGCAGTGTGGGCCTCTTCTGGAGGAACTTGCGTAGTTTGGTGCGGACACGCCCCTGATCTGATGACTCAGCACTGATGCCTGGCGTAATTTTGGTGGCTGCTGGAGGGTGCAATTAATGATGGGTGCAGCTTTCGTTAACTACCTGATCTAATGCCCAGTTATGAAATATTGACATTTTACACCTATTTACACCTCAAAAGCACTGAAAGACCTGGTGGTTCGTAATAGTAGGTTGTTGGACACTCATACTTACAGCTGGTCCTCTTGTCTCTGTCTGAAGCAAGTGGAGATTTCTCCATAGGCTCCTCCTCTTCCTCTTCCGACAAGTGATCTTGGTCCTGAGAGAGGAGAGGTTATAATGAAGACCGACGCCCCCTTGGCCTACTCTAATTAGAACTTGTTACATAGACACCTCCTGGATACTCACCAGCTGTCTGACGGAGTCCAGTATGATCTTGTGCCAGTCACAAATGATGCTCTCTGTGTCGTACTGGACCAGGTACTCACACCCATGACGCGTTTTTAACTGGAGCGGGAGAGGGAAAAAGCCATACCAAGAGTTAAATTAAATTCATTTTGATTCAGTTCCTGAATTGAATGAAATAGAACTGACTTCAACCCTGATAGACCTTAAACAGAGCCCATACCTCCAAAACGTTCTTCTTGCTGGACTTGTCCTTGGGGGCCCAGCCCACAGTGGCTCCCCGCAGCTCCACTGTGTACTCTGGGGTGATCTGATTGGTCTTGTTCTGAGGAATCACGGACCAATGACATTCATTCAACAGACCTGGTGGTTCGTAATAGTAGGTTGTAGGACACCCAATCCTGACAAGCAAGCAAATCATTCTTTATGAATACAATGAGCTTATTTTCTAAAGTGGTGGCTGTGAGTGGTTATTGTAACAAAATGTTCTTACAGAGTTTCCCAAGGGTGCAGATTTTGGTTCTTTGTGAAATGTGAGAATGCCTCCATGCAGCACAGTCCATGACGGACTCCAATTCTTCCTATTAGAAAACCAGAAAATAAGGAATCATTGGTCCATTGCGCAAATCACAATGTGTTGTAATCTTTGCGGTTGACTTGACATTACCTAATTCTTTTCCCATTGTCGGCCACCTTGGTTTTGTTCAGGATCCCTGCCTTCTCTAGTAGATGTGTCTAAAACGAGCAAAATAGAGACAAATATTAACAAAATATCACAAACGACAGAGGGAGAGTGTATGAACATTTCTACTAATGGTGATTACCAGGAACCCACAGACCTCAGATCAGGTTTAAAGATGTTGTTAGTTATATTGTACTGTACGCACATCAGTGGAGGCTGCTGAGGGGAGGACGGCTCATTATAATGTCCGCAATAGAGTGAATGGAATGGAATCAAACACATGGTTTTCATGGTTTTCACTGACATACATAGGTAAATTAGTTAAGCATTTAGTACCCACATTGGGTCATATGCTACTGGACATTGCCCATCGGCCTACTGGCTGATATGAACATTGGACTGTTCATGTTAGCAGATTATTGTAATTGTGGGCTATAATGTTAGGCCAAGATAAAGTATTGCTGTGATTTTGCAATGCAAATACTAGGCCACTAGGTGGCAGCAACAAATGTTTGTGTTGGCAGTGTTCCAGATTATGCTGAATTCTTAGGCTATGAGTCCACAGGTAAAGATCAAAGGGTATAAGTAGCAGATTCTAGTCAGGTATCAACATGGGAGTGGTCAATCTCTCGTGTGTGTGTGTGTGTGTGTGTGTGTGTGTGTGTGTGTGTGTGTGTGTGTGTGTGTGTGTGTGTGTGTGTGTGTGTGTGTGTGTGTGTGTGTGTGTGTGTGTGTGTGATCTTTGTGCATGAGTGCACAATTATACATGCTTGGGCGTGAGTGTGTTTGTTTGCATGGATTCATAAAATGGGAAATGATCCTTTGGGGTTGACTTTGCTTATAGCATTGACATTCAGCACTTTGACATTACTGTGCCTACTACATAAGACAGCACCATATGTACATTCAGCACAATGCTTTGAAAGGCAATGCAATAAAATATGGTGTCAATCAGATCTGAAAGTATTACCCAACAAGCCACCACTTGGACCACAAGGTCCAACAAAAACAACTACAAATGCTCCCTCTCCCCACTAGGGGGTAGTGTCAATGGTGGTCTATCATGACATGATCATTTAGTACAGGGTTGAATCAAATAATCAAAGCTTGATGATGAGTTAGTTATTTGAATCAACTGTGTAGTGCTAGGTCAAAAAAACTGAATGTGCACCCAGGGGGGCCCCAGGACGAGTTTGGAAAACCCTGATTTAGCAGATGCTTGTATTCCAGATCGCTTTCTTATCCACACACGAAGCAAGGAGAGA
The DNA here is from genome assembly GCF_965601325.2 of Salmo salar. Classification (NCBI taxonomy): domain Eukaryota; kingdom Metazoa; phylum Chordata; class Actinopteri; order Salmoniformes; family Salmonidae; genus Salmo; species Salmo salar. Next base: position 67,532,313 of record NC_138293.1, on the reverse strand, counting down.
GAACAACCCATTCAAAGTTAGTAATTTCACTTAAACACCACATAAGAAACTCTTAATCAGCCCTTTTAAGAGCATATGTGTATATAGTATGTACTGTAACCAATATCTAATCCATTAGCTCCCCTTCCCAAGCACCGTTAGTTCTCCTATCCAATTCTATATCATAGTGTGTTAGTTATATCAGAACACCCACACACCAGCAGAATGCAATGCCTGTCTGGCAAACAACACTATGCATCTATCTATCAGGCCTGACGTGGGCCGTAAGAACCTACGTGCTCATGATGTGAGTCTGTGCTCAGATGTGACAGTCTACTCCGTACTCCCAACCTATCAGTCTTTATGGAGAAAACAATAGAAGTCTTCAATGAATGGGATAATGGGCCTTCAGGCTCTTTGTCATTTAGAAGTATATGTGTGCTGTCTGTACAGTAGAGTACATTTTATTGAGTTAGTAGAAGGGTTGGGGTCAATTACATTTCAGGAAATGAATTAATTCAATTCATAAAATTAGCAATAAAATCATTGCTGAAAAATAATGCAATTTCCAATTCAATTATTGTGTATACTAGTCCAACACGTATCATTTATTATTGAGGGCCAGTAGAAAATGACCTGACAATGATCCCTATGGATTCAAAACCTTATCGTGTCGTACGTTCTTACTGTACTTACATGGTGTGGCGCCTCGGGGGAGTTGCCTGAGCTGGATGCTTCACTGGTGACGTCCGAAACGTTTCTCCTATGTGTTGGAAAGAACCTCTGCCAAGCGCAAGGGAGGGAATTAGGTTCAGGTTGGTTAGTCAACAGTAGTTGATAGGGCCTTATTGTTCGAACAGAGCAGAAATCCTGTCAAATGTTATGAGTCATAATTCTATCCGCTTTCTCCCCTGCCCCCTCCATTCTTGTTGTAGTTTCTCCCATTTCGTTTTGTAAGTGACCTCCTGAGAGGAAATCAACTAGGGCAGGTGTTTCCATCTCCTGTTGAGGGGGTCGACAACGACACATACACAACGGCATCATTCCACAAGGGCATTGTGCATAAAGCTGTGAGGGCCAGGTGTCTCATGTCAGGGACTAGTCCTAATGGCTTGTTTTCTTAGGACTACCAGAACGGCAAATGCTGCAGTTTCTATGTTCCTGTACTGTAGTGCCAAATTCAGTCTAGATTCCAAAAAGAGATTCTAATGGCCCATAAACGTCTGTTGCTATACCAACGGTGTGAAACCTCCTTCAATGTCCCTGTCCATGCTCGGGGCTCCCCAGCTACTCACGTTGTCTTCTTGGGAGGGGCCAAACTGAGCTGGGCCCATGGGGTTTCTCCAGTTCTTCAGAACCAGCGGGCTGTCCTGGTCCACTCCATTCCCCACCTTGGACAGACTGGATGCACCCGGGAGCTGAGAGGGTTAACAGAAACAAACAGTGTAAAGGCCCTGGCCTATTTAATCAAACCCAGTAACTGGTTATCTTCACCTACAGTTGAAGTAGGAAGTTTACATACACTTAGGTTAGAGTCATTGAAAATGATGTCATGGCTTTAGAAGCTTCTGATAGGCTAATTGACATCATTTGAGTCAATTGGCGGTGTACCTGTGGATGTATTTCAAGGCCTACCTTCAAACTTAGTGGTCTTTACTTGACATCATGGGAAAATCAAAAGAAATCAGTCAGGACCTCAGAAACAAAATTCTAGACCTCCACAAGTCTGGTTCATCCTTGGGAGCAATTTTCAAATGCCTGAAGGTACCACGTTCATCTATACAAACAATAGTACGCAAGTATAAACACCATGGGACCATGCAGCCGTCATACTGCTCAGGAAGGAGACGTGTTCTGTCTCCTAGAGATGAACGTACTTTGGTGCGAAAAGTGCAAATTAATTCCAGAACAACAGCAAAGGACCTTGTGAAGATGCTGGAGGAAACAGGTACAAAAGTATCTATATCCACAGTAAAACGACCAGTAAAAGAACCTGAAAGGCCGCTCAGCAAGGAAGAAGGGGGACAAAAGATTGTACTTTTTGGAGAAATGTCCTCTGGTCTGATGAAACAAAAATAGAACTGTTTGGCCATAATGACCATCGTTATGTTTGGAAGAAAAAGGGTGAGACTTGCAAGCCGAAGAACACCATCCGAACCGTGAACCACAGGGGTGGCAGCATCATGTTGTGGGGGTGCTTTGCTGCAGGAGGGACTGGTGTACCTCACAAAATGGATGGCGTCATGAGGGAGGAAAATTATGTGGATATATTGAAGCAACATCTCAAGACATCAGTCAGGAAGTTAAAGCTTGGTCGCAAATGGGTCTTCCAAATGGACAATGACCCCAAGCATACTTCTAAAGTTGTGGCAAAATGGCTTAAGGACAAGAAAGTCAAGGTATTGGAGTGGCCATCACAAAGCCCTGATCTCAATCCTATAGTGTTTGCGAGCAAGGAGGCATACAAACCTGACTCCGTTACACCAGCTCTGTCAGGAGGAATGGGCCAAAATTCACCCAACTTATTGTGGGAAGCTTGTGGAAGTCTACCTAAAACGTTTGACCCAAGTTAAACAATTTAAAGGCAATGCTACCAAATACTAATTGAGTGTATGTAAACTTCTGACCCACTGGGAATATGATACAAGAAATAAAAGCTGAAATAAATCATTCTCTCTACTATTATTCTGACATTTGACATTCTTAAAATGAAGTGGTGATCCTAACTGACCTAAGACAGGGAATTTTTACTAGGATTAAATGTCAGGAATTGTGAAAAACTGAGTTTAAATGTATTTGGCTAAGGTGTATGTAAACTTCCGACTTCAACTGTATGTGCAGTACAGAGTTACACCATGCAATGTCAAGCTCTTTGAGACCTGGTAAAAAAGCCACTCAACCATTCCTTGAAATTACAATATTGCTTCTCTTCACCTCTGTTGGAAGGTTCCACTGGGATCTGGAGCCGTCTCTCAGGTAGTAGTACGTCTTTCCTTCTTGATCCACAGACTTGAGCCACTGCCAGGATACACACACACACACACACACACACACACACACACACACAGAGGACAAAACAGCATATGACACACATTGCATGGTTTCTCAAACCGCTACCCTTTCAAAGCACTGGTCCTCCATTCAATACACTTACCTGCTCCTGTGTGCGTTCGCTGGTGAATACGGTCTTCCCATCTGCATCTATGGAGCGCTTCCAGCCCGCCGGGACACTGTCTAGAATGGCCCGGGGTATGACGGCCAGTTTAGCCTGCGGCATGGGCAGGAGGTCTTTGGGGAACACCGAGGAGGTGGTGTCTGGAGCTTCGTGGTCTTCTGTCAGGTAGTCTTCCTTTGGGAGAGGGGGCTGAGGAACAGAAGATTTGCAAATGCTTTTAAGATGGAACTCAAACTGAGTGGCGAATTTATACAAATTTTATGACATGGTTCATAACATGCTAGCGATTCTGCTCAAATAGCAAACGTTCTTAGTAACTTGGCTAGTAACACTTTGAGAATAAACAGAAAAAAGCATGTGTATGCCATAGAAGGCTTAAGACATAACTAGCTAATGAACTAACGAAACAAGACTCCCTCAAGACCATGAAGCAGATGTTAAAGCGCTGGTGTCTGACAGAGACTGCTTTAGCAGTCAACAATCCAACAACACTTTCCACGGTTCTGTATTTTAGAAGCCTTATCTGTTGATGAGCTTGAAACAATGGCCATATCAGTCAAATAAAGCATAAGCTAACCCCTACCGGTCCTCTGTCTGGGAGCTTCAGCACAGGAGGCTCAGTAACAGGAGAGGAGGGGGCGATGGGCTCCGGAGCTCCCCAGGACGTGGCCCCAGAGGTGGGGTTATAGAAGTAGTTTCGACCGGTGGTCTCATCCAACACCTGTTCCCAGTTGGAACCCTGGGATGAGGCTGGTGAGAGGGCCGGGGACAGGGCTGGGGACAGGGCCGGGGACAGGGCAGGGGAAAGGGCCGTGGACAGGGCCGGGATAGCCAACGCCTCCTTGGGCAGCTCCATGTCTGTGGAGGGGAGGCTGCTGCGGGGGTCGGCCCAAGTGGTTTGGCCCGTGGCTGGGCGGTAATAGAACTCTTTCCCGCTGTCCTTGTCAGTGTGCACCTGCCATCCCTCCTGGGTAAGGGGCAAGTCAGGACTCAAAGCTACTAACGGAGGGGATTGTGGGATGTTTTTCTTCAGCTCGGTGACATTGGCGTAAACAGCAGTGTTGGGGCTGGCATTCTCCACCTGGAGACAGAGATGGAGGAGAGGTCACAGGTCAGTCATCAGGAATAACATGAGGAAGAAATATTTCACCCCCAGTCCTAAATGGCCAGCGAGCCACCAGTCAATAATATCTTGTGCTCTATATGAACAGAGTACCGACTGCCTGCGTAGTACTCCCCAACCTCACCTTATTTGCCATGAAGCCAATGGCCCCATCAGCCTCTATGAGAACAATCCGTGAGAATCTCCACAACACAAAAGACAGAGGGGAAAAAAGTTCTCTCTACCTGCACCTCCCTTTACCCATCAAGTAACAAAGCACTGACTTGGGATCAAATATCATTCTCCCAACCCCTTTGTTCTAATGGGCTGAGTTACCCAACTCATCACAATATGCCCATTCTTACAAAGTGCATGCATTTAAAGAGCTATATGTGGATCTCGCTTTTGAGTGTTTTGTTTTTCTTTCTTAAAAGAGTACAGACAACATCAACATTCAACTCTAAGCCTTTTTTCAGTTTTAGTGGAAATGGCCATACGTCAGTAATATCTGCATCCAAAAAAGTGATCTGTCCTGTTAATGTCTTTCCCGAACCCTACATACATCTCAGGGGTGTGGAAGTGAAGAGCAAAACATCCCATCTCAAACAGAGGAGATTTCCACCACGTGGAGTGGAGTAGACCACAGGGAGCTGTGTGGCAGACCGTCACTTCATAGACAAACACAAGCACATTTCAACATGAGCCAGACATGATAAAAAACTATAAAGACTGGGGAAGTTTGAATGATAACGCAGAGGGGTGTCACAGCTAAATACAGTACTATAGGCCACATTTACATTTGAGTAATTTAGCAGACACTCTTATCCAGAGCGACTTACAGGAGCAATTAAAGTTAAGTGCAGACAGATTTTTCACCTAGTCGACCTTTCGGTTACTGGCCCAACGCTCTTAACCTCTAGGGTACTGTACCTGCTGCCCTCACATGTAGGCTAAGTACTGCTGGCATAGAATTGAACATGTAATTCAATTGGCACAGACACAAAAATTAGGACTGGCTGAGTGAAATGACCATGAAGTCTTAGATTAGGGGTCATGAAGGAAAATATCATAATTGGGATGCACACCCTTAGATACTTACCTGGGAGACACCCAGAAAAGTCACAAGCCTGTGCCTGAAGCTACGGCAAGCCTTGAAGATCATGTCGGTCATATTCCCTGAAAAAGGCACCTCTTCGAACAACGTAATGATCAAATATGTTGCATCCCATCAGGGATATAACATTTTAACTAGTAGATCCAAAAGCAGAAGTATTGGCAAGGACATACCACAGGTTTTTCAGACCATGTACCAGTTCCTTCTTTTGATTACTACCTGGTTTGAAGAGGGGCTTTTTTTTAGCTTTGAATACACTTTTAAGAAACACTGAAAAAGCCAGAGACCAGGGAATAACTGTCTTCAGGTTGCCCAATTCGCACCTTGTAAAACAGACATTCTTCATGAAAAAATTGCTTTAAAAGAAAAGCCTGGCTCAGAGGTAAGGTTTCTTTGGTATCGGCAAGACTCTTCTGTGTACCACACATGGACGTACACTGGCCTGAACACACAGACAGACTATACCGACCTAAATACTTGCAAGAAAAACACAAATAAGATACATGGCTGGGTGGAGGGAGTCGACTGTCCAACTGTCATTTCCTCTCAAAATGGGCTAATGGAAGTTTTGAACATAAACACACATCCCAGTTGGGTTGTTTTGTTTGTATACTGCTTACAACATCTCGGCCGTAAAGTACCTGCGTAATTGTTATGCAAGTACACTGCTAAAAAAAATAAAGGGAACACTTAAACAACACAATGTAACTCCAAGTCAATCACACTTCTGTGAAATCAAACTGTCCACTTAGGAAGCAACACTGATTGACAATAAATTTCACATGCTGTTGTGCAAATGGAATAGACAACAGGTGGAAATTATAGGCAATTAGCAAGACACCCCCAATAAAGGAGTGGTTCTGCAGGTGGGGACCACAGACCACTTCTCAGTTCCTATGCTTCCTGGCTGATGTTTTGGTCACTTTTGAATGCTGGCAGTGCTTTCACTCTAGTGGTAGCATGAGACGGAGCCTACAACCCACACAAGTGGCTCAGGTAGTGCAGCTCATCCAGGATGGCACATCAATGCGAGCTGTGGCAAGAAGGTTTGCTGTGTCTGTCAGCGTAGTGTCCAGAGCATGGAGGCGCTACCAGGAGACAGGCCAGTACATCAGGAGACGTGGAGGAGGCCGTAGGAGGGCAACAACCCAGCAGCAGGACCTCTACCTCCGCCTTTGTGCAAGGAGGAGCAGGAGAAGAACTGCCAGAGCCCTGCAAAATGACCTCCAGCAGGCCACAAATGTGCATGTGTCTGCTCAAACGATCAGAAACAGACTCCATGAGGGTGGTATGAGGGCCCGACGTCCACAGGTGGGGGTTGTGCTTACAGCCCAGCACCGTGCAGGACGTTTGGCATTTGCCAGAGAACACCAAGATTGGCAAATTCGCCACTGGCGCCCTGTGCTCTTCACAGATGAAAGCTGGTTCACACTGAGCACATGTGACAGACGTGACAGAGTCTGGAGACGCCGTGGAGAACGTTCTGCTGCCTGAAACATCCTCCAGCATGACCGGTTTGGCGGTGGGTCAGTCATGGTGTGGGGTGGCATTTCTTTTGGGGGCCGCACAGCCCTCCATGTGCTCGCCAGAGGTAGCCTGACTGTCATTAGGTACCGAGATGAGATCCTCAGACCCCTTGTGAGACCATATGCTGGTGCGGTTGGCCCTGGGTTCCTCCTAATGCAAGACAATGCTAGACCTCATGTGGCTGGAGTGTGTCAGCAGTTCCTGCAAGAGGAAGGCATTGATGCTATGGACTGGCCCGCCCATTCCCCAGACCTGAATCCAATTGAGCACATCTGGGACATCATGTCTCGCTCCATCCACCAACGCCACGTTGCACCACAGACTGTCCAGGAGTTGGCGGATGCTTTAGTCCAGGTCTGGGAGGAGATCCCTCAGGAGACCATCCGCCACCTCATCAGGCGCATGCCCAGGCGTTGTAGGGAGGTCATACAGGCACGTGGAGGCCATACACACTACTGAGCCTCATTTTGACTTGTTTTAAGGACATTACATCAAAGTTGGATCAGCCTGTAGTGTGGTTTTCCACTTTAATTTTGAGTGTGACTCCAAATCCAGACCTCCATGGGTTGATAAATTGGATTTCTATTGATTATTTTTGTGTGATTTTGTTGTCAGCACATTCAACTATGTAAAGAAAAAAGTATTTAATAAGATTATTTCTTTCATTCAGATCTAGGATGTGTTGTTTAAGTGTTCCCTTTATTTTTTTGATCAGTATATAAAGTAAAACACCAGAACACATTGATACACACACACCTCTATGCCTGAAGGTACTCTAACATCTAAAATACACATGTGCACAATGAGAGTATTCGTTCTGTGCTGGAATGATGCTGTAGCAGATAGTGTGGATAGTGTTTCCTTGTTCTGTGACATCACCTTCTCTGGGACCTGAGGTGTCTGTCAGAAGCTGTGGTTCCCTGGTTTGGTGGTACCTAAAGGTCAACCTGTGATACGCGAGTCTGCCCCCTGTTCATGTCCTATGAACAGCTGGCATTGATTGTACAAAACATTAGGAAATCCTGCGATTTCCATGACATAGACTGACCAGGTGAATCCAGGTGAAAGCTATGATCTCTTATTGATGTCACCTGTTAAATCCACTTCAGTCAGTGTAGATGAAGGGGAGGAGACAGATTAAATAATGATTTTTAAGCCTTTAGACATTTGAGACATGGATTGTGTATGTGTGCTGTTCAGAGGGTGAATGGGCAAGACAAAATACTTAAGTGTTTGAATGGGGTATGGTAGTAGGTGCCTGGTTTGAGTGTTGCAAGAACTGCAACGCTGCTGGGTTTTTCATGCTCAACAGTTTCCTGTGTGTCAAGAATGGTCCACCGCCCAAAGGACATCGAGCCATCTTGACACAACTGTGGGAAACATTGGAGTCAACATGGGCCAGCATCCCTGTGGAATGCTTTCGACACCTTGTCATCCATTTCCCAATTAATTGAGTCTGTTCTGGACAAAGGGGGGTGCAAATCAATATTAGGAAGGTGGGTATGTGTGTGCATGACGCAACAGATGACAACATCATAAAAAGAACTCCAGACTCTTGTACCAACATAATTGTTTTGTTATTCAAATGGTACCTCCGACAGACACACCCTAGAAACCACCTGGGTTACAAAGCTGCAGGCTAGAGGTTGATACTCACAATCCTAGAATCACTATATAATAATCACTATACAGTCCTGCTTCATTAGACAGAGTAATAAACGCTACAAATCAATAAACATGCCTTGGGCAACGCAGAGCATTGGCAGCAGTAATTATGCAAGCAAAACTAAAAACAAACACTCACTCACTTTCAGGTTTCGGTTAACACCACCTGATAAGTTCTTCTTTGTGGTGGGAGAGTTGTCTTTGGAATGTGGCAGTGACTACTGGCTACACATTCAGGTTAAAACATCAAAACCTGGCTGTGGAAAGCCCCAGTTTTTCTAAAGAAGATATTAATGAAGCCCCTCTTCCTTTACAGTAGCAACACAACAATAAGCTACAAGTGCAGGTGCGTGTAGCAGAAGAATCTAAAATGATATTAATAACAGATGCGTAATAGTAATAAAAGTGATTGTGGTGATGATTATCTTTCAATCAACTGGAAGCACATTGTTTCTTATGCACTAAAGTCTCCAAGCTAAATAGCATACCAGCCTCCTCAAACCAAACTAAATGGAAAGGATACCAGAATGACTGGTTCACACACAGCAACGTGAACATTTTCTGCCAGTCAGCAATACCTGTCATGCCAACCATTTGTTTGGAGTCAAAGTGGATAGTGGCAATATAGTGAGTTTTTGTAATCTCTCTAGGATAGGCCTACTGTCACAGAAGGAGAAGAGATAACACACCTTTACATCAGATTATGTTCCTGGCTGCATGTATCCAAGCAGGTTATGGTCAAGTATTAACTTTCTGCTTGTGACTCATTGTCAATGATTTATATCTACAAGCAATGAAAACCAAGATGGCATTCCTCCCTTGTAGTTTGACCCCTTCTCCCTGGCAGGGCTGGGGCAAACCTTGTCATGCCCATCATCATAATATTATCACACTTACAATTACATCAAGCTTTTTGACACTGCATAAACAGGACCAAGGAAGTCAAAGACAATTACAGATGTACATACTGTACCCAATGTGTCACTTATGATAACGTAATTGCGTATGATGTGCCAGAATATTCTAGAAATTACAACTGATTGACACTTGATGGTTTAAAATGTACTATTGTAAAACCACTGTAGTGGAATAGAGATACACTGAGTGTACAAAATATTAGGAACACCTGCTCTTTCCATGACATACTGACCAGGTGAATACAGGTGAAAGCTATGATCCCTTATTGACGTCACTTGTTAAATCCACTTCAATCAATGTAGATGAAGGGGAGGAGACCGGTTAATCTCAGGCTCAATGTAGAGTAGACTATCCTTCAAAGATATCATTTAGAAGTTATAGACTTCAGCTTTCCCTTAATAATCCAGTTTTAAAGTACAGTATTCACCTCACTATTCCACACTGTACACTCAGGCACTCCATGCCTTGTCAGGTACGCTACAGTACAGGTTAAGCCACTGCCTAGCAGCAGCAAGTCTTGGGAGTGGTTGCGATATTCCTCAGTTTAACCCTCTCTTGCCTGCATAGATTGCGAGCGCACATAATGCACAGAATGCTGCCAACACAACACTGATACCTTGCATAACTAAATAATAACGTGTTAGAAATCATGTAGTTGAGAAACACTGAAGGGAGTATCTTTACTCAATCGCCTGTTTACATTTTGCCAATTAAATAATTATTTAATGAGAACATTTCAGGATTCAGGAGCTCTGCAAACAGTTCTGCTCAAAAACTTGAGTGTGTGTGTCAGTGTGTGTGTGCGGCCTGGCGTGGCATGGGGGCTAGCCTATTGGAGCGGAGTATGGAAACATGAGTTTGTGTGTGTTTGTTTCCAGTTGTTTGGGGCGAGGCTTGCAGCCCTACAGTACAGGAAAGGGCTCCTCCTTTGTTTTGTAAACACACAGCACAGCGGCCCAGGGGTGCTGCTAACTGGGTACTATGGCTGGGTGGGTGTACCTCATTTCTACCAGCATGTCAGTTGTGCAACTTTACTCCACACACAGAGATGTGTACAAAGCTCTCCCTCGCCCTCCATTTCGCAAATCTGACCATAATTATATCCTCCTGATTCCTGCTTACAAGCAAAAACTCAAGCAGGAAGTACCAGTGAATCGCTCAATATGTGCCAGGGCTTGCAAACTATTACGGATTACAAAGGAAAACCCAACCGCTAGATGCCCAGCGATGAAAGCCTACCAGACGAGCTTAATGCCTTCTATGCTCGCTCTGAGGCAAGCAACCCTGAACCATGCATTAGAGCACCAGCTGTTCCAGGCGACTGTGTGATCACACTCTCCTTAATCTTTTAAACAGGTCAATATTCACAAGGCCGGAAGGCCAGATGGATTACCAGGATGCATACTCAACGCATGCGCTGACCAACTGGCAAGTGTCTTCACTGACATTTTTAACCTCTCCCTGACCGAGTCTGTAATACCTACATGTTTCAAGCAGACCACCATAGTCCCTGTGCCAAGAATGCCAAGGTAACCTGCCTAAATGACCACCATGAAGTGCTTTGAAAGACTGGTGATGGCTCATATGAACTCCATTATCCCAGAAACCCTAGACCCACTGCTTAGTCCACTCCTTTACTCCCTGTTCACCCACGGCTTCGTGGCCATGCACGACTCCAACACCACCATTAAGTTTTCCAATGACACAACGGTGGTAGGCCTGATCACCGACAACGATGAGACAGCCTATAGGGAGGGGATCACAGACCTGGCAGTGTGGTGCAAGGACAACAACCTCTCCCTCAACATGAGAAAGACAAAGGAGCTGATTGTGGACTACAGGAAAAGGAGGGCCCATTCACATCAACAGGGTTGTAGTGAAGCGGGTCGAGTGCTTCAAGTTCCTTGATGTCCAAATCACTAACAAACTATCATGGTCCAAACACACCAAGACAGTCATGAAGGGCGCACAACAATGCCTATTCCCCCTCAGGAGACTGAAAAGATTTGGCTCGGGTCCTCAAAACATTCTACAGGTGCACCAACAAGAGCATCCTGACTGGTTACATCACCGCTTGGTATGGCAACTGCTCAGCATCTGACCACAAGGCGCTACAGAGGGTAGTGTCTGGAGCCAAAGCTTCCTGCCATCCAGGATCTCTATACCAGGTGATTTTTTTTTTAAAACAATATTTTACCTTTATTTAAGTGGGCAAGTCAGTTAAGAACAAATTCTTATTTTCAGTGACAGCCTAGTGGGTTAACTGCCTTGTTCAGGGGCAGAACAACAGATTTTTTTTTATCTTGTCAGCTCAGGGATTCAATCTTGCAACCTTCCAGTTACTAGTCCAATGCCCTAACCACTAGGCTACCTGTCGCAATGTCAGAGGAAGGCCCTAAAAATGATCAAAGACTCCAGCCACCCAAGTCATAGACTTGAATTCAGCGCATGTGACAAATACAATTTGCTTTGATTTGTATCCAATACACTCACTGAGTGACAGAAACAGAGAAGTGCATGTATTGCTTAAGAGCTATAGAAAATGTTATAGTACTGTGAGTGAGACATGATCAGATGATCGAAAGCTCATTGAGTCATACTGCATGTTACATCCTGTCCAATATGTATGTTGCTAATTATACCTCTACCACAAAGCATCTAGCAGTTATTTATTCTCATGATGTTGCAGTCAGACACAGGCTACATTTAGAATTACTTAGCTATTAAGGCAAGAAAAAAAGTTCACGCTCTCATGACTGTCTACACTTGAAGAGTTTATTTCCAAAATGTTATATCCACCAATTTTTCACATTTTGTTGCTTATGGGTACCTTCATGTGTGTGTAAAATATTACTGTTTTCAGATTTTTTATTAATAGATTTTAGATGTGTATGAAAATGTGTTTTTTTGCTAAACGTTATACAGTATATCCATTCTTTAGCTGGAATGGAATGTTCGTATCCTGTGTATTTGACTCACCTAGCAATCTTAAGATGAATGCAATTACTGCAAGTCACTCTGAATAAGCAATGACTAAACAATGTTTGTATATATTGATGTCACGAATGTATCATTTGTACATTTCTTTATACAACATGTAGTTATTTGTTATATTTAACTGTGTAAAACCTAGCAGTACTACTTATTTATCTGAGAGTGAGGTGGATATATATTTTGCAAAAAAATATGATTATTTGTCTCTCTGAAATGAAACCATCAAGTGATAGATAACAAATACATGTCTGTCATTTAACAACCCCATGCCATGATTAGAGAGTGAAAAAACAAACCAATCTGTTTCATTATTTCTTCAAACAATAAAAGCTAATTTACCAACATTTCTGAAAATGGAGATAGAGCGTAAAGTTTTTAACTCATACAGCTTGGGTGGTTTACAATAGTGAGTTATCAGGTTAAGGGGTGCATACCTTAAATTATTTGGATGGGATACTCTTTATGAATGATGAGTGGATTCTTCCTTATGTAGCTGCTTACAGAAGTTGACCGACTCATTGGCTGTCAAGTTATAAATATAATGTCTACTACTCCAAATTATTCCATGCTTCTCAGCCATGATAAATGATAGTTTAATTCTACATGTTACCTACAGTTCAGATTCCATGTAACAAACATTATTGTTTATTGTTTATTACTGTAAGTAGAACCTATATCAAGTCACTTGACGAAAGGCCACAGAATCAAAAGCTGAAACCTAGGAATCACACAATGTTTATTTTGTGTCAAACGCAAAGAGGTGAACAGACACAGAATGTGGCTGAAATCCAATCGTTTGTTATTGTGCAGACATGCATAGAGTCCTTTTTAGTGAGTGGCCATGTTTTAAAGACACTTCAGTTTGTTTCTTACTGGAACTCTTCTGTGTACCTGCTTAAATATATAATATAATATAATATAATATAATATAATATAATCAAACTGTGCAGGTGAGAATGAAGCAAATACCTCTAAAATAGTGGAGGCTGCTAATAAGGGCCAGAATGGAGTGAACAGAATGGTATCTAACACAGGGTTTTCATGCGTTTAATACCATTCCATTAACTCCATTCCAGACATTATTAGGAGCCATCCTCCACTCAGCAGCCTCCACTGCAGTCTAAAAGTATTACTATGTTGACTAAAATGTGACCCAAGGTTACTAATCTTTGTGCAGGTTCAGATATTCCCCAGTAGTCTATAGGTGTGTGGTGACTTGTCTCAGTTCTGCTCAAAATGTATTCAGTGTCAACCAGTTTTGTAACAAGAAGTGTCAAAAGTTGAGTAGTCAATAAAAATATAAGATATTGAATACATAGGATGGTTACTTGTGAATAACTTTACACAGGTAGTAGGCAGGACAAAGAGCATTACACACATTCAACTGTCAACTTAACACTGGTGCAGCAGGTTCAACATAAAATGCAGATTACATTTTTTTAAATTATCAGAGAATTTAAAACAGGCAGGCAATAATGACTCGAAAGTCAAACATTAAACTACTTTTTATTATATTTAAACTACATTAGTACAGCATGAACTTTGAACTTACCCTGGCTCTATCTATCGCATTCTCAGTGTCACCAGATCACGAACTTCTGACATGTGCCTGTCAATTGTAATCCGAACTCGACAAAACCACGGGACTCCACTTTTGACACCTGAATAAGTTTGTCTCTTTGCGCCTATGAGAGATCTGAAGCCTTTGACCCTCTTCTCTGCACAGCATACTTGTGTCTGAGCGTTGTAATTGCATGGTTCCTGCATCATAACATATCTCCCTTCCCAGTCAGATCCAAGCCTGATAAAGTTCCTTTGGGAGAAGAAGTTCAGGCTTTCTGAGGAAAATGTGTATTTCAAAGTATCTTGCCCATAAGTGAATGTGCTGTTTGACGTGTCTTTTGTTATGTTGTTTCAAGTGACAACATTAGACTGCAGTGTAATGTATATCATCTCTGCAGTTCATGTAAAGCGGTGATTCAGGATAGCTTATAAGTTATTTTAATGAACAAATGAATGTGAACATTTTTATTTCAGAATCTAGACATACTCCATATGTTAGAGCACACTATAAAGGAGGATAATGACACCAAGATGTTGTCTGTATCATGTACAGTTCACAGATCATAGGGTCTTACAGGAGGCATGTATAGGTCTAAAAGGGCCTAAAATGGCCACTTTCATCATGATTTTCAAAAAAAATAGTTTGTGATACAAATGTAAAAAGCATGTTAAACATCCTTCCCCTGAAGTTTCTATGCGAGATCTGCCAAAACAATCTCTTTGCAAGATCACCCCCGCTGGCGTGGAATCGCCCACTGAACAAACCCTGATCTAGATCCTCCCTAATCCCTCTCGTCTCTCCTATAATTTTCCTATTACTCTATCTGACCTAAAAACATGTTCATGCACTTTTTACAGCTCTTTAAATCACTGTGAGTGTGAGTGGTATAACCAGAGAGAACTTTTACATTTTAATATTGTTTGAAAAGTTGAAAAGCGTCCTGGATTGATTCCCCTCTTCTCCTGGAGTCAAACTCACTACTTGCTGCCGCCATGGCTCAAAAAAGCATATTCTCCATTGACGTCACCTCAGCAGTGCCGCCCTGTAACTGACCCTCTTTTCCTTTGTCTTCCATGGTTTCCTCTGTCCTTCCTATTTCATTATCTCTGTGGCCAAAGCATTAAACGGACTGGCCACAACCTCATGACTAACGCTAGCAGACAGAACCTCATGTGTTTCTCCTGACTATTGTGTGTGATGTCACTGACAGCAGTGGTCATGCTGATCACCATTGTATTCCTGCTCTTTTTCTTTTGAACACACTTCCTTCACCACTATTGGCAATTGAGGAGTCACAGATTCAAGACTGAACTATAGCAATAGTCTCCTGAGAAGTTGAACTTGTTTCAAGTTTTAACTCGAATATTTAATTGCATTCGTCACATGCTTCATAAACAACAGGTTTAGACTAACAGTGAAATGCTTACTTATGGGCCCTTCCCAACAATGCAGAGAGAAAGAAAATAGAGAAATAATAGAAAAGTAAAACACTTAATAATAAAAGTAATAATAAATACATAATGAGTAACAATAACTTGCCTATATACACAGGGTGCCAGTACCGAGCTGTCGGGAGCCTCATGAAATGGGTTTCCATGGCCGAGAAGCCTAAGATCACCATGCGCAATGCCAACCATCGGCTGGAGTGGTGTAAAGGTCGCCGCCATTGGACTGTGGAGGAGTGGAAACACGTTCTCTGGAGTGATGAATCACGTTTCACCATCTGGCAGTCTAACGGACAAATCTGGGTT
This sequence comes from Salmo salar, assembly GCF_965601325.2. Taxonomy (NCBI): domain Eukaryota; kingdom Metazoa; phylum Chordata; class Actinopteri; order Salmoniformes; family Salmonidae; genus Salmo; species Salmo salar. Next base: position 67,516,524 of record NC_138293.1, on the reverse strand, counting down.
TGGCGGATGCCAGGAGAATGCTACCTGCCCCAATGCATAGTGCCAACTGTAAAGTTTGGTGGAAAAGGAATAATGGTCTGGGGCTATGCCCCTTAGCTCCATGGTTTGGGCTAGGCCACTTATCTCCAGTGAAGGAAAATCTTAACGATACAGCATTCAATGACATTCTAGATGATTCTGCGCTTCCAACTTTGTGGCAACAGTTCAGGGGAGGCCCTTTCCTGTTTCAGCATGAAAATGCCCCCGGGCACAAAGCGAGGCCCATACAGAAATGGTTTGTCGAGATCGGTGTGGAAGAACTTGACTGGCCTACACAAAGCCCTGATCTCAACCCCATCAAACACCTTTGGGATGTATTGGAACACTGACTGCAAGCCAGGCCTAATCAGTGCCCGACCTCACTAATGCTCTTGCGGCTGCATGGAAGCAAGTCCCTGCAGCAATATTCCATCATCATCTAGTGGAAAGTGTTCCCAGAAGAGTGGAGGCTGTTATAGCAGCAAAGGGGGGACTAACCACATATTATTGCCCATAATTTTGCAATGAGTTACCACATACTTTTGGTCATGTATTGTGTGTACATATAACTAGGAATATTATGCCCGATAAAAACTGTAGCAGCGCATCCGACGAGCCAAAAAGTTTGTGCAAAAAGGCTCAATGCGGATAGTCCGGGTAGCTATTTGGTTAACTATTTAGCAAACAATTTAGCAGTCTTATGGCTTGGGGGTAGAAGCTTAATATGTGGATGTTGCCAGGAACTACCTTGATTTTTTAAACAACATTTAGTTGCAGACAGTGCCTCCCTCTGGTATCTTAAGCAATGGAGGAAAGAAAATGTCCACCATCTGTGAACAGGTTCTTCTGTACCCTGCCCACAGTGTTAATTGTCTGACTTGATATGCTATTCCAACTATTTGCTTGGTCTCTGTAATTGCTATGTACAAAGCCAATGAGTGTCTGTCTATCTGCCTGCCTTGCTGTATAGCTCGATGGACAACTCCCCCACACTTCCTCCCATTCTTACTTCCTTGAGACAGATGGTACGGAGTATTTGCCACAAAAGGAGGTCATATTGTTCATTTTCATCTTTGACCGTTGGAGCCTCACAATATGAAAACATAATCTCTTCTAAACAATGTATTCATAAAACAGCTGTATTTTACCATACAGACTAATCCAACATGTATCCTATAATAACTAGCCACTTCCTACGGAAGGGCCTCCCAGATATTAAACTTCATGGGATACTATTACTCTATGAACTGTAAAAGGCCCCGTAAAGGCCCATGTAATGAAGGGCCTCACCTTTAATCAACAGTCATCCCTTCATAGGCACATACATAGTGTGAGGGAAAGACTGTGGCCCCAATGCGATCAAATAGGCAAATCACACTGCAGGTTCACTACTTACAACCACTTTACAGATAATACTTTTACCTGTGTCTGTGTTGGAGATGGAGAAGTGGGAGCGATAACAGGTGTAGGTTCAGCCACAGCAGCAGGACTCCCTGTCGGGGCCTTCTCCACTATTATAGGGGACTCATCCAGCTTCAGGTCCAATATGGATTCATAAATATTCTCAGAGTCCTCCTTTGATTCATCTTCATGCTCCACACTAGATTTCTCATTTTCTCCCTCCTCCAGCTCCAGAGGACATTCCAGCTCTTTCAGAGGTTCCTGATGGGGTATCCCGCCACCGGTGACCTCGGCATCGGGAATGATGGGCCTCTCCACTGGGATGGCCTGGGAGGGCCGTTGGAGGGGGTCAGCTGGGCTGAAGCTGGGGGCTCGGGGGTTCAGGGAGAGAGGCTCCTCCTTCAGGGAGGAGCCGAAGAGCACACCGGAACTCAGGCTTAATTGCTTCTTGTGTTTGGCACTATTGTTGGCTTGAGGCGAGGGCACTGTTAAGGGAACCTCAAGGGCAACGTAGGAATGAAGGCCTGGCAGAGAGTCGTTCAGCCCGCCGCGCTTCAATGCCCCGGGAGACAGGTCATGGAAATCTAAGGGTACGCCAAATGTGGACATGCGGTGCTCAGTCTTCTGATGTCTCTTCGGGGAGCGGAGGCGGATAGTCACCTCATTTCCCGCCCTCGTTTCTGTCCGGTCTGGTACGGAGTGCTTTGGGACTGGCACTGGCACCGGCGCAGGAACCGGGACCAAATCGGGACTGGGTGGGTCAGCAAAGTCCAGCGGGGATGGGAACTCTGCGGGGAGCTCCTTGACGTATTTAGCAGGTATATAGAAGGGCCTTGCTTGCTCGTTCATCCTCACATGCCACCAGTGATCGTTGGTCTTGGCCAGCAGGATGTAGCGTTCGTTGGGCTTGATGGACACCAGGTCCCCGTCGCGGCCGGTGTACTCGTACTCAAACTCTACCAGCACCAGCCCCATGTTGCACACCAAGGAGGACATTGAGGCAGCGTGGTGGCCGTGTCAGTGTCCGTTGTGGCCACCCACCCCCTCCCTTTCCCCAAAGACAGTCAAGGCTCCACTGCAGCCCTCCTAAAGGGAACAAGAAAATATAAAAATTGGTTCACTACATTACTCATACTTTACAAAGGTATTGCATTACCTTACTGTTCTTGTAAATATACAGTATGTTCTGTACATATACACTTGAAGTCGAAAGTTTACATACATCTTAGCCAAAAACATTTAAACTTCTTTCTTTTTTTTTTACATTTAATCCTTGTAAAAATTCCCTGTCTTAGGTCAGTTAGGATCACCACTTTATTTTAAGAATGTGAAATAATAAATAATAGTAGAGAGAATGATTTATTTCAGCTTTTATTGCTTTCATCACATTACCAGTAGGTCAGAAGTTTTCATACACACAATTAGTATTTGGTAGCATTGCCTTTAAATTGTTTAACTTGGGTCAAACGTTTTAGGTAGCCTTCCACAAGCTTCCCACAATAAGTTGGGTGAATTTTGGCCCATTCCTCCTGACAGAGCTGGTGTAACGGAGTCAGGTTTGTATGCCTCCTTGCTCGCAAACGCTATAGGAATGAGGTCAGGGCTTTGTGATGGCCACTCCAATACCTTGACTTCCTTGTCCTTAAGCCATTTTGCCACGACTTTGGAAGTATTCTTGGGGTCATTGTCCATTTGGAAGACCCATTTGCGACCAAGCTTTAACTTCCTGACTGATGTCTTGAGATTTTGCTTCAATATATCCACATCATTTTCCCACCTCATGATGCCATCTATATGGTGAAGTGCACCAGTCCCTCCTGCAGCAAAGCACCCCCACAACATGATGCTGCCACCCCCGTGCTTCACTGTTGGGATGTTCTTCGGCTTGCAAGCCTCCCCCTTTTCCCTCCAAACATAACGATGGTCATTATGGCCAAACAATTCGATTTTTGTTTCATCAGACCAGAAAGTACGATATTTATCCCCATGTGCAGTTGCAAACCGTAGTCTGGCTTTTTTTATGGCTGTTTTGGAGCAGTGGCTTCTTCCTTGCTGAGCGGCCTTTCAGGTTATGTTGATATAGGACTCGTTTTACTGTGGATATAGACACTTTTGTACCTGTTTCCTCCAGTATCGTCACAAGGTCCTTTGCTGTTGTTCTGGGATTGATTTCGCACTTTTTGCACCAAAGTACGTTCATCTCTAGGAGACAGAACCCGTCTGGGAATGTGTACATTAGGTCATTCCAGTTGAAGCACCAACACTACAGAATATGTGTTCAGCAAACACGGCAGATCTCTCAATGGCCACGACCCACGCCCATTGTCAACAGATAATGTTTAACTTCAAAGATTACCCAGCTGCCAAGTGGTCACACACACACACTACCAGTAGATATAATAGCTCTATATCATGACAGCACATAGATCACTGCTTGTGACACATCTGGATATCTGCCAATCCAGCAAATGTGGAAATGACATGTCATGATAATGCTGTTCTCCATTTAGAAGTTTCATATAAGTCCTTTAAGGAAGTTGGTTGGAATGCATTTGATTTGGTTGATATGCATGTCCATTTTAGGGCTTAAAATGTACTGTTTTAAGCCCTAAAATGGACAAGTGTTATGTCATATGTTCCCTTTTAGCTTTCCTAAATGATTGTTCTGACTATGCATGTCACCAGATTGCGTTAGCCTGTTAAGCTAAACCCTAGGTATTATCTTGGGGAGCCAATGCAAGTATTCAGGTCTCTGCCAAGGTTACTCATCACACAAGCGTAGTCACCTCTTGTTGCACTAACTAGTTTGGTAGAGTATAATGTCATTTGGTAGAGTATGGTGTAATTTGGTAGAGGATGATATTTTCATGGTGTTGGTCATTGTAAATATTACAGATTTTCCCTGACTGGTGAAAAATCACAGCACCGGAAGCGTTTCCTAAGCTTTAAACATCCTATAAATACCTTCTGTCTCAACTCTCCTTTCCTCTGCGTGTTTGTTTGTCCCTGTCAATCATTTGGCTAACCCTTATTTTCAGGACTTTAATGAATATCTGCATTGCTTGATTTGCGAGTGTGACAGTTTAGTGGTAGTTCCTTCCTCTCTTTGGGCTGGCTGGGCTGGGGCGTACACAAAGAGAGAAGCAGGAAAAAGATGTGTTGTTCTCAGCAACATGCCAAAATATATCATAACACCGACCAGTCCGTGGCGGGCTAGACATCATGAAACAGGATGTGCTCTCGATGGAAATCGTTCCTCATCACAGTTCTGGGAGCAGCATACCCTACACTAATACCCTTGTACTAACTTTAATCCTTAGGGGTCAAAACTGACCTTAGATCAGCTGAAAGGTCACATGCATGCACATACAATGCACGCCCACACATGTGCATAAACAGACCTCACAAAAAATTCCATATCCATTGTGACATTTGTGAACTCATAATAGCCTGTTTTGGTCTTGTCTAAGAGTAGCTTACCGTGACGTGTCAAAGTGAGAACGAGTTGACCTCTCTCCTCAAGGCCAATTTAGAGCAGTTAGAACATGTCGTCATAGAAACCATGTTCTCTCTCACATCTTGAGAATATCACACAGACACACACTCACACACACACACATATATGTCTCTCTTATCTCAGACCACAACGCTAAAACCACACTCTGTCTACCACTCAAGGAAACACAACTCTATTTAACTTAAGGGAAAATGGTGCTATTTGCCTATTTCAACACTGAAAATGAAAATACATTGCATTTGTATGCTTGTTCTATGTTTTTATATCAGTATTCTCAATTGCAGATAGATTGAACGGCTTTCTTCATTATTACTAATGACTGACACTGCATACTGCTTGCCATTGTGTGCAGGCCCAAATACCAGTAGTCAAACACAATGTATGCTATTTTAACACTACATAGCATACAGCATGTTCTTGTACAGGCATCTCCTCTCAATAGATTTGTCTTACACACCAACTTCTCTTAGAACAACACAGTGCAGCTTGAGCAATTCCCATAGACCAGTAGAACAGCCCACGGAGCATGTCTGCTAATTCTACAACGTGTCTGGCTTGTATTTCTGGTCTAACCTGACTCTACTACGTGATCAGATGTGCTCACTGCTCAGGTAATTAACCAGTGACGAAGGACTGACAATCAAAAATAACTCTGAGGAGAGAGAGAGGACAAGGCAGGACTAGTCATGTGATATATCCTTTCTGTGTCTGTCGCTGCAGTGGGATGAAAGAGAGATGAGAGAGAGAGAATTTAGAGAAAGAGAAAATTAAAGAAATAGGATTTAGAGATAAAGAGAGAGAGGGGAGAAAGATAGAGAAGGGGAAAAGAGAAAAAAATCCTTGGCCAGCTATTCCCTTTATCCCTCTCTACTTTGTTTACACTGTAAACACTGGCCCCTTCCAGCTCCACCTCTGCATAGAACCTGTAAGCCACTCCCAACATTCACTCCAACCTAACAACAAAACTGGTTAACAGACTGGATGACATATTAGATGGGTCTCCAGTGCAAGGCAGTGCATTTCAATTGAATAACCTACACCATTCCATAGTCATTTTTAGGCCTTGGGGATGTTTTGTGGATTATCTGTTCAGAATCAGACCTACATCTGTAGCAGCTGAGCCATCTTCCTTATATCGCTGATAACCCGCTCCAGCATGCCCGAAGAGCAGAGTGGGTCCTCTGCAGAGGGCAGAACCATCACAGCCTGAGAGAGCAGAGGGTGGAGACGGAGAGAGCGGAACAGCCCAGCCACCGTTTCTACACTGAACAGAGGGAGGGAGTTGACCCACCGGAATGGCAATCCTGTGGTTTACCAAAGGAACAGAAACCCAAGAAGGGAGCGCCTAGCCCGGCTCCAGAGATAAAGCCACACAAACTCTCAGTGCCAAGCTCACTGCTCATGTATCCATATCTCGTAACATGACATAACAAATAGGGCTTTGAGAAAATGCAGAGTTTCATAGGATTGAACTAGGGTACTTCTTGTAGAGAAAAATAACATTTTGGTGACTCCCTCCCTCTGGGAAAGAACAGAAAGGGAGAAGAATGATCGATATGCTCAATGCAGTGATTCATCATGTCAGTGCAAGTCAGAAAAGAGTGCCCATCCCAGCAAACTTTTTCTGGGTCTCAAAACATTCCCAAGATGTTTATAAAATGTTTTCAGAACAGATTCTGTACATTGTTCTTGCCTTTCACTGTACCATTTCAATCACACACATGCATATTTCTTACAATGCACAATGTTTTCATAACTTTATCAAGTGTGATTGTAGACTTTTTGTGTTCAGAAAGTGTCTGTTGTAGCATTAATGTCTTAACATTGGCTCAGAACTCGAAATAACAAATACAGTATCTAACACTCAACGAACATTCTTGCTGGGTTGGTATCTATGCTGTTGAGGAACACCCTCCAACTCAAAAAGGCTGATGAAAAGGGAGAACAATTGGAGGAGGCAGATCCCATTCAGCCTGTGTTTAAATACGGAAACCTCTCTTTTTCCTCTAGTTGGGCTCCCTTTGACCTCACTCAGTGTCTCTGGTTCCTGGCAGGATGTCTAGGATAGAAAAGAGTAAGGCTGCGCTGTTTAGCTTACCCCTGCAAATATGGGACACCTCTGAACTGTGGCACTCCACACTCCCAGGCCTCGACACTAAACCTTGTTCCAAATTTAGCACTGCTCTCTATTCTCTCATTTTGTTAACCTTTCAAATAAGGCTGTGCTGAGCTCAAGGCAGAACAATGGCGCATAATCTTCGAGCTTTAAAGATTCAAGAGAAAAGCAGTGATGGTGGTTAATGCAACCACATTAACCAGGTAGCCTAGTGGTTAGAGTGTTGGGCCAGTAACCAAAAGGTTGTTAGGTCAAATCCCTGAGCTGACAAGGTAAAAAAAGAACTGTTGTTCTGCCCCTGAACAAGGCAGTTAACCCACTGTTGCTAGGCTGTCATTGTAAATAAGAATTTGTTCTTAACTGACTTGCCTAGTTAAATAAAAGTAGTCACATAACCAATGGTTCATTTCTGCCATTCAAAAATTAACTGAAACACCTGAACAAGGTGATGTTAGTTTGTGAGACAGAAGTGTCTCAATAGGAGGGAGGGTGGACTTGCTGGAATGTGCCCTGTACAGATCTAGGATCTATATTGTCGCAGCAACAGGACTTGAAAGTTTAGTCCATAATGTTGCTTGATCGGTGGTTATGGTATTAGCTGGCCAAAAGTAGGCTACATGAAAAGTCTAATACTGTTAAAACTACCTTATGTGAGAGTGTGTGTTTTCAGTGAATGTATGTAAAGCTCATTGCATTTCCTGCGGTGCAGGAACACTCTCAGCAACAAAAAATGGATCTAATTAAGATCCTACACCTGTATGTGTATAACCGAGCCCGCGGCACTACCCTCGTTCCCTCCACACCCACCCCAACCAGGCAGGGGCAGGAATGTAGTGTGAGCGCTCCAGGGACACATACACTCAATATGTTCCTGTCCTGTAAACACACCCAACAACACACCTAACAACACACCCAACAACACACTCAAAACAGAGAAAGAGAGGAATATAAAGGGACACCCATACTATCTCTGAATGTATGGCTGTCATAAAATCAAATGCTGAGATTAGCCACAGAAAGCTATGAAAGATTAAACCTGAAGGTGAAGGTTTAGATATGAATATGAATCATGATCACTGGGGTGTTGACCAAACACCACAAGATCATTCTCAGAGATCAACATGTGACACAATCGTCATTTTCCTGAGTGATTCGCATGTGACAGAATCACAACAACATCCATGGTGAACTTTCACCCTTTCACTAAGTATGTGATTGGTCAAACACAGACAACAACAGCCAAACAGCAGTCACACACTGAGCATCTAACTTTTAACATGTGTTGTTTTCATACATTCGAATAAGAGCCCTCGCCCCTGGCTTGTTAAAAACAATTCCTACTTCCCTACAGAACCCTCAAACAACATTTCTGCCATGGCAACAAAAAAAACTAAGCATACACTTCTGAGTAACAAGGTGTGATAAGGTACAACAATCACCACATAAATAAGTCTATTAAAAGGTTTTTGCAGAAAATGTACCTGGAGCAAGAGGACAGCAAAACCATCCTATAGCTTGTGTTCCCAGCTCCCACGGTTTCTTCAGCAGAGTCCCAGATCTCACTAACAGGTTGCTCTGTTCTATCTTTCACTCTTTTCTTCTCACTGATCCCCCCCTGCCCTCTCCTTCTTCTTCCTCTGGCCGGCCTCCACTAACCTCCTCCGCTTTCTGTCTTTTCACCTGGGGCTGAAAGGTTCCAGCTCTGGTTGGAGGAGCTCTGGGCAGTGTGTGTGTGTGAGAGAGAATGTGTGTGTGTGTGTGTGTGAGGGAGAGTGCTCTTTGCGTGTGTGCCGGTCGCAGCTTGCCTGCCTCTTCTGTCTGCATTAATTTCCTGTTCTAGCGCGCACATCCCCGCTTCAGAGAAATGAGAGGCAGAGCGACAGGAAGAAAGAGTGAGACAGAGAGAGAGAGAGAGAGAGAGAGAGAGAGAGAGAGAGAGAGAGAGAGAGAGAGAACAAACACCATTGTAAATACAACCCATATTTATGTTTATTTATTTTCCCTTTTGTAGTTTAACTATTTGCACATCGTTACACACTGTATATAGACATAATATAACGTTTGAAATGTCTTTATTCTTTTGGAAATTCTGTGAGTATAAGGTTTACTGTTAATTTGTATTGTTTATTTCACTTTTGTTTATTATCTACTTCACTTGCTTTGGCAATGTTAACATATGTGTCCCATACCAACAAAGCCCTTAAATTGAATTGAAATTGAATTTAATTGAGAGAGAGAGAGAGAGAGAGAGAGAGAGAGAGAGAGAGAGAGAGAGAGAGAGAGAGAGAGAGAGAGAGATAGAGAGAGCACTAGGTGGGGGTCTATGTGTGGGCATTATGAGGGCAGCTAGTCTCTCATTCACAGGTCTTTGAAAGATTCTGATGAATAGATAGAGGAAGCCATATGACTGGCTGCAATGAGCTATTAACAGCATTTAAATGATTGGGAGGTAGTTGTCTTTATAAAGGTGTTGAGTGAGGGATAAAAAGCATTAAACAACAGATTTTGTCTATCCAATAAGTTTTATAATGATAAATAAATAATAATGAAATTCTGTGTCAGTTGGAAAAACAGAAACGCCGTTTTAATTGCCCTATTTTATCCTAGGGGAAACATTAATTTAGTGTGTGAGCCAAATAAAGTGATTTGGGTTATAAGTGAACATATAATGTAGCTAACTTAGTTTTTTTCCCCTGTGGGAGACAGCAAAAATCATGTCAAAAATTATTCTGCATCATCTGACTAAGTCTGCATTGTGTGCATAACTGCGGGAAGTAGGGGTAATGGAAAAAAAAGATGTATATATGTATATAATGTTTTTATTTTAGAAAAATAGATTATTTCACAAAAGTAGTGCACTCACTTGGCCTTTAATAGTCCCAAACGAATTCCAGCAGCTATGGTTGTGTGACATTAGACTAGGCAGTGTAGTAAGACACATGACTAATGGACAAGAGACTATACACACACAGTCAGCGACTCTGGCTTGATGACTGGGATGCCCATCAAAAATAGAAACCTTGCAGATGGACCATGGAGCAAAAAAATTATATATGTAGTTTCCAGGGGTGAAATTAATTCATACCAACCAACGATTCACACCCATAAGGGCTCCATTGGAACCGCCATAGAACCGCTATCATTCCGTTTATATTTACTATTGAAGAAAGCATTGGCGCCATCTAGTGGCCGTGTTTGTCATCGCATGAAAGTGGTCCATGATGACGTTCACCTACGAAACAGTAACAAATGTATCAAGCAAACAAGCTTCCTCTAAAAACTGCAACAATATCACCCCTGTACGCTCCTTTATGCCTTGCTAAGCATTAGTCTTGTAGCTAGTTAAGTAAAAGCAGAATATTGTTGTATGTTAGCAACTATGTATTTATTCTTTCTGTAATGAACTGAGCCGATGTTTATATAAACAATAACTTTCTGCAAGATGCTAGCTAGCTAGTCTGTCTAGCAAGTAACTGTCTGTTTTGATTAATGTTAGCGTAGCTCCATCATGGAGATTATACTGTAATTATGTTTAAGCAAAGCATTGTTTTTTCCAAGGTAATGTTTTCACAGTTCACAAATTTGACAGTTCGCAACTCTTGTGGATTTTATTGGGTTTAGCTGACTGTCTAACTATTAAGAAACACAGTGAGGACAGAGCAGGTATATTTTTCCACAGTTTCACAACTGCTAGTTATAACACATAAATATGACAACTTTGATTCATTATTTCTCAATTATGCTTTTAGATACCAGTGTCATATGTCAACAATCCTTCCTCTGAAGGACTATTCTATGGATCACATTTCGTGAAAATCACCAAAATATTGGTTTCTCTGGGTTTCGTGAGGAATCACTATTTCACCCTAGCCAAAACCTCCCTCCTAGGTAACATCATCCACTCCCTCCATGTCTCCCTCCTACATGATATCTTCCCCATCCTCACTCCTTTCCTACTGTTAGACTATTCCTCCAACTCCATTATCCTTTTCCCCCTCTCACCCAGACCACATCCCTATTCTTCCTATCAACACCTGCTATAATTATCCTCCCTCTCACAAAGATAAAATCCTTGCATGAAATGGCTTCAAAGATAAGCAGGCAATATCGCTTTTTCTCATAATATACTTATTGATGGCAAGTGTCTAATGAATGTTGTCTAGTTCTTATGCCTAGTTCTTATGCCTTATGTCTAGTTCTGTTCTCTTGAATTTTGTTCTCAACAAAGATAAGCTTCGCCTCTTCCCATCTGTCTTCATCAATGATGTACACTACATGACTAAAAGTATGTGTACACCTGCTCGTCAACACATCTCTTTCTAAAATCATGGGCATTAATATGGATTTGGTACCTTTGCTGCTATTACAGCCTCCACTGTTCTGAGAAGGCTTTCCCTTATATGTTGGAACATTCCTGCAGGGACTTGCTTCCATTCAGGCACAAGAGCATTAGTGAGGTCGGGCACTGATGTTGGGCGATTAGGCCTAGCTCGCAGTCAGCGTTCCAATTCATCCCAAAGGTGTTCGATGGGGTTGTGGTCAGGGCTCTGTGCAGGCCAGTCAAGTTCTTCCACACCGATCTCGACAAACCCTTTCTGTATGGACCTCGCTTTGTGCACGGGGGCATTGTCATGCTGAAACAGGAAAGGGCCTTCCCCAAACTGTTGCCACAAAGTTGGAAGCACAGAATCATCTAAACGTCAATTATATGCTGTAGTGTTTAGATTTTCGTTGACTGGAACAGCCCCAGACCATTATTCCTTCTCCACCAAACTTTACAGTTGGCACTATGCATTCGTGCAGTTAGCATTCTCCTGGCATCCGCTAAACCCATTTACGTCTGTTGGACTGCCAGATCGTGAAGCATGATTCATCACTCCATAGAACGCATTTTCGACTGCTCAAATCAAATTGTATTTGTCACATGCTGAATAAACATGCATTATTCAAGGTCTGACAACACTGCATCTTTTTTGTTATTTTGACCAGTTGTCAGTTTCTGCAAATAAATGCTCTAAATGACATTATTGTTATTTGGAATTTGGGAGAAATGTTGTCAGTAGTTTATAGAATAAAACAAAAATGTTAATTTTACCCAAACGCATACCTATCAATAGTAAAACCAGAGAAACTGATAATTTTGCAGTGGTCTCTTACTTTTTCCAGAGCAGTATATAGTGTATATTAACCCTGGATTGCTAATTCTATGTATTGGCCATTGAGAGACTTTGAAGCCATATTGGCACTCACTAGTAGGCGCAGTCCTCCAGGAATGAATGGAATTCTACAGTATTTCAATTAAATGTTTCAAGGACAAAGTTGCATTTATTTAAGTATTTACATGTTTTCAAGTAAAATGTTTTATATATTTTTTTATGTTTAGCTCACTTAATGTAATTTTAAAGTATGCATTAAGGTGTCTGTAATATGTGTCTGTAAAATGTAAAAAACGAATGTAGACATCAACAAATGCTTTTATATAGCTCCCCAAAATATATTTTTTTGCAATTGAGGAGTATCAAGGTGGCTTCAATACAGCGTCCCCTGTCAGTCACCCAGGGTTTATACACACAATTGGTTTTCACTCACCTCATTTTTTCTTTACTGTCTTCAATGTTCCACGTGTGACCTCTGCCATTCATGACTGGACAATTAGTAAATAATTGCACATGAAGTTGCATAATGTTTACTTTGTTTTAATTTTGAAAGCAGAGGCGCTCTGGTAGTTGTTTATGACCGCCACCTGTAGGCTGTTGTCGCCAACACCAGAGGGCGATATAGGCTTAATCGACCGGACGTGAAATTTCTGGTATGTCTGCGGAACTTTATATCCCATGATTCCTTTTTCCGTCTTCCTCCTTCCCCTTTGCAGCAATGTCTAAGAGAGGTAAGAGACTTGCTAAGAAAAATCCACATTCATCTACCCGTTTGCGGAATGTCTAACATAGGAACATAATGTTATTTGGATAATGGACGTTTTATGAATAATTGTCATTCATATTGGCTTGAAAATGTGAAGTACTGAGCATTATTCAGAGGGATGATTTTAGGCGCTTGTTACGGAAGCCATGTTTGCTGTCATTTAGCTGATTAGCTTTTGTCGTGTTAGCTAAAATACATGAATTGGTGAGCGTATGTTCTAATCCGTCTCACGTATAAGCACAGTTGCCATTCCAATACAATGTCCAACAAATGAGTGGCAGGTAAACTACTTATTTGAGAGTGTTATAGTCGGTGCGTGGTAGCATAGCGTCTCTGACTAAAAGCAAGGCATGACTGCAAATCATGGACACGGCTGAAGCCCTAGGCTGACTAGCTACTGTAGCTACGTGTGCAGTGTAAGCAATGATTTCCCCGGCTAGCCAAGTTGAGCCAAGGTGTATTGTTTTGACTTTTAAAAAGGGGGACTCTTGCCCCAAAACATTCAACCAAAGGCACTGATTTCATCTGTGATCGAACGTTATTTTCCTTGTCAGCTAGCTAGTTTCCTCCAACTCTTCTCCCAGGCCATGCAAGTAATTGCTAACTAGCTAGCTATCACCTTACAGCAGTCTACTCACAGCTAGCTGGCCAATTACTTTGCAAGCTTCCCTAGTTGGGTGCATTAGACAAGGGGTAGAACTGTCAACATGGGCTGCCTTTTGTAGTGCAAGCAGTAATGTTAGCCAGTGTTAAATCACTTCTAATCTTGAGGCCTTATGGTTTGGTTGTGTGGTGACTTTTGTACCATGCCTCCCACATAGTGCTGTGGCTGCATGTTCTTGGCAGTAGTTTAAATCTGAAAAGAAAATAACGAAATGTGAAGTTGAACCCCTTTCAAAAAGCACTTTGTCTGGTCAGTAGCTGGGTGAGTTGTCGAAGAAGGGTATAGTAATCATCACTGGTGGGTGAGATGGCAGTCACCTATACTGAACAATCTCAATCCGTGATGGAACAACTTCGATAATATTTGCTTGATTTAAGCAGTGTGCTTTCAGTCTCTGCACCATGCCAAGTTTACTTCATTGGAATCTTTTCTCTTTAGGACGTGGTGGGTCATCTGGGGCGAAGTTTCGCATCTCGCTGGGTCTCCCAGTGGGCGCCGTCATAAACTGCGCTGACAACACAGGTATGTTACATTCAGATCTGTTAGAATATTTATATCCCTTCAAAAAGCACTTGCTTTGTCTGGTCAATAGCTCGGCGAGTTGTCGAGAAAGGGTATAGAAAGATCATCCCTGTGGGTGAGATGGCAGTCTCATTTTGGCTGAGCAGTCTCAATCAGTGATGGAACATGTCATGTATTTCAACCTTGTCTTGTCTTGAAATGGCCTACAAGGATCTGTACCTTGAATCAAGCCTGGGCAGTGGAACCATCTCCAACCTGTCATATATTCACCATCTTCCCCCCTTTCTCACCAGGTGCCAAGAACCTGTACATCATCTCTGTCAAGGGCATCAAGGGACGTCTGAACCGTCTGCCCGCTGCTGGTGTGGGTGACATGGTCATGGCCACTGTCAAGAAAGGCAAACCAGAACTCAGAAAAAAGGGTGAGTGTTCTGCATTATATATTAAATTACTAGAGTGGGATGAACTGGGACTAGCTAATCAAGAGATTATGGCGGTTTGCTAATGGCGGTTGGCATAGTAATTTGATTGGCCTTTAAAATGACTTGTAGTTTTCACTACAGTAGTAGTCCCAGACCAACCGTTTAACTGAATGGTGAAATCAACAGTGTAGCGATGTGAGTTATGTCAGGTTGCTGGGTTCTGATAGTCTTCCTCTTTCCCACAGTGCATCCTGCGGTTGTGATACGGCAGCGGAAGTCGTATCGGCGAAAGGATGGTGTGTTTCTCTACTTTGAAGACAATGCGGGGGTCATAGTGAATGTCAAAGGAGAAATGAAAGGTGAGTTGGGATTTTGAGTCTTTGGTCCCCCATCCCAAGTCATGAAGGTTCATCATAAGGATGTTTGGCTGGGCTTTGAGTGCTTTTCAAATTCTGGATGTGGATTTTGAGTAGTACATTTTCTTTTCCTTCATAAAGCACTTGCTTTGTCTGGTCAGTAGCTCGGTGAGTTGTCGAAGAAGGGGATAGTAAGATCATCACTGTGGGTGAGATGGCAGTCTCATTTTGGCTGACCAATCTCAATCAGTGATGAAACATTTGTGTTCACTGGATAGTGGTCATCCTTTGAATACATTTAGATATAGTGAAATAATGTGTGATTCTCTACCTTTCTCCTGGAAGTGTGTATGTCCTCACTCAGTCATTGATTTAAAAACATTGGCTTGGTATGCACACCTGTCCATTCCTTTCAAGTTCACTTGGGGAGATGGGTAGAGAATCTCACTGCTACATGTCATATTTTGATGTTACAATGCCAAGTGAGGTTATTTTCTAGGTAACATTGGAATTGACCTGGAAACGGTAGTGAGTTGTTCGTCAGCAACCAAAGTAAAGTGTGGATGTTCAAATCAAGACGATACAGTCAAATTGAGCCTGTAGTTTTCTTGTGGATGCATGAGCTCCATAACTATGTTTTTGTTCACATTGTAAGTGGCAGGTCTGCAAAGAGTGAAATGTTACTGCTCTGAAGCAAGGCCAAAGCTATCTTGTACACTATTTTATCTCATTTTTGTTGTGGGCTAAATTTGTCTTCTGTGTCACAGGTTCGGCCATCACAGGTCCGGTGGCCAAGGAATGTGCAGACCTGTGGCCCAGGATTGCTTCAAATGCTGGCAGCATAGCGTGATCCTTGACCCTGGCTTGTTGTTTTCAATAAAAACCGTTGTAAAGTCAGTGTCCTGTTTGCAAGATCCCAACGCAGTGTCAAACTACACAGTATCTGCTGTATACATCTGTTTAGTCTCACTGGGTGTAAGAACAGGAGCACATTCAACAATATTGACACAGCTATTCTTTTTTTCTTTTTACCTTTTATTTATCTAGGCAAGTCAGTTAAGAATAAATTGATATTTTACAATGACTGCCTACCCCGGCCAACCCCTCCCCTTACGATGCTGGGTAAATTGTGCGCTGCCCTATGGGACTCCCGATCACGGCTTGTTGCGATTCAGCCCGTGATTGAACCAGGGTCTGTAGTGGCGCGTCTAGCACTGAGATGCAGTCTCTTAGACTGCTGTGAAATTTGGGAGGCCAAAAATTGTCAGAAGGGGCCAGTGAATTGTGGTTCACGTCAGGATATATTTGACAACTTGTCAATGTTAATGGATGACTAAATTATGGATAGCAGAGGTAAATTATTTCTGGAGAATTTATCTTCACGGCTGAAAATACAAATCCATATTGCAGGAGGTTGCTCATCTAAGAGCCTAAATTAAGTTTCCATTGAGGGATATGATGAATGGGCCACCTTGTTAAGAGTATAGAACAAGAAGGCCCGCACAAAAACAAATTGTATTTAATAATGAGATGGGTACATGTACCAGAAAATAATATATATTTACAAAATGACCAAGTGGGTAACCTCGAAGGCAAGACAAATAAAAGTAGCAATCATGTAAGAAACCTTGCCAAGAGCCCTGAGATCAGATAGAATCCTTGTCCAGGGAAAAGTGTAGGGTGGGGTAGGCAATCCTGGTCCTGTAGTGCTGCAGCCACTTCATGTTTTTGATTTAACTAACCTGGAAGACCAGGTGTGTTGAATTTAGGCAATCACTGATCAATTGGTCATGTGGTGCCTAGTTGGAACAAAACCCTGCAGTACTTTTGGCACTCCAGGAACAGGGTTACCTACCCCTGGTGTAGGAGCTTGCCTGCATGTAAACAAGTATAAGGATGGGACATTGTCATTCATTCACCTGGGTCCGTATCAAGCGTCTGTAGGAGTGTTGATCTGGGGTCAGGGCCCCTTATCCATGTAATCTTATATTCATTGTAATCTAAAGGCAAAACTGATCCTAAATTGTCACTTGAATCTGAGACACTTGATACATACGGTTCCTGATGTTTATTTGATAATATGCCATCAAAGCTACACTTCATAGAACCACAAGTCAATTTACATACAGAAAAAGGAACATTTCCATTTCAGCATTAGAACAATTCTGAGATGGATATCTTTAAGTTATTAAAGAAACAACAGTAGTCAAAGAGAAATATACAGAGCAACGTTAATGTGCACTAGTGTAAACCTGAGATTAATAAAAGGGTGAATGTTGCAACCATCTCTACCCCTAAGTGTCCACTTACACCAGCCCTTTGACGACAAAACCAGACTACTGCAAGTGAAGGAAAATGGAGACAAATTAATTTCAACAAACTACAGTCGAATGAAAAAGTTTGGGCACCCCTCTGAGGCTGCATAATCATTTACTCTGTCGTCACAGAAAATGATCACAGTGGCATGCCATTCATTTTCTAATAAAAGCTGAGTACTGGCGTATTGTCCAGACAAAGATTTTTAGTGTAACAATATTAAGTTGTATGAAATTAAATCAGATGTGAAAAATAGGCTATGCAAATATTTGGGCACCCTTGTCATTCTGTTGATTTGAATAGCTGTAACTACTTAGCACTGATTAATTGGAACACACAATTGGTTTGGTGAGCTCATTAAGCCTTGAACTTCATAGACAAGTGCATCCAATCATGAGAAAAGGTATTTAAGGTGGCCAATTGCAAGTTGTTCTCTTTGACTCCTCTGAAGAGTGGCAACATGGGGCCCTCAAAACAACTCTCAAATTACCTGAAAACAAAGATTGTTCAACATTATGGTTTAGAGGAAGGCTACAAAAAGCTATCGCAGAGATGTAAGCTGTCAGTGTCCACTGTGAGGAAATGTAAGACCACAGGCACGGTTCTTGTTAAGGCCAGAAGTGGCAGGCCAAGTAAAATATCTGAGGCAAAGGTGAAGGATGGTGAGAACGGTCAAAAACAGCCCACAGACCACCTCAAAGACCTACAACATCATCTTGCTGCAGATGGTGTCACTGTGCATCGTTCAACAATTCAGCGCACTTTGCACAAGGAGAAGCTATATGGGAGAGTGATGCGGAAGAAGCCTTCTCTGCACACACGCCACAGTCGCTTGAGGTATACAAATGCACATTTGGACAAGCCAGCTTCATTTTGGAATAAGGTGCTGTGGACTGATGAAACAAAGATTGAGTTATTTGGTCATAACAAGGGACGTTGTGCATGGTGGCAAAAGAACACAGCGTTCCAAGAAAAACACTTGCTACCCACAGTAAAATTTGGTGGAGGTTCCATCATGCTGTGGGGCTGTGTGGCCAGTGCCGGTACTGGGAATCTTGTTAAAGTTGAGGGTCGCATGGATTACACTCAATATCAGCAGATTCTGGGAATAATGTTGAAGAATCAGTCAAAGTTGAAGTTACGCTGGGGCTGGATATTTCAACAAGACAACGACCCAAAACACTGCTCAAAATCTACCCGGGCATTTACGCAGAGGAATAAGTACAATGTTCTGGAATGGCCATCCCAGTCCCCAGACCTGAATATCATTGAGAATCTGTGGGATGATTTGAAGCGGGCTGTTCATGCTCGGCAACCATTAAACCTAACTGAACTGGAGATGTTTTGGAAGGAGGAATGGTCCAAAATACCTTCATCCAGAATCCAGACACTCATTAGAGGCTATAGGAAGCGTCTAGAGGCTGTTATTTTAGCAAAAGGAGGCTCTACTAAATATTGATGTGATTTTTCTATTGGGGTGCCCAAATTTATGCACCTGTCTAATTTTGTTTTGATGCATATTGCACATTTTCTGTTAATCCAATAAACCTAATTTCACTACTGAAATATTAGTGTCCATCAGTTATTTGATAGATCAAAATGAAATTGCTGATCCAAACACCCAATTATTTATAAATCGAAATCATGGAAATTGTAAGGGGTGCCCAAACTTTTTCATACGACTGTATGTTATAGTTGTGTATTGTCTTGAATGTGCACCATACATTGTCCCTGTGTGCAAAGTTTTATATAATGTTGCACAAACACTACTAGCTAGTAATGTTATTGTGGTTGTATAATGTGGTGTAGTAGGTCATCCCTGGCCCTAAGCCCTATGCAGACTGCACTCAGCAGGGCACGGAAAACAACCTGCCCCATCATCTCCCCATTTCCCCTTGGCGCACTATTACCCTCACACCCACCCTCCTGCCTGCTCACGGGATCCAGTCCAGCCTGGGGCGGAAGTCCCTGTCCATCTGCTTGGTCTCGTCTTCCTCGGGGGGCTCAGAGGGGCTGGGGTTGAGATCGGGGTCCGGCAGCGGGCGCTGCTCGCAGGTGGCATGGGGGAGCATCTGCCAGGTGCCGTCCCGGTAGGTGCAGTAACACACAGTCTGCTTGTCTATCTCTACCCGCTCCCCTGCCGAGATCACTCTGTCGCCCACAAAACAATTGGGCCCTATAGGCAGGAT
Source organism: Salmo salar (assembly GCF_965601325.2). NCBI lineage: Eukaryota > Metazoa > Chordata > Actinopteri > Salmoniformes > Salmonidae > Salmo > Salmo salar. Next base: position 67,497,081 of record NC_138293.1, on the reverse strand, counting down.
GCAGAAAAATGATGTAAAATAAATCGATGGTATATCAGATGTCACCATAAATGTGAATTGCATACATTTTTGACAGTTAATTGTGTACCTAATGTGCTCTTTTAATCAGCCTTGCAATGAGAAACTTCTGTAGTCTTATTAAAATCATCCTACTGTCATTTGCAGCACCAATACGCTATACTTTGTAGAGTTACTTACACATCCATAAAGGCAGACATACAGTTGTGGCCAAATAAATTGGCACCCTTGCACTTTTCTTAAATAATTCCCTACACAAGAAATGCCTATTCAACTTTGCAAAAACCCACTTAAACAAGCCAAAATTCTGGGAAAAATGTTCTGTGGACCAATACAATACAAATCAGCACTATGTTTACTGATGACCAAATTAAGCATTCAAAGAAAGACACTTTCTACAGTCAAACATGGGGGAGTTTCAATAATGTTGTGGGATTGCTTTGCTGCCTCTGGTACTGGGGGCCTTGAACATGTGCAAGGCAACATGAAATCAGCAGATTATCAGTCCAATGTTACAACCCAGTGTACAAAAACTGGGTCTCTGTCGAAGGTTGTAGGTCTTCCAGCAGGACAACAAACCCAAACACGGATTAAAAAGCACCCAGGCATAATTCAAGAATAAACACTAGACTGTTCTGGAGTGGCCAGCATTGAGTTCAGATCTGATTCCCATCTAAAACATATGGCGAGATCTGAAAACAGCAGTTGGTGGAAGGCACCCCTCAAACATTGCAGAATTGGAGCAGTTTGCAGCTGAAGAGTGGGCCAAACTTCCAGCAGAAAATAGCTAATTGAAGGCTTAAAGAAGCGTTTGTCAGCAGTCACTGTTTCTTGGCCAAAGGCTGTGCAACCAAGTATTAGCTGCAAGAAAGTGAAAGCCAAGTTAACAAACAGATCATCGACCATTTCGAATCCCACCATTCCTTCTCCGCTATGCAATCTGGTTTCCGAGCTGGTCATGGGTGCACCTCAGCCACGCTCAAGATCCTAAACGATATCATAACCGCCATCGATAAAAGACAATACTGTGCAGCCGTATTCATCGACCTGGCCAAGGCTTTCGACTCTGTCAATCACCACATTCTTATCGGCAGACTCAACGGCCTTGGTTTCTCAAATGACTGCCTCGCCTGGTTTGCCAACTACTTCTCAGACAGAGTTCAGTGTGTCAAATCGGTGGGCCTGTTGTCCGGACCTCTGGCAGTCTCTATGGGGGTACCACAGGGTTCAATTCTCAGGCCGACTCTTTTCTCTGTATACATCAATGATGTCGCTCTTGCTGCTGGTGATTCTCTGATCCACCTCTACGCAGACGACATCATTCTGTATACTTCTGGCCCTTCTTTGGACACTGTGTTAACTAACCTCCAAGCAGGCTTCAATGCCATACAACTCTCCTTCCTTGGCCTCCAACTGTTCTTAAATGCAAGTAAAACTAAATGCATGCTCTTCAATCGATCGCTGCCCGCACTTGCCCGCCCGTCCAGCATCACTACGGTTCTGACTTAGAATATGTGGACAATTACAAATACCTAGGTGTCTGGTTAGACTGTAAACTCTCCTTCCAGACTCACATTAAGCATCTCCAATCCAAAATGAAATCTAGAATCGGCTTCCTATTTCGCAACAAAGCATCATTCACTCATGCTGCCAAACATACCTTTGTAAAACTGACTATCCTACCGATCCTTGACTTCGGCGATGTCATTTATAAAATAGCCTCCAACACTCTACTCAGCAAATTGGATGCAGTCTATCACAGTGCCATCCGTTTTGTCACCAAAGCACCATATACTACCCACCACGGCGACCTGTATGCTCTCGTTGGCTGGCCCTCGCTTCATATGTCATCTATAAGTCTTTGCTAGGTAAAGCCACGCCTTATCTCAGCTCACTGGTCACAATAGCAGCACCCACCCGTAGCACGCGCTCCAGCAGGTATATTTCACTGGTCACCCCCAAAGCCAATTCCTCCTTTGGCTGCCTTTCCTTCCAGTTCTCTGCTGCCAATGACTGGAACGAATTGCAAAAATCACTGAAGCTGGAGACTCATATCTCCCTCATTAACTTTAAGCATCAGCTGTCAGAGCAGCTCACAGATCACTGCACCTATACATAGCCCATCTGTAAATAGCCCATCCAACTAGCTCATCCCCATATTGTTATTATTTTTTTTGCTCCTTTGCACCCCAGTATCTCTACTTGCACATTCATCTTCTGCACATCTATCACTCCAGTGTTTAATTGCTAAATTGTAACTACTTCACCACTAAGGCCTATTTATTGCCTTACCTCCCTAATCTTACCTCATTTGCACACACTGTATATAGATTTTTTCTATTGTGTTATTGATTGTACGTTTGTTTATTCCATGTGTAACTCTGTCTTGTTGTTTGTGTCGCACTGCTTTGCTTTATCTTGGCCAGGTCGCAGTTGTAAATGAGAACTTGTTCTCAACTGGCCTACATGGTTAAATAAAGGTGAAATAAAACAATAATAATAATAAAATGCTCACGGGTGCTAATAATTGAGTGCATGCCATTTGTTTTTATTTTCTCAATTAAAATTGTAAACTTAAGTTTCAAAAACAAAATTGCTTCTTCAATGTTGAAAATCCAACTTATTATAGAAGAAAAAGGGAATTATTTAAGAAAAGTGGAAGGGTGCCAATATATACTGAACAAAAATATAAACGCAACATGCAACAATTTCAAAGATTTTACTGAGTTACAGTTCATATAAGGAAATCAGTCAATTGAAATAAATTCATTGGTCCCTAATCTATGAATTTCACGACTGGGAATACAGATATGCATCTGTTGGTCACAGATACATTAAAAAAAGGTGGGAGAGTGGATCAAAAAAAACATTCAGTATCTGGTGTGAGCACCATTTTCCTCATGCAGCGCGACACATCTCCTTCGCATAAAGTTGATCAGGCTATTGATTGTGGCCTGTGGAATGTTGTCCCACTCCTCTTCAATGGGTTTGCGAAGTAGCTGGATATTGTCGTGTTGTGTTGTGTTATGTAGTGTTGTGTTGTGTAGTGTTATTTAGTGTTGTGGTGTCTTTCTTGTTGTGATGTGTGTATTGTCCTATATTTTTATTTTATTTCAGCTCATGAAACATGGAATCAACACTTTAGATGTTGTGTTTATATTTGTGTTCAGTCTACATCTGCATTGCTTGCTCTTTGGGGTTTTAGACTGGGTTTCTGTATAAGCACTTTGTGATAACTGTTGATGTAAAAAGGGCTTTATAAATAAATGTGATTGATTTACTGATTGAACTATATACGGCACACACACAAGCTGTTCCTTTACTGCCTGCTGTTGGATGGCTGGCCCCATGCCCCACTACCCCACCAGGCTAGTTACTATTCCTGTGTTGGACAGAGCACTATCGAGCTGTTTGATTGCATCCCTCTTTATCCAGTGTCTAAATTCATTTATGTAATATGTGCAATGCTGAATTCCATAGTTTAGATCTAAGGATGCTTGGATCCCACATCAGTGACTAAATATTTGAAATATTTCCAAAACTCCTTGGCTTGACTTTAAATAATAATTGAGCTTGATATGAATATGATGCACATATCATGTTGAACACACAGTACAGATGGTACCAGTGCAGTGGAGCAGTGATTAAAGAAACACTGAAGATATTGATGACCTTAGACTCCAACTGGGGGCAGCAGCCAATTACTGCCATCGTAAACATTACATAAGAAGAGCTGCAGCTGTCTTTATAATCAATATCACATGCTGTGTCAAAGCTAATTATTAATGGATGACATCAAATCAATGTTTATTGGTCGCATACACAGTTAAGCAGATGTTATAGCAGGTGCAGCGAAATGCTTGAGTTACATACATACAGTTGAACTTGGAAGTTTACATACACTTAGGTTGGAGTCATTAAAACTTGCTTTTCAACCACTATACACATTTCTTGTTATCATGCATAAGGTTTTGGAAAGTCGGTTAGGATATCTATTTTGTGCATAATATTTCCAACAATTGTTTACAGACAGATTATTTCACTTATAATTCACTGTATCACAATTCCAGTGGGTCAGAAGTTTACATACACTAAGTTGACCCTAAGCATACTTCCAAAGTTGTAGCAAAATGGCTTAAGGACAACAAAGTAAAGGTATTGGAGTGGCCATCACAAAGCCCTGACCTCAATCCTATAGAAAATTTGTGGGCAGAACTGAAAAAGCGTGTGCGAGCAGTCGAGGCCTACAAACCTGACTCAGTTACACCAGCTCTGTCAGGAGGAATGGGCCAAAATTCACCCAACTTATTGTGGGTAGCTTGGGGAAGGCTACCTGAAACGTTTGACCCAAGTTAAACAATTTAAAGGCAATGCTACCAAATACTAATTGAGTGCATGTAAACTTCTGACCCATTGGGAATGTGATGAAAGAAATAAAAGCTGAAATAAATCATTCTCTCTACTATTATTCTGACATTTCACATTCTTAAAATAAAGTGGTGATCCTAACTGACCTAAGAAAGATAATTTTTACTAGGACTAAATGTCAGGAATTGTGAAAAACTGAGTTTAAATGTATTTGGCTAAGGTATATGTAAACTTACGACTTAAACTGTATGACCAGGCTTATGGATTCTGTATATTTGCGTTGTGTGTACAGGTCAAATTATACAGAACACATCTCTGTGTGTGTATGTCCACCCTATAATTATAGCATGTAAACTAGTGTGCAAGAAATTGTGTGTTTCTGAGGGTAGAGACCATTAATTGTGTTGGAAAGTTGTGTGTTTGTAGAAGTGAACTCACCAGTGTAGCAGACAGGACAGCAGTGGTTGGGCTCATATGTAGGGTTGACACAGTGTGGTGCAGGACAGTCAGAGATGGAACAGTACACCTCCCTGTTGGGCTCACAACGACATCTCTCACAGCGTGACAACTGAAACAGCAGGTTAGACACACCTTTAGACATATTTTCTACCACACTCACTTTCATTCTCTCTAAAGTTAAACTTTGTGTTCTCCTGTCATTTGGAAGGAAGCATAATACTTGAGAAACCTATGAAGCATGCATCAATGTAATACCTGAATACTGTTTTCAATTAAAAAGAGATTATATGAAATGTCACCTCATGCAATCTCAACTGCTGACCCCCACATGACCCCTTGTTGATGAAGAGTACTGTTAAGATTACACTTGACAATAGGCCTACATCTCTCATGCAATAGAGGATAAATCAATAACCAATGTCCCCATCTTCACCATCAGGCTAGACACACAAAAAACACTGCTTTGACATGAGTATAATACAATATAATAAACAAATTCCAAGAGCCAACCTTGGATAATGTACACAGTCACTTAAAGTAGATGGAACCAATTTTTTGTCATGTTTCTTTTATAAATCTTTTTGTCATGTTTCTTTTATAAGTAAATCTCACCCTGAATTCCTCGAATATTCTGTAAATTTTGCCACCATATACACACACTTTGCTAACTGCCTCACACACTGGACAGCAGGATTTGTATTTAATCCGCGTACATCGAGGATGAATGCGAGGACACTGGGGTTGTATGCACACGGGTCCGTCTTCAGTGCAGGTGCACGGACAAGCAGATGGACTGGGATAGTACACCTCCCCGATGCTATACACAAATCCGTGGTCGTCTAAGCACCACTTGCCCCGGTAATCCCCAAACTCGTACTCCGAGTCAGTATTGGTTGAGTATTCCGTCAATGTTTTGGGAATCGGGTAGAGGAGCGTGATGTAGAGGCAAAGCGCGCGGCTGTTCATCATTCCTGATATCTACACTGACGGTCTGGTGCTCCCTCGTGCTCTTTTCAAGAGGTGTGACGACGCATGGATGGCAGAGAAGGCGATGAGGCAAGAAAAGTGAGGAAAGTGGGCATGCAACCACATTCCCCAATGGTCAACGACATTTTACTCACAGTAGTAGTCCAAAAGGTCAGACATTTTTTTCTTCAAATTGAAATAATTAGGGAATGTTTGATAATACAGTCGATTTATCAAAATTACAATACTGTGTTATTATTACTGACTAGGCAGTCTAAGCAATCAGTAGGCCTACATCTAGAGAAAGCCAATAAAACATTTGAAATAAGCCACTGGTCAGAAAGACAGAAATTACTTTTATTTGGGCAAGAGGCTTGACAGTACAAAAAAGATGCAAATCGCAGAGGCATACTAAAATCATTCAAATTCAAGTAAAAACAGTCATTTGAATGCGTGAGGTTTTATCAGAGGTTCATCGTGACCATTTCTCTAGTGGTGATACACAGCAACAGGGTTCGACACAGCTGTGCAGATGCAAACAGCTCATGTAAAACAGTCTACAATCATCCATTTGCTGTGATATAATTGCTGATATTCAAGGACTGGCCATTTCATATGAATTCTGAATTTAATCCATCACTAACAGTCCACACCATATTGATTACTAACTAAAAGTTAGATAATAATAGGCAACAAATAGCATGTAAAAACCATTGTCAATTGGGTATGGAATAAATTAGGCCAAGGCCCTTCCCTGTTCTATAAACACCAATAGCAAATAGCTAAAGACGGTTGGCTTGTGGTATGAATCCAGAGGTCCATAAGATCAATAGAAATGTCAAACACAAACTGAGTGTGGGGATGGTGGAAGAACATCACAGGGTCATATTTAAATGGGCACAGGGTTGCACGACATCGCAAATAACATACAGAATGTACAAAACTATGGACATCTCTACCCATGAAATCACTTCTATACATTCCAATATTTTGATATGCAGCACTGTGCCCACAAAACATGGCCCTAGTCTACAGGTTGGAGGGTGTGCCCTTCTACAGAGATGTTATTGGGAGGGCTGGCTGGCTGGGAGTTCCTCTGGGGCAGGCTCAGCTGAAGCAGGGGGGTCTGCAGGGGGTCCGGTGCTGCTCTCGGATGGGGCGGTGCTGTCACTGGTGCCCTCGTCCGTGACGCTCTCCACCGGCGGGCCCTGCTGCTTCTCTGCAGCAGGTGTGCCCTCAGCCTCAGGCTGGGTCTCAGATGTCTCTGATGCAGGAGTCTCTTCTAAAGGAAAGGAGGAAAGTGTGTAGGTCAGGTGTCTTTGTGTAGATTGTAATGATCATTGATCACAATGCTCAGTCTGAATGCCACAACGGTTAACATGTTACTGCAATAAAAGCACTGCTTGTATCATGCTTTTTCTTACTCCAAACAGCAAGTTACTGAAATAATAGAGAAATGCTGTAGTTAGTGTGATGTTGGTATGACTGACCCGTCTCCATAGGGGTTGGCTTGTCCTGGTCCTCCTTGGTCTCTGTGGTTGGTGGGGTGGTGTTGTTCTGTTCAGTGATGGGCAGGGTAGATGAAGCAGAGGCTGCTGCTGCCTGCTGCTGCTCTTGCTGTTCCTGGGTAGCCTTCTCTGCCTGCTCTGCCGCTTCCTTCTCCCTCTCCTCCGCTCGCCGCCTAGCAGCCTCCTCTGCCGCAGCAATTTCTGCTGCCAGCTTCTCCATGTCTACCTCCACCTTCTGACCGCACAGCTGCACACAGACAAACACATCTAGTTTTAGACACTGCAGCTTTGAGCAGTTACGACAAATCCGACTTTTGTACAACACACCAGAGCTACAAAGACAAACTTGAACAGCTACAGAGTGGCACAGAATACAAACCCATCATCTCAGCACGGCTGCTGATAAAAGTAAACAAATTATCTTCAAATTTGTACAAAAAAAGACTAGGCTATCAGCTGTTGCACTTTGTATGAGGTGATTCTCACTTTGGACACTGTGGGGTGGGGGCACATACCCGTTTGAGCTCACTGTTGAAGGAGTCTGTAGTCTCCAGGAATCTCCTCTTCTTGTCCTGGTGCCGGTCCTCTATTTGCAGCAGCTCTGCTTCCAGCTTCCTCTGTTGAAAGGAACAGTGTCAAACCAGACTATTATGTGATTGCAGTCCAGTGTGTGTTTTCCACTAGCTTTGCTTACCTGGTGCACCATGAGGGACTGGACCTGGCGCTTGAGGACTTGCATGCGTGCAGTGGTGACGACAGAGCGCACATCTGGCACCACAATCTCACTGAGGATGTCACTGATGAGCCGGTGGTTCCTCTGGAAGCGAGCGGTGGCCGTGTGCTTCATGGAGAACCCATCATCATAGTCTACGGAAAGGACACACACAAACGTTGGCTTTCAATACACACAATATGGATAAACAAAAAAAGGTACAGGAGAGAAAGAATTTCTAGTCCCCGGGCCATTACCATCTGGGTCTTCAGCAGGCTGGATGCTCATGTATGGTTCTCCCTTCTCAACGCGGGTCTGCCGCTGTCTGTTCTCCTCCTCCAGAGCCGCCTCGGCACGGTTCTTGGCATTGATGTAGGCCAGGTAAGCCGGTGAGTTGTGGTAGGCCTTCAGGGAGTCGTTGTACTCAATCTATAGAGGCAGTAGTTATAAAATCTCTGTGAAAAGACTTGACTCATTTACCCAAGGCAAAATAGCTAGGGCATTGAAAACTGCAGCTCCCAACTGCAAACTGTCCTCACCTTTTCCGCTTCATATTCGTTCAAGTAGTCCTGCTTCTCCTCTTCAGTGAGGTCCCTCCACATGCCACCAATAATCTTTCCAATCTCCCATAACTTCAGATCCGGATTGGAGGCTTTAACTTGGTCCCAGACCTGGCAAAAAGGAGGCACCATGGTCAAAACAGAGCAGCAACAAGCCGCTAAATTTATATAAATACACAAGAGGAAGAAAGAGGGAGAGAAAGATTTGATTTGGAGGAGACAAAGGGAAAGCAAGCACAATAGGTCACACAGAAACAAGGACAGACAGAATCAACAATGAAGACAGGTGTTGAAGAGGAGTGGATCCGGATAGTGGTGTAACTCAGCTGTCTCCGACCTCCAATCCAGAGGGGGTAAGATGTGAGGAACATACCACCAGGGGTCATCAACAGTGGGGTCCCCGGCCATCCAGATGGTTGGCTGGGCGACCCCCTGTACAAGCAGTAAAAGTAGACACCGTGGGTGTCTTACCTTCCTGCTTACCTTCCGGCTGTACCGCATGTAGGGCATCAGCGGCTTGTCTGGCGGTTTGGGAGGCTTGGGAACAGTGATTCCTGAGGAATTCTGGGAAAGAGAGCCAAAGAAAAGATCAATAGGTCAAACCAACAGACATAGTTATTACAGAAAGCACTTATGTACTACTATGAAAAAGGGGCAGGGCCACAACTGAAAATGACAATTGCTTTAAGTGAAGCTCTTAAGGAGACTCATTCCAAAATGTTGCACCTTATTTTTTGGATAGTGTTTCATGTATAGCTGGTATGTAGAGGACAAATTATTGCCCTCTCAGTGTTGAGGGTTATAATTCAAATGAATACTGCTATCAGTTTTGGCTGCCTTGTGATTAAAACACCAACCAGTATGAACCTCTGACATGCCAAATCATGAGCCTTGGATGGAACGGGGCAACATGCTGCTGCTCCCTAGCAGGCTGTACAAGCAGGGGAGGGGCATGTCAGAGGGGCAACTGCTCTAACATGAAATGCTTTTGCATCAAGGAGTGGGACAAGATGAGGGGAGCTGGTGACACTTCGAACAAACAATCACATGTGGTTGGTGGGTCATCAAGCAGAGCATCAAATCAGTTGGAGTAAGATGATCCTGTCTGTTTTACAGAAGATTATAGGAGGACTTTGGGGCAATTACTGACCTCGGCCAGCAGCTGTTTTTGTTGTACCATTTATCCCCCCCAAAAAGTGTCCTTTCCTGCATGTTTTTTCACCCTTCTACTGGTGTACCAAACACCCATTTCCCTTTTCTCCCAATTATCCTTTTCTCACTCAGGGAATAGCCAGCCTTACTCCTTGGGCTCTAGCCCTGGATGGCATTGGTCCTACCATTACCCTGTTGTTGTTGTTGCCGGTATTCCCTCCCAGCCTGTAGTTGTTGTAGGCCAGATGGCTGTATGGGTTGTACCCCACAAACCCAGGGGTGTTGGGCACTTGCTGATGGAGACAAATGAGACAAAACACAAATGAGAAATGACACAAACAAGGGGAGGGACAACAAAAATGAAAAGGAGAGTTTTGGGGGTAATGATTTACATAGCATAGTCATGGGAAAGCAGCCATCTTGAAAAGAAAAGCAGTGCATAGTCATTGGCTTGTTTCTAGGAGCATCACAAAATAAAAAGATAGCAAAGAGGGAGGTAAACAGTTGGTAACTGGCCAGTTCTACTTCCATCTATTGATGTTCAAAATGTATAGCAGCATGTGATTTAGATGAAGGGAAAATGTTTGTCTGTGAGCCACATACTTGCAAATGTATTGACAGAACATCCTGAGCTAATATGTCTGTGTGGTCCTGCAGCCCAACCGTACATTACTGAGCTCATGTGGATTGTATAGAAGACCCACTCCCCTGGCATTGGGAGAAAATGGGAGGACCGGTGTTGGATGTGTGTGATACTTACAGTTGTGGGGGCTGGGGTGGGGGGAGGTGCATATGATGGCCTTTCTGTGTAAAATAAATGTTAAGACAAAGTTTAGACATAAAAAACCAAAAAGAGCAAATTGGACTCCTGTATCAATTAAGCTCTATAATGCAGTTAGCGTTTAACCTGTATCTAAACCTACTACAGTTATATTGGTCCCATGTACTCAGTAATAACAGTTTTTACAATAGAGGTCACGTTTCTTTAAACTGGTGAAAATTCTCAACCCATGTCGCTTTTTAGTCTATTTGTACGCGTGAGGTGAATCTGTGCAGTATTTTCATTTGGACCCCTTTCATTTTTTGGGGTTGTCATTTAGCAGACGCTCTTATCTAGAGCAACTTACAGGAGCATTAGGTGCCTTGTCAGTGCCTTGCTTAAGGGCACATAGACATATTTTTCACTTAGTCGGCACAGGTATTTTAACCAGAGACTTAATAGCCCAGCGCCCTTAACTGCTAGGCTACCTGCCACCCCAATTCAAAACAAATTGACAAATATCTACTTACTTGACATCTTGGCTGAGGGATTGTGGATTTCAAGCTATTCTCGTCATTGGCGCTGTAATAAAAACATTGAGCTTGTTATAGGCAAATAATAATAATATCAATGCCAAAAATGGCTATTGCTGCCCAGTGCAAGAGATTGAAAGATTATGGCATCTGGGAAACAGACAGTAGGATTCACACGGTTTTTGGCTCCATAAATACAATGTAACCAGTAGGCTGCATACAAAACATGGTGTAATTTCCTTAAAATACGAAATAAACTAATTTAAAGCACTTTCTATACTGACAGACTAGCTCTCGTCCACGCATGCATCTCGGCAGATCTGACGCAAATTTATGGATCGGACCTAGTGTGGTGGTATAGAAATATACTTTATTTCATATTTGGGATTAATGGCAGCCTACGCATACATAAACACGTTCTCTAGAACCCTAGCAACATCTTTACTTTCATAAATTAATAAAGTATAGTGAAGCGAGTCAGAAACCGGCCTATCAAACATTTTGTTTACGTCAAAATTGCGTCAGGCGTTTAACACATAGATTGATTTATTAACCAATTGCAATGCTAAGATATTAGTTATTGACTAGAGACAGATGCAAATACAAGATACCAGTGTGTGAGAATCTACCCGACAATGCCAATGTGATGACGCAATGGTTGGAAAATGTCGAGAAGTGGCTAGTAAGAGAGCTAGCCGCATAGTGAGTAAATCATTCTAGGTTGTAACTAGCTACGTCAAGGACGTGATCTCAAAATAACATACGCTAACGTTAGTTACACATCCAAACTAGCAAAGTTACAACATGTAGCTAGCTAGCTATTCTAGTAAGCAGAGTTAACGATAACAGCTAACAGTTACTGTTAGCTAACTCTTAAACCCTTTTCCATGTGTAGGGTTTTCAGCGGTTACATTCGCCCACATTTGGCTCCATGTGAACTACAATTCCGACGCTGTGTTTTAACTTTTAGATAAAGTCAATAACCACTACTTCAAAACCGACTTTCTAAATATATGCTGATATGCCCCTTATCTTTCATATCAGTGAGAAAACTATACAAATACAAAATATACACTTACAGTATTGCACAGAAGTTGTGTTTCTCCAGTTGAAGGACTACACTTCCTCCCCACTGTTGCGTACACAGCCAGGTGTTCGAAGCAAGCTAGATAGCTCATTAGCACAGGTGGCCGCCTATGTTTTCTGTCTGGCTTCCGTAAACAAGAGATGGAGATATGGCCTTGTGGGAACACCAACCCTATAAAAAAAGGTGTAGTAATTTAACCTTTAGTTCCTTAAATTATTTATCGCTGATATGAAAGACAAGTTTCCAAAAACGTACCGCAAGCGTCGGGGCTCTTAACAAAACCTCCCCTGGTCATATCGTTAATATGCGCTAAAGCAGTTAGCGTCTATGAATGGAGTCACAGTTAGCTAGCGAACGTCAGCTAAGCCTTGCTTGCAAGTAAATGCAGATTGTATTTAGTTTGAATGGAAATACAATTCTATTCAGTTGTGAAATGATCTCCACCTTCATCTGACCTTTTCGAAAAGTCAAATACAAAACTATCGAAAGGATATACACTTGAAAATGAACTCACCCCGAGCTCCTTTCTTTGTTCCCTCAAAAGCGCGTCTGTAATTTTTTTTGCTGGTGAATAACTGCGGATAAAAACACGATTTCGTAGAACACGCCGTCTACTGTTTCGGAGAGGAACCGCTGATTTGCACTCAGTGAGTTAATATGCTTAATCTTTGCTTACCGCTAGGTGGCTGCAGAATACAGCTACTGATTTTATGCAGACTGCTTTTAGGTATTGCATGGCTGCCCCCCTTGCTCATGGCTTGAGCAAAGATAAAACAAAACTGATATTGGGTCAGCTCTCAATCCACCGTTATTGTTGAAGTTCAAGCACAGACAGATACCTTATCCCGATTGTCCTCCCCTCCTCAAGATGTTTCACACAAATGTTTCACCTCGTCCTTCTTACACTTCTGTGCACACAGATGCACAGAGCACATAAAAATTGTATGTTTGAGATTTAGTTATTTAGCCCCTACAAAGCCCTGTAAAGTTAGTAAAGTACAGTTTCAGTTCACTTGTATAACACCACCACTTCTTGACCAAATTGAGGGCGAGATGTGTGTTAGTACGTCCCCAGAGCTTCCATGTTGCTGTCAGTGACCTGGATATGTATTAGTCTTCTCCGCTTTATTCAAAGGATTGCTGCTAGAGTCCATCCCCAGAAAGAAGCAGACAGGACTGTGAGGTAAGCCCTAATAATGAAGGGGAGCTTTTCCCCTGAAGACCAGACATCTAGGCTAAACCTCTTGTGTGCATGTTGCCCAACACCAAGGCGCAACATGTCCCCATGAGTGTTTACTTAGGTCTTTTTACATTCTTACTGTCCTGTGAGCTCAATGAAGATGTAATATGTATGAGTGTTATATTATGTTTCTGCTCAAGGTTTGAATGGTGCCACTTGTGTGTGTGCGTGATGAGTCTGTGGAAGAGGGGGAACTGGGATTTGTCTCCACTTGATATAGTTGAACAGAGACAGATGGATGCTGTCATATGTTGAAACATGTATTTCCAATATGGAGTGTCCTTTCCCAGGGGTGTTTAACCTCCTTTCCCACTCCCACTTCTCCATTCTGGCTAGACTGCATTGAGAGAATGTGCTGTTCTTACTCTGTCTGTACTTTTTCAAACTGCTCCAAATGGAAACGTCCCCAAAGTAACATAGCAGAGAGCAGAATGCAAGACTTTTTTCAATGATTCTGTGCTTATTTTTAAAGCCAGCAGCTGCATCATTTATTTTCAGTCAATCATGAAACCAACAATATCCTTCAGGATTGTCAAGTCATTGAAACATAGGTTCATGATGAGGACTTGATACCGTAGTACAATTATACTAAAATATAGGCCTACTTGCAGTGCATAGAACTAATATGGTCCAAAGATAGTGACAAGATATGACTTGAACATAAATCTGAATGATGAATATCTCTGTCTGAGATTAATATTTCTGTTGTCTGAGGAATGCCATAGTAACCGTGAACACCAATCACCTGCACACAGACATGCATGTTGAAGAATAATGAATATTCATTTCCGGGGGCACAGATGGTGTAGTAAAATAGGTTGCTAGGTAACGCTAGCTGACCAAGGCTGGGGCTCCTGCAGATAATACATCTGATGAATGCTTAAAAGATTTCTCTTTGAGAGAGAACATATACACCGAACAAAAATATAAATGCAACATGCAACAATTTCAAATATTTTACAGAGTTACAGTTCTTTTAAGGAAATCAGTCAATTGAATTACATTTACTAGGCCCTAATCTATGGATTTCACATGACTGGGAATACAGATATGCTTGTTAATCACAGATACCGGTCACAGATACCTTAAAAAAAAGGTAGGGGCATGGATCAGAAAACCAGTCAGTATCTGGTGTGACCACAATTTGCCTCGGCTCCCGAGTGGTACAGTGGTGTAAGGCACTGCATCTCAGTGCTACAGGCATCACTACAGACCCTGGTTCGATTCCAGGCTGTATCACAACCAGCCGTGATTGGGAGTCCCATAGGGCGGCGCACAGTTGGCCCAGCGTCGTCCGGGTTTGGCTGGGGTAGGCCGTCATTGTAAATAAGAATTTGTTCTTAACTGGCTTGCCTAGTTAAATAAACGTTAAATAAATACAAAATAAATGTAGTGCGACACATCTCCTTCACATAGAGTTGATCAGGCTGTTGATTGTGGCCTGTGGAATGTTGTTCCACTCCTCTTCAATGGCTGTGCGAAGTTGCTTGATAATGGCGGGAACTGGAACACGCTGTCATACACGTCGATCCCAAACATGCTCAATGGGTGACATGTCTGGTTAGTATGCAGGCCATGGAAGAACTGGCACATTTTCAGCTTCCAGGAATTGGGTAGAGATCCTTGCGACATGGTGCTGTGCGTTATCATGCTGAAACATGAGGTGATGGCGGCGGACAATGGGCCTCAGGATATCTCTGCATTCAAATTGCCATTGATAAAATGCAATTGTGTTCATTGTCCATAGTTTATGCCTACTGGGACATAATCCCACCGCCACCATGGATCACTCTGTTCACAACGTTGACATCCGCGCTTGTGCACACAACACCATACAGTGTCTGCCGTCTACCCGGTAGAGTTGAAACCGGGATTCATCCGTGAAGAGCACACTTCTCCAGCGTGCCAGTGGCCATCGAAGGTGAGCATTTGCCCTCTGAAGTCGGTTATGATGCTGAATTGCAGTCAGGTCAAGACCCTGGTGAGGACGAGCATGCAGATGAGCTTCCCTGAGATGGTTTTGGACAGTTTGTGCAGAAATTCTTCTGTTGTGAAAACCCGATTTTGGACAGTTTGTGCAGAAATTCTTCTGTTGTGCAAACCCATAGTTTCATGGGGCTGGCCGGGATGGCCGGTCTCAGACGATCCCACATGTGAAGAAGCCGGATGTGGAGGTCCTGGGCTGACGTGGTTGCACGTGGTCTGCGGTTGTGAGGCTGGTTGGACGTACTGCCAAATTCTCTAAAACAACGTTGGAGGCAGCTTATGGCAGATAAATTAGCATTCAATTCTCTGGCAACAGCTCTGGTGGACATTCCTGCAGTCAGCATGCTAATTGCACGCTCCCTCAAAACTTGAGGCATCTGCGGCATTGTGTTGTGTGACAAAATTGCACGTTTTAGAGTGGACTTTTAATGTCCCCAGCACAAGGTGCACCTGTGCAATGATCATGCGGTTTAATCGGCTTCTTGATATGCCACACCTGTCAGGTGGATGGATTATCTCTGCAAAGGAGAAAAGCTCACTAACAGGGATGTAAACACATTTGTGCATAACATTTGAGAAAAACGTTTTTTTGTACGTTTAGAACATTTCTGGGATCTTTTATTTCAGCTCATGAAACATGGGACCAACACTTTACATGTTGTGCTTATATTTGTGTTCAGTATACAGTTGAAGTCAGAAGTTTACATACTTTTAGGTTGGAGTCATTAAAACCCGTTTTTCAACCACTCCACAAATTTCTTATTAACAAACTATAGTTTTGGCAAGTTGGTTAGGACATCTACTTTGTGCATGACACAAGTAATTTTTCCAACAATTGTTTACAGACAGATTATTTCACTTATAAGTCACTGTATCACAATTCCAGTGGGTCAGAAGTTTACATACACTAAGTTGACTGTGCCTTTAAACAGCTTGGAACATTCCAGAAAATGTCATGGCTTTAGAAGCTTCTGATAGGCTAATTGACATCATTTGAGTCAATTGGAAGTGTACCTGTGGATGTATTTCAAGGTCTACCTTCAAACTCAGTGCCTCTTTGCTTGACATCTATGGAAAATCAAAAGAAATCATTGTAATTGTAGACCTCTACAAGTCTGGTTCATTCTTGGGAGAAATTTCCAAACGTCTGAAGGTACCACGTTCATCTGTACAAACAATAGTACGCAAGTATAAACACCATGGGACCATGTAGCCGTCATACCGCTCAGGAAGGAGACGCGTTCTGTCTCCTAGAGATGACAATGTTTTGGTGTGAAAAGTGCAAATCAATCCCAGAACAACAGCAAAGGACCCTGTGAAGATGCTGGAGGAAACAGGTACAAACGTATCTATATCCACAGTAAAATGAGTCCTATATCGACATAACCTGAAAGGCCGCTCAGCAAGGAAGAAGCCACTGCTCCAAAACCGCCATAGAAAAGCCAGACTATGGTTTGCAACTGCACATGGGGACAAAGATTGTACTTTTTGGAGAAATGTCCTCTGGTCTGATGAAACAAAAATAGAACTGTTTGGCCATAATGACCATTGTTATGTTTGGAGGAAAAATGCTTGCAAGCTGAAGAACACCATCCCAACCATGACGCACGGGGGTTGCAACATCATGTTGTGGGGGTGCTTTGCTGCAGGAGGGAGTGGTGCACTTCACAAAATAGATGGCATCATGAGGAAGGAGAATTATTTGGATATATTGAAGCAACATCTCAAGACATCAGTCAGGAAGTTAAAGCTTGGTCACAAATGGGTCTTCCAAATGGACAATGACCCCAAGCATACTTCCAAAGTTCTGTCAAAATGGCTTAAGGACAACAAAGTCAAGGTATTGGAGTGGCCATCACAAAGCCCTGACCTCAATCCTATAGAAAATTTGTGGGCGGAACTGAAAAAGCGTTTGCGAGCAAGGAGGCATACAAACCTGACTCAGTGACACCAGCTCTGTCAGGAGGAATGGGCCAAAATTCACCCAACTTATTGTGGGAAGTTTGTGCAAGGCTACCCAAAACGTTTGACCCAAGTTAAACAATTTAAAGGCAATGCTACCAAATACTAATTGAGTGTATGTAAACTTCTGACCCACTGGGAATGTGATGAAAAATCATAAATCATTCTCTCTACTATTATTCTGACATTTCACATTCTAAAAATAAAGTGGTGATCCTAACTGACCTAAAACAGGGAATTTTTACTAGGATTAAATGTCAGGAATTGTAAAAAAAAAAAAAGTTTAAATGTATTTGGCTAAGGTGTATGTAAACTTCTGACTTCAACTGTAAAAAAAAAAAATTATAAAAAAAATTATATCTATATATATATATCTTTAGGCATAGTGGTATTATCATACAAAAACAGTACATGTATGATATTGTGTTTAGACAAAGACTTCAGCCACCCAAACCATGGGATGTCTCTCTGCTACCGTCCAGCAAGCGGTACCAGAGAATCTGGTCTTGGACCAACAGGCTCAGAGACAGCTTCTACAGTGCATTCGGAAAGTATTCAGACCCCTTGACTTTTTCCACATTTTGTTACGTTATGGCCTTATTCTGAAATGGATTCAATATTTTTTTGTCAGCAATCTACACACAATACCACATAATGACAAAGCGAAAACAGGTTTAGACATTTTTGCTAATTTATTAAAAATAAAAAACAGAAATACCTTATTTACATATATATTCAGCCCCTTTGCTATGAGACTGAAATTGAACTCAGGTGCATCCTGTTTCCACTGATCATCCTTGAGATGTTTCTAAAACTTGATTGTTGTCCATCTGTGGTAAATTCAATTGATTGGACATGATTTGGAAAGGCACACACCTGTCTATATAATGTCTCACAGTTGACAGTGCATGTCAGAGCAAAAACCAAGCCATGAGGTCAAAGGAATTGTCCGTAGAGCTCCGAGAAAGGATTGTAAAGTCTGTAACGTAACAAAACATGGAAAAAGTCAAGGGGTCTGAATACTTTCCGAAGGCACACGCATACTGACGCCCCAAGAATAAGACAGTTGAATAGCTATCCAATGGTTACCCGGACTATCTGTACTGCATTATTTTGCACTCTCACGTGACTTGATCCTGACACTCTCACACACACTTACACACGCACATTGCGCACACAAACACACGCATACTGACGCCACACAAACACACACTTTCACACATGTACACATACACTCCGAAAAAAGGTGCTAAGTAGAACCATATAGAGTTCTTCAGTTTGTCCCCATAGAGTTCTTCAAAGAAACCCCTGTGTAGGGTTCTACCTAGAACCCTCTATAAACAATTCCATCAACCTTATTAGCCTTTAAAATTGAATGATCTATGGCAATACATTACATTTCACAAGGCCTTTCTTTGAGGGCCTAGTTATACCCCAACAGCAGTGTTAGGAAACTCCCAACAGGGCATATCAGGCCTGGAAGTCACATTATGCTGGCTTGCAAAGTGATGTGTAATTCCTATTGGAATCCAGCCAGTTAGTATATCCAACAAGTGGAATTGTTAAATCACCCGCAACCTGCATTCAGAATGACTGTCAGTCTCAGTATTCAATCTTCCATAACCTATCTCAATCATCTAAACTGGAACAGCCATCTCAGTAATAGGTGCAATAAATCCAATTACTAACAGATTGGATTATATTAGAAAACGATGTTATTTATCTTTGTGTAGCATGAAATTAATCAACCAATCAATGTACATGCGAAAACACAGATAATACAGTAAAACAAACAATTCTTAATCTCCCTGCAATAGAGCATACTGGGAAATATGATGTATGGTTTTATGTAGAACCCTTCTTGCCTTCCAAAGAATCCTTCTTGTCTTCCAAAGAATCATCAAATAACCCTTTCTTCCCAAAACGGTTCTCAGGATGTTAAAGGTTCTAGGTAGAACCCTTTGTCTTACAAAATAATCCTTGTCTTCCAAATAGGGTTCTTTAGATCAGAACGGTTCTTGGTAGAACCCTATCCCTCCGCAAATAACCCCTTTGTAACCCTTTTTTCTAAGAGTGTACACTCATCATATACGCTGCTACTACTTTGTTTTTTTATTGTTATTATTATCTATCCTGATGCCTAGTGACTTTAACCCTGCCTACATGTACAGTGCATTCAGAAAGTATTCACACCCTCTGATATACACACAATACCCCATAATGTTAAAGTGGAATTATGTTTTTATACATTTTTACAAATTAAGAAAAAATGAAAAGCTGAAGTCACTTCAATATAAGTATTCAACCCCTTTGTTATGGCTAGCCTAAATAAGTTCAGGAGTACAAATTTGCTTAACAAGTCACATAATAAGTCGCATGGACTCGGTGTGCTATAATGGTGTTTAACATGATTTTTTAAATGACTGCTTCATCTCTGTAACCCACACATACAATTATCTGGGTCCCCCAGTCGAGCAGTGAATTTCAAGCACAGATTCAACCACAAAGATAATGTAGGTTTTCCAATACCTCTCAAAGGGCACCTAAATGAGTAAAATTAAAAAGCAGACATTGAATATCCCTTTGAGCATGGTGAAGTTATTAATTACAGTTTTGATGGTGTATTAATACACCCAGTCACTACAAAGATACTGGCGTCCTTCCCAGCTCAGTTTCCGGAGAGGACGGAAACCGCTCAGGGATTTCTCCATGAGGCCAATGGGGATTTTAAAACAGAGTTTAATGGCTGTGATGGGAGAAAACTGAAGATGTATCAACAATAGTGTAGTTACTCCTCAATACTAACCTAGATGACAGAGTGAAAAGAAGGAAGCCTGTACAGAATACACATATTCCAAAACATGCATCCTGTTTGCAATAAGGCACTAAAGTAATACTGCAAAAAATGTGGCAAAGAAATTAACGTTTTGTCCTGAATACAAAGCATCACTGACTAACACTCTTCTTATTTTCAAGCATGAAGTTGGCTGCATCATGTTCTGGGTATGGTTGTCATTGGCAAGGACTAAGGAGTTTAAAAAAATTAAAATAAACGGAATAGAGCTAAGCACCGGCAAAATCCTAGAGGAAAACCTGGTTCAGTCGGCTTTCCAACAGACACTGGGAGACAAATTCACCTTTCAGCCGCACAATAGCCTAAACACTAGGCCAATTATACACTGGAGTTGCTTACCAAGACAACATTCAATGTTTCTGAGTGTCCTAGTTAAAGTTGGCTTAAATTGGCAAAAAAAATGTATGGCAAGACTTGAAAATGGCTGTCTAGCAAAGACCAATAACCAGAGCTTGAAGAATTGTATAAAGAATAAAAAAGACAAATATTGTACAATCCAGGTGTGCAAAGTTCTTAGAGACTTACCCAGAAAGACTCACAGCTGTAATCACTGCCAAAGGTGATTCTAACATGTATTGACTCAAGGGGTTGAATACTTAGTGTTTTATTTATCATTTAATTAAAAATAAAAATGATAATTTTTCTTCCATTTTGACATTAGACTATTTTGTTTAGATTGTTGCCAACAAAATGACAATTCAATTCATATAAATCCTACTTTGTCAAGGGGTGTGAATATTTTCTGAAGGCACTGTATATACTTACCTCAACTACCTCGTACCCCTGTACCCCTGCAAATTGATATGGTATATTGGTACTCCCTGTATTTAGCTTCATTCTTGTGTGTTATTTCTCTTGTGTTTTTATCTTCTTGTTTTACTCTGCATCGGTGGGAAAGAGCTTGTTAGTAAGCATATCACTCTAGACCTGTTGTTGTATTTGACGCATGTGACAAATACAATTGTATTTGTTTCGTTGCCACAAAACGAGGAGATTTACCCTATTTAATGAGAAATACAATGCTCAGGAGAGAGCGCACACACACACACACACATACAGTCATGTACACATGCGCGCACACACACACACAAACCCACATTGCCTGTAACGCCATACACAGCTCTGAATTGAAAATGAGGATAAATAATTGATAAGGAATGCCTTGTGACTGCTTAAAGAATTTGCAGACAAATCACGTCCCATGCTCTATTCAGTGCTAGACAATATACAATTCTTAAACAGCATATACTATATAGGCCTTATGTAAAGTGTTATTTTATCTTAGATAATTCTCTGAAACAATTGGGCTGCTATCATTGAAATAAACAGAGTGAATGAAATTGTAAACAATTAAACAGAAAAGGCAAATGGCCCAAAATGGCTAGAAAAGTTTAGCAAATACAGTATAAAATACTGGATCTCCCAAGTCTATGGCAAGGAGTGTTTCCTGACTATGTGGCCTGAACAGGAAAATCTCTTGCCCTGGTTTTTTACTGGGGCCCAGAATTTTTCCTGGTTAGGTCACATGGTCAGGAAATGTTTCTGCATTTGTGACATTTATTCAGTACACCTTTTGCTTGTGACATGGTTATGTAGAAGCTTTCATCACCGGAAGAGCACCCATCAAATTCAGATTCTTAGCTTGTTGTTAGATCTGATGGAATGCTATTGGTATCAAAACACATTATGGTTGTATTTGTGATTACATTTAGCTAATTTCAAGAAGTGTTGGTCCTTTGGGATCTTTGGGTACTCAAGTGAATCTGATGATGATGTCATAAAAGAGGTCCTCATTGTCTCCACTGCAGAGGTCAGTAAATGGCGGAGCCTGTTGAATTTCCTTACAGCCCATTTCCATAAGCTCTGTAGAATAATTACATTTGTGCAGCCTTAAAAGTTACACTTTTCAATCTTTCCTTGTCTTACTTTGCAATCTCAAACATATTCAAAAAACAGCCTCTCTGCTGATAATGTAGTATTTCCACATTCAAATAAAGTCTTGAGAATCAGGATCCCATATTTAGTTTTTATCTTGTTGTATTGTACAGCATGTTCATCTTTTTCCTATTTCAGAAGCCACTGGTTTACTGGAAAGAGAACAAAGAGATGTGGAGGTTAGCATGAACTGCTTGAACTGGAAACACAAAGGCAATGCTTGAGACATAGAACCTACAAAGAACCTGTTCATTTTGAGGGACAAGGCATTTCTCTATAGACATCTCAGAACTATAGAAGACAGAAAACATACACTCAGTAGGCAGTTTATTAGGTACACCCATCTAGTACTGGGTCGGACCCCCCTTTGCCTCCAGAACAGCCTGAATTCCCCAAGGCATGGAAACGTCTCTCAATTGGTATCAAGGGACCTAATGTGTGCCAGGAAAACCTTCCCCACACCATACACCACCGCCACTAACCTGTGCCGTTGACACCAGGCAGGATGGGGCCATGGATTCATGCTGCTTTCACCAAATCCTGATTCTGCCATCAGCATGACACAACAGGAACCAGGATTCGAAGGACCAGGTGATGTTTTTCCACTCCTCAATTGTCCAGTGTTGGTGATTGCATGGCCACTAGAGCTGCTTCTTATTGTTTTTAGCTGATCGGAATGGAACCTGGTGTGGTCGTCTGCTGCAATGCCTTTCTGCACACGACTGTTGTACTGCAACATTATTTACTTATTTGTGGCCAGCCTGTTAGCGTGCACGATTCTTGCCATTATCCTTCGACCTCTCTCATCAACAAGCTATTTTCGCCCACAGGACTGCCGCTGACTGGATGTTTTTTGTGTGTTGCACCATTCTCGGTAAACCCTAGACACTGTCGTGTATGAAAAGCCCAGGAGGCCGGATGTTTCTGAGATACTGGAACCGGCGGACCTGGCACAGACGATCATACCACGCTCAGTCGTTTAGGTCACTGGTTTTGCCCATTCTAACGTTCAATCGAACATTAACTGAATGCCACGGTCTGTAGGAGTTTTTTTCGTGAATGTGGTAGTGTACCTAATAAACTGGTCACTGAGTGTATATTGAATTTCTAAAAACACAAACCGGTTTCAGAATACAGTATGTGCAGTTTATATTACTATGACAAACTTCTTTCTCACAGTCTGTTTTTACCAATACCTGAATTTTACCGGAAAGTTTCAAGTAACCGTGTTGATTGAATAAAGATCCTAAACACATGCGTTCAGACACACCTCGATACTGGGGCCTCAGGGCACGGTTGTTGGGGCAGTCCCGGCCCTGCTTGCTGAAGTTGATGTTGGTGCGGATACAGCGCTGTAGGAGAGGCTGGGCGGGCCGCGTGTTGTCACTCATACTGAGGAATATCTTATATGGCTCATTCTGACTTAGCAGTCGCAGAGAATGCATCTAAAGAGACGGAGTGAGAGAAAGTTGGACAGATAAGGTTTATGGTAAAGAATCTACAGTCTCAAATACGGCCAATTATTAAGTAACTTCTGTCACACATGAGTTAATGTTATTATTGAGTCTATGATCGAGGGTGAGTTACCTGCATCTGTGTGACGTACACAGGTTTGTTCATGAGGATCCAGGTGGCTGTCTCGAAGCAGGGCGGGATAGTCATGGAGCCCTCGTATGTTATAAAACGTGTAGTGTCTGGATATAGATCTGCTATGTTGAGCCCCATGAGTAAGAATGCGTCATCTGGAGGTGGACCAAAACAGAGGTAATCCGATTCATACTGTACCATCCTCAACACTTTATACACTGTATTACAGAATAATAATAAACACATTTAATTTGTATAGCGCTTTTCATTACAGTGTTATCTCAAAGCTCTACACAGGCAAAAAATAATGATAATAAAATAAATACTACAATAAAAACAAATCAAGGCAGGATATAGCAATAGTAGGCTAGTTGCTAAAAGGACTTTCCAGATTAGGACTATAAGAAAGACAGTCTGTAGAAATGTGTTTAAAGACCCGTTTTAAAAGCTCTGATTGATGGAGCAGCTCTCAAATGGTCAGGGAGAGCATTCCATAGGCGAGGGGCAAAGGAGCAGAAGGCTCAGTCCCCCATAGTACGGAGACGTGTGTCTTGGGGTTCTGAAGCAGTGTTGAGTTGCTGGAGTGGAGAGTGCGAGGTGGCTCATTGATATAAATTATATTGTTGATGTAGGTGGGACTCAATCCATTCAAGGCTTTAAACACTAGGAGGAGGATTTTAAAGTCAATCTTATAGTTGACCAGTACCCAGTGGAGTTCAGCAAGGATGGGGGTGATGTGGGCTGACTTCTTGGTCCTGGCAGGACTCTTCTGGAGAAGTTGTTGCCTCTGAAGTGATTTGGTTTAAAGGCCCCCGAACAGAGCATTGCCATAGTCGATCTGGGAGAAGATGAAGGCGTGGACGAGTTTCTCTGCATCTGGCTGGGAGAGCGATGGTTTGAGCCAGGCAATGTTTCTTAGATAGAAAAATTATGTTTTGCAGATATGTTTTATATGGGCATCAAAGGACAGAGAAGGATCAAACTTAACTTCCAGGTTAGAGATGACAGAGGACAGATGGATGACTTGACCGTCACTAGTCGGGCAGATGTTTCCAGCACTAGTGACCTGCTTGTGTGTCCCAATAAGCATAGCCTCAGTCTTTCTGCTGTTCAGCCGGAGGATGTTCTCTTTCATCCATGCCCTGATGTCATCTAGGCAGCTGCCAAGTTTTGCTAGGGCTGAGATGGTGTCCGGATTGATGTAAATATATACTTGGGTATCGTCAGTGCAGCAGTGGAAGTTGATGTTATAGACTCTGAGGATTTGGCTGAGAGGGAGCATGTAGATTAGGAACAGAATAGGATGCAAAACGGACCCCTGTGGGACGCCACATGTGACTGTAGACTCCACCGATCTGGACTCTCCAATCGGGATGTATTGCTTCCTATTGGAGAGGTAAGAGGAGAACCAGTTCAGAGCAGTTCCAGAGATTGAAGTGTGCTCTCTGTGATGCCGCAGGAGGACCACAACATGGTCAGCAGTGTCAAAAGAGCACCGAGATCTAAGAGAAGTGGGAGGCTAGGTGAACCAGATTCTGCAGCCATCAGTAGATCATTGGTAACTTTTACCATAGCTGTTTCGGTGCTGTGCAAGGACTGGAAACCTCACTGGAAAAATTTGTTCAGCTATTTGGAACACAGATGGAATTGAAGCTGGTGTGCAATCACTTTTTCCAGTACTTTTGATAGGAAGAGGTTGGAGATGGGCCTGTAGTTGGATAAGAGGTCAAGGTGGGGTTTCTTCAGTAAGGGGGTGACTGCATCTGTTTTGACGAATGATAGTACCTCCCCGGTCAGCAGGGACTTGTAATACAGTATAACATCCAATTATTATAGTAATGCGATACAAATAAAAGGATGATTAGTGATTTATTTAATGTAATTCGTTTAATTTAATTAAATGAATGAAAAAGGAATGACAATTAAATTAACCAGACTTAATGAAGAGCATAAAACTGAGAGAAAAGAGAGTTTGGGTAGAGGCTGTTAATACTAACTATAGCAATGTTACATAATTGTTGTCTTTAAAGGAATGCCAATTTTCGATCAGCTTAGAACATTTTGAAAGTGCCACCGAGTTATTTCTGTCGTTTAGAAACAGGAGATGACTCAAACATCTCTCAGGGTTGGGGGTAGTTTCTATTGTTACACATCTTCTCTATTGAACCAGGAGGATCACATTGGTAATGTAGCTGATTCATTCAGAAGTTGGAATGAATTTCACTCAATCTCTGATTAAGTCAATCTCTGGCAACCTTCCAATTAGCCAAATTAATTCAGTTGCTAGATATTCTTTTTTATGACGGATTCAGAAATGGAACTGACTACTATTCTATCTGTGACTACTGTAGATTTGACAATGTGTGTGCATAAACCCACACATCTTAAATGCCTGAGGGTGCTTACGTTTGTATGTTATTCTCGTGATGGTGTCTCTGTTCAGCATGCGATTCAGGAATACATTTGGAGACTCGGATATCTGAGAGGGAAGAGATTTAAAAGAACATGAAATATTCAGCATCCGCAGCACAGTCCCATAGGATTCTGAATATAAAGACCACTGTCACTACAATAGGACACCACAGAGAAGGAGATTGTCTGCATCAAGCACAAACTGACCTTTATGAATATGGACACAATTGCTACACCATTGGGGCTCTTGGCTGCCTCACTGTAGTTGGCATAGAGTTCCTGGTTGTAGTGTATAAGTTGCACCTGTAAGTGAGGCGAGATAAAGACAAAACAAACAGTGAGTCCTTCATTTGCTGGTGTTAGACCATGTGAGATAGAAATGTGAATTTCTCTTGCACATGAAAGCATTATGTCAGATTAAACTAATTTTACCCATCCAACCCACACTCGAAGACAAACTCAAGAAATTCAGGAATATTTTACTTTGACACTTATCTGCTCAGTAGAGTTCCAATTTAGAACAGCATTCAGCTCTAATTATCTGGGCAGCCACTTACTTTTGACAACATATCTTCCTCACTTAAAAATGGTGATTAAGGACTGGAAAGTGTTTGCCAATTCTCATTTAAATCGTAACAGACAAACTCAGTTTGGCACCTGATCAGTTTACTGTTTTTCCTTTCTTGTCATAATAATATCGCCCTCCTCCACTGAAAAAGCCCGCTCCCACAAAAAACCCACTGCCATTTGTCGATCCAGCCTTTGCTGTTGCTCTTCTACCCCACCCTTCAAAGGTCCTGTACATGTGATTAGTGGACTGAGTGATAGAGGTAGTTCAGCATATTTTATAATTGTCCATTGTTTGAGGAAATCTTCCACACAAACAAGCCTCAGTAGAGCTGTGTAAAGCAGTGAAGCCTTAACTGTAATGCAAGTTTGATTGAATTGAGCTCTTAGTCTAATGAAAGCAACTTGCAGTGGATTGGATTGTTTATAGACACAACAAAGATAAAGATAATCCCTCTCGACTCATTGGCTCATTCCCTCTCACCTCTGCAGGGAAGGACTGTCCATTGAGCAGGTGCTCCGAGCCCTGGCCGTCCTCGCTACCGAAGTGCAGGCGGATCTCCTCCAGCCGGTGACTGTAACCCAGAGGCCCACCGGAGATGTTCACCAGGTGAGCCTTGTCTGGCCGCAGCGAAACGTGGCGCCCCGTGTTGTACATGGTGCCTCCCATCTGCACAGAGAGGAGTCAAGTGAGGTGTGGTGGATGTGTGGTAAAAGAGAAGGGGCGCAAGTTTCTCACCTGAGAGACCTCTACAGAAGAGGAAATGGAGATAACTCATGTTAATACACTGAACTAAAATATTAACGCAACATGCAACAATTTCTAAGATTTTACTGAGTTACAGTTCATATAAGGAAAATCAGTCAATTTAAATTAATTAGGCCCTAATCTATGGATTTTACATGACTGCATATACAGGTATGCATCTATTGGTCACAGATACCTTAAAAATAGGTAGGGTTGTGGATGAGAAAACCAGTCAGTATCTGGTGTGACCACCATTTGCCTCATGAAGCGCGAAACATCTCCTTCGCATAGAGTTGATCAGGCTGTTGATTGTGGCATGTGAAATGTTGTCCGACTCCTCTTCAATGACTGTGTGAAGTTGCTGGATATTGGCGGGAACTGGAACACGCTGTCGTACACGTCAATCCAGAGCATCCCAAACATGCTCAATGGGTGATATGTCTTGTGAGTATGCAGGCCATGGAAGAACTGGGACATTTTCAGTTTCCAGGAATTGTGTACAGATCCTTGCAACATGGGGCTGTGCGTTATCATGCTGAAACATGAGGTGATGGCGGCGGATGAACGGTCTCACCACAGTATCTCTGTGCATTAAAATTGCCATTGATAAAATGCAATTATGTTCGTAGCTTATGCCTGCCCATACCATCACCCCACCACCACCATGGGGCACTCTGTTCACAACATTGACATCGCAAACCGCTCGCCCACAGGATGCCATACACACAGTCTGCCATCTGCCCGAAACAGTTGAAACCGGGATTAATCCGTGAAGAGCACACTTCTCCAGTGTGCCAGTGGCCATCAAAGGTGAGCATTTGACTACTGAAGTCTGTTACAACGCCGAACTGCAGTCAGGTCAAGACCCTGGTGAGGATGACAAGCATGCAGATGAGCTTCCCCGAGACGGTTTCTGGTCTTTTATTTTCCCCAGCACAAGGTACACCTGTGTAATGATCATGCTGTTTTATCAGCTTCTTGATATGCCACACCTGTCAGGTGGATGGATTATCTTGGCAAAGGATAAATGCTCAGTAACAGGGATGTAAACAAAATTATTTTATTTCAGCTCATGAAACATGGGACCAACACCTTACATGTTGCGTTTATATTTTTGTTCAGTGTAATTCTTTATCATTTCCATTATGGGTAGAAAAAGAAAAAAAACTCACGCTCCAATTGCACTTTCCCATTACTGCAATGTAAAATTATAATATTCCTCAGGCTCATAATCACAGAATAATCATTTGGGATTGGCTGTAGGCCTGCAGTAAATGAGGTTTTTAAAAGGTGGATTAAAATAAAAAAATGAGAAAATCATCTTCCAAATCTCATCTCATTAAGGAAGCAGGTGAAATTAATAATAAACTGAGAAACCAACTCTCACGTTGTTTGAAGTGACACATCGAAATGCCCAACAGGTAAAGGAAGACCTACAAAGCTTTGTTCCATTCTTTCATAAAAAACTAGGATAACATCAAGATTTATAATGAAATGAGAGGGAGGTAAGGAGAAAAAGTGAAGGGAGGGAGTTCAGTGTTATGCCTGTGTAGATCGTGATGGAGTCATTCATCATAGGGTGATCCACTTAGTTAATTTATTCAGACCAAAAAAGACAGAAAAATATATACAACAAATACTGCCGATGGTTAAATGAAGTAGGAAAAGCAATATATTTCACTTGACATGTTTTTTAATAGCCCTATAAACATGGGCCCTTTCTACTCCCTCTTAGTGCATAATGCAATCAAATGAGCAAAATGGTGAGAGCTGAACATTAATTCAATTCCTCAACAGTGTTATGTATTAGACCAAATCTTCCACTGACACCTATTCTAATTAGTAGGCAAAATAAGCACTCAGCAGGTACTGAGCTGGCACTGGGGCCAATACTTTGTGCATGAGAAGACGGCAATATGGGTTCGGAGTTGTAGGTTCTGTTTTGGGGATGATATAATCTCTACTGGCTAGTAAGCAAAGAAATTTGATGAGGCCCTTTGGGATGTGATAATGTAGCTGGCTTGCTTTGTCATAAAAATATGTTTTCACTAAATCCACATACTGTTCACCCACACAGCCTTCAAAATCCTTCTGATAACAGTGGTGCATTAAAATCTGATAGACAAAGATATAATAAGAACTTTAGAGTACCCACTTAACAGTGCATTTAAGGTAAAGAATGAGTACCTTGAATGAGTAAGCATGTCCACATTTGACTGGTACTATATATATATATATATATATATTTTAAAATAGTTGCAGACAGATTTTAGGTCATATTACATTTTTTTTATAGCAGCAGATGTTTAAAGTTGTTCAGTTCCTGTATTCATCTTGTGTAGCAACCGACTATACTCTAAATCAGTGCTTTTATACTGGCCGGGTATGGTCACATGGTCATTCAATCAAACCAAATCAAATCTCTTAACATAACTTCAATTTATTAAGAGTAGCATGGACAATCAATTGGATATTCTATCACGAAGTGTCTTTCAAATCCTCTCCATTCTGTGCCGTCTCATTGACACCACAGACTAGGCCTACCTAACAGACAGAAATTCTGCAGATGAACATCAATTCCATTCAGATTCACAATGATCATTGATTATGACAATGCTCTAGCTACCTTGAATGCAATGTATTTGGACGTAAAGTCATGCTAGAGGAGGAGCTGACACAATAACACTCCTGTTGAGGGATTTAGTGATTTTGCTGTCCGCTTTAAGCATTTCCAAACAGAGTATAAAAGCTGCTTACCATGAGCAAAAATCCCCCCACGCTTCATTGAGTTAAAAAGGCTTGGGACTAATTGCTGTGCTGCTTCAGTGAATTGAGTCCAAATATTGAGGGCTTACATTTTGGGGACATTTGATTATAATTTGAAATGTGTTTTGTATCAGGTTAGGTTAAACTTTTCCCCTCTGCTGTACAGTGGACTGTCCCTCAGGCTTGAGAGATAGGTTCTACAGTGCCTTCAGAAAATATTCACACCCCTTGACTTTCCAAATTTTGTTGTGTTACTAAATGGGTTTCAAATGGATTTAATTGTCCTTTTCTTTGTCAATGATCAAGACAAAATACTCTGTCAAAGCAGAAGAAAAATTCTAACATTTGTAAAAAAAGAAATCCCACAGTGTCTGGTGGAAAGCAGATTGAACCAGGTTTTCCTCTAGGATTTTGCCTGTGCTTAGATTCATTCTGTTCATTTCCTATCCTGAAAAACTCCCCAGTCCTTAAAGATTACAAGCATACCCATAATATGATGCAGCCATCACTATGCTTCAACATATGGAGAATGGTACTCAGTAATGTGTTGTATTGGATTTGCCCCAAACATAACACTTTGTATTCAGGACAAAAAATTGCTTTGCGGCATTACTTTAGTGCCTTGTTGCAAACAGGATGCATGTTTTGTAATATTTTTATTCTGTACAGGCTTTCTTCTTTTCACTCTGTCAATTAGGTTAGTATTGTGGAGTAACTACACTGTTGTGGATCCATCCTTAGTTTTCTCTTATCACAGCCATTACACTCTTTAACTGTTTTAAAGTCACCATTGGCCTCATGGTGAAATCCTTGTGCAGTTTCCTTCCTCTCCGGCAACTGAGTTAGGAAGGACGCTTGCATTTTTGTAGAGACTGGGTATATTGATACACCATCTAAAGTGTAATTAATAACTTCCGCATGCTCAAAGGGATATTCAATGTCTGCTTTTTTTAAAATGTTTTACCCATTTACCAATAGGTGCCCTTCTTTCTGAGGCATTGGAAAACCTCCCTGATCTTTGTGGTTGAATCTGTGTTTGAAATTCACTGTTCGACTGAGGGACCTTAGAGATAGAGATAATTGTATGTGTGGGGTACAGAGATGAAGTAGCCATTCAAATATAAAGTTAAACACTTATTTCCCATAGAGTGAGTCCATGCAACTTATTATGTTACTTTTTAAGCCAATTTTTACTCACAAACTTATTTAGGCTAGCCAATACAAAGGGGTTGAATACTCATTGACTCAAGATATTTCAGCGTTTCATTTTTTATTAATTTGTAAAAATGTCTAAAAGCATAATTCCACTCTGACATTATGGGGTATTGTGTGTAGGCCAGTGGCAAAAAAATCTAAATGTAAACAATTTTAAATTCAGGCTGTAACAGAACAAAATGTGGAAAAAGTCAAGGGGTGTGAATACTTTCTGAAGGCACTGTACGTGTCATACCTCACTTTTATGCAGAACACAAGACTCTCCCATTATTATATCAATGAAAGTAAATTGCAGTGACTGCCCTCAAAACAGTGAGAATGGGAGGTAGTTTGGGTTTTCCACCATGTTTTGAGAAGAGAAGTTAGACTAGCTTTGATTAGATTATTAAATCCCCCATCAGTTCTCTCTCAGTTCCCTGGAGGCCCTCTACTGTCTTTGCCTGAAAAATACACATTTTACATTTACACCATTTAGCAGATGCTCTTATC
The DNA here is from genome assembly GCF_965601325.2 of Salmo salar. Taxonomy (NCBI): domain Eukaryota; kingdom Metazoa; phylum Chordata; class Actinopteri; order Salmoniformes; family Salmonidae; genus Salmo; species Salmo salar. The sequence continues at coordinate 67,465,197 of NC_138293.1, read as the reverse complement.
CAGAGCAATTTACAGGAGCAATTAGGGGCAAATGCCTTGCTCAAGGGCACAGCAACAGATTATTCACCTAGTCGGCTCTGGGATTCTAACCAGTGACCTTTTGGTTACTGGCCCAACACTTTTAACCGCTAGGCTACCTGCCGCCCTCTAACTGTGGCCTTTACACTCTGAAGTGAGCGCCTCTCTGTGGGGAAATTCATTCTATGCAACGAGGCACGTCTACAGGCTCTGTTTCAAAGTTGGGATTTTACTGAACTTCACACACACTCAGCATGACATCCACAATAGTAGTATAATGGAGAGAATTGTGTCTCTGGCTAAACACGAGCAGCAGAGAGAATCTCCAGTAAACACACATTGACAGAAACACTGCCTGTTCCTGGCAGTTCAATGCAGTTGGGGTGGTAAAGCAACAGAAGGCATGTTATTTGTTCCGCCAACACAGTAAGGTTACAATATGCAAAATAGAAATCCTCACAAAATCATGCACGAGAAGCGCACCCGTAGCTCCCTCTTTGGCTGGTTAACCATCCTTTTGCAACATGAAAGACAAAATATGCTAAAACATCTCCGCCAATAAAGTGTTTTCTAAATTCCCTGTTCATGGTGTCTGTTTGAATGTTGTGTGGACCTCAGACAACCCCTAAACATCTTTGTTAAAAGAGATTCTCAGTACTTTTGTATAATATATTTTTTCATTATTTTATAGTCCTAGTTAAATTCTCTCTCAATAACTTTCTTCCATGATTATTGTATTTATTATAATTGCATTTAATCCTGTTCAAGTGTTCACCATTACGATATGATATACTTTATTGTAAATTTAAATGGAAATTCATTCTGTGACGCCAGAATATAAATACACAAACACAACACAATATACTACATGCAGTACAAAAAAATGGAAAGTTAGTACACAAGTCACACATTTACATTTCCACATATTCAAAGTCTCTGCAGCCTACTGACCTGCCGTGTATTGGGCCTGCATCTGTCCTATGTCCCACTGTTCAGCATCCTGCATCTGTCCTATGTCCCACTGTTCAGCATCCTTCATCTGTCCTATGTCCCACTGTTCAACATCCTGCATCTGTCCTATGTCCCACTGTTCAGCATCCTTCATCTGTCCTATGTCCCACTGTTCAGCATCCTGTATCTGTCCTATGTCCCACTGTTCAGCAGCCCTATGGCTGATGGAATGAAACTTGCCTTGCTCCTATTCTTACTGAACAGTGAGACCCTTAATCTCTTTATGCTAACTCAATCTTGCTCACTCACAGAGCTATGGCTAATTTAGGCTCCAAATTTCCACCCTGTTAGGTTCCACCCTGGTAGGATTATGCACCTAACAGGTTGGAAAATGCACAAAAAAATAAGTGACCAATATGTTTTTCTGAAAGTCAAACTGGTAGAATACAAAATGTATGAGGTCCAAAAGGCACCGCAATGTAGGAATGAGTCACCAAAGTTCCGGAGCATGTCTTTAAGTGGTGACACTCCATGTGAAGCCTGTCAGAATGATGAATCCTCCTGTTATTTGACCCAACACTCACCTCACCCACCTTACTTCTCCTTTAGTCTCTGTCACTCCTAAGCCACTTTGTACTCCCTCCCTTCCTTGAGGATTCAAAGTCTGGGATTTGAACAGATTGAGGACATTGAAGTCCTTCAACCTTCGAAAGGAACTAAGGTAACTTTTTATCTTATCTCAAACTTGTCTCTTGGTAATAGCAGGCTGTTTTCTGGATAAACAAAAAAAATAAGGATATTCTAGCCCTGGATTACATCACATGAAATGGGTTATACTGTATAATTGCACCAATATTTTCAAAGGACCGACATTTCCGGGCTGACAGTTTTCCTCATGGGTGCTTTGCAAAATGCCAACTTGTTGCTTACTAAATGTTTTCTATGAGCAACTGTTTGTGCTTTACTAGGGTAAGTTAATGAGAAACTACGTCTTCATGAGTGAATTTGGTGACAGTGTGTGCGAGTGAGTATGGCTTTGTGGACATCATGGGAGCAAGTGAGATAGGAAATGACTAATGTCCTGCTATTGACTGTCGCAGCATCCAAATGATTACTAAATGTCAACACGTTGAAGTCAATTCAAAGATGCTATGAACAGAACCATTTATCAAGCAAAGGCTTATCACCACAGTTTCATGTTGTCTTTTTTCATGACAAAGATTGCCACACTAAATCACTTCTTAGGATTAATTGTCTGTATCAAGTATCTAAAATGCAAATTGCTATTCAGTCGCTGCCTGAGCATACAAGTTGAAAATATTTCCCTAATATTCAAGTGAAGTGAGCAAATACACTTCCGTAAAAGTGCTGTTTTTGGAGTGCAGCAACTGCATCTTATCATTTGATCTTTGACCATAACAAGTCTATTTCACACTTTCTCTAACAGTTAAATGTCTTTACAAAACAGGTTCCTCAGAATCTCAGCATCCCCTTCACCTGAGCATCAATCTCCATCTGAAGTTTTCTGTGGTAAAGTAAGACTCCTCCACAAGGTCTAACATCCCAAGTGCTTAATAACAAGATGGAAATTCATTTACACAACCACCTTTTTCAAGCAACCACCTTTCATCAAGCTATAAATCAAAGCTCAATGTTAATCAGGAATAACATGTATTCTACTTGTGTGTGAGCTGAGTTTGTTTGTATGTAGTGTGTAAATGGCACATGACAATATTTAAAACTAAAATAGTGTATACATCTCAATAAATAGCTGCAGGAAAAGAGGCAATTAACTGGGAGAGTAAACATGTCCATCTGTTGATGGACATGTATCTGGGAGTATCGAGTAGACGAGCTGTGGCGAATGTAAAAACATCCTGGCTAACTTCATTTATCCCCTCTCCCACAGTCCTCCCACAGACACACGCCAGCACAGATGGCCCAGCTCTCTGCGCTCTCGCTCAGCAGATGCACACTAGCATTAATCATAAAACAAGACTTACAAAGAGAATTTAACCCTCTCTTCCATGTACTGCTCTTTGCCAATCCTTCCTGACTCCTTGTGGTAACAAAATGAGCGTACTATTCATGGGAACCAAATGCTGGGGGAGGGGGTGGACTATCTTAATCAAAGGTTTTTGTCCTCTGAAAAATGGCCACCACATACCTTACAGTAAGTCAATTTTCATTCTTACACAACACCGCTAAGAACCAAAAGATACATCAATAAAATGTAATTGCATCAAATAGGCTCGGTAATAGTTAAATTGTCCACATTTGAACTACAGTACTGAGTGTAATTCTGTTGTCGTTCTCATTTTACATGATTAGTGATTTCCCCTATTCCCTAGTGGACCTTAAGCCCTGTGGTGAACGATGGTCATGCCCCCTTGTCCCCAGCTTGCAGCTTGAGCTTGGGGCATCCTGCCAACACCCTTTGATAATGTTAGTGAAATCCTACAATAAATACTATCTGCTATATGGGTCATTTGATGGGATCGGGATGGGAGAGATTCAGATGGCAACTGTGAAAGCAGAGCATGATGTACAACTAAAGGAGAGCCATGGGGCCAGATAGCAGGGGTGTTGCTAGTGGCATTTAGAAAATTCACCCTGTCAGTGTAGTCGAAAGAATTCTGAGAGAAGATTTTAAAATTTGATGTTACTTCATACTATAAATCTACAAACGCTTATTCTGTAAACAGAATTTTTCTCACCTACACCTCGTTTTGATGATGGCTGAGCATACTAGTCCTTATTACGCATTGAAAATATAATATGAACACACACAACTGGAATCCAATAATAGCCTCCAGATGATCAACGTCTCCTGAAGTTTAAGTCCTGATGCCCTTCAGATCTACAAGCTCAAGAGTCATCTGGGAGTTCAAGATCAGGCTTTCCACAATCTCCTTACCTTGCTGCGTCCACCTGTGTTGAGACGTAGAGGGGTGAGGAAGGGGTCAAAGATCATGTGACTGGTCTCGACGTTGACCGGCGACTGCCTCTTTCCCATGGCACACAGGTTCCAGGCGGAATTCACTAGCCCCCAGAAGGATGGTACTGTGGACAACAAGCACAGTTCAATTTCCTTTATCATGTCTAATATCACGTTGATGTGTGAGATGAGTAAGTTCTTAAACAGCGCTTGGACTATAAAGACTTTGACAGGAACCACTGAGGAGGAAACACGGAGTAAGGAAATGAAGTAAAGATATCCCTTTAAAGTCCTTGCCTTACTGTAACCAAAACAGCAGCAGGTAGAGTATGGAGTATGCCATCAGCACAACATTCCATATTATGATTGTACAGTACTAGGAAGAGCCATTTTGAGAGAAGGGCACGTGAGTAATGCCAAAGTTGATTATGTATGTATGTATGTAGATCCTACTAGGGATTTAGATAGAATCCCTCTATATCAGAATCAGTTTAAATGCTTCCAGAATCTGATTTAAGATCAGCTGAAATAATCTTAGTTATCCGTCCCTCGTTACTTGCACATGACAGAAGGGACTGGGGAGAACCCCTCCTCTCCTCTTAGTGTGGCTCAGAGCCTGGCAGTGGCACAGGAGCAGGGCAGCTGTGACAGATGTGGCAGGCCTCAAGAGTGCCATCACTACCCCTTTCTGACACGTGTGACATCACCCAGCCGTGATTACATCACGTGGGCCGGCTTGAGTGGAGAGGGCCGCCCAGCTGTGAAACAGATGAGGGTTCAGGACTATTACGTTCTCTCCCTTAGCATAGGGATTAGAGGCTGATACTCATCTGAATTGCCGGACAGAGACTCCTGGGACAACTAGTACTTTTTCATTGCTCTTAATTCATGGGCAAGGGGCATGCCTTGATGGGCAAAGCCCAATGGTGGTTAAGGACTATCAGATCAGTGCCACAACCCCTTATAGATGTTTCTACAATAAGAGGAAATCATGACTAGGAGTCAATTTCAGAATTAAGAATCAGCTAGTGAATCTGCTAAGTAGCTAAATCTCAAAGTAATCTGAATAAAGATTCAACTAGCAAATAAGCAATGGATTAGTCACCCTAAGATGATCAGTGACCTATATTACATGCTGATCTTGGCCAAACTACTCTTAATACATAATAATGAAATACAGTAGATGAGGATCTGGAATGATGTTGGAATCTCTGAATGTCAACAAAGCTCATGTTGCATATCTTCCTGCTTTCTGAGCCACCACATTGTTTACCAGTTGTAGCTGCACGTGTAGTGGGTTCAATATAGTGTTTACCAAAAAAAAACACAATGTTTAGTAAAATGATCACAAAATGAAGCCTAGGCATTTTTAACTATAATATCATTGTTTTAACGAACTGATCCAGGGAAAAATGTACACTGTTGTTGATAGTTTCGAAGGCAGTATTTTGGCAACAATTATTACTTTTGTCAAAAAATTAGGTAATGTGACATACAGTATATGAAAGCCTTTGTGTCCTAAAACAATGATGTAACTGTGTTGTAATCCCACTCAGTGACATTTGGTAAGCACAACAGTCGCAGGAAAGAGAGCATATGTCCTACTGAGAACCATGCTCAAAGGAAAAAAAAGATAGATTGCCATGCGTTGAGTGTAATGCTAACTGTTGTATTAACTTTAACCACTTTAATTGATTGTTGATTTGGTGGAGCAAGAGTGATAAAAACATCGAAATAAATGACGAGGCATTCATTGTTAAGGATGCTTCATAGGGCAGATTCAAACCAACGTTATTGTTTTGGCAGCGAAAGGTGCTTAGAGATGCACCTGGACATTACTGAGGCTGAGCAGGAAAGACAACAATTTCCATTAGAAAACTCAGCTAGAAAAGTATAAGTATGTCTAAACCCTCACGTGTGAACTCACCCCCTTTACCCATGCTGTATAGTGATCATGATCTCTATTCCAGTACAGGTATATTATTGGATCAGGTAGCAGGTGCATGCAGCAGGTGCAATGCAGTATGTCCCAGCCAAGAGCTGAAAACCAGACCCTACAGTACAACTACCTCTAGGGAGACTTCACAACACGTGTTGGGATATGCAGCTAATTGAAGTCTAGAGGTTTTTTCCAGAGCAAAATAGTCAGGATATAAACATAACGTTACAGAGAACAAACTAAAATGAGAACATAAATGTCAATGGGTCTGGAGAGACCACTAGGACTGAGGACCGGCCAATTCACAGCAATCACAATTCACTCTGATTTTATATCAAAATGACCAGGGAAATCCTCCCCTCAGATCGTAGGGATTACATTTCCAATTTTAGAAGCAGCATAAACAAAGAAGACAAAATTGGGACAGGTTGCCGTCTATTGAACCTGCTGGACTGTGCAGAGACACTCCTGACTCCAGGGTAATGCCTTCCTCAGGTCCTGTAGATATAATTAGAGTGGAGGAATAGCTGATGATCCATCATGCAGTTAGCATCAGAGAGCAGATGTCTTGGGACGTGAGAGAACTACAGATGGAACTACAATTAGTTCAAAAAACTGTGTTGCAACTGCAATATTGTTTCCCAAATACTAGGACACGGTAGACCTTTTCACACTCAGGCAACCGACTCATGAAAACTATAGGCTATGGAGTGTGAGACAATCAGAGAGTAATGATGAAGGGAGAATTGTTCTTCAATAAACAGTGCTTAAAAGGGTGCTGTAAGCCAAGGGGTAATTCCATGGAGCAGTTTATTTAAAAGGCAGCTGGGTGTTTGGGGTATTGGTGGGCAGGTAGTAATACCAATTCCAAAGGAGGAGCCTGACAATGTAGAACAACTAGCCAGGTTTCCATCCAGTTGGTGACAGATTTTCATGCGAATATTCTAAAATCTGCAAAAAAACAACATACACATTTTCTTACCAGAAATGTTTCCATCAAGTAACAGACTTGTTTGAGGATAAAAGGCTGTGTGTGATGATGTAATGCACATAAAAATACATTTCCATGTACTGAATAAAAAAATACAAGTTAGATGGGTTTCCATCACATTTTCTACTCTACCGATGGAAAAGGTTTAATGTAAACCTGGTTACTAGCAAGCTTCTGGTTTGACAGGATAATATTCCTAGGTCTAGACCTTCTTATCACCATAGAGGATTTAACACCATCTGCTGTAGGAGGTTATTTTGCTCAGCCCTCAAACAAATCAAATCTTACTTTGACATGGCAAGGAGGAATAAGCCACTGCTTTTCTGACCTTTCCTTTGAGAATCTTCCTTTATCACAGCTGTAAATTACTTGGCTGGCTTGCCTATAAATGATTTGGTTGTTAACAGTCTTAAATGTCAGCCATAATCTAGCACCTTCACACAATGTTTTAGCTTTGAGGACAATGTTGTAGCTAGTGTTGCTCCAATACCAAACCTATCCGCTCATCCTCCATGCCGCCATACCTGCAGGTAGAAATACAGCAGCAATATGCTAGAACATATGTATGTTCATCACATTAGTCGGTGAGTGGGAAAAGGAGGAAGAAGGGCTTAACATTATTATAGCTCTGAGTGAGAGTGAAAATGTAAAGTGTCCTGTGAATATGGCCTTTTAATACCATTAGAAGATTATTGAGAGCATAGTAATCATAATTCTATTCTAGCCTCTTCCCATTCCATTTAAATTCCCCCAGAACTCTTTGCGTGGGAGGGATTCTGTTTCTTCCTTCCGCACTTCTTTTTTGCCCATCAGTCTTTGCAAGGGCATCTGTGTATGTGTGTGTGTGAGAGAGAGAGGGAGAGAGAGAGAGAGAGAGAGAGATAGCTGGCTGTGATCACTAACTTGGTGACCTACTTTCCAAGACTGCAGCACATACAAATAATAATACAGAGTTATGCTCCTGTAAGAATATACAGAAGGAAGGTGATACCTTTGTTTCTGACAAAAGGTTCAGTTGAATTTAAATCTGTATCAAAAAGTTAATGGGCCAAGGCATAATTGCACTCTTCTTGAGCCTGTTTAGATCAATTCGATTTCCTTTCTATTTCAAAAAGTCAAGTCTTTAATTAGATGGCTACAAATGTACATTCTAGCTGTAGAGTTTCCCGTTTTCATCAAAAAGGGCTTGAGGCAAATTAATGTACAATAGCAAAAACATCCCACCAACTTGGCTTCCACCCATATGACACACAGCACATACACAGAGTCACTGTCACTTGCAGTTGACTGTGTGTGGATGTCTCTTCTCCTGTGTAAAGGTCTCTGTGGTGATAGACAGGAAGCTTCCCTGTTGCTAGGCTGAGAGGCTGAAAGGGCTCACCCCCTGAGTCCACACACTGATACACTAGCAGCAGACATAAAGTAAAAGGTCAGGGAGCATCCCACAACCTTCTACAAAAGACTTCCAAATGCCTCTTTGTCACCTGCTGTGCTTATCTGTCACAGCTAATAAATAGGCCTTTCTCCTAAGGTAATCCAATGACAGAGTTACACATGGAGCAGTTGAGAACAGCGCTGGCCCTCGAGGCAGCAGTTTCTGCTGGTGTCACATATCCTTATAGGAGCCCATTGGCTCATCCAAATTTTCACCATTCCTTGAGGCCCACATTGACAATTGGGGTGGGATGATACCAGTATCGCGGTACTCGTTAGTATTGTGGCAAAGGAAACAAAACACAAAGCGGATTTAACTTCTTTAGGAAAACAGCGCTAATGTTGGAAACAAACATCATTATGTAGTCATCCAGAGCAGAACCGGCGCCAGAATAAAGTGACCAAGGGGGCAGTGGAAATCAGTGAGGGGGCTACATTTTGGGGTGTTCTTGCATTGGAATTATATTGATTTCTGCCTATCACGCTATACCAAAATAAATAAAGTTCAAATGCAGAGACTCCGAGATCATTGAGTGCTTTTGAAGTGACAGGTTGGCGCGAAATCTGTAATCTATCTCCGCTACGCTGTATCAGTGTAAAATAGGGGCCTTCTAGCAGTCATAAGGACACATATTCAGCAGGAGGCAGGCAGGTAGAGATGCAAATTAGTTGGATTTATTTTACACAGCACTGGGGTTTCAAAGATGACTGTGATATTTATATTTATATGTAAACGAGCACTGGGTACATGATACACATTGACCAACATGGTATGTCCATTTGGTGAATGTAGATTAACAGAGCAAATAAAGGACCATCATAGCAGTTGCCCCAAGGCAGATGAACACTTTGCCCAGGCCCTAAACACTGTCCAATAACCTTTTGGCAATGCAGGGGTACAAACTTCCCCACATGGGCCTTTTTTTCTAGCAGGTAAGGGAGAATTCTCTCCTGAACGATGCACAGTGGATACTGGGGTTGTCTCCAGACTCCCCAGCAGTGACAACTTCCGTGCCACTCCCAGGAAAAAATGTGCGGTGCAGTCCTTTTCTCTCCAAGCCCAGGGAAAGGGTCAGAGTACACCCTGTCACCCTCTCCAGGCTCCGGAGAGAGCTAGGTCATCATCAATTCAGTGTCAGTCAATGTCGGGATGAAAACCTCACACACCCAATCACAGGGCAGACAATCCTGCAGAGCACCCCCCTCATAGGAAGAGCAGAGGAGCAGGAAGGAGACAATTGGGCCTCCAACAAACTGGTAAACTTGACCCCGCCCTTATAAATCAAAATCAAATATTACATGCCGAGGCGCATCACGTTATTCACATAGCCTACCACAGAGATTCACGTTATTCACATAGCCTACCACAGAGATGAGATGCATTTTTTCCCCCGCTTTTTATGGAAACTCAAAGGAGTCATATCTAACTGCCCCAGTGGCTTTCCATAGCCCCCCTACACACACAGTGGCGCGCCCTGTCCATTGTGCTGACAGCGAATATACAGATTTTTTTGCTCTTTATAAAACTAAAACTGAGGGGGGCTCAGCCCCCTTTAGCCCCCACGTGGAGCCAGGTACGATCCACAGTCACATAATGTACCTTTTAACGAATAACAGCCTCAAACAAGAAATGTCGCCAGAATTTGGGCTTATGTTGTATTACTGAAATGTTACCAGACAACACTTGCTACACAGTTATATTGGTCATTCGATCCTTCCTCATTGAAAAGGTCTGAGACCTCTATTTTATTCATTGTGCTGCCATTCTTCTTCTGTATACTTGTATGTCTGTGCTCCCCTTGATTATGGAGTAAAGAAGCACAGGGAGGGAGGAAGATGGAGAGAGGGCTGTGATAAAAATTTCATAAGACCTGCAGTCAGAACAGTAGTGAACCTGAAGCTCCTGCTGCAGAGACAGAGAGCGGAGGAAGCAGCCAGCCCATGTCAATAACACTGCCCAAGAGCAAGAAAGTTGGTAACAAGCGAACCCTCCTGGTATACAAGAAATGTTCCCTTCCCAAAACAGAGAGGAATGTTTGGTCTGGCTTTCTGTTACAAAACAACCCACTGGACAAAAACTGGTTGAATCAACATTGTTTCCATGTCATTTCAAGAAAAATAATTCAATGTGATGACATTGAATCAATGTGGAAAACTGATTGGACCATCTCTGTATTTAATAGTGGGCCATGGGACACCAAGGCTTTGAGTTCATGTGATGTCAGTGTTTGTTCAACATCTAAAATACTTACCCGGAACAAAGCTCCCTTGGACAGCATCTTTGTACGCCCACCAACCGTCATGAATCTTTGGTGAAATTAGCTGTGCTGCAGTAGGAAAAAAACAAAACCACTGTAACCATCATGTCGCTGAAAATGATCATCAACTCACTTGTTAGAACACTTAACTTTCACTTCTTTTTAAGTCTAATATTACCTTTCAAGAGACAATGAGAGAGATTAGAGATGAATTGAGGCCCTGGCTTTTGTGGTCAGCCTGACCACATTAAAGAGAGGTTTGGAATGTTCCAGTGGGTACCTCCATTTAATAGGAGGTGTTACGTTACAGTACAAATAGAATAATGGTCTGGTTAATAAGACAGAAATGAAAAGTAGGGAGATTGGTGCATTGCCAAGGGAAGTAGGGTGCACAAGCATTTCACTACACTCACAATAGCATCTACTAACCATGTGTATATGACCAATAAAATGTGATTTGATTTTGATTAGGGGTGCTGCAGTACCCTCAGCACCCCCTGAAAAATCAGAAAAAAGTATAGAAATAAAGCAACCAAAGGTTGCGTGTTCGAGTTGGGTCGGGGACAACTGTAGCATTTAAGCTAACATGTTCCCTAACCTCAACCTAATTCTACTAACCTGCAACATAAATTCTCCTAACATTTGTCCTTACCACAAATGCTAACAAAAGAACAAGCAGCCTGGAATCGGAGCAAGATGTATAGTACTTCCTTTTTTTAACCTTTATTTAAATAGGCAAGTCAGTTAAGAACAAATTCTTATTTACAATCATGGCCTACCGGGGAACAGTGGGTTAACTGCCTTGTTCAGGGGCAGAACAACAGATTTTTACCTTGTCAGCTCAGGGATTCGATCCAGCAACCTTTCAGTGACTGGCCCAACCTGCCACCCAATACGTCCTCCAAGATGCATTATACATTTCATCATCCAATTCATATGATATTGTTCGGCCGGGTAAGACATGTGATACTACACGTCCTCCAATTCATATGATATTGTTCGGCCGGGTAAGACATGTGATACTACACGTCCTCCAATTCATATGATATTGTACAACAGCTATTCCATTCATAACATATCATACTTAATGGAGGGAAACTCATTTAGATCCCAAACCCTATGAATTGCCTCGAGGCCAAGTTGTTGTGGTACAGGTGGTAGAGCCCCTGCCTCTGCACCACACAGGATCTGAGGATTGTGCCCCCTGTCAGTTTTCCTCTCTCTTACTCTCTTGCTACATTGGTGGCAGGCAGCAATGGGATCATTCCGGGGGTTTCTAGGGCACTGGTTTGCAGATGGTGCTCTGTGCGAATGGACAATTCTCGAAGGGAGAGAATACTGAAACACTGTTTATGTGAGTGTTCTACTGCCTCTATCCCAGGCCCAGGGTTTTGTGGTTCATCACTTGCCCTCTGAACTTCTGGATCTTGGGGCCAAGCCCCACGGTCAGCTGTTCTTCCCACTAAACATCATGTCAGCGGTCATGAGGGTAAGAGCATAAGATACAATTTATTGCTGTCTGGCAGATGTAAATAAGAACAGAAGTTAAACATACTTGAAAAGTTCCATCTATTGACAAATGAGTCTCTGTCATAGCTTATTTTGGGACAGAGGCCTCCTAGGATGCAGACAAGATATTCTATGTGTTTGCGATGATGTAAGATGTGGGTAATAATGATATCCATGCAACATGTAAAGCGCATCTGTATGTGGAACACGCCTAATGTTGAATCTAATCTCAGCATTACAAATTTGAGAGGCGCAAAGAGATTTTGTAAAATGTTCTCTCATTTATACCAAATTGGGGGCGGGACAAAAATCTATAATCCTAAACACAAATAGCCTATTATATAATATTATGACTAAGATAAACGAGAATGGCTAGATAATCAACGATTACAGTAATTGTGTTGCCAACTCACGCGCAAGTGGAATAAATATTTTCTTTTGTGACCTTTAAAGACTTGTCATGCTTAAACCTACTGAAACAATTATTGGTAGACAGCTGCAACACCCGTGCCCTACATTGCACGGTTTACAGTTGCAACCGTATCGCCAACAGAAGACTATTCTGTATTTCCTTATCCAAATACATTTAAATGTGTCACAATATTCTGGGGTTTGTTCAAGCCCTGAAGTTGAGCTCATCACTTAATCTCATGTATTCCATTTAATAACCGCAGGATTCCAGGCTTACCTGATGTACAGATGAAATATGCTTGAAAAATCAAAAATATTTCCCAAACGATATGCATTCTTCATTCATTCCAAGTTAATTTTGCAAAAGCTTAAATATATTAATTGTAAAGTTTGAGTTCTTAACGATGACAAACTTTGATGAGGCATTTTCCCCAAACCGTCAACTATCCAAGGTGTCACATTCAGAGTGGTGCGCGCTCTGCCAAAATGGTATGCCAAAAGAACGCGCGTCAAAAACCACGAACGCTCAAAACACGTTGTAATGTGAGCCATAAAAAATATATATTATATAATTACGACACGATGCCGTCGTTCGCTTCGCCATTGAATGTGTTTGAAGACCGAGTACGAACTGAAGCTACATGACTGGCTATCTTTGAGTGGACTCAACTTGTCACTGCGTGCCGCAGACCATCACCATGGGCAGACTGGTCTCGTGGACTAGACGTAGCATAGTAAACGTAAGTAAGGGACACTCAAATTAGTATAATACTTTATGTTTGGTATGCTTACATAAGATAGTAGGTTACTCAAGGCAAAAATGAAAGGAAAGTGGTTGGTTGGTCGTGGTGGATGAGTGACATAACGCGAAAGTCTAGCAACTCAAAGGTTACATGGTCAAATCTTATCACAGACAGCTTTTGCATTTGAGCTAATTAGCAACTTTGCAACTACTTACTTATTTTTAGGTACTTTGCAACTACTCAGTAGCGGTGCATTGGTAATATCACTGAGGAAGCCAAGGCAGTAAAAAAGCCATATTACAACCTATGTTGTGATAATTGCGTTATTTGCTTTATAAGCTATTCGTTCATACGCCACCATGATATACAATAAGGCAGTGACAACAAAAAGACAACAGTCACACAGTGGCGAAATAAACTAAAATACATATATGTTAGTTTCCTCACAAAACCGGAGAGCAACATCTGTCTAATGAAGTCCACAAAGCATATTGCATGTAACAAGCAGTTATATGACCTGCAGCATGGTCAAGCGTCTTGATGTTTTCAACAGTTTACTAAACAACTACTGATTTAAAACCACAGAGTTACATTAAGCACCATTTCAATTTAAACATCATCAAATCAACAAGGCTATATATGCTTAGTTTAATTCACTGAAAACAAACTTAAAGATACCAAAAACAATTTAGCCTAATGAATGTTGCTAAATATCATATGGCTGTCCATGGTACCGATTTGTGTCTGTGTGTGTGTGCTTAAGTAAAATAAAAAATAAAAAATTGGACTTCACCCTACTTGTATAGTTGAATGCAAATGCCATCCTCTTCTCTTTCATGTTGGAAAAACGGTCTATGGCTCTGTCATACAGTAGTACACTTTTAATTTTTGTTGTCATTGGCTACCTAGCTAAAGTGCTTGCTAGTCTAACTTCCTCGCATGGTCAACAATGAACCAGCTAGTTAACATGAGCCTACTAGGCTACATCTAGGCTACATATTGAACTTCAACCCTCTCAGGCACAATATATGAATTTGTGTTTTTTTACTAGATTACTTGTAGTTTTTCATGTTGTCTATCTGTAATTGTGTAATGACTTGGTGCTGTCTACCTTGGCCAGGACGCTCTTGAAAAAGAGATTTCAAATCTCATTGAGCCCTTCCTGGTTAAATTAAGGTTAAATAAAATAAAAAAATGGTCAGAGCAGAATCATTGGCCTGTACAGAGAATTAAGTCAAAACCACAAGTCCAAATCCCCATCTCCATTCACGGCTTAGGAAAGGGCCGATTTAGCAAGATAGCTACTGCAGGACATCAACACAAGCAGACCAAAAACAGACACGTTTTTTCTGACAATGATGATGTTTTGCTTAGGATGTGACTTGATTGGTGTGAAGCCAAATCCAAATGGGCCTCCCATGGGGGGTGTTTTGCTGTGCCAGGATAACACACAGTTTAGCTCAGCTCAATGCTGATTGGCTAATTATTTTATAATTTTTTTTATCAAGGGAGGCCAAATGCTTGCTGGCATCAATCAATCAAATGCTACGGCGGCAACATGTCATACTCATTTATTCCAGACAGAATCAGATACATGGGCTCGGATGATTTCTCCCGTGAGATTATGAAAATACATAGACAAAATAGACATTATTTTATAATTGTTATTTTTTATTGGTCAAATATTTTGGGAAGCCTGGCTTCCCTTGACAACCATGACTACACACCATTGCAACTACTTAGCATGTTAGCTAACCCTTCCCCTAACCTTAACCCTTTTTGCTAATCCTTCCCTTAAACTTCTTGGTGACAGGGGGCAGTATTCGGAAATTCAGATGAATAACATGCCCATATCAAACTGCCTGCTACTCAGGCCCAGAAGGTAGGATATGCATATTATTAGTAGATTTGGATAGAAAACACTCTGAAGTTTCTAAAACAGTTTGAATGATGTCTGTGAGTATAACAGAACTCATATGGCAGGCAAAAACCTGAGAAAAAATCCAACCAGGAAGTGGTTTGTAGTTTTTAATTGATTGCCTTTCCAAACTACAGTGTCTGGTCATTTTGCACTTCCTAAGGCTTTCACTAGATGTCAACAGTCTTTAGACCCTTGTTTCATGCTTCTACTGTTACTGGGGAGAGAATAAGCTGTCTCAAGCCTGGGACCAACGAGTTGTTTACTGTGCAGGCATACAGGCGCACCGTTCCTTCTTTTTCCTCTGTAATGAATACGCTATTGTCCGGTTGGAATATTATCGAAGATTTATGTTAAAAAGACCATAAGGATTGATTGTAAACATCGTTTGACATGTTTCTACAAACGGTAATGAACTATTTGACTTTTCATCTCGGGTTTTGCGCTCGCGCATTATGCCTTTGGATTAGTGATCTGAACGCGCAAACAAAACGGAGGTATTTGGACATAAATATGGAGTTTATTGAACAAAACTAACATTTCTTGTGGAAGTGGGAGTCCTGGGAGTGCATTCTGACGAAGATCAGCAAAGGTAAGTGAAGATTTATAATACTAATTCGGGTTGGGACGCTAGCATCCCACATGTCCCAGAGAGGTTAACCCTAACCTTTACCCTAACCCCTAGAGCTAGCTAACGTTAGCCACAAAAAATTGGTATTCGTAACATATCATATGTTTTGCTACTTCATAATATCATATTGTATGAATTGCAATTCGTAACATATCATACAAATTGTAATTTGTAACATATCATACAAAATGTATGATGGACATCCACAAATTAATACAAACCATACGAAAGGAAATATATCATACTATTGTGTCTTGGATTTACGTATAGAATGTTATATCTTGGATTTACGTATAGAATAATACGAAATGCTCTGAGACCGTGTTGCCATGAGACAGTGACATGCCAGCAAGGTGTGAAAAAGGAATGATGATCAGTCAATAGATAGGCTACTCTGAATCTGTATTCTTTACTTTTATTAATTCATGTAGTAATGCATCGTAACAGGGAGGGCATTTAGCCTACGTTTTGACAGTTTGTAATGCATTGCCCAATGACCATATTTACAAGGCCACAAGTTTTAATTCGTGTTATTAAATCTGTGCTTATGATACCCACAAACCATGACAGGCCTACACAATACAGCAATATAACTTAACCCCTACCTAGCCCATAATATTGGGAAAAATGTAGTTACATTTCATAATTTCCCACATAGCTAGAAAATACAAGTTCAATGCAAATGAATGGATAATGTGAACACTTAGAGACATCTGGTGGTTGTACTTAGCAAGTACATCTTCAGGAAAAATGTTAGCCGATATACAAACATGGAGGTATTCCACCCATTGTAGACTATACTGTATATAGTCCCACTGCAACACGTATAGGGTTTGGATATAATTGAGTTGAGAAAACAATTATTGTTGGGACCCTATAACTGGTAGTCAGCTTTCCCCTGGATCAAGTGTTGGACGAAGGGGTAGGCCTATGCTGTATGACAGACTGGAGTTTGGGGCCACTGGCAACTATGGGTTCCTATGAGAACTCATGTTGCTCATGTTGCCACTAATGTCAATACTAATATTCTAACTGCAGGCTAGTAATTCAATAGCCATTTCATTGTTACATATGAAATTCTCTTATTATATTTTCTTGCCTGCGCTTGATAGCCTTCTCAATCTCCCTGAGGATTTCCCCTTATTGTTTCTCATGTTTGCAGATGCCTTTTCTAGAAGGTGATACATCTTCCCTACAATGTAAGACAGTACAAATGTGGAGTACTCAACCATCTCCTTCTTTATTTCCTCCTCACCTAGAGACAGGATAAGAAACATCAGGATCAGACATCAAGCAACCAAGGATACAAAGAGAAGGAAAGCATAGAATGAGATGAAATACCTTAACAATTCTGCATATTGAAGAGGGGCATGTATATGATGGTGGGGTCACTCGGTTGCCCCTCAAACACGTAGCAGTCCTTTGGATGGTCTTTTTCCTTTGTCACACTGTCGCCTATTTTGGGGAAAGGATTTGCCATCTTTTTTTAATAGTCCCTGGAGTGCATCACAATCTGTAGGTAAAGAAGGTATTAATGTGCGTCCCAAATGGCACCCCACTCCCTATAGTGCTTTACTTTAGACCGAGACCAGGGGCTCTGTTCAAAAGTAGTGCACTACATAGGGGAATACTGTGCCATTTCGGACGCAGACTTGAATGTGGCAGAACTATCTAGGCCGCGGGTGTCACATTTGGATAGAAATATAGTATAATACATCAAAGGAGATTTCTAAGTGGAAAATTAAGGGTAGATTTGCCTCAAATACAGGGGGTGTCCATGAAGACCTCCTTGAGTCGTCTCAAACAATGACCCTATTGCTAAGAGTGAGGAAACATACACTTACTTACATGGTAGACCTCTGTACAGTAGACATAGAGTAGATATACACTGAGTGAACAAAACTTTAGGAATACCTGCTCTTTCCATGACAGGTGAATCCAGGTGAAAGTTATGTTCCGTTATTGATGTCACTTGTTAAATCCACTTCAACCAGTGTAGATGAAGGGGAGGAGACAGGTTAAAGAAGGATTTTTAAGCCTTTCGACATTTGAGACATGGATTGTGTATGTGTGCCATTCAGAGGGTGAATGGGCAAGACAAAAGATTTGACACTACCTTGTCCGGGGGTATCGTCTGATGGGGCCACAGTGTCTCCCGACCCCTCCTGTCTCAGCCTCCGGTATTTATGCTGCAATAGTTTGTGTCGGGGTCTAGGGTCATTCTGTTATATCTGGAGTATTTCTCCTGTCTTATCCGGTGTCTTGTGTGAATTTAAGTATGCTCTCTCTAATTCTCTCTCTTTTTCTCTCTTTCTCTTTCTTTCTCTCTCTCGGAGGACCTGAGCCCTAGGACCATGCCTCAGGACTACCTGGCCTGATGACTCCTTGCTGTTCCAAGTCCACCTGGTCGTGCTGCTGCTCCAGTTTCAACTGTTCTATGGAACCCTGACCTGTTCACCGGACGGGACGTGCTACTTGTCCCAGACCTGCTGTTTTCAACTCTCTAGAGACAGCAGGAGCGGTAGAGATACAAATACTTAGGTGTCTGGTTAGACTGTAAACTCTCTTCCAGACTCACATTAAGCTTCTCCAATCCACAATTAAATCTAGAATCGGCTTCCTATTTCGCAACAAAGCATCCTTTACTCATGCTGCCAAACATACCCTCGTAAAACTGACTATCCTACCGATCCTTGACTTCGGCGATGTCATTTATAAAATAGCCTCCAACACTCTACTCAGCAAATTGGATGCAGTCTATCACAGTGCCATCCGTTTTGTCACCAAAGCCCCATATACTACCCACCACTGCGACCTGTATGCTCTCATTGGCTGGCCCTCGCTTCATATTCATCGGCCAAACCCACTGACTCCAGGTCATCTATAAGTCTTTGCTAGGTAAAGCCCCGCCTTATCTCACCTCACTGGTCACCATAGCAGCACCCACCCGTAGCACGCGCTCCAGCAGGTATATTTCACTGGTCACCCCCAAAGCCAATTCCTCCTTCGGCCGCCTTTCCTTCCAGTTCTCTGCAGCCAATGACTGGAACGAACTGCAAAAATCACTGAAGCTGGAGACTCATATCTCCCTCACTAACTTTAAGCACCAGCTGTCAGAGCAGCTCACAGATCACTGCACCTGTACATAGCCCATCTGTAAATAGCCCATCCAACTACCTCATCCCCATACTGTTATTTATTTTATTTATTTTGCTCCTTTACACCCCAGTATCTCTACTTGCACACTCATCTTCTGCACATCTATCACTCCAGTGTTTAATTGCTATATTGTAATTATTTCGCCACTATGGCTTATTTATTGCCTTACCTCCCTAATCTTACCTCATTTGCACACACTGTATATATACTTTTTCTATTGTATTATTGACTGTATGTTTGTTTATTCCATGTGTAACTCTGTGTTGTTGTTTGTGTCGCATTGCTTTGCTTTATCTTGGCCAGGTCACAGTTGAAAATGAGAACTTGTTCTCAACTAGCCTACCTGGTTAAATAAAGGTGAAATAAGGTAAAGTAAATAAAAGATACTCTGAATGATCGGCTATGAAAAGCCAACTGACATTTACTCCTGAGGTGCTGACCTGTTGCACCCTCTACAACCACTGTGATTATTTTTATTTCACCCTGCTGGTCATCTATGAACATTTGAAAATTTTGGCCATGTTCTGATATAATCTCCACCCGGCACAGCCAGAAGAGGACTGGCCACACCCCATAGCCTGGTTCCTCTCTAGGTTTCTTCCTAGGTTCTGGCCTTTCTAGGGAGTTCTTCCTAGCCACCGTGCTTCTACACCTGCATTGCTTGCTGTTTGGGGTTTTTATGCTGGGTTTCTGTACAGCACTTTGTGCCATCAGCTTATGTAAGAAGGGTTTATAAATACATTTGAGTGATTGATTGATTGATTGAAGTGCCTTTTAATGGGGTAGTAGGTACCAGGAGCACCGGTTTGAGTGTGTCAAGAACTGCAATGCTGCTGGATTTTTCACGCTCTACAGTTTCCCGTGTGTATCAAGAATGGTCCACCACCCAAAGGACATCTAGCCTTGACACAACTGTGGGACACTTTGGAGTCAACATGGGCCAGCATCCCTGTGGAACGCTTTCAACACCATGTAGAGTCCATGCCCAGACAAATTGAGGCTGCTCTGAGGGCAAAAGGGAGTGCAACTCAATGTTCCTAATGTTTTGTACACTCAGTGTATATTTGCTGTCCCAAAAAGCAATTAAATGAATCAAGTAGTTTATGACTGTCATGTGTCAACTTGCACTAAGTACAGTACCTTCCATAGCTCCATTTATAAAGCAGTATTTCTCTATGGCACTGTAGATGGGTGTCACGTCCTGACCAGTAGAGGGTGTAGTTGGGTCAGGCCTTGGCAGAAGGGAGTAAGTGTTTTATTGTTTCATTTAATTTTGGCCGTGTGACTTCCAATCAAGCACAGCTGTAGAGGGTTGTGGTTGATTGGGAGTCACACATAAGTTGCCTACGTTTCCGTTGTGGGGTGTGGGTAATTGTGCTTGTCACTGTTGTTGCACCTGACAGGACTGTGTTGGCTGTCAGTTTTGTTGTTTTGTTAATTGCATAGTGTTCGTAACATTAAAAATGACGAACCCTAACTCCGCCGCATTTTGGTCCACTTCTTCCGTAGACAGTGTATAACTACTGCAACAATGCACAGTTCACTGCCAGTGAACTGTGGATAAACCATGGCAAAATTATTTCTGAGCATAGAAATTAATACAGGATGTATTTGTATTTATTATGGACTCCCATTAGTTCCTGCCAATGCAGCAGGTACTGTTCCTGGGGTCCAGCAAAATAAAAAAACCATGATATTGTATTTCACACCACATTAAGTGTGTGCCCTCAGGCCACTAATCTAATACCACATACAGTGAGGGAAAAAAAGTACTTGATCCCCTGCTGATTTTGTACGTTTGCCCACTGACAAAGAAATGATCAGTCTATAATTTTAATGGTAGGTTTATTTGAACAGTGAGAGACAGAATAACAACAAAAAAATCCAGAAAAACGCATGTCAACATTTTTATAAACTGATTTGCATTTTAATGAGGGAAATAAGTATTTGACCCCCTCTCAATCAGAAAGATTTCTGGCTCCCAAGTGTCTTTTATACAGGTAACGAGCTGAGATTAGGAGCCCACTCTTAAAGGGAGTGCTCCTAATCTCAGTTTGTTACCTTTATAAAAGACACCTGTCCACAGAAGCAATCAATCAATCAGATTCCAAACTCTCCACCATGGCCAAGACCAAAGAGCTCTCCAAGGATGTCAGGGACAAGATTGTAGACCTACACAAGGCTGGAATGGGCTACAAGACCATCGCCAAGCAGCTTGGTGAGAAGGTGACAACAGTTGGTGCGATTATTCGCAAATGGAAGAAACACAAAAGAACTGTCAATCTCCCTCGGCCTGGGGCTCCATACAAGATCTCACCTCGTGGAGTTGCAATGATCATGAGAACGGTGAGGAATCAGCCCAGAACTACACGGGAGGATCTTGTCAATGATCTCAAGGCAGCTCGGACCATAGTCACCAAGAAAACAATTGGTAACACACTACGCTGTGAAGGACTGAAATCCTGCAGCGCCCGCAAGGTCCCCCTGTTCAAGAAAGCACATATACATGCCCGTCTGAAGTTTGCCAATGAACATCTGAATGATTCAGAGGACAACTGGGTGAAAGTGTTGTGGTCAGATGAGACCAAAGTGGAGCTCTTTGGCATCAACTCAACTCGCCGTGTTTGGAGGAGGAGGAGGAATGCTGCCTATGACCCCAAGAACACCATCCCCACCGTCAAACATGGAGGTGGAAACATTATGCTTTGGGGGTGTTTTTCTGCTAAGGGGACAGGGCAACTTCACCGCATCAAAGGGACGATGGACGGGGCCATGTACCGTCAAATCTTGGGTGAGAACCTCCTTCCCTCAACCAGGGCATTGAAAATGGATCATGGATGGGTATTCCAGCATGACAATGACCCAAAACACATGGCCAAGGCAACGAAGGAGTGGCTCAAGAAGAAGCACATTAAGGTCCTGGAGTGGCCTAGCCAGTCTCCAGAGCTTAATCCCATAGAAAATCTGTGGAGGGAGCTGAAGGTTCGAGTTGCCAAACGTCAGCCTCGAAACCTTAATGACTTGGAGAAGATCTGCAAAGAGGAGTGGAACAAAATCCCTCCTGAGATGTGTGCAAACCTGGTGGCCAACTACAAGACACGTCTGACCTCTGTGATTGCCAACAAGGGTTTTGCCACCAAGTACTAAGTCATGTTTTGCAGAAGGGTCAAATACTTAGTTCCCTCATTAAAATGCAAATCAATTTATAACATTTTTGACATGCGTTTTTCAGGATTTTTGTTGTTGTTATTCGGTCTCTCACTGTTCAAATAAACCTACCATTAAAATTATAGACTGATAATTTCTTTGTCAGTGAGCAAACATACAAAATCAGCAGGGGATCAAATACTTTTTTCCCTCACTGTATCTACAATCCAAAATCCATGTGTGTGTATATAGTGCGCACGTTATCATGTGTGAATGTGTATGAGTGTGTCTGTGCCTGTGTGTGTCTCTTCACAGTCCCCGCTGTTCCATAAGGTGAATTTTTATGTTTTTGAAATGTGATTTTACTGCTTGTCTATGGTGCTGACCTCTTTCATGACCCCGGCTGCTGTGAAGACACCCCAGACGTCTGTGAGAGAGAAAGCCCTCCACCTCCACTCTGTCGGTTAACTAACCCTGGACCTCTCCAAAGCCCACACTGGGTCCCTTTATGGTCTCAATCATTTTGTCTGGACGCCAGGCAGCTTCTTTGAACAGGGAAGACATGCTCCTGTGTGTGTGTGCATTGTGTGTGTGTGTGTTGTGTGTGTGTGTGAGTGTGTAAGTGCGATACACAATGAGAATCTTGGGTTATAACGTGCTATCAAATTCAATGCATTTTCCTTACTGCTAATTACGTATTTAAGATTTCTTTCCATGAACCTACTTGCTCTCTACTTGTGTTGTAATGTATATATTTACTGTACGATAATACACGGTATCTGGCTGTGCTTACCAGGTGGACCCAGACACCACACACACTTACAGGAGGCAGTCCTGCAGGTCATCCATGCCCATCTGATGAAGACACCCGAGCATGGCCACTGCAGCCCTTTGTCCACTTCCTGAACCTAGCAGTGCTATGTGTGACACGTCCTGATTGTTTCAATATGAAAAGATAATAAACAAAGAACTCCAAACAATCATGAAGGTTGTGTTCTTTACACTTGGAAACCTCTCTTACTCATGTGACTGTCCACATTTAATTCAGTTTCACGCTGTTAAGTTGAATACATTTCATGCAGTTCATTTTGCTGCCATGAGAGGAGGAGAAATCCAGGGGTATCTGACAATTTGATCCACATACCGGTTCACAGTTGATGTCATTCCTCCTCAACCATTCTAGAATGTTATGTTTCTTCTTCACAACATACTTCTCCCCTACAAAGAGAGCAACACTACTGAACTTTCTGCTGAAATTAACAACACAAATTCTTATTATCAAAGGAGGCAATAATTAACAACAAATGTGTCATAGTACATATGATCACTCTTAACGTTTTGTGAATTTCTTGAATGTTTCTCCATGATTTTTCAAAGTAGTTGATTTCAAAATGGACATCATGCGTAGGCGTACAAGGTTTCAAAACAGAACTGGCACTGAAAGTATGCCTCCTTCAGTATGCCATATCCTTTATGACATGTAGGCCTAATGTATACTACATGGCCAAAGGTATGTGGACACCTGCTCGTCGAACATCTCATTCCAAAATCAGGGGCATTAATATGGAGTTGGTCCCCCCTTTGCTGCTATAACAGCCTCCACTCTTCTGGGAAGGCTTTCCACTAGATGTTGGAACATTGCTGTGTGGACTTGCTTCCATTCAGCCACAAGAGCATTAGTGAGGTCGGGCACTGATGTTGGGCAATTAAGCCTGGCCTGCAGTCAGCGTTCCAATTCATCCCAAAGGTGTTCAATGGGGTTAAGGTCATGGCTCTGTGCAGGCCAGTCAAGTTCTTCCTCACCAATCGCGACAAACCATTTCTGTATGGACCTCGATTTGTGCACAGGGGCATTGTCATGCTGAAACAGGAAAGGGCATTCCCTAAACTGTTGCCACAAAGTTGGAAGCACAGAATCGTCTAGAATGTCATTGTAAGCTGTAGCGTTAAGATTTCCCTTCACAGGAACTAATGGGCCTAGACCAAACCATGAAAAACAGTCCCAGACCATTATTCTCTTCCACCAAACGTTACAGTTGGCACTATGCATTCAGGCAGGTAGCGTTCTCCTAGCATCTGCCAAATCCTGACTCGTCCGTCGGACTGCCAGATGGTGAAGCGTGATTCTTTACGCCAATGGCGGCGAGCTTTACACCACTCCAGCCGACGCTTGGCATTGCACATTAGGCTTGTATGTGGCTGCTCGGCCATGAAACCCATTTCATTAAGCGCCTGACGAGTTATTGTTGCAACCAAGGACAGACAATTTTTACGCTCTACGTGCTTCAGTCCCGTTCTGTGAGCTTGTGTGGCCTACCACTTCGCGGCTGAGCCATTGTTGCTCCTAGACGTTTCCACTTCACAATAACAGCACTTACAGTTGACTGGGGCAGCTCTAGCATGGCAGAAATTTGACGAACTAACTTGTTGGAAAGGTGGCATACTATGACGGTGCCACATTGAAAGTCACTGAGCTCTTTAGTAAGGCCATTCTGCTGCCAATGTTTGTCTATGGAGATTGCATGGCTGTGTGCTTAGACACCAGTCACCAACATGTGTGCCTAAAATAACTGAATCCACTAATTTCAAGGTGTGTCCAGATACTTTTTTATATATAGTGTATGTTGTAAAGCAGGTTTGTGGGTGGGAATCAACTAAACAAATTATAGTATATTCCTCTTTTCCTCCTTCTGATACAGATTATTTGATCAGGTTGAATTTGCAAAATTACTTTGGAACAATGCTTTGAAACAAAGTCCAGTATTCGAATACATTTTTTGATTTACTATCCACAGTCTGTTATTGATTAAAAACTCGGCCAAGGGTCAATAACCTCAAAGGTCCATTAAACCATAAAAACAGACAAATTAGTCTATTGTGTTCATTTCATAGCGGTACTTCTGGACCGAGCCTCGCGAGAGTTTGGTGTCAGAAACTTTTGAAGACTGGGATCACGTCATTACCTTTACTAACCACAAGAGGACAATAAGTCCTTTAGTTTGTTTTTTATGTACCACCCTTATTTATTGAAGTCCTCAATATAGGCTGGGCAGAGTTTATTGAACCGATGTTAATGATTGGGTATAACTATTGATTTTAGGGTGAATATAGATTGTCAGTAATAGGTATTGACTGTGCAGTTATAGTTTATTGGCCTGTTCTCCTTATATCTGGTTGAATTACAGGAGTAATCAGAGCAGGGATGTAACTATACCTGCGACTTGCCCCAGTACCCGTGCGTTAGAGATGACTATACCTCTAACGTACAGATACTGGTATACTGCGACCTTAATCAAAAACTCGAATGATCTTATAGGACGATAGTTCCAGCTGAACTGCGACGTTATGGTATGTAAACTTAGTGTATCACCTTTTATGTTGTTTTGCATCGCACTCAACATTTGCGTCAAAAGCCCAAAACATGGGCCTACCACCCCCAGAACCTCCATTAAAATGCAGTACTTTTAATGAGTAGGCCTAAACAAAGCGTTGAGTCGGGGGTGCATTTACCAGTGCGTAAAATACCCATAACATTGTTACATCATAATTGATGAGGTTTAAAACTGAACAGAAAAACTGGTTGGATCAGTCTTATCTTCGTTGTTGACTGGACGACCTACTGTTAATCATTGGATGCGCATTCACTTATTTTACAATGAAAACACGGAGAGTAAAGTGTCTGAGGTATGTTACTTTATATTCAGTACTGTGGTTATTGTAAATGAGAAGAAGAATCATTGTACAGATTTTACAGCAGAATAACATCCAATTGTATTAATTTATGTGGGTTAAAAGGTAGCCTAGACCAGTCATAGGCTACTGTAAAGATAGGCTAGATGTAGCATGTAGGCCTTCTTTCTAATGACTTCAGGGGGTCAAAGGTTATTACCCTTAGGTTGGGTGCAAACAAAGATGATCAATTATATTGACAAGATAGTCGAGTAGCCACTCTAACAATGGAAATACATATCCTGTAAGGCAGGCAGGAGGGGGTGAGATCAGGTACGACCATTATAGCCAAGGAGAGGGCAGATGCATGTGTGAACAAACAGGCACAACTCCAATATAAAGTCGATTTTTTTTTTTTCAAAGTTGCTGAAATGTGTCAGCTTATATCAGTGCATTCCAAACAACCTAACCATTACGAAACTTCTATTCGATCAAATAAGCATCACGCAGCAAATTACCGATGCCATTTTTTGTTGTCCAAATTCAAAACTCTCTCATTGACCTCCATACCAAAAAAATTCACTTCGTTGCCTTATTTTCGCAGACAAATTTTGGGTGGAGTAAACCCTCGCTTTGCCTCTTCCTCTTTGGTGAAAGAGTTGCAATAGGTCAAAGGATATAACCTCACCTTCACTATAGATAAGATGTGACCAACGAGATGGCTAAAGGTGAGGCATGTACAGTTCTTTCTGATGTCTTTCAGGGCTCAAGAGGTCAAAAGTGATGACCTCACCCTCATAGATATTGGAATCACAGCCTCTTGAGGACCCTATCAATAATGCTGATGACATGAAGGATGAAGTCAGGTACGTAATTTACACAAATTATCCATTCACACATAGGTCAAAGGTCTATACATTATGGCTAGGTCCCAGTGATCATAGAGAGATTATTTTCCTCTGCACAGATATGAAAAAGATCAGCCTGATACTGGGAGCCTGGACCAGTTCTTTGCTGATAAGAAATAGCCAGCCCAACTCAGTCAATAGCGGCTGAACCGGAGGCAGAGATGCAGGAGGCTGATCTGAAGTCAGCTGACCCAACCCAGTCACTAGAGGCTGAAATAGAAAGTGAGATGCAGGCTGATCTAGAGACATCCAGCCCATCTCATGTACAGGAGCCACACCAGACTTCTCTACTCAACTCTGGAGACCTGGAACTGGAGGTGAGGACTGTAGTCATCTCTCAATCTAATCTACTAGTTGCATTGTGTGTGTGTGTTTGGGAGGAGAGAGTACTAGAGTTGATTGAATTCCAGCCTAACTGTAATTCCTGTCGTCCCCAGGATACTGACGTGACCTTCACCACCACGCCCACGGCCCCCCAGGCTGCAACGTCCCAGAACAGCCTTGTCAGGCTGCAAAGAAGCTCCCCAGACCTCTGCACCTTTGTGCAGGACATGACTGACAAGTATGTTGCTCTGTGGCTTTCCTATTCTCCCCTTGATTGTTTGATTGTATTATACATCTTTTAGATGCCCAGCTCAACTGGGCTTCCTAGATATGTTCTCCATTAGAAAAGTTATATTTCATTTACTTTTCAGCCACTGGAATCTGTTGAGTGAGAATATGCGTGCCAAGGTGAGTTAAAGTCAGTTCCTGTCTGCTTGGTTAGTGAAATGGTGAGTCATCACATGGCTCTAAGTCATTATATCAGTACAGTGTCTAACTTCTCTATATGTTCATTGCAGTTAACCAGAGATGAGTTTACTGCCAAGTGCATGGACATTGTCACATGGGTGAAGAAGATCAAATCGACAGTTGTGGTTCCCGCCTTTGACCTCACCATGCTGATAGAGCTGACTGAGTTGCCAGGCTCTCCTAGATCAGGAAGTGAGGAGGCAGTAACTTCTCTCTCCTGCGCTGTGAGATTAAGTTGTACCCAAGGCCCCAGCAGGAGCACCAGCTCTAAAACTTCCTGGAGCACGCAGACACCCACACCTTTGCCCTCCACTCACAGGTAAGCACCACTATCCACTTCCCTCCAAGAAGTTCTACCCTTACACATTACTCCCATACCCCCCACCATGTGTACCAATAACCAGTCCCACTTAGTGAGAGATACTGCTTAGATGGATACAAGTGCTCTAAAATGTTTATTGGTTTACTTCCTTTGAGTAGTAATAATAATGAGGACATTATTGGACATTTTTGTTACTATGTCTCTGTGTGCATTCTCTAGGTCCATGACCTCTTTGCTGAGTGACGAGGACGATGAAGACTTGATCCCTGGAGAGTTCACATATTTCTCTACACCTGAGGGGGACAATAGAGAGGTGAAGGACAGACCCTGCTCAGAACCACTCAGGTCTGTGTTTGTCCTGTCTCAGAGCTGTGTTTTCAATCAAATGGTCCACAATGGAGCATGTAGGTCGCTGAGTGAGATTGTACTGCCGTCCAGCCGGAGTAGGCAGAGGAAGCTCATGCCCATCATCGTCTCCTCAGACACCAGCTTGGTAATGGGAATTGTGGAGATGGTGATGAAAGTCATCAACTCCAGGCTAGCTCAGCTAATGCTACATGTGGGTTGTAATCAGGGAACTGAAGGTCATGGCAGCAACTCAGCAAGCATTCAGTTTGCTCAAGAGATGCTGAGCATGGCAACTGCATCAATGTATGCCCACGCCATGGCACATATTGCGCACGGAAGCAAGTCCAACTGTCGCCAGTCCAAAAAGTCTCTGCTTGAATTAGAGGGGGAGCTTGAAGCCATATTGGGTCCTCTGGCTGGACAGGTAATAGTCACCATCATTAATATTATCCTTAGGACTAAAGACAATGGAAGAACTGAGCAGGAACGGACCACCCCTTTGAGTTATTTCCTTACTGCGGTTTCTGCTGAAATTCAAAGCATGGTAGTTCAAAGATCTGCAAGTAGACAGTCCTCCAGGCAGTCCATCAGTGACCACTTGTTGAATGTCTCCAAGGGCAAGATTGTGAAAGCCGTTCAAATTAAAATGTCACAACTCTATGGCGAGTCTACCAATGAAAGCTGCATATCAGCAACTCCAACAATCCAGAGCCTGTCCAAGTGCCCATCCAAAGAATCCCTTTGTGATTGAACTCTCACCTCAGACGATGTGCATCCAGCTAAGTTTATGTCTAGCAACAGAATTACAGCATTGTCGACTGATGTTGTGGATGTTGTGTTTGGTGATGTTCTTTATAATCTTGGACTTTTGGACAGCCAAACACATTTAAGGCCACAGAGCACTGGCTCCAGCTCATCAATAGATATCAGCGGTGTTGCTGGGGAGATGGTCAGACAAGTCTCCGTAAAACTCCAGCCCTTTGTTTCTGAGAGCAGTCTGGAGGCCATGTCCATGACTCACGACTCACCATCTTTGCCCATCTCAGACTCTGACTTGAAGTTATTGTGCTCTCACTCAGCGTTTGCTGTGGCAACTGCCTGCCAAGCAATTAAAAATGAGCTTGAGATTGAGATGAGTCTCAACCCAGCCACAGAGGCCGGCTCCCAGGGTAACCTTGCTGCCAGAGACCTGGTATCTTCTCTGTCACAGAGTCTTGAGGACATAGATGTTTCTCACATCATTCAGGGCCTTAAGGAGGAAGATGTGACATTTGCCAATCTGAACGAAACCCCTTTGACCGACACTAATAGATTAGAGGAAATCTTATCTGCCCATATTTCCCCTGAAAGTATTGCAGCGGCATCGGTTGATCTTTTTGATGGCGTATTTGGAGACTTGCATGAGGCATTTGAGGCAAATAAGGTCTCAGCAGCCACAAAATCTGGTCGCAAAAAGTTCTGGGTGGAAGTACATTCAAGTTCACAAAACCTGTACACCAATGTGCTGGACTAACTAAATAAGTGGTTCAGTTTACACCATCTCACTGAGGAAAAAGATGTCCCTCTGAATACCAAGCTCTCTGCAACTGGACCACTCCTAACTGAGGCCTGTTTGGAGGTATCTCCTGTGCAAAAGACCAGTATTAACAGCTCTGGTATGTCCTTCAGGTCTCTGAGTAATATCTCAGACAACCAGCTAACCCTCAACACATGCACTAAAGAGGTCATCAAAAAGGTGGCCTCAGTTCTGAAGGTTGAGGCTTCTAAGGAAGACTGTTCTTCTTCCATTGGAGGGAGGACATTAAATGTGTTCTTGGAGTTCAGCCAGAAGTTGGATGCTCTCATTTCAAAGTTGGAGGACCTCCCCATTTCTGGTGAGATTTCCTCTCTCACACAGCCACAAAGTGCAGTCAGCAGCATCAGAACCTCTAATATTTCCATCCGGAGTATTCTAAGTGTGGAGTTCCACACAAAGGCTAACCAGATCGTGAGTGAGGCCATCTTTGGAGCTGCAATTGTTTTCATTGCTCGCAAGGCCAACCATTTGGAGCTACTGAATATGCCTGCTACCTATTCACAGCATCTGTTTGCAGCAGCCTCGGACATTGTGAACATTATTGTGGAAGACCTAGAGAGAGAGACCATGGATACAGAGTCCCACCTCACACCTAAAATAGTTTTTGACGAGTTCCTGGATGTGGCTCACAACATCTACTACCGAGTGCGGGATAGGCTGAAGGTCTTCTTCTCCATGTCCCCAGTGCCAGCCTCCAAAACCAAAGATGTGGTGGATTCCATGCCTGTGGAGAAACATGGATACTTTGAGGCCTCTGACAATGCTCATGACCCGGAGCGACCTCAATCTGTCAGGAGTGAGAAGATGTTGACAAAAGACAGTTTAGCCAATATTGAAAGGTCTAAATCCCTTGCATCTCAGGGTGGCACGTCAACAGAAAATCAAGACTTTGACACCTTCACATTAACACCCATCAAGAGCATGTCAGTGTTGAGTGATCACAGTTTGAGAGGAGATTTTTCTCTCTTGAGTGAAAGTTGCCAACCACTTTTGGCTCTCCAAGACTCAACAGTGCCAGTCACTAAGCAGAGTTTCACCAAATCTGCTAAGAACACCCTCAGCCAGATCCTAAATGTGATCAAGTGCAGAGTGGTTGCCTCGGATAATTCACCTGTTGGACAGAAGACAACTGACATGTTGGACTCTCTTCTTGAGAGCCTTGACCAGTTGACTGCAGATGAGATAAAGGGGACAGCGTCCCACAGCTTGATCACAATGGATGTGCCAGAGTCACTGTCTAAGCAATCCTTAACAAAATGCTTGTCAACTCATGAGAGGAACCAGGATTCTTCCCCTGCAAAGCTTGTGTGTCAACCATCATGCCTGATACCAGCATCCATGTCTGACACCAACATTATATTGCAAACTATAATGGAAACGCTGGTGACGGACAAATCAAAGAAGACTTCAGCAGAGGAAAACCTTGAGGCTTATCTCCATTGAAACCATTCAAGGTGTGTCAGACGACCTCATCACAAAGGTCCATGGTCTCATTCAGGAGATCACAATAAGCCGGCAACTTCAATCCATGGCTGGCCACAGGAGCTTCTCTGAACCAAAGCCAGCCCTGAAAAAGCTGTCATGGAATGATGCCTCTGAGCTCGCCTACAGCTTTGCTGAAAATTCTGTTTGGACTCTCCTGGTGCAGTGTTTAGATGTGTCGCTCTTTTCCACTGGAGTAAGGCAGACGATGGATCAGGTCACTAAGATAATGACCAACACAGTGATGGACACCCTGACTGATGTGTCCAAGCCCACAGTGAAGTCAGAGGATGGCAAGTTAAATTGCCATTTTAACTCTGTAGAGGAATCTTTTGTAACGTGCTCAATAGATTGTTTCTTATGATGTAAAGTTTACTGACTTCAACTGTGCCTAATGTATCATCTCTACTTCTCCTAGAATTAGTTTCCAGGTTAGTCCTACCAGATGAATTCCCAACCAGGAGCCTTAACCCATATGATGACAACGCTGAGGTGATGCCTCGCTCTGCTGGTGGTGAAAAGAATAGCAAGAAGTGGCGTTTCCTTTTCAAAATGCCTAACATCCCGAAGATCAGGATCAAGGTAGGGAGCTTTGTGTTTGGGAATTGCCTCTAAGTTAGGGCTGGGATTTAATTATCCCACAGCCAGTGGGCTTATGAGATATTGTGAGGGCTCTAATGTCAGGATATATTTTGTCAACAGGTGTTCAAGAGAAAAGGACAATCCAAGAAGCACCCTGAACTGGAAGCGCTGCCAACAAAACGTTTCAGTGATATGTCACTGAGTGAGTAATAAGCATTGATTATGTAATTTTAATTAATCACCATGTGACCAGTTTGTTACAACCTTGGCAAGAGTGAACAAAGATACAGTACCAGTCAAAAGTTTGGACACATCTACTCATTCAAGGGTTTTTCTCCAGTTTTTACTATTTTCTACATAGTAGAATAACACATATGTTGTAACCAAAAAAGTGTTAAACAAATCAGACTATATGTATATTTGAGATTCTTCAAAGTAGCCACCCTTTGCCTTGATGACAGCATTGCACACTTTTGGTTTCAGAGGTTCCTTCCGCTTCCCCGCCCATGGAGGACCTGATACCTGCACCTGCTGCACAGGATCCCCAGTCCCGTAAATGCCCCTTCGTGGTTAGGGTGTTTCGGGCCCTCTCTCGAGCCATCACCAGCCCCTTCAGAGGAGCTTCAGGGAAGAAGCACTAGATAAGTGCCTGATTTTAATAAACATTACTGCATTTATTTTTGTGTCTACAGCAGTTGTATGTGCAAAATAACAAGATTAGTACTTATTAGTACTTTATAGTGGTAGACTTTTTATGGCCATTGATTGTGGAATACTGATAAAGACAAAATATTGCTTCTTATAGGGATACCTTCAGTGTGGCATGCCCACATTCCAAATGTCAAATAGGGAATCCCCGCCTACCCACCTCTAAGACTCCTGAGAAGCACTGATAATTCTCACCACGTCACACTCATCCCACTCATCCCACTCATCCCACTCATCCCACTCCTAGTTTATTGGCTATGGCTGGTTTAACAATAGTACTTCATCATTCTTTTTTAGATCGGGATCGCTTAGAATTAACAGGGGGAGGCCTCATAAGTTTGATGCACACAATGAATGTAGTAGGTGTGGGGGAGCACATGGGTCAAGACTGAGTGACGAAACTATAAGTCTTCCTAATGGGAATTCCTCGAACAGTGTGGCTTTTCCGAAGGGTATACAGCGCATCCTACCATTTACATGGGTCACTCTCAACACCAAAGCTTCAACCTTCACATGTCTTTCTCCATCATGGAATTTCACTCGATTTTTACCCCTGTTGATCATATCTTTGGTCTGCATGTTTGAGTGGAACGTCAGACGGATTATTTGTTTGTGTGTATAGGACATCAAAGGCTTTGCTCGTGGTATTTTAGTCTTAATAGGGAAAAGAGTGTAAAATATGTCAACTATAAGGATGTAGACTTCAAACCAGGTAACTGAAATCAAATAGCAAGCCATTTCTTACATTCATAGAATTTTCTATATTAGAACTCACATTGACATTAGCATTTTGACAGATGGCATTGACTGATGAGTTCAGAGAGCACTGAAAGCTGTTCGACGGAGGGCTCTGCTCAGAATTCTAATAATGTAATATTGTCCACACGACCCTGAGCCCACAGCACTTAGATGGAAAACATTGTTGAATCATGAATATGCCTCCATCTGACGGTGACACAGACATCCGCCCCCCTAACCCTGCACATACCATCTGGGACCAACCCTCATATTCTATTCAGCAGTAGTCAACAGCATGTACCGGTGCTGCTTCATCATCTGTGAAGACAGGGTAAATGACTGACACACGCCTCCCAACAAACACACACGCTGACACGTACACTCCCGCCTGGACAGTGATTCACTATCAATAATATTCTCAGCATGAGGCAAAGTAAATTATTACTCCCCTCCCTAAAAAATGGAAGGGATAAAAGGAAAAACAGCAGAGTCCCATGAGGTCAATCAGCCAATGGTCCAGGATGAAGAGAAGAGTAATGATGCTGTGAGGTATACAGTGACGGTCTGTGGATGATGTGTCTCATACATTATGGATGAAACCTTATGTTTTCCATCACTGTCAGATGTGCTTTGCTGCTGTCATCTGCCAGCGATTTAGTTCCTAAACTGGCCTATTTAGAATTCTACATTCGAGGGCCACCGTCAATTGAAACATTGAACGTACAAAATGCCAATTATGAGTCACCCGCATTGCTCATCCTTTCATGAGCACTTTGGCATTAGTAATTAGTTACTTGCACCAGTTCCCAGGGAAAGAGCAAGTGGTTTGGAAACAGATGAACTCACCCTACTGTGTGTGTGTGTGTCTGTGTGTGTGTGTGGATCACACAGGATCCTACCCCTCCCTTCCCCCCCTCACCTCATTTCCAAAATAAAATGTCATCTCACACAGATACACAACCCCCTGTGAAGATCATCCAACCTAATCAACCTCCATTATCCAATCAGACACAACCATGGAGGAACAATCTGCCGCTAATTCAGTGGGCGGGAAAGGAACCCTAGGGGGAGGGGCTACTCTGTCTCCCCACTTCCACCCCCATAACCAAAGAAGCCTGAGAGGTACAGCTGTTTACACGGTCTATGGCTGAACCTCACTGGAACAACCCATATATTTTAGCCATCATTTTGTACAACGCAATAAGTCCCCATATTCCTGCTATCATTTGTGCAAGGCATATAGGCAGCCATCATGTGTGCTCTAGAGAGCGCAGCTCCCCTGTCTGTCCTCTGGCTCTATTGTCCCTGTTGACAGTATAGGAGATATTTTGCCAAATTACTCGAGCAGGCACTTTTCTAAGACAATGGAGCTCCTTCAGACCCGGCCTCAGAACAATGGCACAGCGGTGCTTAATAACCATCTGTCTGTCAACTTGAAGGATTAGACCCACACACACAGGGCTTATCAGTTGAATCATGTGAGGGTGTGGAGTGTGGGTCTGGCTGCGTGTGA
Organism: Salmo salar; assembly: GCF_965601325.2. Taxonomy (NCBI): domain Eukaryota; kingdom Metazoa; phylum Chordata; class Actinopteri; order Salmoniformes; family Salmonidae; genus Salmo; species Salmo salar. The sequence continues at coordinate 67,430,512 of NC_138293.1, read as the reverse complement.
GTGAGGGGGAAGGGGATGAGGGTGCAAAGATTAAGTAGATTAATATGACAAGTGTAAACCAGTGAGTGTGTGCGTGTGTGCGTGCGTGTGTACACATGTATATCCGTGTCTCTATGAGTGTGAGAGAGCCTATGTATCTGTGTGTGTCTGTATTTATCAGCCCAGCAGGATTCACTTGGGGACAAGTGGGAGTTTAACCACATATCTGGACCATTGAGCCTCAGTGACCCACCAGAAGGCTCTCTACACAGAACCCACACTTAACCAGATTAGAGTATTTGGGTCCTCTGGCACTTTACAAGGCTGAGTCAGGACAGCTCTCTGGCTGTGTATTAAGAAGAAATGTAAAAAAAAAACATCTGTCACTTAAGTGATTTGCCACTGTGAATGTTCTGCATTTAAAGGAAGCCATTACTGTCAGCAAAGCTATTGGATTGTCATGTCTCATCACCAAATGGCTTCAACAATCTATCTGACATGATGCCATGTAATAGCAATGTAGTGTTACCTGGCCCTCAACAAAAAGTGTTGGTGAGTTTTGGGCAGAGATGCAGTTTGCTGAAATTTTTATTTGAACCTTTATTTAACTAGGCAAGGTTAAAAACAAATTCTTATTTACAATGACTGTCTACCCAGGCCAAACCCTAACCCGGACGATGCTGATACTGTCGCGCATGTCTGCATTTGGAGAACCAACCAGAAGTTGTGTTTGTTGTACCCATTCTATTTTTGTGCCCTGACTATCATTCCCCTAAAAATCAACCTATTTTGGGTGTGTGTTGGACATTGATTCCAAATGTACTGACAGAAGTCTGAACAGGCTTTGAAGAAAAGTTTTCAACAAAGGATTTGTAAAATGAAAGGATTCCAAAAACCACTTTCACCCATCGGTGACCTCCACCCACACAAACATACTGTATACGTGCACAGAACACCTACATGTGGGTACAACACACACACAACACACATAAATGGGTCATCAGGCAGTGTAAGGGTGTCAGTGAGTGGGTTTTGCGTGGGCCTTGTGATAACAGAGTTCTCCCAGAAGACTCTTCGCATCTGATGTTACTGGGCTGAATACTGAAGAGGAGCACGTTTGGGTGAATCCTCGATGTTGAATCCTTCCCATGTAGAATTCATAAGTATTTAAATATTTTTTCTTGTTATAGCCTACTACAAATGTCTCTAGGAGGGAAAGGGTGTTTATCCTATTCATTATTCCTATATGGCTGTGTGACTGCCTCAATAACTCAAATTGGGAAGTAGACTAATGTTATTAGTTCACTGTGAGCATGTCTTGACTCACTGTACTGGGACAGCTGTTTCCATGGTACCCAGAGAAAGACCTGATAGTTGGGTATCATGTTGTATACCCCACACAAGTCTATCATCCCTATACTTTTCAAGACTTCACCAATTGCTCAGGTATGACTCCCACGCTCTAACATGGTCAGGGAGACTCGGGTTACAAACGTTGAATAAACCATCTGTATACCTTACCCTCCCTACTGTAACCTACTGTAGCACACCGACCCATCTCCATCTTTATCTAACCACCTTGTCAACATTTCCAATCTGCACTGCACAAATAACCCCATTAGGGGTGTTATTAGCTGTGAAAGCCGCAATATGCTAGTTAGATAGCTCGCCGCTGGCTAGCAGGGGCTCTCTCTGTTTGCCTGATAGGAGCAGATTACAGTAATTGTATCTGCAGGGGGGGAAACAGCAGGATACGAGAGAGAGGCCTGTGTATAATGACAGGATGATCGGGTGAGAGCGGAGAATGGGTTGCAGAGGCTGGATCTGTTCCACACAAATAGGCTAACAAACAGTGCTAGGATTGTGTTTACCGAAGCTAGTCCCCCCGCTGTTAGCCTAGATCTCAACGTAACCTGACAACCGTTTCCCTGTTAGGTGATGTTGTTTTCTGTCAACATAGCTGGTTGGTAATGGAACTACTCAATCTTTGGTAATATGTTTGTTATTGTGTGTACTGCTATATCTATAGCTTATTGTACACTTGTCCTCCACCAAGCAGTTTTATTATTAGTTTATCTACTGAGGAGATATCTGAACCAATCTTCAACAAATCTGCTGGATAGCTAACTTGATCACTATTCCATTGTGTCTGTACTAGGCATAAAAACAGTTGACTGAGGACTGCACTGTGCAGATCCAAGCGGCAGTTAAAGTGAGTGGCGTCCATCCATCTCTCTGTTCTCTTCCTCCGGCCGGCCCTCTCTCAGGAGACTGGTAAATCTAATGGGATCCATACTGATGAAAGAGCTCAGCCTGCAAACCTGATTACTTCAGCTCTGGTCAGCAGTAATTAGAACCAGTTTACCACATGGCCGCATGCCCCCCCCCTTGATTTCAGACAGTCTAGATGTACTTCTGTAGTCTTCACCATTGTGGTCAAACTGTGGTCTCCCAGGAATGGATTAAGAAACATTGGCCATTGCATGCTATGAAGTTATCGCGGTCAGCTCAATAGAGCTGAGACACTGGCTGAGTTATAGTCAAATGACCTGGAACTAACCAAAACTAATAAAGGCATACAAAAATTGAATTGGAAAACAGGACTGGTTCTCAAGAAGGACCCCCATCTCAGCCCTATCTCCATACCAGGTCCTGAGCGTGATCAGCAATGACAGAACTGCTCACTTCTATGGCACACCAACCACTGACGTAGAAACGCCAACCAACACCAGCCAGGGTCACAGTAAGCTATACCCGTGCTCCAGCCAGGTAGAAGCCATTGAATCGCTAGAAGAAGAGTACATTTCAGATGAGAGAGTTGGAGCTCAACAGACCATAGAAACCAGGTCACCTAGTCACCAAGTAGACACCCGTATAAATCAGACCCATATAGCTACACTACATGTCAGTATATCTACAGTAAGGCAGTGTTTCCAATCCTAACCCCTCGTTGATTGTACCCAGCCAAACCACTTATTTGATGTGTTCTAGGCTAGCACATAGCATCAAGACATTGATTAGTTGCAGCGGACTAACTGTAAAATACAATGAAACCAAAACGTTTGCTGTTTCGCTGGTGACCACTAAGACTCTGATCATACCTGGCAAACTCCACTAGCACTACAGATAAAGGGTAGCATGGCACCAGTATGTACATCTGATGATCCCCACCATGGCCTGTACTCATGGTTATCTGGAACTGGTTTTCCAGTACTGTGGTTACATAAACGGAGGGCTCGGTGCTGATGGAGAGATTGCGATTCCATTAATAAAGAACTTAAGAGAGGCAGCTGATCTGTTCCACGGAGGGAGAGCCCAGGGCATGTTCTTTGTGTGGTCACAATGAGGCCAGCACCACTAATGGGAAGACCGACCTCTCTGTGTTGTGTGTGTGAGTGACCTGGGCTTATCGCTTCAAACACAGGCATGGCTCCACAGTTATGTGAGAGAGCAAGGAAGAATGAGGCTGAGATGGAGAGATGGAAAGAAAGAGAGAGAGGCAGGCCCACGGGCCACTGCACATCATTACACATCATATTGCAGGAACAGAACTGATACTGTGCAAAGAGCGAGGAGTCAGTAACCCTCGCCCTGGGCCCTGTACTGTACAGTTATAGTTATACAAGTCAAGTTCCAACTGACAACATTGTGTCCAATATGTAACCTGAGTCTAAGATAGATTGAAAGATACTGTACTCTGGCTATTCTGCAGTACTACATTGCTGTAAGAAGACAGACGATATTGAAATGAGAAGTCTTGTCTAGAAGGACTATGCAAGGTAGATGCATTTTTATGGCCGACTGATTTGTATAATGGGCTCTTTCAGTGATATCCATAAAATAGAAGTGAAATATTAAAGAGCGAAGTAGAAACACTGATAAAGAAGGAGGGAACAGCGGTCTTAACACTAAGCTCATCTAGAGTAACACTAATGGTTTCTAATGCATGAACAGCACACTCTCCTCCCATGCTATTCTCCCTGCTCTTGTATCAACAACATTACACAAACAACATCTCAATAGACATTGGGGCGTGGGTGATGCGATACTTCATCTTTACTATGATTGAGCAGCTGTTGCAGTCGATAAAGCAAGCCATAATTACTATCAAACAATCAGAGGGAAAATGAAAAGTCTCCCGTTGAGTATGCTAAAACATTGTCATTCATGCTACAATAATGGGCCGTGCCCTGCCGACAACTCACAGGATATAATTATAGCTTAGCTACCCTTTAACTTGAGCACCTGTAAATGGAATTCTTAAAGGCCCAATGCAGCCGTTTTTATATCAATATCAAATTATTTCTGGGTAACAATTAAGTACCTTCCTATCCACATTTCCATCCAACCATTTCATGCAGATTAATTACCTGAGGCATGAAAAAAGTCACCACCCAGCTGATGGGAACATGAAATGCCGGTACAAATGTATAAATGCCTACAGACAATTTGTTTGTTTCGACATGGTGTGATTTTTTTGTGTCGGTAAAATTAAATATGCGAGAAATGGCAGTGGAAATGCCTTTATGCGCAAATATTGATATAATAACCAATATATCGAAGTAAATTTGGAGTAACGCAATGTGTTGTGTGGTTCTCCCGCTACGACTCGGAAAAGCATGTAGTTCATTAGGCTACAGATAAAATACTTCACAGGCTGGTGAATGTGAAAGGTGATGAGCTTGATGCTCCTTTCCAATAAATATTGAGGGTCTTATTCTGGTGACATGATGATCGATGCTTGGCTGCCATATGAAAAATACAAATAATATTGCTCTTATCCATAATAATCTCATAATGTAATATAGGTAGCCTACCCGCACTGTATCGGCGAGCTGTTGACTTGGGCGCATGTGCCAAGACCAGACTGGGCACATTTGCTATATAATGCAACCGTTTTTGTGACAAAACCATCAGTAGAGTTGAAAATGTGATGGAAACCCATTTAACTTGTATTTTTTATTTAGTACATGGAAATTTAACCACAAAAGTTATTTTTATGTGCACTTCGTCATCACACACAGCCTTTTATCCGCAAAAAGTCAGTTTGATGGAAACACGTCTCTGGTGGGAAAATGCACATATTTTTTATGTCGATTTTAGAATATTCACATTAAAATCTAACACAAATTGGATGAAAACCTAGCTACTGTATTAGATTTTCATTAATGTGCAAAAATAGCTTTTTAGCAAAACTTTATTTCTCAAGCTAAAATTTAGCTAGGAGTGTATGGGAGTGGTCTGAGTAGGAAGGAGAAACTGAAAAGTAACTGTTATTGACAGAGAGGTTTGGCGCTCTCTTTATTGGTCTAGTAACTAATTTACCACATGGTGATGTCACCATGGATAGCCAAAACTCTGCCCGTGTACAGTAAACCTGGGGATTAGAAGGACGTGTGTAGATTTGGATTTTCAATCAGCATCTATCAGGAAATAACACTGATCAAATATTTTCACACTTCTATAGTGTTAGTTTCATCAGCTGTTGTACAATATGATATAAAACACAGGAAAAACTGCAATTTGTCTGCCCTGGTCCTTTAATCACCTATAAAGCAGATTAATTACAGAATAAATCCTATACAATAACCACATGTTATTAATAATGAATGTAGTCATTAATACATGGAGAAAACTGGGTCTATATACAGTAAGCTCAGGGGCCAATGTGATCATAGCAGCTGTTCTTCCTTCTTCCCCACAGAGTAGATCTAGAGGCATTCTGTCGGTTGTGTGCTCTCATGACACGCAATCGGACGTGATAAGGTTGGCGTTGCATTGCAGCCAATTCCTTGGTGACCTGACTACATACACATTTTTTAATTTTTTTATTATTTCACCTTTATTTAACCAGGTAGGCTAGTTGAGAACAAGTTCTCATTTTCAACTGTGACCTGGCCAAGATAAAGCAAAGCAGTGTGACACAGACAAAAACACAGAGTTACACATGGAATAAACAAACATTCAGTCAATAATACAATAGAAAAATAAAGTTACACAAGTTACACATGGAGTAAACAAGCCAATAACACAATAAACAAGTCAATGACGCAGTAGAAAAAAAAGAAAGTTTATATACAGTGTGTGCAAAAGGCATGAGGAGGTAGTCAATAAATAGGCCATAGGAGCGAATAATTACAATTTAGCAGATTAACACTGGAGTGATAAATGAGCATATGATGATGTGCAAGTAGAAATACTGGTGTGCAAAAGAGAAGAAAAGTAAATAAAATAAAAACAGTATGGGGATGAGGTAGGTAGATTGGGTGGGCAATTTACAGATGGACTATGTACAGCTGCAGCGATCGGTTAGCAGCTCAGGTAGCTGATGTTTAAAGTTGGTGAGGGAAATAAAAGTCTCCAACATCAGCGATTTTTGCAATTCTTTCCAGTCACTGGCAGCAGAGAACTGGAAGGAAAGGCGGCCAAATGAGGTGTTGGCTTTGGGTATGATCAGTGAGATATACCTGCTGGAACGTGTGCTACGGGTGGGTGTTGTTAACGTGACCAGTGAACTGAGATAAGGCGGAGCTTTACCTAGCATAGACTTATAGATGACCTGGAGCCAGTGGGTCTGGCAACGAATATGTAGCGAGGGCCAGCCGACTAGAGCATACAGGTCGCAGTGGTGGGTGGTATAAGGTGATTTGGTAACAAAACAGATGGCACTGTGATAGACTGCATCCAGTTTGCTGAGTACAGTAGAGTAATGTTTTGTAGATGACATCGCCGAAGTCGAGGATTGGTAGGATAGTCAGTTTTACTTGGGTAAGTTTGGCGGCGTGAGTGAAGGAGGCTTTGTTGCGAAATAGAAATCCGATTCTAGATTTGATTTTGGATTGGAGATGTTTAATATGAGCCTGGAAGGAGAGTTTACAGTCTAACCAGACACCTAGGTATTTATAGTTGTCCACATATTCTAGGTCGGAACCGTCCAGGGTGGTGATGCTAGCCGGGCAGGTGCGGGCAGTGAACGGTTGAAAAGCATGCATTTGGTTTTACTAGCGTTTAAGAGCAGTTGGAGGCCACGGAAGGAGTGTTGTATGGCATTGAAGCTCGTTTGGAGGTTTGTTAACACAGTGTCCAAGGAAGGGCCAGAAGTATACAGAATGGTGTCATCTGCGTAGAGGTGGATCAGGGAATCGCCCGCAGCAAGAGCGACATCATTGATATATACAGAGAAAAGAGTCGGCCCGAGAATTGAACCCTGTGGTACCCCCATAGAGACTGCCAGAGGTCCGGACAACATGCCCTCCGATTTGACACATTGAACTCTGTCTGCAAAGTAGTTGGTGAACCAGGCGAGGCAGTCATTAGAAAAACCAAGGCTATTGAGTCTGCCGATAACAATACAGTGATTGACAGAGTCGAAAGCCTTGGCCAGGTCGATGAAGACGGCTGCACAGTACTGTCTTTTATCGATGGCGGTTATGATATCGTTTAGTACCTCTAGCGTAGCTCTGGTGCACCCGTGACCGGCTCGGAAACTGGATTGCACAGCGGAGAAGGTACGGTGGGATTCAAAATGGTCAGTGATCTGTTTATTAACTTGGCTTTTGAAGACTTTAGATAGGCAGGGCATGTTTGAAATAGGTCTGTAACAGTTTGGGTCTAGGGTGTCACCCCCTTTGAAGAGGGGGATGACCGCGGCAGCTTTCCAATCTTTAGGGATCTCGGACGATATGAAAGAGAGGTTGAACAGGCTGGTAATAGGGGTTGCAACAATGGCGGCGGATAGTTTTAGAAAGAGAGGGTCCAGATTGTCTAGCCCAGCTGATTTGTACGGGTCCAGATTTTGCAGCTCTTTCAGAACATCTGCTATCAGGATTTGTGTGAAGGAGAAGCTGGGGAGGCTTGGGCGAGTAGCTGCGGGGGGGGGGGGGGGGGGGGGGCTGTTGGCCGGGTTGGAGTAGCCAGGAGGAAGGCATGGCCAGCCGTTGAGAAATGCTTATTGAAATTTTAGAATATCATGGACCGTGTTACCTAGCCTCAGTGCAGTGGGCAGCTGGGAGGAGGTGCTCTTGTTCTCCATGGACTTTACAGTGTCCCAAAACCTTTTTGGAGTTAGAGCTACAGGATGCAAATTTCTGCTTGAAAAAGCTAGCCTTAGCTTTCCTGACTGACTGTGTGTATTAGTTCCTGACTTCCCTGAACAGTTGCATATCGCGGGGACTTTCCGATGCTATTGCAGTCCGCCACAGGATGTTTTTGTGCTGGTCAAGGGCAGTCAGGTCTGGAGTGAACCAAGGGCTATATCTGTTCTTAGTTCTGCATTTTTTGAACGGGGCATGCTTATCTAAGATGGTGAGGAAATTACTTTTAAAGAATGACCAGGCATCCTCGACTGACGGGATGAGGTCAATATCCTTCCAGGATACCCGGGCCAGGTCGATTAGAAAGGCTTGCTCGCAGAAGTGTTTTAGGGAGCGTTTGACAGTGATGAGGGGTGGTCATTTGACCGCAGACCCATAGCGGATACAGGCAATGAGGCAGTGATCGCTGAGATCCTGATTGAAAACAGCGGAGGTATATTTGGAGGGCAATTTGGTCAGGATAATGTCTATGAGGGTGCCCATGTTTACGGATTTAGGGTTGTACCTGGTGGGTTCCTTGATGATTTGTGTGAGATTGAGGGCATCTAGTTTAGATTGTAGGACTGCCGGGGTGTTAAGCATATCCCAGTTTAGGTCACCTAACAGAACGAACTCTGAGGCTAGATGGGGGGCGATCAATTCACAAATGGTGTCCAGGGCACAGCTGGGAGCGGAGGGGGGTCGATAGCAGGCGGCAACAGTGAGAGACTTATTTCTGGAGAGATTAATATTTAAAATTAGAAGTTCGAACTGTTTGGGTGTAGACCTGGAAAGTATGACAGAACTTTGCAGGCTATCTCTGCAGTAGATTGCAACTCCTCCCCATTTGGCAGTTCTATCTTGACGGAAAAAGTTGTAGTTGGGTATGGAAATCTCAGAATTTTTGGTGGCCTTCCTGAGCCAGGATTCAGACAAGGCAAGGACATCAGGGTTGGCGGAGTGTGCTAAAGCAGTGAGTAAAACAAACTTAGGGAGGAGGCTTCTGATGTTGACATGAATGAAACCAAGGCTTTTTCGATCACAGAAGTCAACAAATGAGGGTGCCTAGGGACACGCAGGGCCTGGGTTTGCCTCCACATCACCCGAGGAACAGAGGAGGAGTAGGATGAGGGTACGGCTAAAGGCTATCAAACCTGGTCGCCTAGAGCATTGGGGACAAAGAATAAAAGGACCAGATTTCTGGGTGTGGTAGAATAGATTCAGGGCATAATGTGCAGACAGGGGTATGGTGGGGTGCGGGTACAGCGGAGGTAAGCCCAGGCACTGAGTGATGATAAGAGAGGTTGTATCTCTGGACATGCTGGTTATAATGGGTGAGGTCACCGCATGTGTGGGAGTTGGGACAAAGGAGGCATCAGAGGTATGATGAGTGGAACTAGGGGCTCCATTGTAAACTAAAACAATGATAACTAACCTAAACAACAGTATTTAAGGCATATTGACATTTGAGAGAGACATACAGCGAGGCATAAAGTAATCACATGTGTTGATTGGGAGAGCTAGCTAGACAACAACGGGTGAGACAGCAACAGCTGATCAGCTAAAACAACGAATGAAAATGTGTGTTTGCGTAACTGTTTTTAGACCCTTGAATTTGATGGTCAACGGTTTTCATCACTCTGTCTCTTTAATATTATGCGCTGTAGGCCTATAGGCTTATGCGTTGTTGCATTTACTTGTGTGAGAAGGAGCCTACAGTGTATGAGAAAAATAGAAGAGAACAGTACATCTTGTTACATCTTTGCTAAAAAAATACTACAATTATATAGATTCAGTGACAGATTCTTTAATGATGTTGTATCAGATATCTTCCTTAGCTAAACTTAGGCTTTTTACAAGTGGGCCATAGGCATGATTGCAATAGGCTGTAATGTGTAAGAGCGAGTTAGAAGTAGCACTCAAACACATTATGAATGCCATGTTCCCTCCAAATTGCCTCTATTATTCAGAGGCCAAACCGCAAAACATTCTAGAATATCGCAGCAGAGTGAGAGGGAGTAGTCCTATACTCTATGTATGACATTCTCATCTGCTAGGTTTGTGTAGGACTGGGATAATCCCGGTGCAGAACTGTATCTCCCCTCACTACAACTCAGCGGTTCACTGGATCACATCAATCAATTCAATAAGACAAACAGCTCCTTTGTTTTTGAAAGATGCACCTTTGAATGCGTGCCAATTTTCAGTGTGTTGGAGTTTCTCACAGCCAGGCAGTATCCACCACGGGGCTAAGTCTGGGCCAAATCCTGCTGACAAAAGAAAGTCTTGACTCATGTCTGTCCCCACAACACTCTTAACACCTCACTTTCCACACTGGTCCCAATCACTCCACTGTGGCAGTCACCAAGATGAGACAAGAATTGATAGTCTCACAAAGGAGGTCTGCTCTAAACTGACCGACAGGTTAACACACTAAAGGCTAGTTTACGGTCTGCAGGTTGACCGTGGCTCAACCGACCCCACCTGGGGTTTATAATGATCAACTAGTATAACACTGAAAAGAGAACATTTCAACAACACAGAGCCAACTATGTTGTATCCCAACTGGCTATTTATACCACAAGAAGAGGGCAGAGCACTATCCCCTGACATGGGCTTATTACTCATCCACATAGAGGAATTCTGACCTCATTCATAGCCACAAAGCTCTTCTCTAACATAACACTGGTGGGCACAGATCTGGAGGTTAAAGGGTTATTTAATGCATTATTTAATGGGTTATTTAATGGTTTAAACTCATTTCCCCCAGTAATATGAGTGCCAGGCCCATTACAGGCTTCATCCAATTTTTATATATTTTTTCCCCAGAAATCGTTTTCTTTGCTTTAAGGGAGATAACCATTCCTGATCTAATGCCAATCATCCCTTATGCCCAATAAATAGATGACATATGTCATATGTGGATTCAAGTTGGCATAATTTTGCTCTTTGAGTAACAAAATGATATTTTGTAACTGGCTACATCTACTCAGAGTAAACCCACCTGGACAGTTATTACAGAATCACTATGATATATACATGCAACATTTCACTGAATTTGGCTTTGTTACTACACTTGTTACTACACAGCTTGTGCTGTAGGTATATTACGGCTATGCTAAGTTCCATATTAATGCTACACTAAATCATTTGTTGAGCGCTAAAGGGCTAGCCATTTCATGAACCACAAGGCATTGCAGTCCCATTCACCCACTGGGAAGACATAACCACTGTGCTGTATGTAAGTGAGGTTTGTTTGCACTTCTGAGACACTTTAGTGGTTCGCTCATCTCTCATCCCATTCTACATTGTGCTACTCAGTAAACAGACTAGCGTCACACTCCTCTCGCTGTGTCGTGATGGCTTGACTGTCTGTGACTCACCCACAGAGAGAATGCTCCTCTGCCTGCCTGCTCGCTAGCGTGATGCTGAGAGGAGAGGCACGACAGGCTCATGTTAGGGCAGCAGAGGCTGCCTCTTGCACGGGCCTCTGGGTACAGTCATGGCATTGTTACCGGGCAGATCCTCCAGCCTGTAGCACGCTCTGTGAGAGACTGGCTTGTGAGTGGGTGAGCCAGCAAAGCGGCCTATGACTTGTAGTGATATGACAGATCAGGAACAGGCAGACGCACCATGGGAAAAGTCTGTTGTGGTTCTGGGACCTACTTTTGGGACAGTGGAAAGGATGGGACAGGTTGTGGGATGGGGATGGCGGTGCATGTGTGGTGTGTATGTGCGTATGTCTACATAAATCCTTGATGGTGCATGGAGAATGATGCCCACATCCTCACTCTAGATGTTGTTGGATAAACAAATTCTTAGGCATGGGGATAGTATCACAGATGATTGAGTGAAGATTACTGTGTGAGGATTACTGTATGCACTTAATGTGATATGTTTGCCCAGAGCGTGACATGTGGCTCAATGTCAGAGCATGTTTACATGTCTCCGTTCCAAGGGCCATTAAGATCCATTACAGCTTCACAGTTGAGACCACTGCTTGTTTTACCCGTGAGTGGTACTATGTATGCGTCAAACAATACAAAACCCTATGTTCTGTCTAATCTACCTTGATCCACACACGCGTACGCACATGCCTGCAAGCACGCACACACACTTCATAAACATATATTCACTACAATTTGCACAAGAACAGACAGAACGTACAGCACATCCTCGCATGCACATACTACCCGTAGCCTATGTACACAAACCAACAGCGATATTGTCTGTGCACTTGATATGATGACGAGGAAAATATGTGTTATAGGGACTGTACGGAGAACTTCATGTGGTTTTCGGAGACGTGTACAGTATAAATACACATGTATGAACAAATCATGTGAGAAATGTCATATAAATTACAAAAAGTTAACTTGAGTTAACTTGAACATGTGAACTCTGAATTTAGTACATGTGAAAATAGGGTTTCAAATGTGAAATTTAAGCTCAATGTGAAAACAGCCACATGTGAAACTCAAAATGTCACTTTTTTGTTGTTGTAAGGGCCCAGTTGTCTACGTGTCAGTCTGTTTGTACAGTAGATAAGTGTTATAGTGACTGTACAGAGGACTTCAGGGTCCCAGTGGTCTACGTGTCAGTCTGTTTGTACAGTAGATAAGTGTTATAGTGACTGTACAGAGGACTTCAGGGCCCCAGTGGTCTACGTGTCAGTCTGTTTGTACAGTAGATAAGTGTTATAGTGACTGTACAGAGGACTTCAGGGCCCCAGTGGTCTACGTGTCAGTCTGTTTGTACAGTAGATAAGTGTTATAGTGACTGTACAGAGGACTTCAGGGCCCCAGTGGTCTACGTGTCAGTCTGTTTGTACAGTAGATAAGTGTTATAGTGACTGTACAGAGGACTTCAGGGCCCCAGTGGTCTACGTGTCAGTCTGTTTGTACAGTAGATAAGTGTTATAGTGACTGTACAGAGGACTTCAGGGCCCCAGTGGTCTACGTGTCAGTCTGTTTGTACAGTAGATACGTGTTATAGTGACTGTACAGAGGACTTCAGGGCCCCAGTGGTCTACGTGTCAGTCTGTTTGTACAGTAGATAAGTGTTATAGTGACTGTACAGAGGACTTCAGGGCCCCAGTGGTCTACGTGTCAGTCTGTTTGTAGAGTAGATAAGTGTTATAGTGACTGTACAGAGGACTTCAGGGCCCCAGTGGTCTACGTGTCAGTCTGTTTGTACAGTAGATACGTGTTATAGTGACTGTACAGAGGACTTCAGGGCCCCAGTGGTCTACGTGTCAGTCTGTTTGTACAGTAGATAAGTGTTATAGTGACTGTACAGAGGACTTCAGGGCCCCAGTGGTCTACGTGTCAGTCTGTTTGTACAGTAGATAAGTGTTATAGTGACTGTACAGAGGACTTCAGGGCCCCAGTGGTCTACGTGTCAGTCTGTTTGTACAGTAGATAAGTGTTATAGTGACTGTACAGAGGACTTCAGGGCCCCAGTGGTCTACGTGTCAGCCTGTTTGTACAGTAGATAAGTGTTATAGTGACTGTACAGAGGACTTCAGGGCCCCAGTGGTCTACGTGTCAGTCTGTTTGTACAGTAGATAAGTGTTATAGTGACTGTACAGAGGACTTCAGGGCCCCAGTGGTCTACGTGTCAGTCTGTTTGTACAGTAGATAAGTGTTATAGTGACTGTACAGAGGACTTCAGGGCCCCAGTGGTCTACGTGTCAGTCTGTTTGTACAGTAGATAAGTGTTATAGTGACTGTACAGAGGACTTCAGGGCCCCAGTGGTCTACGTGTCAGTCTGTTTGTACAGTAGATAAGTGTTATAGTGACTGTACAGAGGACTTCAGGGCCCCAGTGGTCTACGTGTCAGTCTGTTTGTACAGTAGATAAGTGTTATAGTGACTGTACAGAGGACTTCAGGGCCCCAGTGGTCTACGTGTCAGTCTGTTGTACAGCAGATGACCTGTGTGGCTCTGCCAAGGTCTATTCCTGTGGAACAGACTCTGTCTTGGCTGGGCTCCCTCTGAGCTCACTGCTTCTAGAAGAGACCCATTGTTTTGCTTTCAGACTACAGATAGGGTTTCCTCCACCTGCAGTCAAGAAGAGATTTGAACGGCCTTGTCCAATCTCTGTCTACTGTCTCTAAAGACAGACTCAATCATTATTTTTCTCTCTTCTTTTTTTCTGTTTGGGTTCACAATAACTCTATTAACCCTAGAACATCTGTGAAATACAGGGAATAACGTTGTGTGTGTGTTTACACATGTACAGTACCAGTCAAAAGTTTGTACACACCTACTCATTCAAGGGTTTTCTTTATTTTTACTATTTTTCTACATTGTAGAATAATAGTGAAGACATCAAAACTATGAAATAACACATATGGAATCATGTAGTAACCAAAAAAAGTGTTCAACAAATCAAAATATATTTTATATTTGAGATTCTTCAAGGTAGCCACCCTTTACCTTGATGACAGCTTTGCACACTCTTGGCATTCTCTCACCAGCTTCATGAGGTAATCACCTGGAATGATTTCAATTAACAGGTGTGTGTAATGTCTGCTTCCAACTCACACTCTCAAACACGTAGATCCCCTGAACGCAGCTCACTTTCCAGCCCACACTCTCAAACACATAGATCCCCTGAACGCAGCTCACTCTCCAGATCCCAATCACCTGAATTCTGATCACCTGTTCATACACCTGTAGGTCATTTACACACACTATTTAGTTCAGTTCTTTGCACCCCATCATTGTGCGGTATTGTTTGTTTTGTTACATGGTCTATCCGGAGCTCTGTTCATTTCCGTATTAGTCTTCCCGTGTATCATTGTTTCTGGCCATCCTCAATAACGACGACTTTTTGCCTATTCCCTGCCTGTACTTTTGCCTATCAGATTTCCTGTCATCAACTGCTTGCCTGATCTCCCGGACTACGTTATTAGCCTTTTCCCTGCCTGTACTGTTACCTTTTTGGAGTCCCTGTGTATGACCTTCTGCCTATCCCTGGACCCAGCTACCTGCCTCTTCCTGTGGTCCTTTACAATAAACTCCTGCTGCGCCCTGCGCTTGAAACCAGCACTCTGTCTCCTATCATATTCATTACAGTGTGCCTTGTTAATTTGTGGAATCTCTTTCCTTCTTAATGCTTTTGAGCCAATCAGTTGTGTTGTGACAAGGTAGGGGTGGTAAACAGAAGATAGCCCTATTTGGTAAAAGACCAAGTCCATATTATGTCAAGGACAGATAAGCAAAGAGAAACGACAGTCCATCATTACTTTAAGACATGAAGGTCAGTCAATCATGAACATTTCAAGAACTTTGAAAGTTTCTTCAAGTGCAGTCGCAAAAACCATCAAGCGCTATGATGAAACTGGCTCTCATGAGGACCAACACAGGAAAGGAAGACCCAGAGTTACCTCTGCCGCAGAGGATAAGTTCATTAGAGCTACCAGCCTCAGAAATGGCAGCCCAAATAAATACTTCACAGAGTTCAAGTAACAAACACATCTCAACATCAACTGTTTAGAGGAGGCTGCGTGAATCAGGCCTTCTTGGTCGAATTGCTGCAAAGGAACCACTACTAAAGGACACCAATAATAAGAAGAGACTTCCTTGGGCCAAGAAACACGAGCAATGGACCAGTGGAAATCTGTTTTTGGGTCTGATGAGTCCAAATTTGAGATTTTTGGTTGCAACTGCCGTGTCTTTGTGAGACGCAGAGTAGGTGCATGGATTATCTCCGCATGTGTGGTTCCCATCGTGAAGCATGGAGGAGGACGTATGCTGGTGTGGGGGTGCTTTACTGGTGACACTGTCAGCGATTTATTTAGAATTCAAGGCACACTTAACCAGTGTCATGACGTTGCCCTCTTTGGACACTGCGAGCACCATCCCCCTACCTCTGCACCATCTCTCTCTGTCTCCTACACCCAGGCTGCTGTGGTCAGAGAGGTCGTAAATTCCTGGAGGAGATTATCTCCTCATGGCCACAGTATAGAGAGAGAGTGAGTTTTCATAGAGAGAACAAAGGAATTTCTTCCACCTCACAGAACTGGAGGTCCGAACAATATTTATGTTCTGGAGAATGTATAAAAGATCGGTGAAGAATCCAGCTACAAACTGGTCCATTTGGTACAATTTTGTGAAACTCATGAGAGACAATACGGCCACATTACCATAACGCTGTTTATAGAATAGCCTCAGTTATGAGGCTTACATCTAATTGTTGTACAAAATGAATGAGTAAAGATGATACATAGCATCTGTCATTTCACAAATAGTAATTATGTTAATGTGAGAGAATTGTATTTCTGTTTAAAGTTTCACTAAGTCATTGGCACGCCCCCAGGGGCACAGACAGGACCTGGCGTCATGAGACAGCCCTTTTCTATGTTCCGAATAAAATCCCCACCTGGGTTTTCTATTACCAGACCGAGCTTACCTCAATTATGAGAGGGCTAAGGGTTGAGACAAGACCAGTACCTCTATCATAGAGGGAAATAAGGTTTAAGTAGATTGCTGAATCTTTTAACCATCCCACATAGTTAAACTCTTAGACTATCAATTTTTATTTAACCATTATTTTACCAGGTAAGTTGATTGAGAACACATTCTCATTTACAGCAACAACCTGGGGAATAGTTTCAGGGGACAGGAGGGGGATGAATTAGCCAATTGTAAGCTGGGGATGATTAGGTGGCCATGATGGTATGAGGGCCAGATTGGGAATTTAGCCAGGACACCAGGGTTAACACCCCTACTCTTACAATAAGTGCAATGGGATCTTTAATGACCTCAGAGAGTCAGGACACCCGTTTAACATCCCATCCAAAAGACAGCACCCTACACAGGGCAGTGTCCCCAATCACAGCCCTGGAGCATTTTTTAGACCAGAGGAAAGAGTGCCTCCTACTGGCCCTCCAACACCACTTCCAGCAGCATCTGGTCTCCCATCCAGGGATTGACCAGGACCAACCCTGCTTAGCTTCAGAAGCAAGCCAGCAGTGGGATGCAGGGTGGTATGCTGCTGGCATACTGACAGAATAAGAACAAGTCTTTGATATTAATTACTAGTCTGCAGCTAGGAATTCGGTATCATTGAACGCGAAGACCGACAACTGCCGAAACATCTATTCTATAACAACATGAATGAATGTCACTCTGAACTATCCATTCTAACCAAGAGAGAGAGAGAGAGAGAGAGAGAGAGAGAGAGAGAGAGAGAGAGAGAGAGAGAGAGAGAGAGAGAGAGGAGAGAGAGAGAGAGAGAGAGAGAGAGAGAGAGAGAGAGAGAGAGAGAGGACAAACTCTCCAACAGAAACAAACTTTTCAACAGAGATCCCGACGACACACTGAGCGTAAATATATATATTGATTGCAATTATTCCCGAATGAGTGAGCATTCATGTGCAAAGGATTAGCATTTCAATTGTTATACTTGTCAACTTTGTAGTGTCTCTTATCTTTCGCGCCCTTATCAGTCCCTCTGTCTAACAAGCCGCCATGCCGGTTTAGCCCACTAGGGCACATTCCCCTATCATTTCTTTGTAACCATATCTACTGTTTGTTATGCATTTCTGTGAGTACTTAGTTAGTAAATAAATGATTTTAAGACAATTGATGTATGGATGACTCATAGTGAAGACTGGGTTCGTGCAGATAACCAACAATTTACGACGTTTGGAATGAGACTAACATGAGGTAAAGAATAATTCATTAATCAGAAGACTAAGTGATCAGATATTAAAATATCTGAAAGTTATATTAGGAAAATTATAACTTTGTAATCTGAATATTTTCCTTGGTGCCCCGACTTCCTAGTTAATTACAGTTACGTGATTAAGTAGTTTAATCACGTAATAATAATTACAGAGAATTTTTTAAAGATTCATCTTCAATTTAATGATGCCAAAGACACGACACCAGCATGGCTACCACAGCATTCTGCAGCGATACGCCATCCAATCTGGTTTGGGCTTAGTGGGACTATCATTTGTTTTTCAACAGGACAATGATCCAACACACCTCCAGGCTGTGTAAGGGCTATTTGACCAAGAAGGAGAGGGATGGAGTGCTGCATCAAATGACCTGGCCTCCACAATGACTCGACCTCAACTCAATTGAGATGGTTTGGGGTGAGTTGGACCGCAGAGTGAAGGATTTAACTTTGGATTGGAGATGTTTGATGTGAGTCTGGAAGGAGAGTTTAAAGCCAACAAGTGCTCAGCATATGTGGGAACTCCTTCAAGACTGTTGGAAAAGCATTCCAGGTGAAGCTGGTTGAGAGAATGCCAAGAGTGTGCAAAGTTGTCATCAAGGTCAAAGGGTGGCTACTTTGAAGAATCTAAAATCTAAAATATATTTAGATTTGTTTAACACTTATTTGGTTACTACATTATTCCATATGTGTTATTTCATAGTTTTGATGTAGAACATGTAGAACAATGTAGAACATAGTAAAAATAACAAAAAACCCTTGAATGAGTAGGTGTGTCCAAATTTTTAACTGGTACTGTACATGCTAACATATGCAGGAAAGGGTGGACAGTGGGTGTGTGTGTGTTATTTAGTGGAGGTCACAATGTTACTAGAAAAAACAGGTGCCAACTGCTCAGCTTGAGGTTGAGTTTCTGAGATGAGATGGTGGAGTCTGGGGCATGTACTGTAGCAATAAGGCTAAACTGCAGACAATGTCTCTCCACTCACAATATCCAACCCCCACCCATTAATATTTAATAGGCTTGACAAATAATTGTCCTATCTGTTACAGTAAGTGCTGCCTCAGCCGCCGACAATATAAATAATGATGCTGCCATAGCCCGCAGCCCATGACAGCCAAGTTGACAATTCAATAGGCTTCACTTGGCTTCGGTTGCTGTTGCTGTCTGTACAGTGGCTGACTGGAGAGAGGGAGGAGGACGGTTGTAAAGATGTATAGACTTTTCTCCTGCTAGCACTTTCAAAACAGAATGCCACATGAGCTAATGGCTGCAACCTTGACACAGTTTCCCATCCCACACACACATCCACACACACATCCACCCACACACAAGAAGAGCCTCTACTCCAGCAAGCAACAATGTGAATTGTTTGTTAAGCATAGAAAGACACGAACATAAATTCCTCTGGAGACACAAATCTTGCGGCCGGAGGGGGAGTAGCTTATCAGTGTCATTGTCTCAGCATTAGGCTTCTATATGAAAGGATAACTGACGATTTTACCAAAGCATTTATACCAGAGAGATTAGTAGATATCAAAATACTGTATACAAACCGCAAGTGGAACTCTCCCTTACAAAAAAAACACATGAAAAAATCATGTGAAAGAACTAGAACAAATCACATGGGAAAAATAGACACGAGACATTTATTTATTTTTATTTCACCTCTATTTAACCAGGTAGGCAAGTTGAGAACAAGTTCTCATTTACAATTGCGACCTGGCCAAGATAAAGCAAAGCAGTTCGACACATACAATAACACAGAGTTACACATGGAGTAAAAACAAACATACAGTCAATAATACAGTAGAAAAATAAGTCTATATACAATGTGAGCAAATGAGGTGAGATAAGGGAGGTAAAGGCAAAACAGGCCATGGTGGCAAAGTAAATACAATATAGCAAGTAAAACACTCGAATGGTAGATTTGTAGTGGAAGAAAGTGCAAAGTAGAAATAGAAATAATGGGGTGCAAAGGAGCAAAATAAATAAATAAATACAGTAGGGGAAGAGGTAGTTGTTTGGGCTAAATTATAGATGGGCTATGTACAGGTGCAGTGATCTGTGAGATGCTCTGACAGCTGGTGCTTAAAGCTGGTGAGGGAAATAAGTGTTTCCACTTTCAGAGATTTTTGTAGTTCGTTCCAGTCATTGGCAGCAGAGAACTGGAAGGAGAGACGGCCAAAGGAGGAATTGGCTTTGGGGATGACCAGAGAGATATACCTGCTGGAGCGCGTGCTACAGGTGGGTGCTGCTATGGTGACCAGTGAGCGGAGATAAGGGGGGACTTTACCTAGCAGGGTCTTGTAGATGACCTGGAGCCAGTGGGTTTGGCGACGAGTATGAAGCGAGGGCCAGCCAACGAGAGCGTACAGGTCGCAGTGGTGGGTAGTATATGGGGCTTTGGTGACAAAACGGATGGCACAGTGATAGACTGCATCCAGTTTATTGAGTAGAGTGTTGGAGGGCTATTTTGTAAATGACATCGTCGAGGATCGGTAGGATGGTCAGTTTTACGAGGGTATGTTTGGCAGCATGAGTGAAGGATGCTTTGTTGCGAAATAGGAAGCCAATTCTAGATTTAACTTTGGATTGGAGATGTTTGATGTGAGTCAGGAAGGAGAGTTTAAAGTCTAACCAGACACCTAGGTATTTGTAGTTGTTCACATATTCTAAGTCAGAACCGTCCAGAGTAGTGATGCTGGACTGGCGTGCAGCAATCGGTTGAAAAGCATGGATTTAGTTTTACTTGTATTTAAGAGCAGTTGGAGGTCACAGAAGGAGAGTTGTATGGCATTTGGTTTTCAGACACATGAAGTTTCACATGGATTTTTCACATGACTCAGACACATGGTTTCTCAACATTTCACATGTGTTTTTGTTACTGCCAAGATTAGAACCTGGGTCTTCTACAGGACAAGCCAACACCTTGACCATTAGACCAAGATTTTCACATGGAGTTTTCTTACATGTGAAACTGCAAATGCAATTCCACATGTGAACGTGAGATTCTCAAGTGAGAAAGTATTTCACATGTGAAATTACATATCCGATTTTCACATGTGAAAGTTTTTAACATGTGAAACCGCAAATTTCACATGTTTATTTTATTTTTATTTTATTTCACTTTTATATAACCAGGTAGGCCAGTTGAGAACAAGTTCTCATTTACGACTGCGACCTGGCCAAGGTAAAGCAAAGTAGTGCGACAAAAACAACAACACAGTTACACATGGGATAAACAAATGTACAGTCAATAACACAATAGAACAATCTATATACAATGTGTGCAGAGGTGGTTTTAACATTTGAACTGTAAATTTAATACATGTGAAAATATGGTTTCATATCTGAAATTTAAGCTCAACATGTGAAAACAGCTATTTTGCAAGTGAAAATGTGATTTCACAAATTTGACATATTTTATAGTAAGGGCTGTGGCTCAGCTCTGGACTTCCACCCCAAAAAACGGAAACTGAACCGGATTGATCCCGTCAACACTGGTGTCACCATGTTGCGAGTGACGTCACAGAGATTAAGTTGCGGGTCACGTCGAGGGAAAACTTCTCTCAATAGGATCAGATGGTCCTAATCTTGTTAGGTCATTCACAAGATCCTTGCTGGCCTCTGGGGTTGTGCAGTTTGACCTGGCCAGAAATGACCTGCTGCTGTGGGTCCTTAGAGTACAGTATGTAGTGGATGGCCAAGTTAGCATTGCACTGTGACGTCATCAACCTGAGACCTGAGGTTCAAACCCTGCAAACCAAAGCCATGCCATTTCAATATTGTGGCATCAACCTACACTTAGAAAAAAAGATGCTATTGAGGACTTAAAAGGGTTATTTGGCTTTCCCCATTGGAGAAGCCCTTTTGGTTCCATGTAGAACCCTTTTGATTACAGGTAGAACCCTTAGGGCTAATTGTAGAACTTTTTTCCACACAGGGTTCTACATAGAACCCAAAAGAGTTCTACCTGGAACCAAAAGGGGTTTTCCTATGGGGACAGCCGCATAACTCTTTTGGAACCCTTTAATCTAAGAGTGTACTAAATATGTTTCAAGTTTTAATAGTCGTATTCGGGATACGCATGGTATATATTATCTAACGAAATTCTTACTTGCAGGTTACTTCTCGACAATGCAGCAACAATAAGAAATAACAAAAGATAAGAATATGAACATAAAGTAAATGGCTCAGTAGAATAGAATAAACATTTTAGTGTAAGTATAATACAGGAAGATACAATTTATAGTCCAATGTTTACATGTGTATTGGGAAAGGGGGATGGGGACAGTGTATAAACTGAGCAGTAATAAGAGTCTGGTAGCATCAGTTGTGATTTGTGGGTAGTATGAATGTGTGTGTGTGTGTGTGTGTGTGTGTGTGTGTGTGTGTGTGTGTGTGTGTGTGTGTGTGTGTGTGTGTGTGTGTGTGGAGTGTGAGTGAGTGCATGTGTGCTAAGGTGTGGAGATTCAGAGCAGGTGGTCAGTCCAGTTCAAGTGCTCAGCAGTCTGATGGCTTGTAGTTGGTATCACACCTTGTGCTCCGATACCGTCTGCCCGATGGGGTGTAAGGGAGAGAACAGCTCGCGGCTGTCCTGGATGGGTGGGAGCACGGTCCCGAGATGTACTGGGCCGTCTTCACCACCATCTAGAGAGCCTTGCGGTCGTGGACGGAGCAATTACCGTACCAGGCTGTGATGCCACCAGTCCGGACGCTTTCGATGGAGCAGCAATAGTATTTGGAGAGGACTCGCCTTAGGAAGTAGAGACACTGTTGTGCCCTCTTGGTAAGAGTGGTGGTGTTGTTGGTCCATGACATGTCCTCGGTGATGTGGAAACTGAGGAACCTAACTTGTGACTCTCTCTACTGCAGTCCCATTGATGTTGATCGGGGCACGTTCCCTCCTCTGCATCCTGAAGTAAACAATCAACCCTCTTTGTTTTGCTGATGTTGAGGGAGAGGCTTTTGTCATCACACCACAATGCCAGTTCACTTACCTCCTCCCTAAAGGCTGACTCGTCGTCATTGGTTATCAGGCCTACAACCATGGTGTCATCAGCACACTTGATGGTGGAGTTGGTGTTGTGCAAAGCCACACAGTCATGGGTGAACATGGAGTACAGCAGAGGACTGAGGACACACCCCTGGGGGGCCCCTGTGTCAGTGAGGAGGAGGTGTTGTTGCCAATGCTCTAGCCTTATACGTTTTAAAAGCCAAGCAAAAGACTGAGGCTACAGTATATTGAAAATTTGTGCCTGTCATATGTTCCCCTGAATCAACACCTAACCTTTCTGTTAATTTCTATTACAGGGCTCCAGACTAACATGTTCCCCTGAATCAACACCTACCCTTAGTGTTTATTACTATTATAGGGATCCAGAATAACATGATCCACTGGTGTCACTGGTGCCACTAACTTTTACAGTTGGTCATGAGTATTCATCTTATAAAGTACTTCATAGTGCTTTATTAAGAAGTGTAATAAATTGACTACTGAGGTATTCAAGAAATAAGTTGTTACTTCTATCACGTTCAAGCAGGAATTCACGATTCAAGATATTTTTATGTGCAACCTAATCCAGTGATTGTCATGCATTTTGTGTTTACAATAGTCTATAGTTGCTATATTTTACTGTTAAAATAGACTCCAGAATTTACCAGGTTTTTTTCAATAGAGATAAATTACATACATCTGTATGTGTACTAACTAATATCACAGGCTAATTAATTTGGTGTTCAACACCTGAGGAGGTTGAAACTCAAAACACATTAACTCGATCGCTAACTCTAAGTAGAATACCCACTGCTAGTAGTCATGTATTCATCCAACAGTGAATGTTATGTCCTAAAAAACCTTTCAGTTGTAGACAACAGGACCTATAGGCCTATGTCCTCGCAATGGCCGGTGCGCATTTCACTCCATATCGCAAAGCCATATCAAATATCTTGGTTGTAAAATAGTTGCTATTGAGCTGAATATTGAGAGTTAAGAAATATAAATTATACCTACAGAAAGCTGAGACCCTCCTCTCGTCGATAAGAATGATGAAGCTTCCAAAGCTGTGTTTTTCCCACAATTGCTTTTTGAAATGTTATACAGTCAGAACGTCTTTTTCTCTCAAGCGCATGGGGGGGAGAGGAGAGTGGTTCGCTCATTACTGCAGCGGGCCCTAGCGACGGCACAGGGGCTGGGCAGACACTTTCATTATAGGAATTATGAGGATATTGCACTTTATTGTTTGACCAAATCATGGTTTTAGTTGCCCAAAAAAACTATGTTTTGAGTAAGGTGACAATGTAGAATGTGCTCTTTCTATGTTTATAGGCAGCCTTTTCACATTTTATGATCCATGATCTTGGCTGTCTAGCTGATGACAGAGTCGGAGCAGGTCTCTTTGCTGATACAGCGTTTGATTTTGAATGTGGGGGGCTGGCCGTTGCCCACCGATCAGCCAAAGGCTCATTACAGATTCGTATAACAGAGAAATTGCACAAAAACCTTAAACATTTTTATTAAAAGGCTGCAGGCCATGTCACATTTTCATTGTTTTTTTTTTTTATATACCAAAAAATATTTTGGTGTGTCAATTTCGACCAGCCCACCCAATAAAATAATTGTCCAGCCTATCTGGCATTTGCCAGAATTGCCAGATGGCCAATCCGCCCCTGCTACTTTGTGTTGCCTTTTCCGTCATAATGTGAAGTTGATGGAAGAAAGAATATGATGCATTTAGAAGTCTCATTACTTTTACAGTGAGTACTTCCTCTAGGGTTATTTTGTTTAGTTTATGAATTAGATATGGAGCCTACAGTGGAGGCAGTCTGAAAGATGAAAAACTAACCTTCAGAAAGGCAGAATGAATAAATAAAAAAGGAGCCTTCCATTCTGATAGAAGAAGTTGTGTACTTAAGGATCAGTATTTAGTAGTGGCATTATCACATAAAATAGTTTCATCTGTCAAAAACCTCTAAACTCAAAAACGGCAATGTAGAATCTCAGCTCTGTAATCCTATCGATCCTTGTCTGTCTTCTTGCTTCATCTTCGTCCTTTTAGAAAAGGAAGAAAACAGGACCTCATCTTGAATGAAAAGAAAAAAGAAAAGTTGTTCTTTAAAGCTGCATGACTTTAATAATTCAAGTGAAAGGGCTGTCTTTGCTAATTTTCACCCTGGATAAGAGAGGTGGTTTGTAGTGGGGGGGGGGGGGGGGGTCAAGGAGCTCTTGGAGCAGAATTAATGTGCTTGTGTGTGAGGGAGTTTATGCCCCTCTCTCTCTCTCTTCTCTTCCCCTCACTCTCTCTCTTTCTCTCCCTCCTCTCCGCATTGCAGCAAACGATGCCAGCTCAGGACATGGCTCCGGCAGCTGGCATGTCCTCAGGCTCTGGCACACTCCCGCTGTCACCTCCCATGGGACTTGAGTATGTGTGAGTGTGATGGGTGCCTGCGTGCGTATCTGTGAGCGTGCGTGCCTCAGTATATGTATGTGTGTGCGTGTGTGTTTGCATTCAGATCCTGTCAGAGAAGTTGTTCTGCTGTTGGCGGGCCACAGATCACAGCAACACAAACCAAGGACACTGTCTTTCTGGGTGTCAATGCAATTGAAAATTCCACAGACTCCCTGCTGGGTTCTGTAACTGCTTGGTTATTTACTTCCTTCCTGTACTTTTCTCCTTAAGTGTCCTTGGTGTGCTGCGTGACTATGGGCAGGATGCTGCATACCAGCTATGACCTACATACTGTACTAATCAGCAGATAGGAGGGAGGGAGAGAGAGAGAGTACGTTTAATCACGACCAGGAAGAAAAGAACAGGACTCTGGCTATTGCACTGTGACATCATCAACATACACATTGCATTGGCTGCCAAGGTCGATACCACAGGTGTGTGCCTTTCCAAATCATGTCCAATCAATTGAATTTACATGATTTGGAAAGGCACACACCTGTCTATATAAGGTCCCACAGTTGACAGTGCTTGTCAGAGCAAAAATCAAGCCATGAGGTCGAAGGAATTGTCTGTAGAGCTCCGAGACACGATCGTGTCGAGGCAAAGATCTGGGGAAGGGTACCAAAAAATCTATGCAGCATTGAAGGTCCCCAAGAACACATTGGCCTCCATCGTTCTTAAATGGAAGAAGTTTGGAACCACCAAGACTCTTCCTAGAGCTGGCCGCTGGATGGTCACTCTTACAGAGCTCCAGAGTTCCTCTGTGGAGATGGGAGAACGTTCCAGAAGGACAACCATCTCTGCAGCACTCCACCAATGAGGCCTTTATGGTAGAGTGGCCAGAAGGAAGCCACTCCTCAGTAAAAGGCACATGACAGCCTGCATGGAGTTTGCCAAAAGGCACTTAAAGGACTCCCAGATAATGAGAAACAAGATTCTCTGGTCTGATGAAACCAAGATTGAACACTTTGGCCTGAATGCCAAGTGTCATGGTCTGGAAGAAACAGAAAGTATAGAGAGATCCTTGATGAAAACCTGCTCCAGAGCACTCAGTACCTCACACTGAGGCGAAGGTTCACCTTCCAACAGGACAACGAGCACACAGCCAAGACAATGCAGGAGTGGCTTTGGGACAAGTCTCTGAATGTCCTTGAGTAGCCCAACCAGAACCCGGACTTGAACCAGATCAAACATCTCTGGAGAGACCTGAAAATAGCTGTGCAGCGACGCCCCCCATCCAACCTGACAGAGCTTGAAAGGATCTGCAGAGAAGAACCTGTTGTGGGGTGGCAGGTAGCTTAGTGGTTAGAGCGTTGGGCCAGCAACCGAAGGTTGCTAGATCGAATCCCTGCGCTGACAATGTAGAAATATGTCATTCTGCCCCTGAACAAGGCAGTTAACCCACTGCTCCGAGGCCATCATTGTAAATAAGAGTTTGTTCTTAACTGACTTCCCTAGTTAAATTAAACAAATGGGAGAAACTCCCCAAAATAAATGTATGCCAAGCTTTTAGCATCATAATCACTGCCAAAGTTGCAAAAATACTTATGTAAATCTAATATTTCATTTTTATTTTTAATACATTTGCAAAACACTCTATAAACCTGTTTTTGCTTTGTCATTATGGGATATTGTGTGTAGATTGAGGTGTAAAAAAAACTATTTAATAAATGTTATTATAAGGCTGTAACATATTTTTGCTGTGTGATGTAGGCCTACTGTTCTGTGATATGACTTGATGTGATATAAAATGATATGACATGTACACCTGGGTCAACAGGAAGATTATCATCCTGTGATGAAGTCATATCCTAGACCAAGTCAGATCATGCCAAGGCAGTAAAACTTGAACAGGAAATGAATAAAGCTGATGTTTAGTCAGTGAGCCAAGTTATTACATCCTACTGGTCAAGGTTAGGATTAGATCTGGGAACATAATGTAGGCCATGGGCATACATGGAATGCAACTTGGATTCTAATCACCCTAAATTGATGCAGACAGTCATGTAGCCCTTCCCTGCAGTCAATGACCAAAAGTGTCCTCTTTGGTCTCATGGGTCTAATGTTACTAAAATGTTTCATAATTTCGTCATTCATATTTTACATTATTTATTTATTTAACCGTTATATAACTAGGCAAGTCAGTTAAGAACAAATTCTTATGTACAATGACGGCCTACCAAATGGCAAAAGGCCTCCTGCGGGGACGGGGGCCTGGGATTAAAAATACAAAATAAATACAATATAAATATAGGACAAAACACACATCACAACAGGAGAGAAAACACAACACTACATAAGAGAGACCTAAGACAACAACATAGCAAGGCAGCAACACATGACAACACAGCATGGTAGCAACACAACATAACAACAACCTGGTAGCAACACAACATGGTAGCAGCACCTAACATGGTACAAACACTATTGGGCACAGACAACAGCACAAAGGGCAAGAAGGTAGAGACAACAATACATTACACAAACAACTGTCAGTAAGAGTTTCCATGATTGAGTCTTTGAATGAAGAGATTGAGATAAAACTGTCCAGTTTGAGTGTTTGTTGCAGCTCGTTCCAGTCGCTAGCTGCAGCGAACTGAAAAGAGGAGCGACCCGCGGATGTGTGTGCTTTGGGGACCTTTAACAGAATGTGACTGGCAGAACGGGTGTTGTATGTGGAGGATGAGGGCTGCAGTAGATATCTCAGATAGGGGGGAGTGAGGCCTAAGAGGGTTTTATAAATAAGCATCAACCAGTGGGTCTTGCGACGGGTATACAGAGATGACCAGTTTACAGAGGAGTATAGAGTGCAGTGATGTGTACTATAAGGAGCATTGGTGGCAAATCTGATGGCCGAATGGTAAAGAACATCTAGCCACTCGAGAGCACCCTTCCCTGCCGATCTATAAATTATGTCTCTGTAATCTAGCATGGGTAGTATGGTCCTCTGAATTAGGGTTAGTTTGGCAGCTGGGGTGAAAGAGGAGAGATTACGATAGAGGAAACCAAGTCTAGATTTAACTTTAGCCTGCAGCTTTGATATGTGCTGAGAGAAGGACAGTGCACCGTCTTGCCATACTCCCAAGTACTTGTATGAGGTGACTACCTCAAGCTCTAAACCCTCAGAGGTGGTAATAACACGTGGGAGAAGGGGCATTCTTCTTACCAAACCACATGACCTTTGTTTTGGATGTGTTCAGAACAAGGTTAAGGGTATGGAAAGCTTGTTGGACACTAAGAAAGCTTTGTTGTTGAGCATTTAACCCAAAATCCGGGGAGGAGCCAGCTGAGTATAAGACGGTATCATCTGCATATAAATGGATGGGAGATCTTCCTACTGTCTGAGCTATGTTGTTGATGTAAATTGAGAAGAGCGTGGGGCCTGGGATTGAGCATTGGGGTACTCCCTTGGTGACAGGCAGTGGCAGAGACAGCAGATTTTCTGACTTTATACACTGTACTCTTTGAGAGAGGTAGTTAGCAAGCCAGCCCAAAGACCCCTCAGAGACACCAATACTCCTTAGCAAGAATGGAACGGTCTACCGTATCAAAAACTTTGGCCAAGTCAATAAAAATAGTCACACAATATTGCTTAGAATCAAGGGCAATGGTGACATCATTGAGGACCTTTAAGGTTGCAGTGACACATCCATAACCTGAGCGGAAACCAGATTGCATACCTGAGAGAATACTATAGACATCAAGAAAGCCAGTTAGTTGATTATTGACAAGTTTTTCCAACACTTTTGATAAACAGGGCAAAATAGAAATATGCCTATAACAGTTAGGATCAGCTTGATCTCCCCCTTTAAATAAAGGACGAACCGTGGCTGCATTCCAAGAAATGGGAACCTCCCCAGAAAGGAGAGACAGGTTAAAAAGGTCAGATATAGGCTTGGCGATGATAGAGGCAGCAACCTTAAAGAAGAAAGGGTCTAAACCATCTGACCCAGATGTTTTTTGGAATCAAGTTTAACCTGTCTGGGAACGTGGGACGATTGTCAACAGCCAGTGGAATCGCGTCGCGCGAAATACAAATACCTCATGTAATACCCTTGTTTGAACCAGGTATTGAGTTTATTTGTTATAATTAATTGGTTATATATTTAAAAGATGATTGAATTGCTCCTAAACTGTAATGTTGTTAATGTATTATGCTTTTTGAAGAAATATTTATTTAATGTATAAGTAAATAGTTTGTTTTACTTTGAAGTTTAAGGTTTGACCAATAAGGTCGCTTGTTAAGTTGTGGCCAATGGGAGTTGACCTGGTTAACAGGAGGCCTGGGAAAAAAAGAGAGGGAAAAGACGTTGATGAAAGGATGGACGTTTTACCCTAGGACGGTTGGTAAAGAAATTATAAAAGAAGACGACAGAACTAGAACAAAACCCATACTTACTAAGACATGTTTTATTTTATAAAAGAGTTATAATTTTGTTAAAACTTAGTAAAGACTGAAGCTACCATCTCGTCGTGGAGGTATTTGCCAGCATTGAGGTTAGCCTAGCATCGTGTGACACCGGGAGATAATTGCTTGGGAAGCTTAACGAGTTCGTGTTCCCATGGGATATCGGTTACGGCTAAGGAGTACTGTCTGCATGGGTAGCTGTGCTTGCCTTGGACTTTGTGAGGAAACCTGCATGGAACTGCCATACTTCGCTGAGGGAATATCTACCAAGCAGTGAGTAACCACAACGTGAGGTGCTTCTGGATATTTTTGGGTGTCGTCATTTTTTTGAGCTCCAACGCGCGCCAACGGTTTATTTAAGCAAACTTGAAATAATTTGGACACGGGTTGTGCACGACTCATTGGGGATTATAATTTTTTATTTCTTTTGATGTTGTGTCTGAAAATGTATTTGTGTTTAAAAATGTTTTAATACACATATGGAATGTTATGTATATTGCCTTGGTGGAGTCATTGATTGTTTCAATTTCATTTAATGCATGGGATGGTTTATCCTGATTCAATAACAGAAACCTATAATCATTTAATCTGAAGTTAATACCCTATTGTCATAACCCTAGATAGTTTACAATAGGAATTCTTTTTGGAGATGTCCTTCTCACCTAACATCCCATGCTGCTGAGATACTCTGCATAAGTTAAAATTGTGAGAGTCATATTCGAGCCTGGTGAGAGGGTTACACTCATAAATGCTATAACTTCAATTTCTCAAACATATGACTATTTTACACCATTTTATAGATACACCTCTCCTGAATCGAACCACGTTGTCCGATTTCAAAAAGGCTTTACAGCAAAAGCAAAACATTAGATTATGTTAGGAGAGTACCCTGCCAAAAAAAAAAAAATCACACTGCCATTTTCAAATCAACTAGCATGCATCACAAATACCCAAAACACAGCTAAATGCAGCACTAACCTTTGACAATCTTCATCAGATGACACTCCTAGGACATCATGTTACACAATACATGCATTTTTTGTTCGATAAAGTTCATATTTATATATAAAAACAGCATTTTACATCGGCGCGTGACTTTCAGAAAATATTTTCCCTCAAATGCTTCCGGTGAATCAGCGCTACAATTTACAAAATTACTATTCGAAAACATTGTTAAAATGTTATATTGTCATTCAAAGAATTATAGATTAACATCTCATGAATGCAACCGCATTGCCAGATTTAAAAATAACTTTACTGGGAAATCACACTTTGCAATAAACGACGTGGTATGCTCAGAAAAATAGGCTAGGCGATACATGTTAGCGCCATCTTGGAACCATCTAAAATCAAATATACTATTGAAAATATTCCCTTACCTTTGATTATCTTCATCAGAAGGCACTTCCAGGAATCCCAGGTCCACAACAAATGTAGTTTTGTTCGAAAAAGTTAATAATTTATGTCCCAATAGCTCCTTCTTGTTAGCGCGTTCTGAAGGCTACTCATAATGTACGAGGACTTGTCGTCACGAATGTGCAAAAAATATATATTTACGTTCTGTGACAAACCTCTTCAAAGTTAGGAGCGTTTGTCACAAATTAAGTGTGAAACTGTCACCAAAGTCAGCCCAGAATGAAAGTTCTTTCGAACATGACAGTACCTGTGTGTTTGTTTCCCTGTCCTGGTCCACCCAGGCCGCAGGTAAGGTCAAGGATAGCAGGGTTCGGTACACAAATCTGGTTCTCGGTAGGTCCAGGTCTAAACGCCAACAGGTAAGTCCAAAACAGTCCAGCTCGTACACGGTAAATCCAGCCAATGTAGATTGTCTCTTTCTCTATGGTTCATAGATCCTTCCCGCCCTCTCTCTCTCTTCCTGGTTTTTCTTGACCTTTTATCTGTGGGTCGGCTTCACCTTCTGAGGGTTCCCCTTGCTTCTGGGAATTGTAGTTTTGTGATCTGTAGTTCTGATCGGGGTGGCCATTTTAGTGATCGGGCAGAGCCCGTTTATTAGTTCCGCCCTCACATATCTGCCATTTATCACTCGACCCCCTTCTTTGCCACAGTTCGTTCAAACATGTCAAACGTTGTATAACATAAATCTTTAGGGCCTTTTTCAACCAGAGCTTCAATAATATTCAAGGCGGACGATTGCATTGTCTTACTAAACGTTTTTGAACAAAAGGGTTCCCATGGGCGCCCGCGTCATAGTAGTAATGCCCTCCCCCTGTGACCAACTTCCCAAGCCTCTCTTTGGGTCAGTTTCTACCATAGAAGACTCAAACCACTTTGTAAAGACTGTTGACATCTAGTGGAAGCCTTAGGAAGTGCTAAATGATTAATAAGTCCCTGTGTGTTTCAATGGCAAAGGCTTGACAGTGATTCCACACATCAGATTTCCACTTCCTGTTAGGATTTGTCTCAGGGTTTTGACTGCCATATGAGTTCTGTTATACTCACAGACACCATTCATGTTTTCTATCCAAATCTACTAATTATATGCATATTCTAGTTACTGGGCAGGAGTAGTAACCAGATGAAATCGGGTACGTTTTTTACAGTATTATTCCAACCTCAGTGTGGAAATATATACTGTATAAAACATAGGAAATCATGTTTTTGACTGCACTGGGCCTTTTAAAGTAATTTGTTGTGTTTTTAATTAATAATTGTACACAAAATGATCATCTATTACCAAAGCTCTGTGATTTATGAAGTGGAGTAATATGTAGGCCTCTAAGTACATAGAAGTATCATTAACAAGAACATCTTCAGGGACAGTAGGCAGTGTGCAGTTATGTTGTGCAGTTATGTAAATTCACTTGACTTTTCAAATGAATATGGAAATAAGGCAATGACTAACTACACTTATGTAATGCACTTTACACACAAAAGAACAGAAACACCTCCCAGATCGGATCAACTGATAAGTAACAGTAGTAGACATGTTAGAAGTGATGTACAGATAATTATCTGATCTGGTCTGGGTGATGAGCTTCATTTACTCTGGATCTCCAGTGCTTATTTCTCTTCAACCACAAATCAATGCTGTGTTTTATTGTCTCATTTATATTGCACATTATAATGCGAGTTAGGTGGACTGCCAGTAAAATCCTGTGTTTACCACACCTCTGTGATGCCCAACGATGGTCTCTGCTGGTTTGAGCTTGTTTGTCTGAGATGTGGGCAGCAGCAGTAGCTGGGGCATCCCAGTGCAGCGGTCATAATAAATGATGATTCACTGCATCTGCCAGCCATGTTACTCCTCCTTGCCCTGGGCCTCTTAGTAAGAGCTGACTCATTGGTCCACCATCACGTTTCTTTTATCAAACAAGGTCTGCAGCCTATTGTAGTACCATATCTCCCTTTATTATGTATTGTAGGCATTTTATGGATTTAAAATGACTATTTGTATATATTTTTTTGCTATATTATTTATGCGCTTGTACTTGATTCAGCAATGATGGGGAAACAGTAGGAAATGATGTTATGACATACAGTCTGTTTTGTGCTCATGTAGATGAATTGTAATGTGATACGATTAACATTTGGTGTCTGGTTCTAGTTAGTCACTGTTCCTTTTCTCTCTTTTTCACCAGGACTCAGGGCTCCAGCAGGAGGGCTTGTGGATATCTGATATGCCATTTGACTGGAGGCGTGCTGCAGTTTGCGGCACAGGGAGAAACGTAATCATGTGGCAAGGTCTAGTAAACATTGGAAGGGTAAAATGCCTCCTCTAATAATACTCTGTGCAATTGGATAAAAGAGAGTATTCTAGAAAATCTCACCGCTGCCACTATTTCTCATTCCACCTAACAGCAGACAGACAAAATGGAAGCCATTGCAGTTATAAAAATGCCCTTGACATAGAAACAGCACTTTTATACTTAATCTCTTACTGGAATCCTAGTTTTCCTACTGTACTGTATGACTGAGGGAGTTGGCTGCCAGCTTAACACATTATATTCTGCTGAACCAGGCTCAGGTTTGTGTGAGTTGGGTCAGTTCCCTGCCATAGTCCACACATTTAGATACTGAACCAGGGTCAGCCAGTCGTTGAATGAATCATTGGTGGTGATTGATGTGATGCAAGCCTGCCACTCATACTTGTTTGCATTAGAGGCTGATACTGGGGTTGCATGCCCAATCGGGAGATTCCATGCTTGTCATTCTGGGAATGCCTGGGAAACAATGAGCCTCTGGATTGGGACCATGTCATTGCACAGCACAGTACATCAGGATATACAGTATCAGAACATACACACAGACACACACACATACAGAGAGAGAGGGTGAGGGAGAGAGAGTGAAGCAGAACAGTGGACGAGCAGTGCACAGAAACTCTTGACACAGGCAGCACACACATTAACAGCCCACTAACATAAACACCTTTGTTTATCCCATGAATGTAACGACAAGCTTTGACGAATCAATCTTCATGTTTTGAGACTGAGAAATAAGATGGATGAAAGATAAAAAGATGGGTAACTGGAGCAGGAGGTCAGAACTAATGCTTGTTGTCTATCTGGGCCAGGCCGGGAGAGTCCAAGGAACACCCACGGCATGAAAGCAGCAGCAGCTTCAAGCCTATCCTTGTTCTCTGTCTTGTGGGCGGTGCTAAAAGCAACCAGCATGCGGGATGGATCATGTTCGGATGAATCATTTGCCAAGCAGATGCCAGGGAGACTTGTATTTTGTGCTAATCCTTCCTAGGTTGTCAAAGGCTTTTAGAAAAAAAGTTATCCTTTCATTGTTTTCTACAAAGTCAGGGAGAGTTCTCATTTTTGAAGCACACAGATCTTTGTCAGATTGAAGTTGTTGTTGATAGTCAACAAACAAGCATGATGTTCATGAAACGTTTCATTGGCTGTATCAACTATATTTATGTTCTTATTATGGTTTTACATTCATGTCTGAATGTTATTGTCTAATTATACATGACTACTGCTATGCTAGGTTTTGGGACAGATGTAATAAGATATTACACAGACACATGCCATCAGAAGGGCTACCTCGTAAACTTTAGTGACCTAATTTCCTATTCACAATGCCATGGTGTCATTTGGTATGTTGAGAATGTTTGTAAACTAGGTGTTGGCATGACTTGAGAATTCACTGCGCTGTGTAGCCTGGTACAGTTTGGACTGTTCACACTGCACAGACAAGGCACAGACCTGACAAACCAGATCGCCCTGTTGAGAGGCCATACGGGTTCCTTCTTTCTATAACAACAAAACAAGCAGATTGCATCACTCAGCTGGGTGCTATTGGTGGAGGTGTGCGAGGTAGGTTAAACACACAGTGTGAAGTGCTATGGAATGTTTTTGTCTGAAAGGTGATTAAGTACATATTTGAACAAGGATGTAGGTCACCAGTCACATCAGAAAAAAAGATTTGGTGACATCCATTGCTGTAACATTGAAAATATGTTATCAATCTGTTTTTGGCCACTGTGCCCATATGGTCAAAAAAAAACATCCCGATGCCCCAGGGCAGTGATTGGGGACATTGCTCTGTGTAGTGACGTCTTTCGGAAGGGACGTTAAACGGGTGTCCTGACTCTCTGTGGTCACTAAAAGATCCCATGGCACTTATCGTAAGAGTAGGGGTGTTAACCCTGGTGTCCTGGCTAAATTCCCAATCTGGCCCTCATACCATAATGGCCACCTAATTATCCCCAGTTTCCAATTGGCTCATTCATCCCACCTCCTCTCTCCTGTAACTATTCCCCAGGTCATCGCTGTAAATGAGAATGTGTTCTCAGTCAACTTACCTGGTAAAATAGCGGTTAAATAAAACATTGAATAAATATAAGACAATTGCTGACACTCAAAGACTGTGTGTTTGGTAAAAATCTGTGTGATAGTTGACTAGGAGCCCTAGTCCCTCAGCCCAATCTCCATCAAAAAAAGATAAGGATTGTCACACACACACACGCACACACAACACACCCACTTCTATGACAACCCAATGCAGTCTACAATCTCACCTAAATTATATTTCACAACTTTGATGATACCATTGTTTTCTTAAAGGAACCCTACAAACTATGTTACTATTGTTTGTTTTCTCCTCCCCATGTTGACTCACCACAAATACCACCTGGTTCATTCTTCTCTTCCAGAAAACCTGCATTTCTGTCATTCCTCTGTATCCACAGCTGCTCCCTGCAAGTTTCAAGTTTTAATGGCACGTGCACAAGTAGAGTGTAATGCCCTTCTTGCAAGCTCCAAACCCAACAATGCAGTGATCAATATCAATGTAGCACTAAAAATAACACAAGGTAGAACAAAAACACAAGAAATAAAAATAAGAAGAACATGAGGAAGAAGCTTCAGTGCCTTCAGAAAGTATTCACACCTCTTGACTTTTTCCACATTTTGTTGTGTTACAGCCTGAACCCCATAATGTCAAAGTGGAATTATGTTTTAAGAAATGTTAATAAAATTAATGAAAAAAGAAAAAGCTGAAATGTCTTGAGTCAATAAGTATTGAACCCCTTTGTTATGGCAAGCCTAAATAAGTTTAGGAAGTCACTGACCTCTTATCGTCGCCGGTGAACAGGCCTACCACCGTCGTGTCATCAGCATAATGATGGTGTTGGGGGTGTGAACAGGGAGTACAGGAGGGGACTAAGCACACACCCCTGTGGGGCCCTAGTGTTGAGCATGGCGGAGGTGATGTTGCCTATCCTCACCACTTGGGGTCGGCCCGTCAAGAAATCCAGGATCCAGTTGCAGAGGGAGGTGTTTAGTCCCAGGGTCCTAAGCTTGCAGAGAGGTTAGTCAGGCAGGTTTTAGACTCTTTTATGCTAAGCTAACATTAGGTTAGGTATTAAGTAACATTCCTGTGCATCTTACACATGGTTTCCAATTGTCATAACGTGACATTCAAAATCTGGGTATACAGAAGATACATTGAGTAAAGGTTTAGTAACATCTATAACTTTCTGTTTACTCTCTCTGAAATTCTTGCATATATTACTTTTACTTTGCTGTGTTATGGTTGCTCTGGGAGCATTATTGGGTTTTTACTATACCTGCTTAACTGCCTCCAATCCCCTCATTCCATTCCCCCGTAAACAAACACACTCCCCAGCCAGCCAGCGCCAGCCGCCAAGGCCCTGATTATCAGTCCTGATGTTGCTCTGTCTCGCTGAGATCCATTCAACAGACTGTCTAAATATAGCCATGGTGGACCAGGCAGGATGGAACTTGTGGACTTGTTTTCTTTGGACAGTTGCAGCAGTGTTTTTGTTTTAGTCGCTGGTGACATACAGTAGCCTAAACAGGAGAAATGTTTTTACCAGACACTTGGCAAGAGACCTGGGGACTGTGGTGGATGGTTAACACTTTCGTTATCTTACCATTGTACTGGACAACAGGTGTACATTTGAGATAGACCACTGCAGTTTCCCACATTTTTTAAGCTATATTTTTCAGTTTGCCTGTCAAGTCTATAGGAAATGTTTGGTAGAGAGCTAAATGTAGTGACAAGAACATTCCATCTGACTGAAAGGAAATGATGTCTCTTGCCATGTATGAGTTAGAGGTTTTAAGTGATTTTGCTTTCATAAGGAAAAAGGTCATATCAATTTATCATAACCACAGGGTTACTGTACTGCACATTCCGTATGAACAAAAACCTGTTGTGGTCTCAATGTGCACATCTTGAAAGTGAGTTTGAGAGCCGGTTGATTGGAAGAGTACGTCTCATAGCTAAAACCCATGTCACTCCACTGAGAGGCCCTCACACCCACACACCTCTCACACAGACCCCTCCCTCGTTTCCTAAATCCCTGGTCACTTGTGGCTGTTGAGTTCATCTGTCAGAACTGCTTCCCTGGCCCAGAATCCCCCTCTACTGTCCCACAGAGGAACCAGTAAGACACAACACAACATCGCAACACATATAGTTGGTACCATACTAGACTGTAAATACGTATGTGTGCGTATGGGAGATGGGAATTTTTAGTATTGACTGACCCTATTTTGTGATCTTTGTGTTTTTACAGAGATTTCTTATCTAGAACAACAGCTCTACTAGCTCCAGTTTGTTCCGGTATTGAGTTCATGATTCAAGGACAGGTTAACAATAGGCCTGTGTCCTACTGGGACATCCCATCAAACAAAAACGGAAGCACCCATGTGATTCAATGTGATGCACATAATATTACTGTTGTAGAAGACTGCGATTCCTGGGCAGTAAACATACATACAGATGTAGGATCTTAATTTGATCACTCTTTTGTTGCTGAGAATTTTCCTTTTTAGTGTATTTGTGGTTTAAAAAGGCTTCTAAAGTTTGTAATTTCCACTTTAGAATGTCAGACTTGATTTGTCCTAACGAAAAATGTATCAACCCCTACAAACATTTTCAGTTAATTATAATCCACATAATAATTCACAATTCCTGTTGCTGCAGGATTATTTTCTTGCTGTAGCAAACTGGCTCAAATTAAGATCCAACGTCTGTAATGACAATAGAAAACAATACAATACACAATATACAGAATATTCTATTTACGTCTAGACATACAATCTTAGCTTCTAAACAACTTTGAAGCCCTGATGATGGCCTTCATCAAATTAATGTCCATCAAGGGGTAAATAATGTTGTTTTGATCGAAGAGAAATAGCTATGTTCATTTTAGGAATATGTGAGGGAAATGCATTAGTGATTCTTCAGTACTTTCAGCAACCTGAAAATGTCTGCTAGAACTGTTGAGATTAAATTCAGAAGTTTTGCATTCCTTAGAACCACCACAATATGTCTGGAAATAAAAAATGCATTTCAAGACCAAATATTTAGCCCCAGACTTGAATTAAAATGTTCCCTTTGTGAGTTTCAAACAGCAAAGGCTAATCACAGAGCATGATTCAATCACTATTTAAAGGACCAGTCCAGTCAAAATTCAGTTTTTTCCTGTGTTTTGTATCATATTGTACAACAGCTGATGAAACTAACACTGTAAAAGTGTGAAGAAATGTATGTGTTATTTGTTAGTTCCTGATAGTTGCTGGTTTGAGTTGAGTTGAGTTTTTTGCTTGCCTGGTGACATCATAATTTAATGTAGACCAATAACAAAGAGAGTTCCAAACCTCAAATTGTTGCTTAAGAAATAGGTCTAGATTCAATCAGATCAAGCATTAACTAGCAATAGCAGACACCCACATAGAGGATAGAGGGCTGGCTCTCGCCTTTTGGGGGCCCTAAGCGACATTTTGTCTCCAGGCCCTAGCGGCCTGGAGCACTAAGTGACCGTTTATGTCGCTTATGCCTGGAACCGGCCCTGGGCGGGGATGTATGCCTTATGATTAACGAGTCGTGGTGTGATCATAACAACATACAGGAACTCAAGTCCTTTTGTTCACCTGACCTAGAATTCCTTACAGTCAAATGGCGACCACATTATCTACCAATAGGAATTCTCTTCGATTATAATCACAGCCGTGTATACCCCCCCCCCCCCCCCCCACCCCCAAGCAGACACCTCGACGGACCTGAAAGAACTTCATTGGACTCTATGTAAATTCTAAACCACATATCCTGAGGCTGCATTGTTGCAGGGGATTTTAACAAGGCTAATCTGAAAACAAGGCTCCCTAAATTTGATCAGCATATCGAATGCGCGACCCGGGCTGGTAAAAATTATTTCACGATGCAAACAAAGCCCTCCCTCACCCTCCTTTCAGGCAAATCTGACCACAACTCCATTTTGTTGCTCCCAGCCTATAGACAGAAACTAAAACAGGAAACGCCCGTGCTCAGGTCTCTTCAACGCTGGTCCGACCAATCTGATTCCACGCTTCAAGATTGCTTCAATCACGTGGACTGGGATATGTTCCGGATAGAATCGGACAACAACATTGATGTATACGCTGATTCGGTGAGCGAGTTTATTAGCAAGTGTATCGGTGATGTTGTACCCACGGTGACTATTAAAACCTTCCCCAACCAGAAACCGTGGATTGATGGCAGCATTCGCGCAAAACTGAAAGCGCAAACCACTGCTTTTAATCATAGCAAGGCGACCAGAAACATGACCGAATACAAACAGTGTAGCTATTCCCTCCGCAAGGCAATCAAACAAGCTAAGTGTCAGTATAGAGACAAAGTAGTCACAATTTCGACGGCTCAGACACGAGACGTATGTGGCAGGGTCTACAGTTAACCTGTTAGGGCTAGGGGGCAGTATTGACACGGCTGGATAAAAAACGTACCCGATTTAATCTGGTTACTACTCCTGCCCAGTAACTAGAATATGCATATAATTATTGGCTTTGGATAGAAAACACCCTAAAGTTTCTAAAACTGTTTGAATGGTGTCTGTGAGTATAACAGAACTCATATGGCAGGCAAAAACCTGAGAAGATTTCATGCAGGAAGTGGCCTGTCTGACAAGGTGTCGTTCTTCTTGCCTCTGTTTATTGAAGACTGAGGATCTCTGCTATAACGTGACACTTCTTACGGCTCCCATAGGCTCTCAGAAGGCGGCAAAAAGCTGAATCGTGGCTTTGCAGGCTCTGGCTGAAAAAAAGTAGCGCGTTTGGGTAGTGGCTGGTTACAGTACTGTGAGACTCAGGCGCGTGCCCGCGTCGACCGAATGCTTTGTTTTCTTTCCTCTGTTTACCTAAACGCAGATTCCCGGTCGGAATATTATCGCTTTTTTACGAGAAAAATGGCATAAAAATTGATTTTAAACAGCGGTTGACATGCTTCGAAGTACGGTAATGGAATATTTAGAATTTTTTTGTCATGAATTGCGCCATGCTCGTGACCCTTATTTACACTTCGGATAATGTCTAGAACGCACAAACAAAACGCCGCTGTTTGGATATAACGATGGATTATTTTGGACCAAACCAACATTTGTTATTGAAGTAGCAGTCCTGGGAGTGCATTCTGACGAAGAACATCAAAGGTAATCAAACTTTTGTAATAGTAAATCTGACTTTGGTTAGGGCTAAACTTGGTGGGTGTCTAAATAGCTAGCCGTGATGGCTGGGCTATCTACTCAGAATATTGCAAAATGTGCTTTCACCGAAAAGCTATTTTAAAATCGGACACCTCGATTGCACAAAGGAGTTCTGTATCTATAATTCTTAAAATAATTGTTATGTTTTTTGTGAACGTTTATCGTGAGTAATTTAGTAAATTCACCGGAGGTTTGCGGGGGGTATGCTAGTTCTGAACGTCACATGCTAATGTAAAAAGCTGGTTTTTGATATAAATATGAACTTGATTGAACAAAACATGCATGTATTGTATAACATAATGTCCTAGGTGTGTCATCTGATGAAGATCATTTTTACATTTACATTTAAGTCATTTAGCAGACGCTCTTATCCAGAGCGACTTACAAATTGGTGCATTCACCTTATAATATCCAGTGGAACAACCACTTTACAATAGTGCATCTAAATCTTTTAAGGGGGGGTTAGAAGGATTACTTTATCCTATCCCAGGTATTCCTTAAAGAGGTGGGGTTTCAGGTGTCTCCGGAAGGTGGTGATTGACTCCGCTGTCCTGGCGTCGTGAGGGAGCTTGTTCCACCATTGGGGTGCCAGAGCAGCGAACAGTTTTGACTGGGCTGAGCGGGAACTGTGCTTCCTCAGAGGTAGGGAGGCGAGCAGGCCAGAGGTGGATGAACGCAGTGCCCTTGTTTGGGTGTAGGGCCTGATCAGAGCCTGAAGGTACGGAGGTGCCGTTCCCCTCACAGCTCCATAGGCAAGCACCATGGTCTTGTAGCGGATGCGAGCTTCGACTGGAAGCCAGTGGAGAGAGCGGAGGAGCGGGGTGACGTGAGAGAACTTGGGAAGGTTGAACACCAGAAGGGCTGCGGCGTTCTGGATGAGTTGTAGGGGTTTAATGGCACAAGCAGGGAGCCCAGTCAACAACGAGTTGCAGTAATCCAGACGGGAGATGACAAGTGCCTGGATTAGGACCTGCGCCGCTTCCTGTGTGAGGCAGGGTCGTACTCTGCGAATGTTGTAGAGCATGAACCTACAGGATCGGGTCACCGCCTTGATGTTAGTGGAGAACGACAGGGTGTTGTCCAGGGTCACGCCGAGGCTCTTAGCACTCTGGGAGGAGGACACAAGGGAGTTGTCAACCGTGATGGCGAGATCATGGAACGGGCAGTCCTTCCCCGGGAGGAAGAGCAGCTCCGTCTTGCCGAGGTTCAGCTTGACGTGGTGATCCGTCATCCACACTGATATGTCTGCCAGACATGCAGAGATGCGATTCGCCACCTGGTTGTCAGAAGGGGGAAAGGAGAAGATTAATTGTGTGTCATCTGCATAGCAATGATATGAGAGACCATGTGAGGATATGACCGAGCCAAGTGACTTGGTGTATAGCGAGAATAGGAGAGGGCCTAGAACAGAGCCCTGGGGGACACCAGTGGTGAGAGCACGTGGTGCGGAGACAGCTTCTCGCCACGCCACCTGGTAGGAGCGACCTGTCAGGTAGGAGCAATCCAAGCGTGGGCCGCGCCGGAGATGCCCAGGTCGGAGAGGGTGGAGAGGAGGATCTGATGGTTCACAGTATCAAAGGCAGCAGATAGGTCTAGGAGGATGAGAGCAGAGGAGAGAGAGTTAGCTTTAGCAGTGCGGAGAGCCTCCGTGACACAGAGAAGAGCAGTCTCAGTTGAATGCCCAGTCTTGAAACCTGACTGATTAGGATCAAGAAGGTAATTCTGAGAGAGATAGCAAGAGAGCTGGCCAAGGACGGCACGTTCAAGAGTTTTGGAGAGAAAGGAAAGAAGCGATTCTGGTCTGTAGTTGTTGACATCGGAGGGATCGAGTGTAGGTTTTTTCAGAAGGGGTGCAACTCTCGCTCTCTTGAAGACGGAAGGGACGTAGCCAGCGGTCAAGGATGAGTTGACGAGCGAGGTGAGGTAGGGGAGAAGGTCTCCGGAAATGGTCTGGAGAAGAGAGGAGGGGATAGGGTCAAGTGGGCAGGTTGTTGGGCGGCCGGCCGTCACAAGACGCGAGATTTCATCTGGAGAGAGAGGGGAGAAAGAGGTCAAAGCACAGGGTAGGGCAGTGTGAGCAGGACCAGCGGTGTCGTTTGACTTAGCAAACGAGGATCGGATGTCGTCAACCTTCTTTTCAAAATGGTTGACGAAGTCATCCGCAGAGAGGGAGGAGGGGGGGGGGAGGGGGAGGAGGATTCAGGAGGGAGGAGAAGGTAGCAAAGAGCTTCCTAGGGTTAGAGGCAGATGCTTGGAGTTTAGAGTGGTAGAAAGGATGCCAGGTCCGCAGGGAGGCAAGTTTTCCTCCATTTCCGCTCGGCTGCCCGGAGCCCTGTTCTGTGAGCTCGCAGTGAGTCGTCGAGCCACGGAGCAGGAGGGGAGGACCGAGCCGGCCTGGAGGATAGGGGACAGAGGAAATCAAAGGATGCAGAGAGGGAGGAGAGGAGGGTTGAGGAGGCAGAATCAGGAGATAGGTTGGAGAAGGTTTGAGCAGAGGGAAGAGATGATAGGATGGAAGAGGAGAGAGTAGCGGGAGAGAGAGAGCGAAGGTTGGGACGGCGCAATACCATCCGAGTAGGGGCAGAGTGAGAAGTGTTGGATGAGAGCGAGAGGGAAAAGGATACAAGGTAGTGGTCAGAGACTTGGAGGGGAGTTGCAATGAGATTAGTGGAAGAACAGCATCTAGTAAAGATGAGGTCAAGCGTATTGCCTGCCTTGTGAGTAGGGGGGGGAGGTGAGAGGGTGAGGTCAAAAGAGGAGAGGAGTGGAAAGAAGGAGGCAGAGAGGAATGAGTCAAAGGTAGACGTGGGGAGGTTAAAGTCACCCAGAACTGTGAGAGGTGAGCCATCCTCAGGAAAGGAACTTATCAAGGCGTCAAGCTCATTGATGAACTCTCCAAGGGAACCTGGAGGGCGATAAATGATAAGGATGTTAAGCTTGAAAGGGCTGGTAACTGTGACAGCATGGAATTCAAATGAGGAGATAGACAGATGGGTCAGGGGAGAAAGAGAGAATGTCCACTTGGGAGAGATGAGGATTCCAGTGCCACCACCCCGCTGGCTCGATGCTCTAGGGGTATGCGAGAACACGTAGGCAGACGAGGAGAGAGCAGTAGGAGTAGCAGTGTTCTTTGTGGTAATCCATGTTTCCGTCAGCGCCAGGAAGTCTAGGGACTGGAGGGTAGCATAGGCTGAGATGAACTCAGCCTTGTTGGCCGCAGACTGGCAGTTCCAGAGGCTGCAGGAGACCTGGAACTCCACGTGGGTCGTGCGCGCTGGGACTACCAGGTTAGAGTGGCAGCGGCCACGCGGTGTGGAGCGTTTGTATGGCCTGTGCAGAGGGGAGAGAACAGGGATAGACAGACACATAGTAGACAAGCTACAGAAGAGGCTACGCTAATGCAAAGGAGATTGGAATGACAAGTGGACTACACGTCTCGAATGTTCAGAAAGTTAAGCTTACGTTGCAAAAATCTTATTGACTAAAATGACGAAAATTATACAGTACTGCTGGCTGGTGGAGTAGGCTAGCTAGCAGTGGCTGCGTTGTTGACTTTGAACGTGTAGCTGGCTAGGTAACCTCGATAGTTTCAGTACTACCCCTTGTCATGATACAAAGCAACTTTGTAGCTAGCTAGCTAACATAACACTAATCAAGACGTTCCTTGTAATGTATTTAGTTTCTACAATGCTGCTCGTCGGTAATAGTTGGCTGGGTTAGGAAAAATGGCGTCGCAGGGGACGGAAATAGCTGGCTAGCTGACCTCAATGGCTGGCTAGCTAACCTCGGTAATTACTAGACTACACAATTATCAAGCTATGACAAAGACAACTAAGTAGCTAGCTAGCTAACACTGCACTAGTCAAATCGTTCCGTTGTAAAGTATTAGTATCTACAGCGCTGCTAGTCGGTAACGGTTGGCTAGCTAGCAGTGGGTTAATGATGACTAGGTGTGTTGACTAA
Source organism: Salmo salar (assembly GCF_965601325.2). Lineage (NCBI taxonomy): Eukaryota > Metazoa > Chordata > Actinopteri > Salmoniformes > Salmonidae > Salmo > Salmo salar. Next base: position 67,385,967 of record NC_138293.1, on the reverse strand, counting down.
GTCTGGCGCCGCGTCGCGGCTGGCTAGCTCACCTCGATAATTACTCAAACTACACAATTATCTTAGATACAGAGACAGCAAAGACAACTATGTAGCTGGCTAACTAACACTAACACCACACTAATCAAGTCGTTACGTTGTAATGTAATAGTTTCTGCAGTGCTGCTAGTCGGTAGAAGTTGGCTAGTTAGCAGTGATGACTAGCTAGCTAGCAGCTAGCAGTGTTGACTACGTTAGGATGACGAAGATAGCTAGCCTCGATATTTACTCTAATTACTCTAAACTACACAATTATCTTTGATACAAAGACAGCTATGTAGCTAGCTAAGAAGAATTGCTCAGATCAAACAAATCAAGCCGTTGTAATGTAGTGAAGTGTAATATTACCTGTGGAGCGAAGCGTAGTGCGACTGCTCACTCCAAACCGGAAGTATATCATCAAAGGTTAGTGCTGCATTTAGCTGTCTTCTGGGTTTATGTGACATTATATGCTAGCTTGAAAAATGGGTGTCTGATTATTTCTGGCTGGGTACTCTGCTGACATAATCTAATGTTTTGCTTTCGTTGTAAAGCCTTTTTGAAATCGGACAGTGTGGTTAGATTAACGAGAGTCTTGTCTTTAAAATGTTGTAAAATAGTCATATGTTTGAGAAATTGAAGTAATAGCATTTCTAAGGTATTTGAATAACGCGCCACAGGATTCAACTGGCTGTTGAGTAGGTGGGACGAATTCGTCCCGCCTAGCCCAGAGAGGTTAATCATGGAGTACAAAAAGAAAACCAGCCCCGTCGCGGACACTGATGTCTTGCTCCCAGACAAACTTAACAACTTCTTTGCTCACTTTGAGGACAATACAGTGTCACTGACACGGCCCGCTACCAAATCCTGCGGGCTCGCCTTCACCGCAGCCAACGTTAGTAAAACATTTAAACGTGTTAACCCCCTCAAGGCTACCGGCCCAGACGGCATCCCTAGCCGCGTCCTTAGAGCATGCGTAGACCAGCTGGCTAGTGTGTTTACGGACACATTCAATCAATCCCTATCCCAGTCTGCTGTCCCCACATGCTTCAAGAGGGCCACCATTGTTCCTGTTCCCAAGAAAGCTAAGGTAACTGAGCTAAACGACTATCGCCCCGTAGCACTCACTTCCGTCATCATGAAGTGCTTTGAGAGGCTAGTCAAGGATCATGACACCCTAGACCCACTCCAATTTTCTTACTGCCCCAATAGGTCCACAGACGACGCAATCGCAATCACTCTGCACGCTGCCCTAACCCATCTGGACAAGGGGAATACCTATGTAAGAATGCTGTTCATCGATTACAGCTCAGCATTTAACACCATAGTACCCTCCAAACTCATCATTAAGCTTGAGACCCTGGGTCTCGAACCCTCCCTTTGCAACTGGGTCCTGGACTTTCTGATGGGCGGCCCCAGGTGGTGAGGGTAGGAAACAACATCTCCACCCCGCTGATCCTCAACACTGGGGCCCCACAAGGGTGCGTTCTCAGCCCTCTCCTGTACTCCCTGTTCACCCATGACTGCGTGGCCATGCACGCCTCCAACTCAATCATCAACTTTGCAGATGACACTACAGTGGTAGGCTTGATTACCAACAACGATGAGACGGCCTGCAGGGAGGAGGTGAGGGCCCTCGGAGTGTGGTGTCAGGAAAATAACCTCACACTCAACGTCAACAAAACAAAGGAGATGATTGTGGACTTCAGGAAACAGCAGAGGGAGCACCCCCTATCCAGATCGATGGGACAGTAGTGGAGAAGGTGGAAAGTTTTAAGTTCCTTGGCTTACACATCACGGACAAACTGAAATGGTCCACCCACACAGACAGCGTGGTGAAGAAGGCGCAACAGCGCCTCTTCAACCTCAGTAGGCTGAAGAAATTTGGCTTGTCACCAAAAACACTCACAAACTTTTAGAGCTGCACAATCGAGAGCATCCTGTCGGGCTGTATCACCGCCTGGTACGGAAACTGCTCCACCCACAGCCGTAAGGCTCTCCAGAGGGTAGTGAGGTCTGCACAACGCATCACCGGGGGAAAACTACCTGCCCTCCAGGACACCTACACCACCCGATGTCACAGGAAGGCTAACAAGATCACAAGGACAACAACCACCCGAGCCACTGCCTGTTCACCCCGCTATCATCCAGAAGGCGAGGTCAGTACAGGTGCATCAAAGCTGGGACCGAGAGACTGAAAAACAGCTTCTATCTCAAGGCCATCAGACTGTTAACTAGCGTCCCACCCACGGGACACACCATTCAACAGCCAGTGAAAAATCAGAGCGCCAAATTCGAAAACAACAAAATGTCATCATTCAAATTTCTCAAACATACAACTATTTTACACCATTTTATAGATAAACATCTCATTAACCTCTTACATCTAGACGTTCCGCTAGCGGAACACCTGCTCCAATATCCAATGATAGGCGTGGCGCGAATTACAAATTCCTAAAAAATACAAAACTTCCATTTTTCAAACATATGACTATTTTACAGCATTTTAAAGACAAGACTCTCCTTTATCTAACCACACTGTCCGATTTCAAAAAGGCTTTACAGCGAAAGCAAAACATTAGATTATGTCAGCAGAGTACCCAGCCAGAAATAATCAGACACCCATTTTTCAAGCTAGCATATAATGTCACAAAAAACAAAACCACAGCTAAATGCAGCACTAACCTTTGATGATCTTCATCAGATGACACACCTAGGACATTATGTTATACAATACATGCATGTTTTGTTCAATCAAGTTCATATTTATATCAAAAACCAGCTTTATACATTAGCATGTGACGTTCAGAACTAGCATACCCCCCGCAAACCTCCGGTGAATTTACTAAATTACTTACGATAAACGTTCACAAAAAACATAACAATTATTTTAAGAATTATAGATACAGAACTCCTTTGTAGAATTGAGGTGTCCGATTTTAAAATAGCTTTTCGGTGAAAGCACATTTTGCAATATTCTGAGTAGATAGCCCAGCCATCACGGCTAGCTATTTAGACACCCACCAAGTTTAGCCCTGACCAAACTCCGATTTACTATTAGAAAAGTTTGATTACCTTTGGTGTTCTTCGTCAGAATGCACTCCCAGGACTGCTACTTCAATAACAAATGTTGGTTTGGTTCAAAATAATCCATTGTTATATCCAAATAGCGGCGTTTTGTTCGTGCGTTCAAGACACTATCCGTAGTGTAAATAAGGGTCACGAGCATGGCGCATTTCGTGACAAAAGATTTCTAAATATTCCATTACCGTACTTCAAAACATGTCAACCGCTGTTTAAAATCAATTTTTATGCCATTTTTCTCGTAAAAAAGCGATAATATTCCGACCGGGAATCAGCGTTTAGGTAAAAAGATGAAAGAAAATAAAGCATGGGGTCGACTCGGGCACGAGCCTGAGTCTCACAGTACTGTGACCAGCCACTATCCAAACGCGCTACTTTTTTTCAGCCAGAGCCTGCAAAGCCACGATTCAGCTTTTTGCCGCCTTCTGAGAGCCCATGGGAGCCGTAGGAAGTGTCACGTAACAGCAGAGATCCCCTGTATTGGATAGAGTTAATCAAGAAGGGCAAGAAATTGTCAGACAGGGCACTTTCTGCATGGAATCTTCTCAGGTTTTGGCCTGCCAAATGAGTTCTGTTATACTCACAGACACCATTCAAACAGTTTTAGAAACTTTGGAGTGTTTTCTATCCAAAGCTAATAATTATATGCATATTCTAGTTTCTGGGCAGGAATAATAATCAGATTAAATCGGGTACGTTTTTTTATCCGGCCGTGAAAATACTGCCCCCTAGCCATAACAGGTTAATCCAACCACGTTGTCCGATTTCAAAAAGGCTTCACGGCGAAAGCATAAATTTAGATTATGTTAGGACAGTACATAGACAAAACATTACACAGAGCCATTTTCAATGCAAGAACAGGCGTCACCAAAAGCAGAAAACCAGCTAAAATTATGCACTAACCTTTGACAATCTTCATCAGATGACACTTCTAGGACATTATGTTAGACAATGCATGCATTTTTTGTTCTATCAAGTTCATATTTATATCCAAAAACAGCATTTTACATTGGCGCGTGATGTTCAGAAAATATTTTGCCTCCAAAACTGCCGGTGAATCAGCACAACAAATTACAAAATTACTCATTATAAACGTTGATAAAATATTAAACTGTTATTCAAAGAATTATAGATTAACATCTCCTGAATGCAAACGCGTTGACAGATTTCAACATAACTTTACTGGGAGAGCACACTTTGCAATAATCTGAGTACTGTGCTCAGAAAAAAAACAGCAGGCAATTATAGGCACCGGCCATCTTGGAGTCATCTAAACGCATAAATAGCATAAGAAATATTCACTTACCTTTAATAATCTTCATCAGAAGGCACTTCCAGGAATCCCAGGTCCACAATAAATGTTGTTTTGTTCGATAAAGTTCATAATTTATGTCCAAATAACTCCATGTTGTTTGCGCGTTCAGTAGGCTACTAGGTTTCCGTCGAGGAAACCTTCACGACGGAAAGTAAAAAAAGGTACTATTTACGTTCGTTCAAACATGTCAAACGTTGTATAGCATCAATCTTTAGGGCCATTTTAAGTTCAAAATTCAATAATATTCCAACCGGACACATGCATTGTCTTGAAAAACGTTTTGGAACACAGGTACCTTCTAACATGAACACGCCCTATGAACTCAAGTGATTTTCTGGTCACCTGCTTACCAGCGTTCTCCTTTGGTCTGTGTTTACCGCAAAAGGCTCAAACAACTTTATAAGACTGTTGACATCTAGTAGAAGCCTTAGGAAGTGCTAATTGAGTCCTAACTCACTGTGAGTCAGAAAGGCAAGGACTTGAGAAAACTACAGGTACCAGATGTTCATTTCCTGGTTGGATTTCTCTCAGGTTTTTGCCTGCCATATGAGTTCTGTTATACTCACAGACATCATTCAAACAGGTTTGGAAACTTTAGAGTGTTTTCTATCCAAATCTACTAATAATTTGCAAATATCTGACTCTGGGTTCGAGTATTAGGCCGTTTACTCTGGGCACGCTTTTCATCCAAAAGTGAAAATACTGCCCCCTAGCCCTAAAAGGTTTAAACAGCCATCACTAACATTGAGTGGCTGCTGCCAACATACTGACTCAATCTCTAGCCACTTTAATAATAAAAAATTGGATGTAATAAATGTATCACTAGCCACTTTAAACAATGCCTTTTTATATAATGTTTACATACCCTACATTACTCATCTCATATGTATATACTGTACTCTATACCATCTACTGCATCTTGCCTATGCTGTTCGGCCATCGCTCATTCATATATTTATATGTACATATTCTTATTCATTCCTTTACACTTGTGTGTATAAGGTAGTTGTTGTGAAATTGTTAGATTACTTGTTAGATATTACTGCACGGTCGGAAACAAGAAGCACAAGCATTTCACTACACTCGCATTAACATGTGCTAACCATGTGTATGTGACCAATAAAATTTGATTTGATTTGAGGGGACGGATCGGCGGTGTCCGAGGTGAAACGAAGGTAGAACTGGATTGAAGCCATTAAATCTGTGAGCAGCTGCACTTGCGATCATTGTCATGAAGCCACACCCACCCATTCAGAACAAGAAAGTGTAGGCGATATAGAAATAATTACGCTCAAATTGAAAAATCTATCAACTAAATAATAAAGATTTCTATCATCCTAGTCGAGGTGTAGATCACATCTCACATTCCAGTGTTTCAACCTGTAAAAAAGGCTGCATAGGATTTCTGTTAATGCGACTCTGTGCAGCCAATGGCAAAGTCCACTTTAGGTGTAATGCCAGGAGCCACTTGTGGATTTGACAGATATAATGCAGTTCCACCTCCGATACCATCAAAACAACTGCTTTACGGATGTTAGATAAAGCGGATCTGAAGCCATTTTTGTTTCTTTCTGACCATTTTAATGGAAAACTATTACAGTAAGGTATTAGTTGTTTCCTATAAATTATTTGATATTGAGATAAAAACGGCTGCATTGGGCCTTTAATATGCTTGACTGCCCTTCACACAGAGATATAAGGCTGGTCTGCTGAGAGGTTCAAACACAGCTGATATTGCGGGCATATGGGACTGGAAATCCCAGAAGGCATTGGGAGGTGGGTGCCATCGTGGTAGTTGAAGGGATGGGGTTGGAGGGTATAGGGAGCTGAGCCTCCTGCATATCTGATGAGAGTGGAGAACAGAAGGTTTGGGGGTTATGGAGAGGGGGAGGGGGTCAGGGAGGGGAGGGGGTCAGGGAGGGGAGGGGGTCAGTCATGGGGATGATGGAAACCCACAACAAAGAGACACAAAGACAAGCCTCGACCTTGAGCTTAGAAATGGCACACGCTCGCCCGCAGGGGGGGAAGCGGGAGTCACCCTAACCCTGACCCTGTCTCTGCCAATGACAATGGCCCATAAGTGGTCCTCATTACGTCTCATGTGGTCTCCATTTCATATCACGCCTTTCAAGATCAAAATGTCCTTAGAAGACGACCCTGGAGAAAACAATTTCAAGTTAAAAGGGCTTGCGTGATTCATAAGCTGGTTAGTCAACTGGTCAACTGCTTACGGCTTGTCTCCCAAAAACCATAAACAATATTGAAAAACTATACCCTCAACCTGTTCTTGGTTGTTTCTCTATACAGTAGTGTCTACTAACATTTTTGGTGGCAGTCTTCAAAAGCTTCCATTTACTGAGGGAAAGGAGTACACCAAATTTGTGTCACTTAACCCTCGACCCTGACAGAGCCGCAAAAAATAAACCTAATTTCCAGCTATTTAGACTGGGAGAGCAACCTCTCCAGGGAGATAATAGATGTTGTAATCACCAAGGGAAACCAAACTGTTGCTGTGGCAACCAGGCCTGACATGGGAAAACCCGTTACTGAAAATAGGACTTGGAAGAAAAGTAGACATTTTTGTGAGGGCGGTATACATTGTGTGTGTCAAATATGAGTTTAAAAGGTTATGAGGTTGAATATCCAATGCGAAGAAATGCATAGCCTTAAGGCTCCCGTGTGGCACAGTGGTCTAAGGCACAGCATCACAGTGCAAGATGTGTCACTACAGTCTCTGGTTCAAATCCAGAATGTAACACATCTGGCTGTGATTGGGAGTCCCATAGGGTGGGGGCACAATTGGCCCAGTGTAAGCTGTCATTGTAAATAATAATTTGTTCTTAACTGACTTGCCTAGTTAAATGAAAGTAAAAACATTTTTTATTACGTAGGCCTAGTTGTTTGTCACGGATCAGTTGGAAAACATGGAATTTACCATGTTGTATGTTGCGTTTAGTGTACCATCTTCATCAGGAAGTCATATCATCAACATACAATTATGTGTTTGCTTGGGTGTTCAGGCAGACCAGGGACTGTGGTTTGTGGTGGCACAGAGGAAGAGGACAGTCTATTACTGAGACAGACAGGCAGGAGACATGCAAATCAGATGACTTTTAAATGGACCATGATGATATCAAAGATAGAAATTACGTAAATGTTTTTCTCTCTCCACTGGAACTTCTAACAAGCTTCTGTTATTGATGTGTAACTTAAATTCAGATTTCCATAAAAGGGAAAAACATTCTAGATTAACTGGAGCACTGCACATGAATAACATAATAGTTCAAAATGATAATGAGGTGCTGTATACCATGAACATTGGCACAGATATGGCAGTTGATAAGCAGGAGCCAAAAAATGTGCATTGTAACAATTAGTTTTAAATGTTGGATATTAACTTGTGGTGAGTTTAAACTAAATCAAAAGGATTAGCAATGGTTCAACTGTGACTGTGAGCATACACCACAAACTTTATCTTCCTCGTACTCCATAGGGTCAAATCAGCTCAACTCTCTTGGGCACCCATCGCCACCATCCAAAAAAAGACATTCCGTCCCTCATTCTCTTGGCGGTTGGTCCCTAATTGCAGTATTAGCTATATTTAGCCCTGGCTGTCCCCCCAGCACTTTCTCTCTCTCTCTCTCTCTCTCTCTCTCTCTCTCTCTCTCTCTCTCTCTCTCTCTCTCTCTCTCTCTCTCTCTCTCTCTCTCTCTCTCTCTCTCTCTCTCTCTCTCTCTCTCTCTCTCTCTCTCTCTCTCTCCCAGCTAATTGTGGAGTGGGGTATGTGGCCTGACTGTGGCGTGATCCTTTGAGCTCTGTCATGGCTGAGACGAGTCAGAACTCAGAACCTTTATTCAGATCTTGTCATGCCAGAGGCTTGGAACTGGAATGAGTTGTGCAGAAAGTGTTGAGTGACTCTGTCTGCAGAGACTTGTTAGAAGGGGTCAAGAAGGGGTCAAGAGCTGGAGTGGAGGGGTCAATTGGAGGGTGGGGGCACCCCTAATAATAATATAAATAAATCAATAAAAAATTAAGGAAACATTACGAGCTGTATTTGCCAAAAAGATGACATATTGGAAAAACGTCTTGACCCATGGTGTATTGTGCATCAAATTTCGATGGGCTCTATATAAGGCTCAGCCCCAACTCCCCAGCCTCCAGTCATGTTTTTCCTTCCATGACGTACATTCTTAATTGACTCCTACACAGTGTCCCTATGACGTGTATTCCTTGAGCCCTTCCTGTCCTTGTTCTCCCGGCTCTGTGTTTTCCTCCTATCAGGTGCCAGGCTTCAGGTGGGGACCCAGGTGACCTGTGGTGGTGTGTAGGGTTTAGCTCTGTGACGTCAGAAGCTCAGTATGTCAGAAGAAAAGGAGCCCAGCTTGGCTGCAGACAGACGTGCTCTAAATAAAGCTCAGGTCAACCTGCCTGCACGTAGCATTGGTGCTCACATGGTGTCCTTGATAAGTGAAATGTTGGCATACTGCCTTTAGATGTATATTCTTGCTGTTGAACAGGCTAATTGGAATGTTTGCTGTATATTTTGAGTATTTTCCAAGAAATTCTGTCATTATGGAGTTGAAGTCTGTCCAGAATTAAGCAAACACTCACAGTGGGAGAGGGTGCTAGCTAGCATAAGCACAATAATATTCTCCCAGTGGGGAATAGGGCCAATGCCTGTGAGAGAGGAAAGGAGATGATGAGTCCCGAGAGGCAAGGTGACTCAGATGGACAGCAATACAAAACAAGTTTGCCTGTGTTCCTATTGCTCTGGCTCTCTTTCTCTTACACACACACACACACACACACACACACACACACACACACACACACACACACACACACACACACACACACACACACACACAGCTCCAATTTGGGTCCTTTTCATTCTAAATATACAGGTCTGAGACTGAGATCCATCAAAAGAGCTGTTTTCTTCCTCATCACATTCCAATGTGTGATGCAAACCACAAACGCAAAGAACACCTCGACACCGAGAACACTACACTAACAACATAATTACAGGGCTGTTAATTTGGGTTGCTCGGGTGCGTATACGAAAGACTGTGATAATTGGGCCTTGCGAGCCTGGGATGCTACAGTGGAAGAGTGGAAGACAATGAGGATAGTGTGTGGCCATGTGGGATGGAGAGAAGGAGACAGGCAGGCGGGTGGATGACAGACCTGTGGATCCCCCCCCCCCCAGGTGTGACACACAAAGGGGCTCTTGTGAAGGAGTACAAGAGCTCTGCAGAAGGCTGCAATTACATGGAGGAGAGAGAGAGAAAGACAGAGTGAGAAAAGGGAGTGAGGGAGTGAGAGAAGGGAGAAGTAGAGACAGAGAAGGAGATAGAAATTGAGGGGGAGAGAGGGACATGGGGGAAGAGGAGGGAAGCAGAAGTGATTGAGAGATAAGATAGAAGAGGTAGAGGGAGAGAAGGAAGAACGAGATAGAAAAGGAGGAGAGGAACAGAGCAATGTAGTGCAGGCTCAGAGATAGAGAGACACAGCTAGGCAGTGAAAGATAAAAATAGGAGAGAATGGTTGAGACAGAGATGGGAAAAGATCTTTTCAAAGATTTGGAGAGATAAATAAGAAGATGAGGGATAGGGGCATATGGGAGAGAAGTCAGAGAGAGAATCCACTAGCAGACAAATACTAGGCAGCAGGGGACAATCGTCAGCCAAATGCATAGGACCGAGGACAAACACTGTCAAAAATGCAAAGCTTTGTCATTGTCAATATTGATGATGTTTACCATTTCTTTGATAAATCATTTATCCCTTGTACTTATGGAATGTGTACAAAATGCATTCTCATTTTTATTTATTTATTTATTGTTCAACAAAACTTTGCTTATATGACACATTGACAGGGATAACACATAGAAGGCCACATCTGACAAGTACACAGTGAGAGAGAGGAGTTACTGTTGACTCAGGCTGTGGTTGTATTTACCACAGGTAAGGGGACATCTATGCACTGGTCCAGACAGTACAAAGACGTCAGCTGTTGGCTTATAGGTCCATACTGTAAGTCCATACTATAATAATTGTTTTTCTCAGATGAGTCAAGACAATCATGTGATACAGTGATACACAGCAACCAACTGCACATATACCATCTGTCTCAAGTGTCTGTTTATAACCACAGTGTAATCACTACTTAGCTATCTTACTTACCACTGTCTTTTCTGACAAACCAAGTGCTACTGGATACATAACCCCAAAATACCTATAAAGATGTTAGAATACTGCATGCAAGTAAAATGTTTCAAGGATTTTGTGTAAAAGTGTAAGATTTAAATGGACACTGTGTCTAGACTCTTCACCCACTCACTATAGAGATGAGATGTCAGATGCCAGGGTCTCTCTGAGGTTAGATGAATATGTGTTGGTAGAGTTGAGATGGTTTTGAAGTAAAAGGAGAGACAGTTTGAGGTCCATGTGTCTTAGTACCCGCACATACAGACAATTATCCACCAATTGTTGACATATGCATACTGATGCACCTACCTTACTACTCCTTTACTATGTAACACCCCTGCCACACACACACACACACACACACACACACACACACACACACACACACACACACACACACACACACACACACGCACACACACACACACACACACGCACGCACGCACGCATGCACGCATGCACGCGCGGAGAGTACTCCCTCCGTAATGGCTGCTGAGGGGGCACCGAGAGGTAGTGCAGTCACGGGGACTGCAGCTCACACGAGCAACGCTCTCCTCCACATAGCTATTATGGAGGGAGCAGAGGTACACACAGGCCTTTAAGGGGCGGCAGGTAGCCCAGTGGTTAGAATGTTGGGCCAGTAACCATAAGGTTGCTTGATTGAATCCCCAAGCTGACAGGGTAAAAATCTGTCGTTCTGCCCGTTATGGTACCTGGGCACCGACGATGTTGATTAAGGCAGCCCCACGCACCTCTCTGATTCAGAGGGGTTGGGTTAAAAGCAGAAGACTCATTTCAGTTGAAGCCATTCAGTTGTACGACTGACTAGGTATCCCCCTTTCCCTTATACACACAAAATTGCAAATGTTATACTTATCCATCTTTCTGAGAAACAGATATCTCTCCATCTATGCCTCCATTATCGAGTGGACACCTACTGTACCGCTACTGACACCCTAGACAAAAGTAGACTCAAATCAAATCAAAACAAATGTTATTTGTCACATGCTCCGAATACAACAGGTGTAGACCTTACAGTGAAATGCTTACTTACAAGCCCTTAATAACCCTACCTGCATGTACATAATTACCTCAATTACCTCAACACATTGACTCTGTACCGGTACCCCCTGTGTATAGCCCCACTATTGTTATTTACTGCTGCTCCTTAATTATTTGTTTTTCTTATCTCTTACTTTTTTAGGTATTTTCTTAAAACTGCATTGTTGATTAAAGTGGCTATGCATAGATAGTAACAAAGAGTAGCAGCAGTGTGTGTGGGGGGGGGGGGGGGGGTGCAAATAGTCTGGGTAGCCATTTGATTAGCTGTTCAGGAGTCTTATGGCTTGGGGGTAGAAGCTGTTTAGAAGCCTCTTGGACCTAGACTTGGCGCTCTGGTACCGCTTGACGTGCGGTAGCAGAGAGAACAGTCTATGACTAGGCTGGCTGGAGTCTTTGACAATTTTTAGGGCCTTCCTCTGACACCGCCTGGTATAGAGGTCCTGGATGGCCGGAAGCTTGGCCTCGGTGATGTACTGGGCCATACGCACTACCCTCTGTAATGCCTTGCAGTCGGAGGCCGAGCAATTGCCATACCAGGCAGGCAGTTATGCAACCCGTCAGGATGCTCTCGATGGTGCAGCAATAAAAACCTTTTGAGGATCTGAGGACACATGGCAAATATTTTCAGTCTCCTGAGGGGGAATAGGTTTTGTCGTGCCCTCTTCACAACTATCTTGATGTGCTTGGATTATGTTCGTTTGTTGGGGATGTGGACGCGAAGGAACTTGAAGCTCTCAACCTGCTCCACTACAGCCCCGTCGATAAGAATGGGGGCGTACTCGGTCCTCCTTTTCCTGTAGTCCACAATCATCTCCTTTGTCTTGATCACATTGAGGGAGAGGTTGTTGTCCTTGCACCACACGGTCATGTCTCTGACCTCCCTATAGGCTGTCTCATCGTTGTCGGTGATCAGGCCTACCACTGTTGTGTCATCAGCAAACTTAATGATGGTGTTGGAGTTGTGCCTGGCCGTGCAGTCATGAGGGAACAGGGAGTACAGGAGGTGACTGAGCACACACCCCTGAGGGGCCTCTGTGTTGAGGATCAGCGTGGCAGATGTGTTATTACCTACCCTTACCACCTGGGGGCGGCCCGTCAGGAAGTCTAGGATCCAGTTGCAGAGGGAGGTGTTTAGTCCCAGGGTCCTTAGCCTAGTGATGAGCTTTGAAGGCACTATGGTGTTGAACGCTATGCATGTACACTTTTATACTACATATCCTCCATAGGCACACACACTGTCATGTGCAGCCGCACATAAATATATACACATACTTTTATGTATACTATAAAGTAGAGCAGGAAGTTTGCTAATGAATAGTATATGTGGAGAAGGATAACGTAAGTGGTGGATGGGAGAGGATGTTCTCAGAAGATACTGCCTGGTTCTAGAATGGACAGGGGGAGAAATATGAATTCTAAAGAGGATTAAATAAATGTCTAAATGAAATGTGTGGAATTCCTATTTTATTACTCTGTTCCACTTTTTCCTGTCTGCACCACTGATCCACAGAGTGGAAAAACCAAAGTCCAAACCGTCTGGATGATCTCTGAAATGGGAAAAACAGATTCACACTTGATAGGCTAACAACCATATGCAAACTAGCTTTGGTAAGGAAGTCAACAAGGTACTCTCTCCTGAGTTTGTCTGTCTGTCTCGGAGAAAATGTTATTTGCAGATTGTCATAAAAAGAGGGGGCAAAGTACTTAACATCTATCCCCTGACGACCAGTGTGTGGGATAAGAGCCATGGTTTCTGGAGTCCTGTTTTTCCCCCTCAAATCTGTGGTGTGACTCTGGCCATGTGTTCTGACTAGGGCCAGATGGGGTGCTGGGTAATCTTAGGCAAGCGCTAACAAATCTCTCGAGGGGGGAACTAATTCAATTAATTAATCGTATCTACTGTATATCAGTAGCAGCACGATCCCAAAAATAAAGGCAAAGAGTGAATTTCTCACACGTATATATTTACAGATGGTGGCAGCGTTGGGATTATGTGGCATTGCATTGTTTGTTTTGAAACCCAATCCCATAGATACTTCCTAGGGTTTTACCCAAGACACCCTGCACCGCTATTTTGGTCCCAGATCTGGTTCATCTACTCCATTCAAAACTGTAACATTTACAGGTTTATGGGAAAAACCTGGCCATGAGCCTAAATGCTTATGGGCAAGTCTTACCTGATCCAACAACCCAACCTTTTAATATCCAAAAAAGGGAAAACAAATGTGTCTCCTTGTCTTCACCAAGCTTATGTGTCTCCTTATGTCTTCACCAAGGTGAATCTACATTAGAAGGAACTTTCATGCCACCCTATTGACACATATAAGGAAGAAAACGTGTGTGTGTGCATACTGTACGTATGTCATCCTATATGTGGAGGCCCGTCTTTACACACATCAGTGCTGGTTCCGTTTCAGTCTAACGTATAATGTTCCACAGAAATATGTGGGCAGTAATATTGACTTTATACAGTGTTTTCTTCGTCTGAAAAAGCTCCTGTGTTCATTGGATTAACATGGTTGTCATAAAATGTGTCTTTTTATCCTGGATAAAAGAATGCTTTTGCTAATATAATTTACCAAGGTTCTTTTTTTGTGTGTGTATGACAGTCATAATTACGCAGACAACCCGACAGTGATTGGCTTACATTGATTGGCTTACAACAATTGCCCTTTATTTACAGTTCTATGCCAAGCTAAACCAATGTGCAGAAGAACAAATCTTCACATGGTGTTATTATGTGACTATTTCTTGTGTAGTCTCTACTCTATTCTGCCATGTTGTGTTACCATGTCAAGGCTATGACGGTTGTTTTGTCTGGTTCCCCAGCACATCTGGCTGACCTCAGTTGTTTCAAAGTGAGACAGTCAAATAATAATCCAAGCACTCATTGAACGTATCAATGGTAATCAAACCAATAGGTTGGAAAACCAGCAGGGCATTTCAGTGGCATTGCTGCTAAACAGTCTGAGACCTTCATTTTCCCTTTGCAAGATAAGCAGATCTGAGGTGAGATCTCCTCTCTACAGGGGCCAACTGATCCATCTCCCCCTCCTCCTCTTCCTCCACATGCTCCTCCCCCCTCCTCCTGTGCCACACATGGTTCAGTCTCTCCTGCTGGGGCTGTAATAGCTGTGGTGGATTAAATATGGAGGGGGACCGGTCCAAGTGTAAACTGTGCTACATGGCACTCACATCTGAAGAAATATCGGATTTTGTGAGAGGCTATCCACTCTCCAGGTATTGTTCTACTTCAAGTGTTGCAATGTAAGGATTATGATCCCCACCATTTTAAAAAAAAGCCGTAAGACTGTAAAGAAATACATTTTGTCCATGAAGTGTGACTTCGTGCAATAAAGCAACGTTTGAGATTCAATGGACCAAGAACAACCTCTGTGGGATATCCACTTCTCTGTGTCCTTGTACAAAGAGACCCCAAGGGAAGTGTTTGTCACCAAATCTCATTAAAGTAGTACAGGCACTTGGACAAAGGCAGGACATAAAGTGGAGAATAGGGGGTTGCCATTGCTTGATTGGCAGTAACATTTTGTGACCTCCCTATGCAGCAGGGTCCCTCGCTTTACGACCAGGATTTAGGAGCTCAGTGGCGGCCAGGGTGAGGATGAGGTACAGGTTGGGTGGGAGTGTTGTGGGTGTCGCCCCCTCTGCGGGGGTTGGTGGACTAATCACCAACATCGAAGACGTCTGTGGATGTTTAGCCTGTTGTCACCCTTCTCATCCCTGTTATGTCCGGCTTTTGTTCAGGCTGAGGCTCCCCCACACGTTGATTTAAAGCGTGGGTCTACCACCTCACTCTGAAAGAGACGGATATCTTCAAACAGTTCTGTTCATACAATCTGTCTACGCAGCATCTCCAGACACAAACACACAGTGAAAACCTCCAGACTCCCAGACAACCCAACTCAGACATACAGCAACATCAAGGGGGAACCTTTTCAATATCAACCCTGACACTAACACTGACCCTCACAAGTCTGCAAACACTAACAAGCACACCCTGTATGAAACCAGTAAAGTTGATGTATTTTTCACAGGAGGAAATCTGTGTGTTGTGTGCAGACTAAACGTTCAGCAGACAGAACCTTCTGTTGTTGTGAATCAATGTGATAAAATATTCAGCACTGTTGTTTTTATTTTCATTCAAGTTTTTTGGTTTTACCCCTTTCTCTCCCCAATTTTGTGGTATCTATCTCTGCAACTCCCGTATGGACTTGGGAGAGGCTAAGGTCAAGAGCCGTGCGTCCTCCGAAACACAACCCAACCAAGCCGCACTGCTTCTTGACACAATGCCTGCTTAACCCCGGAAGCCAGCCACACCTATGTGTCAGAGGAAACACCGTACACCTGGCGACAGTGTCAGTGTGCATGCACCCAGCCCACCACAGGAGTCGCTAGAGCACGATGGGACAAGGACATCCCTGCCGGCCAAACACTCCCCTAAGCTGGACGACGCTGGGCCAATTGTTCACCACCGCCCCATGGGTCTCCCAGTCATGGCCGGCTGCGACAGAGCCTGGATTCAAACCAGGATCTCTAGTGGCTAAGCTAGCACTGCGATGCAGTGTCTTAGACCACTGTGCCACTCAGGAAGCCAGCACTGTTTTTTTTGTTTAGTCTCAGAGTTATCTTAGATCTGAAGGAAGTCATGTCAGGTCAAAGTCAAACCTTTGATATTACATGGGCAGACACGTTTATTAAAGAGCAAGTGCACTCAGAAAGTTTTCAGACCCTTGACATTTTCCACATTTTCCTATGTGACAGCCTTATTCTTAAAATGATTCAATCTTTCTACACACAATACCCCACAATGACAAAACAAAAATGTATTACAAATAAAAAATTGAAATATCACATTTACATAAGTGTTCAGACCCTTTACTCAGTACTTTGTTGAAGCACCTTTGGCAGCGATTACAGCCTCGAGTTTTCTTGGGTCTGTATTTGGGGAGTTTTTCCCCATTCTTCTCTGCAGATCCTCTCAAGCTCTGTCAGGTTGGATGGGGAGCGTTGCTGCACAGCTATTTTCAGGTCTCTCCAGAGATGTTCGATTGGGTTCAAGTCCGGGCTCTGGCTGGGCCAATCAAGGACATCCAAAAGCCACTCCTGCGTTGTCTTGGCTGTGTGCTTTAGGCTGTTGTCCTGTTGGAAAGTAAACCTTCACCACAGTCTGAGGTCCCGAGAGCTCTGGAGCAGGTTTTCATCAAGGATCTCTCTATACTTTGCTCCGTTCATCTTTCCCTCGATGCTGACTAGTCTTCCAGTCCCTGCAGCTGAAAACATTCCCACAGCATGATGCTGCCACCACCATGCTTCACCGTAGCCAGGTTTCCTCCAGATGTGACGCTTGACATTCAGGCTAAAGAGTTCAATCTTGGTTTCATCAGACCATAAAATCTTGTTTCTCATTGTCTGAGAGTCTTTTGGTGTCTTTTGACAAAATCCAAGCGGGCTGTCATGTGCCTTTTACTGGATTCCGTCTGGCCACTCTACCATAAAGGCCTGACTGGTGGAGTGCTGCAGAGATGGTTGTCCTTCTGGAAGTTTCTCCTATCTCCACAGAGGAACTCCGGAGCTTTGTCAGAGTGACCATCAGGTTCTTGGTCACTTCTCTGACCAAGGGCCTTCTCCCCGATTGCTCAGTTTGTGGGACCTTATATAGACAAAAAGTCAGATTTCGTAACCTAACAAACTCAGCAAAAAAATAAACGTCCCTTTTTCAGGACCTTGTCTTTCAAAGATAATTCCCATGCTTGTTCAATGAACCATAAACAACATGCACCTGTAGAACGGTCATTCGGACACTAACAGCTTACATACGGTAGGCAATTAAGGTCACAGTTATGAAAACTTAGGACACTAAAAAGGCCTTTCTACTGACTCTGAAAAACACCAAAAGAAAGATGCCCAGGGTCCCTGCTCATTTGCATGAACGTGCCTTAGGTATGCTGCAAGGAGGCATGAGGACTGCAGATGTGGCCAGGGCAATAAATTGCAATGTCCGTACTGTGAGCTGCCTAAGACAGCGTTACAGGGAGACAGGACGGACAGTTGATCATACTCGCAGTGGCAGACCAGGTGTAACAACACCTGCACAGGATCGGTACATCTGAACATCACACCTGCAGGACAGGTACAGGATGGCAACAACAACTGCCGGAGTTACACCAGAAATGCACAATCCCTCCATCAGTGCTCAGACTGTCCGCAATCGGCTGAGAGAGGCTGGACTGAGGGCTTGTAGGCCTGTTGTAAGGCACGTCCTCACAAGACATCACCTGCAACAACGTCGCCTATGGGCACAAACCCACCGTTACTCGACCAGACAGGACCGGCAAAAAGTGCTCTTCACTGACGAATCGCGGTTTTGTCTCACCAGGGGTGATGGTCGGATTCGTTACACCGAGGTCTGTACTCTGGAGCGGGATCGATTTGGAGGTGGAGGGTCCGTCATGGTCTGGGGCAGTGTGTCACAGCATCATCGGACTGAGCTTGTTGTCATTGCAGGCAATCTCAACGCTGTGCGTTACAGGGAAGATATCCTCCTCCCTCATGTGATACCCTTCCTGCAGGCTCATCCTGACATGACCCTCCAGCATGACAATGTCACCAGCCATACTGCTTGTTCTGTGCATGATTTCCTGCAAGACAGGAATGTCAGTGTTCTGCCATGGCCAGCGAGGGCCCGGATCTCAATCCCATTGAGCACGTCTGGGACCTGTTGGATCGGATGGTGAGGGCTAGGGCCATTCCCCCCAGATATGTCCGGGAACTTGCAGGTGCCTTGGTGGAAGAGTGGGGTAACATCTCACAGCGAGAACTGGCAAATCTGGTGCAGTCCATGAGGAGAAGATGCACTGCAGTGCTTAATGCAGCTGGTGGCCACACCAGATACTGACTGTTACTTTTGATTTTGACCCCCCCTCTGTTCAGGGACACATTATTCCATTTCTGTTAGTCACATGTCTTTGAAACTTGTTCAGTTTATGTCTCAGTTGTTGAATCTTGTTATGTTCATACAAATATTTACACATGCTAAGTTTGCTGAAAATTAACACAGTTGACAGTGAGAGGACGTTTCTTTTTTTGCTGAGTTTACATCCGATAATAAGCACCGAGCTCTGTTGACAGAGCTGTGCAGCTTTATCGCCAGGTTTCAAGACTGGTCATTCCACTGAGACTGCTCTTCTCTGTGTCACGGAGGCTCTCCGCACTGCTAAAGCTAACTCTCTCTCCTCTGCTCTCATCCTTCTAGACCTATCTGCTGCCTTTGATACTGTGAACATCAGATCCTCCTCTCCAACCTCTCCGAGTTGGGCATCTCCGGCGCGGCTCACTCTTGGATTGCGTCCTACCTGACAGGTCACTCCTACCAGGTGGCATGGCGAGAATCCGTCTCCGCACCACGTGCTCTCACCACTGGTGTCCCCCAGGGCTCAGTTCTAGGCCCTCTCCTATTCTCGCTATACACCAAGTCACTTGGCTCTGTCATATCCTCACATGGTCTCTCCTATCATTGCTACGCAGACGACACACAATTAATCTTCTCCTTTCCCCCTTCTGATAACCAGGTGGCGAATCGCATCTCTGCATGTCTGGCAGACATATCAGTATGGATGACGGATCACCACCTCAAGCTGAACCTCGGCAAGACGGAGCTGCTCTTCCTCCCGAGGAAGGACTGCCCGTTCCATGATCTCGCCATCACGGTTGACAACTCCATTGTGTCCTCCTCCCAGAGTGCTAAGAGCCTTGGCGTGACCCTGGACAACACCCTGTCGTTTTCCGCTAACATCAAGGCGGTGACCCGATCCTGTAGGTTCATGCTCTACAACATTCGCAGAGTACGACCCTGCCTCACACAGGAAGCGGCGCAGGTCCTAATCCAGGCACTTGTCATCTCCCGTCTGGATTACTGCAACTCGCTGTTGGCGGGGCTCCCTGCCTGTGCCATCAAACCCCTACAACCCACCCAGAACGCCGCAGCCCGTCTGGTGTTCAACCTTCCCAAGTTCTCTCACATCACCCCGCTCCTCCGCACACTCCACTGGCTTCCTGTTGAAGCTCGCATCTGCTACAAGACCATGGTGCTTGCCTACGGAGCTGTGAGGGGAACGGCACCTCCGTACCTTCAGGCTCTGATCAGTCCCTACACCCAAAGAAGGGCACTGCATTCATCCACCTCTGGCCTGCTCACCTCCCTACCTCTGCGGAAGCACAGTTCCCGCTCAGCCCAGTCAAAACTGTTTGCTGCTCTGGCACCCCAATGGTGGAAAAATCACCACCTTCCGGAGACACCTGAAACCCCACCTCTTTAAGGAATACCTGGGATAGGATTAAGTAATCCTTCTAATCCCCCCCCCCCCAAAAAAAAGATATAGATGTACTATTGTAAAGTGGTTGTTCCACTGGATATCATAAGGTGAATGCACCAATTTGTAAGTCGCTCTGGATAAGGGCGTCTGCTAAATGACGTAAATGTAAATGTAAAACTTTTGAAGATTTTACATTTATGCTGTCAGAGCAGCTCACAGATCACTGCACCTGTACATAGCCCATCTACAATTTAGCCCAAACAACTACCTCTTCCCCTACTGTATTTATTTATTTTGCTCCTTTGCACCCCATTATTTATATTTCTACTATAAATCTACCATTCCAGTGTTTTACTTGCTATATTGTATTTACTTTGCCACCATGACCTTTTTGCCTTTACCTCCCTTATCTCACCTCATTTGCTCACATTGTATATAGACTTATTTTTCTACTGTATTATTGACTGTATGTTTGTTTTTACTCCATGTGTAACTCTGTGTTGTTGTATGTTGTCGAACTGCTTTGCTTTATCTTGGCCAGGTCGCAATTGTAAATGAGAACATGTTCTCAACTTCCTACCTGGTTAAATAAAGGTGAAATAAATCAAATTTAGTTGACATAGTCTTCCAAGTTGTTTCCGCAGGTTGCAAATAGCAAAATTAGAATGACACAAGCTGAATTAAATGTAAAAGGATTTGAAAATAAAAAGCTTGGGGTATCCTACGTACTCCGTTGACATTTCACAGAAACCAAGGTCCATCCAACCTTTTTATGCGAGTAAAGTGCGTGTCGGATAAAAGAATCTCATGACAGGCCCGATGGAAACAGAATTTGTTTTGGAAAACTTTCCAAATGTTGACAAAACAAAATACGTTAGATGCTCCTTTCCAATAACTATCGAGGGTCTTATTCTGGTGACATGATCATCGATGCTTGTCTGCTGTTTGACAAATAAAAATAATCATGCTTTTTTTGTCCATAGTCTTATCATGTCGGCTATGCGTGCTCTCTAGCCAACAGCACGCGCACATGCCAATACCAGAGTGGACACACTTGCTATATCGCACATTTTTTGGGTGAGAAACCCATCAGTAGAGTTAAAAATGTGATAGAACACATGGGAATTTAACTGCAAAAAGTATTTTTATGTGCACTATGTCATCACGCACAGCCTTTTATCCGCAACAAGTCAATTTGATGGAAACATCTCTGGTAGGAAAATGTGCATATTGTTTTAGGAATTGTTGCATGAAAATCTGTCGCCAATTGGATGGAAACCTAACTATTGATACACTTGTTTTTGTGAGAAGTTTTTGAAAAAGAACAGGAACTTCGCAATAATATGAACAGCGTATACTAAAATATGAATAAATGTCATGTCTCAAAATCGATATCTATCTTACCTTTATACTGTTTTATGTCCTCCAGATTTGAGGAGAAAGATGACAAGTTCAGTGGTAGCCCTTAATTCTCGCAAAGCATCTGACCTATCTAACGCCATGCTATTTTCCTAATTTCGACCACCCTACCAGGGTAAAAACTTCATTAAGTTTTGAGCGGATTATGATAGAGACGAGGTTTGGACCGTTGGTTTTCTTAGAGGATCATCATCACAATTAACATCTTATTTTACCCATTGGTCAAAATATGCATTTTTTATTGGACACTCTAAAAAGTAGCAACAGTTTAATCCAAGCGAGGACAAACATTATTATGAGCTAATGACCTAGGTCTACCCTTAATCACTTATTTTGAACAAAATCTTTTCGTAACCAGGAGCTACTACCAATAATCTATTGTGTTATCATATTGGTTAGTCAAACAGTGCAGAGCGTGAGTACAATGCTGAACATGACAAAATCCCACCAATGAACCCAGCCCCCACATTAAAGGTCATGACCTCTGATGGTATACAGCCCTGCCTCACAAAAGCAGTAAATGTCTGATGCTTCCAGAGGGTCACTCATGGTAACCTGCCAGTGGTTTCTGTGGCTACCGAAAGGGAGGATGGTCAGCATTTGTGTGCGTTGTCATCCAGAGAGAAACTCCAATGCATCCATTGCATCCATTGTGAATTTAAGTATGCTCTCTCTAATTCTCTCTCTCTCTCTTTCTTTCTTTCTCTCTCTCAGAGGACCTGAGCCCTAGGACCATACCTCAGGACTACCTGACATGATGACTCCTTGCTGTCCCCAGTCCACCTGGCCGTGTTGCTGCTCCAGTTTCAACTGTTCTGCCTGCGGCTATGGAACCCTGACCTGTTCACCGGACGTGCTACCTGTCCCAGACCTGCTGTTTTCAACTCTCTAGAGACAGCAGGAGCGGTAGAGATACTCTCAATGATCGGCTATGAAAAGCCAACTGACATTTACTCTTGAGGTGCTGACTTGTTACACCCTCGACAACTGTGATTATTATTATTTGACCATGCTGGTCATTTATGAACATTTGAACATCTTGGCCATGTTCTGTTATAATCTCCACCCGGCACAGCCAGAAGAGGACTGGCCACCCCTCATAGCCTGGTTCCTCTCTGGGTTTCTTCCTAGGTTTTGGCCTTTCTAGGGAGTTTTTCCTAGCCACCGTGCTTCTACACCTGCATTGCTTGCTGTTTGGGGTTTTAGGCTGGGTTACTGTACAGCACTTTGAGATATCAGCTGATGTAAGAAGGGCTATATAAATAAATTTGATTTGATTTGATTTGTTCTATCCTCTCTGGCTGCATCTGTCTGTGTCAGTTCAATGTGTTGGCTATCTTTGTCCTTTACATTTCTCCACAGGTTTTCAACACCCCCTTATAAAGCAATGAAGGCATGTCTTGGGTGTTTATTTAAATGTCTATTTCCATTTCACATTCCTAAAAAGGTACTAATGATTAAAGACCAAAATAGAGGAGACAAGCGGCGACCAAAGCAGCTGCAATTACTCATGATGTTAGTAATTAAGCATGTAAGCCTGTTGGGAGGTTAAGTTTACACTGAGTGTACAAAACATTAGGAATACCTTCCTAATATTGTGTAGCGCCCCCTTTTGCCCTCAGAACAGCTTCAATTGGTCGGGGCATGGACTCTACAAGGTGTCGAAAGCATTCCACAGGGATGCTGGCCAATGTTGACTCCAATGCTTCCCCACAATTGTGTCAAGTTGGCTGGATGTCCTTTGGGTGGTGGACCAGTCTTGATACCAGTGGCGGTCGGTGCTGTTTAGAATGAGGGAGCAAGATAAAAAAAATAATTATGACCATGGCCTTATTTCTATTACAGCATATTGGATGAATGTCACTCATATTCCATTCACCCAGCTCAATGTAACGTCGATAGGTTTAGGCTACTACATGATACTCACATTTTCCCTATACCGATCATGAGGTTGCTACAACCTGGCCTACGAATGAAAGTTTACAACGTAGGTGCACAGGTCGAGAGAAAATTTGAGTAATCAAGGTGACAGTGACACATTCAATACCGCCTTACACACTCTTGCTTGCGTCTAGCTGATCTAGGGTGTAATTATTAGTTGCAAATTAATGTATTTTTATCCCTGTTTAGTTCCGTTTGCTTCAACAGAATTGGCGAAATGAATACACACCTGATCAACCGCAAACACAGTTCACTTTCATAGCAGCCACATACAAACAGCATGATCACTTCACTCGTTATATAATTCCTTCTTGCATCTATGCGCTCTCCCCCTCTCACCATTTCCCTTCGCTTGTGGACTTCATTGCACAACACAACAGCTCTTTGTGAACAGGTGAAGAACCCTTTCCAAGCCAAACCTTCATATCATAACCGCTAACCGCTACACACAGCCTACTACCGTGTCACCATTATTAGCTAACTTCATAGTCAACATAGTTACTAAAACTAACGCGTTAGTAAACCCGCTACAATCGTGCAGTACAGTGCACAGCCAGCCAGCAGTTAAGCAATTACACCGGCGGACCCAGTGGCAATAAATTAATAAAATCAAAAGCTTACCTTGACTTGGAATAGTTCCAGTGTTGGACAGCCATAGTCAGCTAGCTAACATAACATCCCCCTCTGTTTTGTGCCGGGTGTTTGAGTAGGCTAAACTAGCTAGCTGCATTTGCTAGCTAAGTGGAAGAAAAAAATACAACAAAATATAGCTAGCTCTCTCTCTATCTCTCTTGCATTTTTTAAACAATGAATTTGTTCAAAACTGTTCAACTGTTGTCTTTCTCTCTCTCTTGAGTCAACTGCTCACCACAATATATGCACTGCAGTGCTAGTTGTAGCTTATGCTTTCAGTACTAGATTCATTCTCTGATCCTTTGATTAGGTGGACAGCATGTCAGTTCATGTTGCAAGAGCTCTGATAGGTTGGAGGACGTCCTCCGAAAGTTGTCATAATTACTGTGTCATTCTGTGGAAGGTAGTGAGAACTCTGAGCTTCCTAGGTTTTGTAGTGAAGTCAATGTAACCAGAGGAGGACAGAAACTAGCTGTCCTCTGGCTACACCATGGTGCTATCCTACAGAGTGCTGTTGAGGCTACTGTAGACCATTGCAAAACAGTGTGTTTTAATTAATTATTTGATGACGTGAATATATTTAGTATAGTTTTATCTAAAAAGGATAACTTTTTTTAATGTTTCACTATTCCTCCTCTGAGGAACCTCCACTGCTTGATACACACGGGAAACTGTTGAGCGTGAAAAAAATTGCAGCGTCGCAGTTCTTGACACACTCAAACCAGAGTGCCTGGCAGCTACTACCATACCCCGTTCAATGGCACTTAAATCTTTAAATCTTTTGTCTTGCCCATTCATCCTCTGAAAGGCACACATACACAATCCATGTCTCAACTGTCTCAACGCTTAAAAATCTTTCTTTAACCTGTTTCCTCCCCTTAATCTACACTGATTGAAGTGGATTTAACAAGTGACATCAATAAGGGATCATAGCTTTCACCTGGATTCACTTGGTCAGTCAATGTTTTGTACACTCAGTGTATATGTTAGAGAATACCCAATGAGGACGGAAACTTCAATTTAGGAGAAATAAGCCAACAAAATGTTTTAGGCATTCATATAGTAGAATAGTGTTCTGTAGCTTTCATCGTGCTCTATTCAATCCATATCGCGGAAGTTCAGCATTACGGCATAATTTAAATTTAAAGGCAACATTACCGCATTAGTGGAGACTGCATTCACGGTAACCGCTGCATATGTTGGGTTAATCGGACATTACCTTTAAATGTCTATCGCGCAATCTGTAATGCTTCAGCGATAATATTACAAAACCAAAAACTTTGAAGGAGCCTTTAAAGGGGAATTTTAAATAGGCTGTATGAATTTGTATGTAGAGGAAGAGGGTTTACCAGATGGTTGCATGTTAAAATCCCAAGCGGTGCATATTTCTGCAGTGCCCTTGAGCAGGGCACTTAACTTGGATTGCTTCATTGTGTGCATCATGCCTGTAAAATGTATGAATATCTGAACTGAACAGAACAGAGGTAAAATGGAAAGAGAAGAAGGATTTGAAGCTTTAAGGGTTATTGGGTCCTTTATAATCAACAACAGTCTCAGACAGACTTGATTATCTTCACATGGAGCGTTTATCACACCCATATTGTTCTTTTAAAGCCTGACTGATGGTATTATAGCAGGTGTTAGTTTGCATGGTTGACAGTAAGTACCTTTGATACTGCACGTCAGCCATTGTTTTAGATTAACTGTGGTAATGAAGGGTACGACACCTGCTGTAACAGAATGTTTTGTTCAGATGGGGGAACTAAACATTTTGACTGATATACTGTATTTAGCCAACAAATGGTGACAAACTGATGATACATTCTTTGAATGTCTGGCATAGAATGGCACCTTGCTGAGTTATCAAACAGGAGTCAACCTCTACATGCAGGACTGGTGGTGAGGCTTGAAAACTGAGTTTTACAGCTGAGGCTATGAAGTGGAACATACTAAAACCAAATATTGACTAGAATTTGTGATTACTTTGACATGAAAGTCTGTATGTAGTGATTACTCTTCTCTGTATGTTTCACAGGTCAAAGGGCACAGCTCACGCAAAGATGTGGAAAACCAATACTCATTTTCACATGTCCTCTCTCATTCAGAAATGACTCAAACTTTCCCTGGCATGATAGTGTGCCGTAGACTCCATAATGGCGCAAATCGAGAGGTAGAGTGCCCAGGGCCCGTAGTGGTAAACTAATCATCAGTCTACCTGACAGGCTACACCACACTATGACCCATCATATAAAATCCCTGAATCATTTCAAAACAACAACGGCTGTTTCTCAGGTGAAGTCATCAACTGGAGGGTTTAACAGCTGCTATGGCCCAGCTGAGATCCAGACTGTAACTGTTTGCCCTGCAGTGCTGTGTCCCTGTGTGGTGCTCTGACAGTCTGTTTCCTGAGAGCAGTAAAGCTAAAGGCCAAGGAGAGCCAAGCAGAGCAGATTCCAATTACAGCTTTGCTGGACTGTTCAGGCAGACATCCAAGCCCCAGAGAGTAAAACAACCAGTTTTGTGTCCTAATACCATCCTCTTCTCCCTTGTTCTCCCCTATCCCGACACCCATCTTGGCTGTTAGATAATCCTTACTCCCCTGGGCCAGTACTTTATAGTGAAAACAAACTGTGATCAGCTGACTGCCGGGGCTGTGAGGAGCGACGGGGAGAAAAAGCAGAAATACTGTGACTAACAACTGTAAACAGTTACAATCACAGTGACACTGTGGGCTCTGTTAACTTACATCATGTCACTTGTCTGTCATGAGGTACATGGTCAGTGATAAAGAGAAACAATACAGACTTTATCAGTAATTACAAATTGGATACACATAAAGAAATACTTCATAACAGTACTACAAGTGATGTAACCGCCCCACATGTAATTCTTCATTTTCTATGGGCTTTTCACAAAAAGCACATTTCCATTTAGTTAAACTCTCCAAATAGTTCCAAAACTGTACTTCCCGCTTGTATCACACCACCACCAAAAGACGGCAATTAATTCAATTAGCCACTGGCATGGCAAAATTGTAGAATGATCTGGACGGAGTTCCCAAAGCGTTTCATGAGAACATTCCTGAGTGTAATAGTGGATGATGTATCCTGGGAGCTCACAGCTTGGGCTGAGGCTAGAGAGAGATGTTTCACTGGTAGAGAGAGAGAGAGCGAGAGAGAGAGAGAGAGAGAGAGAGAGAGAGAGAGAGAGAGAGAGAGAGAGAGAGAGGTAGAGAGAGGTAGAGAGAGGTATAGAGGTAGAGAGAGAGAGAGAGAGAGAGAGAGAGAGAGGTAGAGAGAGAGGTAGAGAGAGAGGTAGAGAGAGAGGTAGAGAGAGAGAGAGAGAGAGAGGCCACTGTGGTAAACACCAAGTCACTGTCTCCCCCACACACATTGACTAACAGACCACACACTTGTCCTCCACTGTACACTAACCTATGGATTTCTGACAGTTTTAGGTCTCTACTACCTACATCGAAAATAACATTGTTCGGAGGCAGATAGGAACATTTTGCAATATGAGTGATAAGCAAGCAAGGACATCTACCCAGAACTAACTGTCAGCATGGAGTGTCTTCACATTGAGAGAGGAACTTTATGGGCCAAACAAGATATCACAGAGGAAGAGAAACAATAACATAAGATAGGTCTTATAGTTGCACTTACAAACCAATGGCAGAGTGGTCTAATAATTTAAAAACATTTGTTTGACCTCTTGTTTTTAACGGAAAACTTTGGTACAGAAAAATACATACTTACCTGAGAAACAAAGTAGATTTGTGCTTTACTGTCCAAATCATTTCATTGTACCCTGGGGTTGTGGGTTACAACAAGACTCATGCTGATTCAGAGCAAGCCCTGAGGCCTGGTGCTAAATGACTACGTTTGTAGCAGAGAAGCCACACAGAATCTAGATGAAGTTACACATAGATGCTGATGAGAGCTAGTTTTTACAATTCCCTTTGATGCCTAACACCAGAAGTAGGGGAGGGTAAGCTGATCCTAGATCTGTGTCTATGGGAAAACTTCTACCTGAAGATCGCAGCACAGTGCTAAATTAACAGCATCTGAGTGATGACCATGTGAGGCAGAAAGAAATCTGTTTAATTGCCTCCTTAACGCCTGAGAGAACAATGTCTCACAAGGC
Organism: Salmo salar; assembly: GCF_965601325.2. NCBI lineage: Eukaryota > Metazoa > Chordata > Actinopteri > Salmoniformes > Salmonidae > Salmo > Salmo salar. The sequence continues at coordinate 67,357,807 of NC_138293.1, read as the reverse complement.
ACTGTGCTTGTTTCCCTAGCGACCATGTTTGTTGACAGGTCTTAGTTGGGTTTGCTCTGTTCACGTTCAAACATGGAGTAACTGGTTGAAGACACAAGGGTGCAATAAACACAAACACCATGTTTCCACTCATGATTCATCAGTTGTCCTCACTGTCACACAGTATTTAACAGTTAACCTGACTTCTAATAATAATGTGATGTTAGCCTTTCAACGTATCACATCTCCTTGCAAGACACCACACCTGGGTTCAAATTACAAAATTATTTAAATTATATTCACATACATATCAAAGTAAATATTCAGATATTTTTTTATTTTAAAAAAACAAATAGTTGAATTTTTGAATGTATTTGGAAAATACACTTGGAAAGTATTGGCATGTATTTTCAAACACAAAAATGCTATTATTTAAAACTCCCATGCATTTGAACTCGGGTCTGTTTGGTCCTAGGGCTATTTGAAATATCGTATTTGGAAACAAGTATTTTAAAATATTTTCAAGCAGTAGGCTATTTATAGGAAGCTATTTCAAAACATGCTTTCAAATACTTCAAATATAAATAGTTGAGTCCGCACCACATTATTTGAAAATACTCAAAAATACAGAATATAAGTATTTAAATGACAAATACTAAACCCAGGACTGCAAGACACACAGATATGTGACCAAGGCCAATCCATGTATGAATATTCACATTCACCATTCATTATTCCCAATAGCAGGAGGCAGATCACCTTCCAGACACCAGAGCAGGAGCTGACTGCACAGTAACCCATTTCAGGTCACATCGTTATAGAGTCATTCATTGGAATTGGCACTTATCTATTGCTCAGTGGTGGTGGGTGTTATTGAAAGTATTATCTGTGTTCCGCCAGCCTGGCTAAGGTCAGAGATAGTAATGGAGCCAGGTTGACCTCTATGGATGGGCCAGAACAGAAGACATAATTTACCTCCTGGCCCTCAGTGTCAAATACAGTATTAGGATGTCCAATGCAGAGACCCCTGGATCTTCCTATTAACCCCAATAACCCATTAAGGTACAGAGGGAAGATAGGATGTTATGTATGCAAAGAGTGGTTCGTACAGGCAGAATGAGAGGTAGTGATTTTTCTTTCACTATGGTTTCAGTTAGATTTGCTTTCATAAAATTGAAGATTTCAGATGCTGTCTTCTGTTACTTTCATCAAAAATGGACTACGGTTTAATAGAGAAGCTACATTTATCGTACATCATCACATCTTCAAAGATTAATATCAAAAACATAACAGATGGCTTTATTTGAGATCACACGTGAAGCTGAACTTGCAAGTGGCGCTAAATCTCCCTTTGTGCACACAAGCACAACCTCAGGTCATTGGAGAGAAACAGAAACACACTAAGAGAGCACTCAACTGATGGCCCATCTGTCAACCAGCTGTATTCATGCAAAAGCAGGGACTACCTCATGTGGAAAAGATAGAAGAATTTTACACGATTCTTGAATTTGTAAGCAATACATATGGCAGCAAATATACTTACAAGATTCATAGAAGATTCTTGTAATATCTGACTTATATGTTGCATGTATTATATAGACCATACAAGAGACATGTAAGCTAAGCCTTCTAAGGTCTCATACATGGGACATACTCATTTCAAAGCACTTGCATACCACTGTCTGATGTCACTGATGCGCGCAATGTGACACTTATTGGAAAAAATAAGCAAAGTTCGCTGCGAGGATGAGTGGAAGGAGGAGGAGAGGGTGAAGAGGAGGAGGAAGAGAGGAGGAGAGGAGGAAATTGATGAATGACTTTAATAGCAGCAGTTAATCCATTTAGTTATTAAGTGGAGATCTCCAACAACCATTCTCATGACAGCACATTAGTAATGTGACAAATAGCATAGCTAAGCTGGGTTTGGTTAGAACCCTGGATGGGAGACCAAAGGCATAGCTGTAGATACATCAACTGTCTAGCAAGAGGTGCTGCCCAGCCTTAACCATAGAAACTCATACCAGAAAATGTTTATAAAAGTATTATATTTTTCTAATAATAATTGTGATCTTTTTTTATATGTCGACTTAAAAAAAAACAATGTGAAACTTATAAGGAAAGCATTTATTTTGTTACATTCTCAGCACATACACATTCCTTATAATATTCGTAGATGACTCATATAATTCATATATTTTGTCTCAAATACTACCATATCTTTGTAGGAAATGCACCACATCATGTACTCAATTGTGTATGTCATATAAGGCATATACATGAACACATATACACCACTGCCATACAAGATTCGTATTTGATTTTCATGATTATTTTCCATATGGGGTGTAGTTGGTATCACTACTGTTGGGCTGGCTTAAAAATCACTGCCGTTGACATCAAGCTTGGGGTTGACCACGTGTTCTCTTGATAAGTGCCATTTTCCTGTCCTTCTAAGCATTCAACATGTAACGAGTACTTTTGGGAGTCAGGGAAAATGGATGGAGTAAAAAGTACATTATTTTCTTTAGGAATGTAGTGAAGTAAAAGTTGTCAAAAAAATAAATAGTAAAGTTTCTTTTTTTACATTTGTTTTCTGACCTTTATTTAACCAGGTAGGCCAGTTGAGAACAAGTTATCATTTACAACTGCGACCTGGCCAAGATAAAGCAAAGCAGTGCGACAAAAAACAACAACACAGAGTTACACATGGAATAAACAAACGTACAGTCAATAACACAATAGAAAAAGTCTATGTACAGTGTGTGCAAATGGAGTAAGGAGGTAAGGCAATTAATAGGCCATAGTAGCAAATAATTACAATTTAGCAAATTAACACTGGAGTGATAGATGTGCAGATGATGATGTGCAAGTAGAAATACTGGTGTGCAAAAGAACAAAAAAGTTAATAAAAACAATATGGGGATGAGGTAGGTAGTTGGATGGGCTATTTACAGATGGGCTATGTACAGCTGCAGAGATCAGTAAACTGCTCAGCTAGCTGATGCTTAAAGTTAGTGAGGGAGATATAAGTCTCCAACTTCAGCGATTTTTGCAATTCGTTCCAGTCATTGGCAGCAGAGAACTGGAAGGAAAGGCGGCCAAAGGAGGTGTTGGCTTTGGGGATGACCAGTGAGATATACCTGCTGGAGCGCGTGCTACGGGTGAGTGTTGTTATGGTGACCAGTGAGCTGAGATAAGGCTGAGTTTTACCTAGCAAAGACTTATAGATGACCTGGAGCCAGTGGGTCTGGCGACGAATATGTAGTGAGTAAAGTACAGACACCCAAAAAAACAAATGAAGTAGTACTTTCAGCTCATTGGCTGTCAGACTGGGTATCTCCTGTAGTGCCTGGGGGACAGAGCATTGCCATGCCTGTGTCACTGCTCAGCTATTCTTTAGAGAGTGGGTGTGGATCACAGGGTTGGTTTGATATAATAGAGCTTTACGCAAGCTTGGTAGCTTGCCTCTGCACACCCTTCACTGCTCTGACGCACTAGCTGCAAGCTATACTATGGGAGCAACAATGCAGAGGGAGAACCTGTCAAATTCTTCTGCTCTTTCTGCTTGACTTGTACCCACCCTTACAAAGCGTTCCCTGTGAAGTATGTCAAAGTAAACTACTAGACCCACACTTCAGTTCAAGTACTTTTTCTCAAGGGTAAAAAATTCCCTTAGCATTGACAAATTTCCCTGCCTTATTACCTGGTCAGTGCTCAAAGCTGCTTGGGGAGTGAGAGGTAATGTTCTATTCTGGAAGCACTATCTGTGAGCCAACTTAAATGACCCATAAAGCTGGAGCCTCCCATAGAATGTGGAAATATACATCAGAAACACCCTAAATTAAAGCACTGGTCAGGGGGGTGAAATGTAGTGTGCAGGGCATATTTAGACATCAGGCATCATGCCGACAATGTTAGCAGCAAAGCTGGATGACTGTTATTGGCAAAACCAAATGGTGTGGTCAAAGCTCTATAAAGCCTAACTTCTAGTGAAAGATGTTTCCTTAACTTCAATTAATGTAGACCTGCTTTACATGGTTTTGGTCTTGTGCAGGCAAGTAAAGTGAATAAAGGCGTCCGCACACCAGGTTCGGTTTGCTCTTAGCAGAACTCAGCTAGGCGAAGTGAACATCTGTGTCTCACATACACCCTTAAAAGACCATTGGTTGAAGAACTAGAAAAAAATATGCCAATATTACTTTGTCCCTCTTGAGACGCCGTAGCAACAAATAGACAAAATACACAACCTCAAAATAGTCTGAATTAAACTAAAGAAAAATCAAGAAATCTGTAATCAATTTTGACGTTTTTGCCGAGTAGGAGTTTGTCACGTAATTTTACATCTAAGATGCTTGGTGCAGTATTTCTCAAGTGAAAAAATGTGCATTAAAATTGGTCTCAATGAATGACAAACACTTAATTGAAGAATCCTTACTTTTGACCAATCACAGACGCAGGGGCGTAAACGTCGACTAGCCTCTATAAAAAAATAGTGTATTCGAACAGCCCGACAAAAAAAACTGCCGAACACCAAAACGAACAAAAAGTCATATTTGCGCAAGCTGTTTTGACTGGGAAGTATACAGTAAGCTTATGGGTTAAATTGCCTCTAAAACATAGGTGATGCTATTGGAATATAACAGCATGGACACAAAACCTAAAAAAAAAGTAGCAATATACATAGCCCCAAAAATGTGTGAAGTGTAAGAGACAATTCAAAGACACCGTGACATTGCATTAATCCCATTACCTGATAAATAGAATGGCCAAAAAGAGACTAAAGTGAAGGTTTTCGTGTGCTGGTGTAGGCTCCTAGCCTCCATTATTGATTTGAATTATGCAGTACGTTTGAAGTTGGTCCTGCCCACAGCTTTCCTTTCATATGGCTTTCAAATATTTATACAGGCCAAACTCTGTAGATCCTTGATCCTGTTTCTTAGTATTCTGTGAACACATACAAAATCAAATAACTTCTACTAAATCCACTATACAAGTAATATGGGTCACTTGTTCAAACCTGTAGATTTTCTCTGATGAAATACAATATATCTGAGAAACCAGTTACATATTAGCACCTGGCAAGAACTAGGTTATTTTCATTGTGGTACTATTGCCAAGTGGCGCACTGTGTCAGAAAGAGAAACTTAACAGTCTCAGGTTTAGAATTGCCTGTTGTTTTTGGCCTACTATAACACTGCCCTTTCTCTCGCTGGAAGGTGAGATGCCCTTCAAGAAAACACATTCCTCACAACTATTCCCAATTATCTTTGTGAGCTAATTATACCATTTGTCTGACTAATAAATTAACTGATCAATTAATGGAGCTACCATAGATATAAAATGACTGGAAAACTGACAATGAATGTCCTCTAGGTGACTTGATGTGTAAATCGCTAATTAAATGTCATTGAAGAATACAGGTAAGCAGTTCCTCTTGTGATTGATGCAAAAGCTATAATGAGAAGCCAAAGAGATTGTTTGTTCTTTAAATGATCTCTGCCAGGATGGGATCAAGCAGGCAGATGTTAAAGGAAAGATTAGTAATTGAAATAGGAGACAACAGCTTATGATTCTGACTCGAAAGGACACTTTTTCAATGAGGTTCTTAAGGGAAAAAAAACATCAAAAAAGAAAAATGGGAAACTGGACCGAGGACTTTGGACCTATAAGTTATAGGGACCCTTGGAGTTCTGTTGAGAATACCATAAACTGCGCGATCCTTTTGATATAACAAGGGCAAACGATAACACTTGGTCAGTATGGTCAAATAAACAGAAGGAAAGAAGGGGACTTCCAGATAGTGTCTTCAATAATTTATTCATTTCTAAGTATTACAAAAAAAATATGTACAGAACGTAAAAACATATTGGTTGTAACAACTTCACATATTTAAGTCTACCATGAAAAGAAAACAGTGGTGAAAAGTTGCATCATGGCTAGCAGCCTCAGGCCTCCTGCCAGCAGGCATTTCAGTTCCAATGCCATCCGAACAGTGGGATGAAATACAGTCCCTCTTTTGATCTACAAAAGCGTAGTCTTTTCCAACGGTGAACCACCTCCATGAAACAAAGTGAACTACAAGGTAAACAATTAGAACTACCATACGTCACTGGACGTTTGGACTAGACCGTGTCGGCACGACAACTTGATAAAAAATACGGGAATGTTTATCGAAAAAAAGAGCCACTGTAAATGGCTGAACGTAGTCCGTGCTGTGTCCAACGTATAGTATAACAGGTCCATTTCTCTGTCCTCTGGACTGACCCTCACTGGGAAACCAGAAGCAGATCCTCCGGGGCACAAAATTCCCATAAAATTCCAAGGAACACCAACAAGGTCCATTCTGCGGGTGAAGCGCCTTTCGGAAGCTCAGACGCACAGCTCATCTCTTCTTCTTACTGTGTCTGAGCAGCTTCTTCCTCTTTAGGATCATTTCATATAGTTTCTCCAGGCCGGGTTGGAGCCCCTGGCCGTTCAGCGCGCTGCATCCCTGGGTGTGGTGCAGTGTGGAGTTGCTAAGCTCGTGGAGGGCCAAGGCCTTCTCCACCTCCACAGCAGAGACTGCAGAGTCCAAGTCCTGCTTGTTGGCAAGCACCAGAATTGGTACTCCCTGGTTTTCTGCCGAGCGACTGATGCGGTGGAGCTCCACCTTGGCCTCCTCCATGCGCTCAGTCTCTGCAGCATCCACAACAAACACCAGGCCATCGGTGCAACGCGTATATGACTTCCACAGGGGCCGCAGCTTCTCCTGACCACCCACATCCCACACCTGGAAGGTGGTGGTGGCCCGCGAGCTTCCAACTGCTACTTTAATCCGTTCAGTGTTGAAGCCCTTTGTAGGGATAGTCTCCACAAATTCCCGGAGCTTTAGTCTGTACAGCAGGGAGGTCTTTCCTGCAGAGTCCAGGCCGATGACAACCACATGCAGAGACTGGAAGTTGGGGAGGAAAGGAGTGTTGGGGGCTATCTCTGTTAGCTGGTTACCCATTTTGGCTGGTTGTCTGGCCCTGATAGTGAGGTGGCAGACTCTAGTAGGGGAGGTGGTGGGTGTCGCCAGAGAGATGAAGCGTTCACACCTACTTCAAAGGCAGCGGTTGCAGACCAGAAGGCAGACGATTAAACTCACCGAGGACCTTGTAAAATGAAGGAAACAGGCAAGATTAGTTATGTTTTATAGATGACACCACGGATGACAATCATTTATACGTTTAGTCTACTGACTATGCTTCGAAGAAAACAAGGAAAAAAGGCCATTTCAGTTAGCCAATTTTTTTCTCTCAAAACAACCCTGCCTATCGTTCCATAGCAGAAACAAACAAAAAAAAAAACAGTTCCAATATGTAATTATATGGAACTGCAGTTGAATTGCCATTACTGTTTGACAACACTGGCTAAAATCCTGTACTTTTTTACATGGCAATACGAATAGGAGTGTACAGTACGCATTGTCAATGACCACATTGAAATGTTTTGTCAACAAGGCACAGAATATTCTGGTCCCATGTATGTAACGTTACTTCAGCAAACTTCTGTCCTGTTGGTTCGTTGTATATGCGGCTGCATAGTAACACTGGTGTCGCTAACGTTAGCTAGCTAGTTAACGCGAAACAAATTACAAATAGTAGAACACTTTAGTTAAGTGTTGGCCGTCTAGGTAGATAGTTGGGTAACAATTATTTAGTTGAACGTAATTTCAGTGGCCAGTGAGGTGAACACACATTGGCTAGTTACTGTGTTGTACTTGCAATGCTGGCTCTGTCCGTGCGAGAAACAATATCTAACCGAGTAGGGACACTTAGCGTTAACGTTTATTAGTTGCACCAAACAAACGATGTTCGTTAGTTAGAACATTACACATAATCTTACCTCTATAGCGTTTCTGTATTGAGTCAGACAACATAATTCCAACACAGATATGCACAAATCCACACTGAAGAAGAATAATTCCTAAAGAAACTGTGCTACAACCACTAGAGTCCCTCTACTTGAATCTCCAGGCAAGGAATGGAACCAGTGGTGAGCGCGACTGAAGAACACAACCACCACGAGTGACGTAACGAAAACACTCCCAGTCCCCGCCTCCCCCCTAATGCAATGAGTTTTAAATGGAAAGTGAAGTGACCTCTGACTTTTGAGCTCTTATCGACAGTTATCAGTCTATTGCTATGGAATTGTCAAACTAAAGGAATAAACAAAGTAGGATATTGATTATGTGGGTATGCTTAGCTTGGTTGGCTGTTTTGCCTTTTTATTTAATCAGTACATAATCGTAAACCACTAAACAGTAACCTATTTCATATTTTGACATGAGACATCATGTTCAGTAGCCTATGAGAAATGTATACCAGCAAAAATCATAGAAATATGTGTATAAAGTAGTTGGGGTTGCTGCTTGAGGTCTTTCTGCTCTGAACAAAGTTGGGGGCAGCAAGAGGACAATGGGTCGACTGTGGCAATTTGAATGCTAATGCCTTTGTAGTCAGCAAATGACCCGCTGGAGTTGGAGTGCCCTGTATTCATAGGGCATGTGTTATGAAACCAGACAGATCATATCAGCATATCTGGGAGGAATCCAGTTACTACTCTCAGCACAACACTTGCTGGTTGTAGCTTGTCATGAGGGGAGGATGCAAAACTGTGTGCAGATTTGAAAATAGAGTGGTTATCAGATGTACCCACAGTGCAGCAAATGGAGGGCAGATATCACACATGGGAGTTAAATGAAAACTCACAGGGGAATTGAGATTGAGAAATTGTGTCAGCATGAGCAACAATAATTGCCTTTCCTGCCGAGCAGAATTCAATGCCGAGGGGTCTGCCTTGGAGCAGAACTCAGTAATTACACACAGTCAACGTTCAAATCACTGACAAATTAGCTTTCCAGTGAAGCAAATCAAATAATATAGAGAAATGGCGTGTTATACTGTGCTTCTTCTCTCATCTTAAATTCACTCGACCTTCGCACGCACAACACAGACATTTTACTGTCATTATCACAAGGGAACAACCTCAATATACAATGGACAATTATTCATTGGCGCTACATGTATAGAGCAGTTGCTATCTTAACAAACAATTGGAAAATGAATAATTGGGTACCAATTAACTTTTAGGACTGAATATATCATGCAGAATATATGTTTCTAAGTAGACTGTCTATGCATCTACTTATGTATTCTCATTGGCAAATACTGTGTTTGCTTTGTATGAAAAAAAAGGCTAGAAAAACAAATAGGCCTATGTTTTTTAAAGCATTGATTAATTGGAATCTGAATGCAAGAAAAAATGCCTCCAGACTGTATTAAGCCAAAGGAGCAGATAGCCTAGTGGTTAGAGCGTTGGGCCAGTAACCGAAAGATTGCTAGATCGAATCCCTGAGCTGACAAGGTAAAAATCTGTCGTTCTGCCCCTGTTCAAGGCTGTCGTAAATAAGAATTTGTTCTTAACTGACTTGCGAAGTTAAATCAACAAAAGGGGTAGGTTTTACTAAACATGACAGTAGCGTCCTCTACCGAATAATATGGGAAATACATCCATATATTGTGAAGCTTACACCTGAAAAATTCACAGGTGCAAAACTATTGCAGAACGACAATGCATTTGGTAAGTTACCAAACGTGCATTGCACATATAACATGATCAAATGGGTTGGAGATTTCCAGACTCCTCAGCTGAGAATGGTATCTCCAGAGGGTGAACTACTGGGATGTAATTATTTACCTTTATCTCTGACGCCACCAACTCAAGGAAGCGTTCAGTTGCTAGGTAACTTTCGAGGCAGGTGGGAAATACTTATTTTTATTTTTATTAACAACAAATCAATACAGGAAGTACATGAGAGAACACAAGTATATATGGATAATATACAATGGACAATTGAGCTAGGGGGTACAATATCACATTACACAAGGACCTTAAGGGACATACATACACATCATTCTAACAGCTTTTTTGTTAGTAGAGTATTTAATTGTCTTAAAATACAGTTCAATTTATTTTTGTAGGGTAAGAAAATGTGTTTTTTTGTTTGTAAATTTACATTTGTGAATACGAAATTTGGCCAAAAGAATAATGAAATGAATTACATAAAAATGTTTCAGCTTATTTCTATCGTAGGTAAAGAATCCAAGCAGTACATCTCTCCACAATAGTGTACGATCTTCATAAATGTGTTCAATTATAAATCTACTGATGTCTTGCCATTGTTTTCTTACATGAATACAATGCCAAAAAAGATGTAACACTGTTTCTGGGTGGTCATTACAAAATGAGCAATTTTAGTTGATGTTTTCCTTAAACTTCTTCATATAGTGGTTGGCAGGATAATATTTATGAATAATTTTAAAGGAAACTTCCTTAATTTTGTTAACAAGTAGGCATGTGTGTGGCAACATCCAAACTTTTTCCCAACAGATATTATCAATAAATCCATTCCAATAAGGCATGACATAAGGTATAGATACAACATCCTGCTGAAACAAGGTTCGTATCGCTCTGTTGTTGAATGGACCTAAAGAGAAACAAATCTTTCCTACTGATGAGTCAACAGGGTTAATGGAAGGTAGGCTCTGAGGGTCAGGTCTTGACACGTTCCTGAATAATAAAGCAACACCTGAGGGAGTGGCATCTAAAACAATTGCAAAATCTTTAGGTGTTACAGGGATCTTGTAAAGTGATAAGAATTCCTTATAACTGAGTAAAAGACCCTCTGCATTTACCAGTTGGCTCACCAATAGGATATTATTTACCAGTTGGCTCACCAATAGGATATTATTTACCAGTTGGCTCACCAATAGGATATTACTTACCAGTTGGCTCACCAATAGGATATTATTTACCAGTTGGCTCACCAATAGGATATTACTTCGGAACCAATATTCTAAAAACAAAGAAGTATTTTTATATAATATATCCCAATTATTCCATATATAATATCTGTGTGGAGAAAAATTATGTTTATAGATTAAGGACCATGACAAGAAAACCTGCCGATGAAAAGCAGAAAGTTTCACCGGAACTTTGTCAATATTATAATTGCAAAACAACGTGAAGTTAAGGCCACCAAAAGAGGAGAAAACATGATGAGGAATAAAATTCCAGATAGAAGTGGGTCTTCTTAGGAATTGTTTTATCCAATTGATCTTAAAAGTATTATTTAAGGTAGTAAAGTCCAGAAAATTCAGCCCACCATTCTCATAAGTGTTCATTACAACAGTAGGTGGGAAATACTTGAAGCTGGAAAATTGAGGTACTCAACGTCATCATTAGCTAACTGCTTTAAGCTGCTGAAGTACACTTTGCCTCTGAGGGCAAAACAGATTTTTTTCTCCAGGGATTGTTGTAAGTAAAAGATCCAATAATTCTTTGTCATTTTTGCTTTATTTAACTAGGCAAGTCAGTAAAGAACAAATTCTTATTTTCAATGACAGGACAGCCTAGGAATAGTGGGTTACATGCCTTGATCAGAACGACAGATTTTTACCTTGTCAGCTCAGGGATTTGATCTTGCAACCTTTCAGTCGCAAAGCCAACACTCTAACCACTAGGCTACCCTGCTGCCCTGCGAATTTAACAGGGTAGATATGTTTTTCATTATCAACTTAATATTTTAAAGTAGCTGCACTTGCAAATCATTTTATTTTGCTACATTCCTCATTGTATATCTTATTTCAATTGGTTAACCTTGATTAAAAATCAACATAGCAGATCCAGTACATCAAGGGGTTCATTTTAATGTCTTACATGATTTTCTTTAATTAGTGGCTGTTAGTGTGGTTACTCTAGGTTAGATTTATACTATCCAGGGATAGCTATTGCCTTTTTTTTATACACATTCATTGAAACTCCTAATGCAGCAGTATGGAGACAGAGAGGGAATAACATCAGTGGCCCCTGTTTATATTAAGACAAAGACAAGACATTGTGTTGTGCTGTCATTAATCAGAATTGGTGAAACAGTGATACAGGGGCTTGTCTGTCTATCAGGTTACAGCACTGGCACTGTGGTTTAATGATAGTTAGCTCCACTCTCCCACAGATGCCTGTGTAGGATGTCTGCTATGCACTGGGAAGCCCGGTGCCAGCAGACCATGGTGGACCGCAGGATGTCCAGGGCTAAGCAGCAGGCAGCCTACCATCAGTAGAGTCGTTCCATAATTGATTAACACCGGAGGTGGAAACCAAAGTCGAACATGCGACACCCATGTGAGAGGTCAACCTAATTTCCTATTATTCATTTTGAAGGTTGTGTCCCTCTGGACATACCTTACGCCTCGGCTGAATGTTTCATGTGTGCCAGCACTGACCGAGAGCCAATGAATAGCCTTGAAATTCAGGAAAACATCAGAATCCCTCACTCCCATCATAAGGTGGCATTAAATGTCATTGGCTTACTGGCAAATACATATTCAAGCACCTCTGGAAACAGCAGAGCAAGGTGCTACTGTGTTCTTATTCAAAGTCAACTGCTGCAACGCAGTCCATTATCACTTACAAATAAGTTTGCAAATTCCTGGTGGTAATTTGGTATTGAGAACAGGGATCATTGTATAGGATCTCAACTCCACCACATTTTGGATGTTCAACATTGGCAGGTATTCAGAACTTGAAGGCCATTAACACCTGTCTAAATGGATGGTGTAAAACTGACTTGGGGTGAACCCCTCCCTGTCTGAGGTGTGCAACTGTTTACAAAACTGTGAAGTAATGTACAACACCCCTAGTTATACGCAAAATATCTCAGGTGCATTTGGTGTTTCTGCTGCATGTCAGGGTGCCTCAAGTAAACAGCATTTACAAGTACCTCTTTTGTTTGTGCAGATGACAAAGGACCCTTCCGAGCCAAGCTCAAAGCCTCTGGCAGAGTCTAACGTACCAGCTCAGCAGCCAGGTAATATCTAAATGTTTAATTTGCACCATTTTTGTTGTGCCTAAAAGGGTGACAAACTACTAACAAAACCATATTCATTATAAGCCAGACATGCTCATGTTATGTCTAGGCCTTTCAGAAAAGGGCCTTTTGCATACTTATTTGTAAATCTCTGACCCTGCAGCCCCAACCATCTTCTGACTGTAATTCAGGCAAAGAAGGTAATCAAATCTCACAAGCAAACAATTCCATGCCCAGAGGATTCTGTTTAAGGAGTTATATCTGTGGGCTCATGTTCCAACATGACTTTGCTGTGTCGTCCAGCAAGTAGCCCACAATACCAGAGCCATTAATCCCCAGTTGACTCCAACACTTTGAGAACAATGGAATTACAATTTACGCTCCAAAGCCTTCTATTGGCTCATGAATATCTCTGTAATCTGGTAGCGTCTCGCTTGCAGGCACATCAATGTTTCCATTAACTGAGTCAACAGCCTATCCCCCAAAGGTGACATGAACACACATCCTCACCACAAACAGAAAAACCTCCCATTTAGGAGGAATGCTCAGATCGGAGTGGTCTACACTAGTCACGTTTCCCAACTCCAGTCCTGGGGAAAACACAGGACCACAGAACAAGCACAACAGACATTTATGATCTAAACATCAATACTTGAATCAGGTGTGTTACTGCTGGTACTGAACAAAAATGTGCGGTCACGTGGGATCCCACGTGATGAAAATAGAACCAAGTGTCTATACAGTTTGGTCATTTTAATGGCTCTAGTCTGGCCAAACCAAGTCTCCAAAGTAGCAGAGGGTGTCACGTTCTACCATCCTCTCATTAGAATGGGGTCTGTTAAATAATATATGGGGCCATGCTCTGCACTCCTACTGTGTAGTTGCTCAAATATCACAGATGAGGAGTTATGGGGATTGGAAACCTGAGGTTTGTGGCAGGCAGCCAAGTCTTGGGTTGTGTTCAGTAGAAACCGCTTGGTTACAAGTACAGGTAGTGGTAATAATATTCTGTCTCAAAAATACTTTCCCCTGTTTAATTCTTACTGGATGCAACCCCCAGTGAGTGCCTGTCATGGGTGAGAAAGGACTAGAAGTAGTTGCCAGCCCGTTGACATGGGTCACGTACAGTTCTTTGGCATGGCCACCTGCATTGTGCTATTTTGAAAAATGTGTAGTCCACTCAAGTCTTTCAGTTTCTTTGAAGACAAAACAGAGTAGCTTTAAGTAGGATGTAGTGTCAAAAAAGTAATTTCACAGCGCAAGTGCTACAGAGGTGCATAAAAAAGACAAACAGAACATTTCAGAGCTTTAACTTTAATTTCAAGCCCCACATTTTGGTGGTTTCTTTCTTCCCCATAACTTGAGGGACATTTGCATTTTTCAAGAAAAAACAACTATGGCTTTTGACCACACAGTTCTCCACAGTTCACCTCATGGCCTACTCCTCAGTCATCCTGCCCCTCATGGAGCCCTTGGTCTCAGGGTGTAGGGTTGATGAGGTGGGGTGTTGTGGTGTTAGACCCACAGTCGATGTATTCAAACGTGTCCAGGGAAAGCTGCTCAAAGTGGGCCAGGTAGTAAACAGTCATTGACATCCTGAGGGAGGAGGTGGTTACAGATTATAAAATTTTTCATCTATTATTTATCAAATGTAATCTATTATTTATCAAATGTAATCTATTATTTATGTAATTGTACCAGATTTAGGTCAGCCAGCTATCAAGGTTTCCTAACCATAGCCATGAAATAAACTCTCCCTTGAGCCATCACTGTAAAAACTGGGCCAAGTTAACAAGCAATACAGCCCTCAGATTTTAACCACTGATAAGAAATAAATAGGTTAGTCTCTGACCCCATTGGTTTACTAGGTGGGTGAAGTTGTGTCAGTTTATCATCAAAACATTTAATCATGAATTATGGTATTACATTTTTTTCACTGAACACAGATTCAACATGATTCTGGTTCATTGTTGAATATATGTATTATAATCTAAAATGGCTAATCTGTGGGAGCAAAGCTACATTTGGGGGGCGTTTTACCCATACCGACTGACTGGGCACATACTCACTGAAGATGGACAAATAACGTGTGGATCTTGATCGTAGATTTCTTGCAGTAATTGCTGGGAAGAATAAATAGGAGAAAATAATTAATACCTACAGGATTTCCTTATGAAAGATATGATTTCAAAAACAACCCACTGGGCACAAACTCGTTGAATTAGCGCTGTTTCAACGTAATTTGACAACGTATTGTGACGTGGAATCTGTGGAAAATACATTGATTTGAAAAAAAGTAACCAACTGTTGTTTTGAGGATGAAATTTCAACCACAGGATTATGTATGTCATCATGGTAACCACATTTGAAACATTGTATAAAAATGTTGAATTTGTACCTTTAAAACAACGTCAGAACTTCAACGTTATATCCACTATCAGAAAAAAAACAATAGGCTGGGCAGCACCTCCTACTGAAGAATTCATCCATCTACAGCTACCCTTGAGTCTCCCATCCAGGGTTTTAACCAAGCACAGCCCGGCCCGGCCCAGCCCAGCTATGAGATTTGTCATTGACTATTACCAATGTGCTATCGTCACAATTATTATTTAGATATCTGCATTTTAAAACTAAATAAATTCCCGGTTGCCATCTAAGTCATTCCAAAAGGTAGGTTTAACAAAGTAAATTAAAATGTGATCATACTTTATCACTTATCTTGAATGATGCTATTTAGGCCTATATAGCATTTGCAAAGTCATCAACAGCTGTTTAAATTCAACCCAGAATTAATCTAAAAATAGACAACACAATAGGCCTAGCGTTTCAAGCTCTGGTTGACTTCAAATTGAAATGAGGAGATGCACCTTCTGCTTGATAGTTCCATCTGTGCCAATGACTTAGTCTGGCTTTAATTCCAAATGTATAATTTGTGTTGGATTCACATCTCCATCTTATCCAAAAAGTTCAAGTTTGATTTTATTTAGTCCTATTCTTTATTTAAAGTGCATTTAAAGTTGAATTTAATTTTATCGCATTCTTTCATTTAGATTTTTGGTTGAGATGGCTTCATGAATACAACATATAAAATTGCTAATTTGTAGACAAACTGTGTCATAATACCCATAAAACCTATTAATGGGAAAAATGAACACTTAAAATAAGGGCTGTTTCTTGTGTAGGCTTACCCTGGCGTGACATTTTGTAACCATGTAAATCTCTTGGACAGGTGACTAATCAATATAGTCGCCTCTATTTACGCCGATTCGAAAACGCTAATTAGCATCAAGTAAACATCTCTAGCTGACACCTTTGCTAACAGGTAGTGTCAATTTCAAACTTGCACAAGAAAGTTCAAAGAATTCAGGTTTAAAAAAATGTAGCCAATATATTAATTACTACATTTAGATGGTAAGAATCTCTGGATTAACCTTTGCCTCGATTTGGCAGTCTCATCCAGATCATCATGGCATTTGTAGTTCTGTATGATAGCCACATTAGCATTTCATTTTTTAGGGGTAAATACAGGCGAATATATTGATATGTCACCTAGTCCTAGAGCCTACACGGTTATCAAAAAGATCATGCCAGGGTAAGCCTACACGAAACACAGCCCTTATTTTAAGTGCTTCTAAAATCCCCTATGGGGAAAATGAATGGTGGAAAACAATTGGAACCATTTCCTTGCTTGACTGCTAGGTTTTCTGGGTATTATGACTCATACTGTGGTACTCTATGGGACTAAGCCAGTGGCTCAGATGGAACTAGCCAAGCAGTAGATCCAGGTATCTGACAAAATAATGGAAACACTTGCGTAAACGAGGGATAAAAAGTATATTGAAAGCAGGTGCTTGGCAGGCCACTATTTTGACTACCATGGCTATCTATGCCCAATAGGATGACAAGTCCCCCATCCACAGGGCACGAGTGGTCACTGAATTGTTTGATGAGCATGAAAACGAGGTGAACCATATGCCATGGCCGTATCAGTAAGCAGATCTCAGCCCAATTAAAACACTTACGGGAAATTCTGGAGCGCGCCTGAGACTGCGTTTTCCATCATCAACAACACACCAAATTATGGAATTTCTCATGGAAGAATGGTGTCGCATTCCCATAGAGTTTCAGACACTTGTAGAATCTATGCCAAGGTGCATTGAAGCTGTTCTGGCCCAACACCCTATTAAGACACTTTAGGTTGGCGTTTCATTTATTTTGGCAGTTACCCATACCTCTCCTTTAAAATGTTGATATTTGGTTGCGTTGTCAACCAAACAATTCAATATTACTTTTGTAATACAGTAAATTGCTTAAAGTTAAGGCTATCTTACAAGCGAATGTAACATTCAACCCTAAAATGAGTAACATATCCAAGGCCACATTGAGGATACTGTAACTATACATTTCTTATGTAACCATATAAAGTCTGCATGTTCAAAAAGCATGCATAGGTCCTCACAGGTCTGTGGAGATCTTCACAATTTCTGTAATCTGTGCAGAATATCAATTGCACCATATACTTTTAATGTAATCTCAACTGCAATCTAGGCCATTTGGTTCTGCCTTTAAAAGAAGTGCAGTGAAAACAATCTGTTTAATAAATAAACAAAATATGACATTTCATTCCCACTTGAACTTTGCTGGGCTTTTAAAATGGTTGAAAGCACAGTGATAGACATTTGGGGTGACGACGCCAGACCAAAAATATGATTGTTTTTCCATTGGAATTTGGTTGTGCTTTAAGATGGTTGAAAGCATAGTGATAACACATTGGAAATTCATCTAACTTTTGGCTGTCTTTTTGAGTGGGTGAATATAGGTTGTAATCTCATTGATCAACATGTTAACCAAATTTTAACCAAGTATCCACATTGAAATGACATGGTGTGCCCAGTGGGAATTCTTTTGACTTCTTTCAGTCCAGAGGCCCTTTCATTTTGTGAATAGGAATTGCTACTGCTAGTGACAATTAGCCTGCAACACATGGAGGAAATGGAGATGGATTGTGCATGCCAGTGCTCCCAGCTAAGCAGGTTATGCTAGTTTATGTATGCTTATGTACTTTTGTAAGACAAATACTTTATCAATCTGTTCAAACATTTGACAGTCATGCCTCAGACTTGCTCTAAATACAAAAAAAAAAACACATTTACAGTTTTGCTTTGTCTTTATACATTATTCAAAACAACTAGCCAAGAAAATGGCAGGGAATAACTGTCTGTAGAGCACACAAAATAAATTCTCACATTTACAGCAAATGAGTTACATTACTTTCACATGACAACATGCCACAATCAAAATAAGCTTAGCTTTACAGCATAACTAAAATATAAGGACTGCTTCACTATATTGTAAGTGTGTTGCCATGGCACTTTGAATAACCAAACAGCCACAAAAGCAGCTTTATGTCTCACTACTGACTCGATGAAAGATTCAGCACCAGACATAATTTAACCAAGGTTATACTTGTACTTACTTCAGACCCTCCTCCACTAGCGTGACAGGAATCTCAAAGGCAAACTGTCAGGGGAAATAAGGAAGAGCATTAGTGAGTCAAGTAACAATATTTAGAGGCTTACAGAAGCTAACATCTATGCAGTATAGCAGTTGGTAATGAGGGGAGGTGCTCACCGTTTTGTCTGTGAGTGGTTTGACAGTGGTGACATTTTTCATATCAGCCTTGCCCACAACCGTTTTATCAAAAAGAGCCTGCACTGTCAAGTTGTAGGCCTGAACTGTAAAAAAGTTGTCATTGGTAATATTCAGGATGTTCTGTGATGGGAGAGAGACCAATGCGATTATTACATTCATCTCCAAAAACACTCCAGTGATGCAGAGGAAGAGACAAGAGGCCAATAATTTTATGGCATAGTCGGTTTCTATCTGGGCTGTGTGGTATATGAATGAATAAGTCCAATGAGGTCTCACCGTGATGTTCATTTGGACAGTGGTCGGGGTGAAGTAAACATAGACGGACTCGACAGCCACAGGTGAGAGGATGACACTGCGAGGAAACAAGAAGAAGAGGACCAGCGAGCTGACCAGCAGGCACAGCGTCACCGACACAGTGACATACAACTTCCTGTAAGGGGACATGATATGTACAAGTTGAGTATTGATTGAAGGCCCAGTGCAGTCAATGTTTTTTTTTCTGTGTTTAATATCATATTGTACAACAGCTGATGAAATTAGCACTGTAAAAGTGTGCTTTTTTTTTTGCTGGTTGAAAATGCAATCTACACAGGATCTTCTAATCAGCAGGTTTGCATGGGCAGGAGTTTTAGATTTCCATGGTGACATCACCATGTGGTTAGTAGACCAATAACAAAAAGCTCCAAACCTCTGCAAATAACAGCTAGTTTTCCTCTCTCCAGTCATGCTGCATTCAACTGCTAGTCGGAATTAGAAAACTCTGAAATGTACAACTTGCTAACTGGTTGTGATACACGTGCTGCGTTCAAGGAATCAGCAAGTCGGGAGTTCTGACTAGCATGTGAACGTGGCATACGACCACGTTGCTAGAGAAAGTTAGCTAAAAAGCTTGTTAATGGAACTCTTTACAGTAAGTTAATTCATTGTTACCCAGAAATTATTTGGGAAAAAATGGCTGCATTGCATTGGCCATTTTAACATACCTCATTAACATACCACAAGCGTTTTCATGCAGTATACACAAACACACCTAGATACAGATGCCCACTCACGGAACGCAATAATACTTTGCACACACACTGAACATCTCTACACACCATAGACTTAAAGGACCTTCTAAATGATGCATGTGGGAAATAAAACAATTGTTGCTGTAAATCTCAACATGGTCTTACGTGTGTTGTGGTTTCAGCCTCTGATCGGAGCAAGGTATCACTGCCACCAATTTGCTCTCCTGACCTCGTGGGATGCGGCCCGTGCCCTGGCAGGTTGGGCAGTCCAGTGTTTCCTCAGAGTGTCTCCTGTTAGAGGTCTTCCTCCTGTCTTGCTGGGGTACGATGGCCTGCTCATCATTCTCCCTGAGTTGACTGGAACCAGCTCCCATGCCTGCTAAAGAGACAGTCATATATACAGGTAACTGCCAAAATAATGGAAACGCCAATATCAGGTGTCTTAATAGGGCGTTGGGCCACTACGAATCATCAGAACAGCTTCAATGCTCCTCGGCATAGATTCTACAAGTGTCTGGAACTCTATTGGAGGGATGCAACACCATTCTTCCACAAGAACTGTCATAATTTGGTGTTCTGTTGTTGGAAAACACTGATCAGGCACTGTTCCAGAATCTCCCATAAGTGTTCAATTGTGTTGAGATTTGGTTACTGACACACCTGTGGGGACACATTTGACTCCCATTCAAAATCCAATTTTCCTTAACCTCAACCCCCCTAGAAATAGCCTTTTTATTTGTGGTGACCTGCAAATAGTCCACAGTTGGTCAAATTTTTGTTTGTTTACAATTCTTGTGGGGACTTCTGGTTCCAACATGTATAGTTAAGCGTGCACTCCTTTGAGACCCCAATTTCAAAGTCACTGAGCTCTCTTCTTCTAGCCAAAATAATAGGCAACTGGGGACCTTTTATATGACCCTAAGTATGATGGGATGTTAATTGCTCAATTAACTCAGGAATCACACCTGTGTGGAAGCATCTGTTTTCAATATACTTTGTATCTCTTTTACTCAAGTGTTTCCTTTATTTTGGAAGTTACCTGTAACGTTAGTTGCTTCACATCAATATAATGATACTTTACTATTTGATATTTCTGACGACAAAGGATTATATTCTGTGTATGTATGTGCTTTGCTGTCTTGATGGATTTCACAATGGAGATGATCTTAAATGCATACAATTATACGATGTTTCATTCAATTCGCAGACACCGAACCAATTAGATCGAAGTAGGCTTTGTCCAGACATCAGACATTTTATGTGAATTAAGACTACAATTTAGCAAATAACCGATGGCGAACGTTAGTTTTAATCTAAACAGAAATTTGACTACGCATTTACAACACTCAGCATACAAGTCTTGTGATGAGTTTCGTTTCCCTGCCACCCCTGAAGAAAACTTGTTGCACTGTGTTTACTTGCCTTGTTTATGGGGTGTTACGATTTATAAAGACGGTGCCGTCATCAAGATTATCTGTAATCTAACTCCACACCATATGCCTCACAGCAGTCGTGAGAATTGTCTAATATTCTTCTTATGTTGGTCACGTTCCCACTTCACTGAGCAGTGGCGCAATTTCCTATCCAGATGAGGGTGACGCAGCGTAATTCTGCTGCCACCCACAGGAAAGAAATAATTAAAGCGGCTATATATAACTTTTTGCGGAAGCAGACCAAATTCACATAGAAAGGTGAGTTCTAGAATCTGTAATTTTCATTGAAAAAAAATCTAAGAAGCGGTAGATGTGTTCTATTTTTATGCTTCCCGTGATTACGATTTATTTGTGAGTCTTTTACTTTGTTTTGTACACCAGCTTCAAACAGCTGAAAATACACTATTTTTGGTTATGGAAAATATTTCAGTGGTTTAGATGGTACAATTATTATTTTACACTGCACTTGCTCGTTTAGTCACAAACTGAAATTAGGCAGATGTTAGCAACCAGAAAATGGCGAAACAATTTGTGCATAGTGCATCTTTAATAGGTTGCCTACTCAATGTTTTTTAAACAAAGTCAAATAAATACATTGATTCCTGGTTATGTTTTTGTGTATGTGAGCATTTTAAATATTTTTATTTAGCCTTACTCAAAAAAGTGATATCTAAGTGTAGTGACTTTTATTAGATACAGATATTTGTACATCACAGGTAGCCTATGTATTTTAATTGCCTGGAAAACCAACATTGACTTGCATTGAATTCTAGGTAGGCAGAAATGAGCGTTTGAATCAGGAAAGTTTGCTTTCACTATCTCTACAAGCCAGAATGTTGAATAAAATTATGTTTTTACGTACTTTACCGGTTGTCTGTGTGGTTGGTCCTTTTGGTGTAAGGAATGTGAGACAATATCCACAGGAAAGTATAATTACATTGATTTCTATCACCTGAAGCGTGCGCAAAACCATGTAAACACGTGGACGAGCTCGGCAAGTAATGCATGTATTTTTATCATGTGTGCTTGCCGGTAAAGTACAATAAAATATAATTTCTTTCAACATTCTGTCTTGTAGAGGTCGTATGAACTTTTCCTGATTCAAATGCTAAATTCTGCCCGACCTAGAATTCAATGCAATTCAACGTTAAGGTTCCTGGCAAGTTTTTTTAAGTGCAACACAGAAAGAGTTCAGACAAACTGCACATTATCCCTCCCCAAAAACTTTTTGGAGTTCTCATTCTTCACCCTCTATGAAAATATCCTGCCCATATATGAAGGTATGAATGTTTCAAGTACATGTATGTAGAAATGTATGAATCACACTGTTTCTGAACTCCATTAACCTGCCATCATTTCTGACATGTAGTTTTCCACTGTGGGAAAAGCTTACTTTAATTCAAAAGACCACAATCCTTATTGTCCTTGAATTCAGTTTCTCCTTGACACCCTAAAAGCTGACTCATAAGTGGCAATAAATCAGATACCATCACCTGGTAGGACTGTACATTTTAGTCATTTAGCAGACACTTATCCTTTGGTAAGACAAACCCTAAGAACCATTAAGACTAAACTATACCAAAATAGGGTTGATTCAAAGTTTTTTTTTTTGTATTAATGATTTTTACCAATATCCATTTGCTACATTATATGACTGACCACTAAGTGTTAATTCTTTTTCACAATGCTCACAACCCTGTCAAGTTCCCCTTAGTGTACAAGACATAAGCAAACCTTTCCAGTATCTTTTCTTCAAATATAAACATATTAGAACAGTGGAAATTCAAGCACAATGACGTGAGCAAGCTTCAACCAGAAGAACAGAGGCAAATCTTCCTTTACATTTCCAAAAACAGCCCTCAAGCATTCAAGTCTAAAACAAAAAATCTTTTAACAACAAAGATTACCTCCTAGGATTACCTGAAACACATTAGCATCTCCATATTGGAAAATAATAAAAGCATTTCAAACTTGTTACATACTGCTTGATTTCAGTTTTTAGTTTTGAAAGAACTTGACGTACATTTTTTTTAAAGAATGATACCAAGTGAAAAAAATTATGCCAAGTTTAAAGAATGATACCAAGTGGAACGAGTCAATGCTTTTGATATTTCATGATCACCAGGCCCCCTGTATGGTTCTGTATGGTCCCTCTGAGGACAATATAGTGCAGATTGAAGACATTTTGTAAAAGAGGCTAATTCATTTCTTGATAAAATCCCTTCAACAGGATCTTAAAAATTATAACGTCCTTCACTTCTTAAGCAGCTAGTATTTTGGGTTTGCATCAATATTTATGTCTTCCATGTGCAACAACAAAAAAAACATTTGTATATATTTACATGATTTTTCTTTTTAAACCCAAATATACTCCTAGTTAAGAATGGTGATTAATATACCCTATCAAAATGGAATTAAATGGAGTGCATCAATGTAATGGTCCTCATTTCAAAAATACTTCATGTGTACACCATTACGCACAAATATACATAGCATGTTGTCAGCCATGGCACGACATCACAGAAAGTAGGGGAATGATTATCTTCAATCAATAAGACACACATATGTCTACAGTACGCCGATACTTTGAACAGTTAAGCTGAGAAAGGTTTAAGCATGTGGGCGTGTGTGTGTGTGTTTAATTGCTGTGATCTGAAAGAAGCATAGCATTCTCCAACACTGACAGTCATTCACACTTGGAACGAGGACCTGACGTATCCACTATTCAAACACTCTATGAAGTTGATTAACGTCATACAATGTTGACTATTGCCACAGCTTATCATATCGTAAGACCTATATGGTTCTGGCTCTCTGTGATAAATATTACACCCAACACCCCTTCAGCTAAACTTACACATACTGTAACTCTTGAATATACCTGGTCTATGGCTGCATATTCAGCCTGTATTCCAATCTATGACTTGAGTATACTGTTTAACAGGAATGGCTCGGCGATAGCAACTTGTGATATGTTTGCCATTTGTTACCACAGCAATGAAGGTGTTCTCCTGGAAAGAGTAGCCCACCACCACATCCACCCCCCTTCAGCCTCCCCCTTTACTATGCAAAAGCTAACAGCCAGAAACGGCCATGTTAAATGAATCTACATACATACATACATACAGTAGCTATTTGATAGTCTAAATATCCCAAAGTCCGTGGGAATGTCTCTTTAGGTCATAATCAGGATACCTCCTGTCAACTTGGACCAAATCTAAAAGAGAGGAAGAAGAGACAAAAGAGGTCAAAGCGGCAGAGGTTACACCCATGACGCCACCCCAGCTCCTCCTCCTCCCTCTCCTCAGTAGCGGGTGGAGTACCAGTCATTGTCGGTCATCTGAACCAGTTCATTGACCACGTCCAGCAGGTTGTAGTTGTGTTTCTTCAGCAGCCGCTGGTTGAGCGGCCGGTCACCAAAGCCCATCTCCACCAGCACCCCCATCATGGTGTCCTGGGTGGCTCCATCCACTGGGGGCTGCAGGAAGGACAGCATACTGTTTAAAATACACCTCCTAGATACTAACTTGTCAGTAATGACATGCTAAAGTAGCCTTACAATGGTGGCATTCCAGTTCGATGTCTCAACCACCATGATATAGCAATCTTCTGAGATTGCAAAAAGGATGACCTTGAATACTATCATTAACAGCACTGTAGGAAGTGAATGGAGGACTGACCTGCACTGGGCCAGGCTGCCCAGTGAACAGAGCCTTGTAGGCGGATGCTGCGACAGACAGGGCTCCTTTCACCAGGCCTCCAGTGATGCCTGGGTGGCTAGAAGGAACAAGACCGACAGAGAGGGGCAGGGAGTGAGTCTTACGGACACCATTTTGGTTCTGGTCAGCCAACACTAATATCCTTAAAATTGACATTCCACTTTAACAATCTCTTTAACAAGAGAGATCTCGGAAAATATTAGCATCTGAACTGACTGAGTTGCACATCAGGGTCCCACCTAGGGTCTTCGGAGTTGTCTTCTGAGTCACCAGAAGCAGATGGACTGTCTGGTTGGCTGTCTGGCTGCTTGGAACCTTTCAGACACAACCACAGAGATGACTGGTTGGTTATGTTCTGGGAAAAGGATATACCGGTATGCTCATATGGATAAGTTGTAGAGCTCTAGAGGGGAGTGTATAGAAGGTGCTCTTTGACAAGAATGACTACAAGCAGACCTCTACTCCATAGCCACTGATCTAGTGCTTAGCACTTGTGTTTGTTAGAACCAAGCAGACATTGTACTTTTGATATTATCGCTGAATGATCAGACAGCAAAAAGGCACTGCAGCAAGCAGAAAACATTATTACTGTTAGGGCATTGTCGTCAGTTAGGCCCAACTGCCTTTATGTGACGAGCAAAAACACTTTGTTTCCTTTAGTTGCTAGAACTACTGTTCAGTATGTGACCGTGTGTGTTCCTTACCATCCTCTGACTCCCCCTGCTGGTAGACCTCAGTCCTGTCCAGGGACTCTGCTGCTGCCTCGGTCTGATCATTGCGGTCTAGGCTGAAGACAACACCAACAATATATGTCTACATTTTGGAACATCTCAGCAATTTGGCACTGTCAAAATGTGTAATAGCACTGTAAACCTATTCCCAAGCACAGCTGGCCCATGGTTTCTCACCTGGGTGTAAAAGCTGAGTTGAGCCGAGGGGGTGCCACCACCACAGGGGTTAGGGGCACAGCGTCCAACGTCTGGGAGGTGCACAGCATATCGTTGGCGCTGCTGGAGCCTGAAACTGTCTCTTCTGCTTCATCTTGCTCCCCCTCGGGAGTGGTACGGCCCTGGTGGTCGGGGTCTGTGGGCGTGTCGGGGGCGTCGCCAGGCTGGGAGAGGGCGGAGCTGTACATGGACTCACCCAGCGGGCGGCTGGTGTCAAAGCAGTCAGGGAGGATGATGATGTAATCCTCGGATGAGGCTGAGGAGGAACGGCTGCGGACGCCCCTGTTCCCCTCTGTCAACTCTCCTTTATCTTCGCCCTTGTCTTCGTCCCCTCTGGCGTCCACGCAGATGCTCTCGATGTCTGACTCCAGTCCCTCATCTGCAAACGGTCAAACTATTTAATTGTTGTTTTTTACCTGACAACAGGGCCCAGATTTGAGCTCAAGTAGTTTTTAATCAACCAATCAACTAATTGAAAACAGGAGGATAAGTTGGGCCAATCACCTGGCATCATCAGCTCTGGTATAGCCAGCTGGGGTGGTGCTAGGGCTGGGGCCACGGGGGATATGTCCCGGGCTTTCTCCGACCTCACCTCCAAACGCTTCTCAACACCTTTCCCTTTAAGAGAAGAGGAGGCGGCGCCACCTTGGGCTGCTGGGCGGACCACTGTGAAGATCAGGGAAAGGAATTTTGGTTACACAATGTTATGGCCCTTAATCTGGTATTAACATAGGCTTAATATGGAACTAATTAATAAAAACTCACCTTTGTAGGGGCAGTTCCCACGCAGGGGTGTGTGGTCTGGGGCCTCCTCCAGTGTGAGCGAGCGCATCACCGTCTCACACACAAACTGAGTCCCGCTGATATCCTCCTCTCCCTCCTCCTGGGCTGGAACCCGGCCCCCCTCCGCCCCTGGCCCCAGGCCCTGATGGGCCTCTGCTTCCTCCTGGATCAACCCCAGGGTGGGCTTCTCCTGCAGGGGACCGTCATGAGGCAGTGGGGATATGCACGGGGTCATATCTGTGTGGAAGAGAGAGAAAATGAGAGAGAAATTCAGAAAAGAGACGGAGAGACCCTAAGTGCAGTCAACTGATTAGGAACACCCTGCAGATTTAGCATGTGAATAGCAATGGAAGGCTTACCTGCCGGGGTGTTGTTGGGCACGCTCTCTAGTTCCTGAACAATGTTGATGTCCAGCAGCTCAAAGGAGAGTAAGTCCTGGGCTGTGAGCAGGTCCACAGAGGGAATGTAGTATTCTCGTTCGTCTTGGTCCACTGACATGAGTGCTTGGTCCCTAGAGGCTGCAGCACAAGACTTCCCACCCTTATCTGTGGAGAGGGGGTTCTTCCCCTGTAGAGCACCAGCAGATCAAAATAAATGTTACCCAGACAGAATACATACTTAACTGAGATTACTACCATATTTTCCAGAGAACTACAGCATTGTATAGCAGTTTGGGATTGGCCACTGAGAACCAAAGTCAAGAGGGTGGGTGGACTTGCCTGAGGGGTGACGCAGGGCGACACCAGCACGCCATCTGCCATCACGGCTGCAGGGGCCAGGGGGTCCACCACAATGCTGCACCAGACGCGAGGGCCAAACTGCTCCCCACCGTGTGCCAGACGCCAGTGGGAGGTGTATGAGCCTTCCAGGGCCGGGGCGCATAGTGCCACGCTTACCACGCCCACCTGACCTGGCTGCAGGAAAGGCACAGCCACCTCACGCCAGCGGTCGCCCGACGCCACAGCCAGATTCCCCCACATGAACTTCAGCTGAGAAGGAG
The DNA here is from genome assembly GCF_965601325.2 of Salmo salar. Classification (NCBI taxonomy): domain Eukaryota; kingdom Metazoa; phylum Chordata; class Actinopteri; order Salmoniformes; family Salmonidae; genus Salmo; species Salmo salar. Next base: position 67,330,395 of record NC_138293.1, on the reverse strand, counting down.
ATGGGGGTAGAGAGAGAGAGAGAGGGGAGGGAGAGAAAGGCATAACATTGACAGTCTAACTCTCATCGTCGTGTCCTCTCTTTCTGCTAAGATTACTGTGGCTGTCAATGGTAACCTCAGATAATGTGCATATCCCAGGTGCATCCTCATCCCATAATAGTACCTTGGTCTCAGAGCTCCAGCTCACGCTGCCAGTGTTTCTCATCTTCCAGTACTTGATGAACTTGGTGCCCGGGCGAAGACGAGTCCCATCAGGCAGGTTCTCGTCCAGGAACAGGGCCGTCATGGCTGGCACCACCAGAGGGCAGGGCCGCTTGGGACGCCTGGGGAACAAAGCGCCAAAATACACTATTAAACCACAGAACATCTTTCTCCAAAGCACAACTCTCTCTGTCCCTCCTTTTGACAGCAGTCGAACTACAGAGACAAGACCTGTGCCTCTCGCTGATTTGACCTCAAGATACACTGAATAACAAGCCTTGCAAGCAGTATCTACTTTCATCTAATTTTGGTGAACTGTCCCTTTAAGACGTACTCCGGGCTGTTGGCCTGGGTGGCCCTAGGTTGGAGTAGGACAGGGGAGGAGCTCCCGTCGCCGGCGGCACTCCACTGCAGGCCCCTCCTTTCCATCTTCAGCTGCTTCCTGATCTCCTTTACCTCCGCCTTCAGCTGACGCTTCTCAGCCTTCAGACGCTGCTTCTCTGCCTTACGGAAGCTCCGGTCCCCTCGCCGGTAGAACCTGGGGACGAGGTAGGGAAGGGGAGAATGCAAGGGTTTCTGATTGGCCATCATAGGACAGTTCTGACAACTTTCTGATGACAGTGATCATTGTAGGATTGAAAATTACAAACACAAAACAACCCGCAAAATGGAGAGTAATTTGTCATATCAAACCATAGCAGCCCCATAAACAAGAATTAATTAACATTGACACCCCATAAGCATTAAAGGAGGTTCCAAAAAGTGTATATGTAACTGTTACAATATGTAATATTTTCCAACCCTGGTCTTACCTGCTGTGGTCTGGGGCTGGTGAGCCGTGCTCAGGGATGGAGAGGGGTGTTCTGGCTCTCACCAGGTTGTGGCTGGGGTCATGGGAGAAGCTGCAGGGCTCACACAGTGTGCAGGACGTACACACACTGGGAAAAAGAAAAGCAGACATTCAGGGAGCGGCACACCAAACAAAGGGCCCTCTGATTATTTTAAACTGATCTTAGGTGTCGCATACTGAAGAAATGGAAACGACAACTGATCGAAGGAATTCGTTTGTTTTGGAGCAACACAATGCATGTTGGAGGCACTAAATTAAAAGCATGTGGGAGTAGGCTATTTACAAAAACATGTAAGAAATATCTGATTACATTGGTGTTTATTTACCTTGACGCACATTTTAACTAATTCACATTTGTCAATGTCCTCCCTAGTCTCTCTCTGAGCCACCTCTCTTCTCCTCCTCCTCCCCTTCTCACCTGCACTGGTATCCTCCCCCAGCGGTCTGGCCCCGGCAGCTGCTGCAGGCAGGGGTGGAACTAGGACCCCCAGGCAGGGTGGAGGAGGTCACCTCAGGGATCTGGGCCTCAGCCCCAATGGGCTTGTGGATGCAGCACTGGCCCGAGAACTCCCGACAGATTTTCTCCACTGCCTCCCTCACTACTTGGTCTTTGAACTGGATGACAAGAGTTTGGGTTACTGATTAGCTAGTTAGCTTAATTTCATCTATAAAATATACACATACAACCATAAATTTCAAGGTTAAGTGGTATGATTCTAAATAGTACATTCATTGAAGATAAAACCACAGTAATTTCCAAATCATGTCCTCACCTTCTCCATGTAAGATGTAAACCATGCTGGAGGTGTCTTATCTTCCTCTTTGGTCCCCTTTAGTTCTTTCATGATCACCTTGGAAACCAAAGTAGAAACACATCGGTGAGAAATCAGACAAATAAGCCATATTTATTTTAGGACACGCAATGACTTAGTTTGGTCTTTACTTGTATTAAACGAATACCTAATGACACAAAGGCTTATTCAATTTGAAAGAATTAGCTATATAAAGTAATCGTGCTGAGCGATTAGTAATTCGAGGTCGATTCGATTTGGTTTTGGTTCGATTATAAAAACAACAACATGAAATACACTATGCATTATGTGGGTTGAATGCTGTAACACAGAATAAAGCAATTAATAAAAATCCCATGAAGGTAGTGACTGTCCATTACTGCTTATCAACCATCACTTATTCACCGAACTTTAATAAAATATTGCAGTTGTTGTGTATATTACATGTGTTTTATTTGATTACTTTTATTTCATTTCAAGTCATCTCTTCTCTATATAGCTGCTGCCTATGCAGTCTGACAAAATCTAAAACTGTAGTTCTTCAAAGTAAATAAGGCATACTTTTATGACTTCTGAATAGCAACTACCACTCACTTTGTGTATTTTCTGGTAGAGATACCTCACGAAGCAACAGTTGCTCTCTATATCACCTCACGCAATCGATTATGGTCATTGTAGTTAATTACCACATTTTATGCGCTAAACTATGTAGAACATTGGCCTGTTGGAATGTACAACTGCCTACTACATCACACAGTTCAGGCTGGATCTAATTTATCTCTAGAGAAACTGAGATGTGCACACTGAGCGAAAGGGATTTCAAATAAATAACTAAATAAATATAAGGTACAAAACATATATATTTTTTTGTACCTTTATTTAACTAGGCAAGTCAGTTAAGAACAAATTATTATATTACAATGATGGCCTACCCCGGCCAAACCCTCCCCTAACCCGGACGACACTGGGCCAATTGTGCACCGCCCTATGGGACTCACGAACACGGCCAGTTGTGATACAGCCCGGGATCGAACCTGGGTCTGTAGTGACGCCTCTAGCACTGCGAGGCAGTGCCTTGGACCTCTGCACCACTCGGTCCCTATAATTTAACCAACATCGGTTAATTAGTTGTTTAAAAACCGAAACATAACCAAAATGTTGGTTAATCGCTCAGCACTATTAAGTAGGAAGTATACAGTAGTGTGTATATCTATAGCTCTGTCCTTACCATGCTCTGTTCGGGGACAGCAGCCTGGACCTTCCGGCTCACCACCTGAGCCAGGGTTGGGCAGTGCTGTGGGGGACGGAACCCTCTCTTGGGCTCCCCTCCAGTGGCCTTGGCCGGCACACGCGTGGGCTGACCCCTGGTCTCATACACATTCATGTGCAGCCGGTTCCCTTGCCTGGATGCACTCTGATGAAATCAACATAGAGGAATGATGGTTAATGTATTGCTTTGTTACTTGAAGGCGTATTTTGGATCCTGCCTCAGGTAACAGTCAGCATAAGGCCTAAGCAGGACAGGAGTCCGATTGAAGTTACCACCTACCTTTAATGCCTCCTCATACTCCACTAGAAGAGGAAAAATATAATTATTGAACATGTTACATTGAACAACTAACTAATATTATGTTTGGTACAAAACATAACACAATATTATGTTTGGTGCTTTACTACTTACTTTGGCTGTTTATGGACACCTGAAACACAAAACGGAAATGTATTGCAACAACATTGTAATAGCATGATATTGCCATTCCCAACAAATTAACTCTTTGCTCTCACTCACCTCTTCATTCTCCTCATCAAAATAAGTAACTTGTAGATTACACAGGCCAAAGGACCGTTTCACCTGTAGACAAAAGACACAATCTAAAAACCAACCAGTGTATTACATGATTTAGCAAGTTGTTTCTCAGACAAAGGACAGGCGCCTCCAAATGACATAAAAGTGATCATTTTAAGGAGCCAAAAATCAATCATGTTATCACGGTTATATTTATGCTATGCCGTAGTATCCCATATTTGCTAATTGAATGAACAATCAGGGCTATGATGTGGCATATGATGCCTGAAAGGAAAATTGGCTCCTTGAAGGCAATGCCATGGCAACATGGAGACACAATGGCAATTTCAATGAGGATGAACTCCGTGACTGGTGACTGGACAGCGGAGTGACAATGGAGTCTGAGCTTGCTGCTGCCAGGAGATTCAGAGGAAAACAGTCTCATAAGCTCTCCTTATAGGAAAAACACCAACTGGCATCCACCATTCACCTTGCACTCAGTGAAATTAAGATTTCCCATTTTACTGTGGGAAGAGAGAGAATTCAGCCCATTGCAAGATATTTTATTGGCTTGCTTTGGAAAGTGACACATCTTGGCATAAGGGGACGTTGTCAGATGAGGTGGCTTGGCTCAAATGTTTATTTTGACATCATATGGCAGGGCTGTTAAACCCTGGATTGAGAGACGGAAGCCTCAAGTGTCATAAGAGAGACTCGCCCTCGAATCAATACCCTCCACATACTGACGTCAAAAAGAGAATAGTACTAACATGAACCAAGCTATCATAGGCGAGTAATATGTTCTGTTATTGTATTTATGAAAAGGAAATGAGAACCGCAGAGAACCAGCAACATTAACTGTAGCATGCAGTGTAGCCCTCCATCTCAATAGGCTGACTTTTGTCAATAAAGTGTCACTGGGTTAAATATGAATTAATCCCAAAATGATGCAACTGAATAATAGATGATAATGGGGCATGTTTTACCTTTATTTAACTAGGAAAGTCAGTTAAGAACAAATGATTATTTACAATGATGGCCTACCAAAAGGCCTCCTGTGAGGATGGGGCTGGGATTATTTAATTGTTTTAATATAGGACAAAACACACATCACAACACTACATAAAGAGAGACCTAAGACAACAACATAGCATGGTAGCAACACAACATGACAACAACATGGTAGCAGCACAAAACAGGGTACAAACATTATTGGGCACAGACAACAGGGCAAGAAGGTAGAGACAACAAACATCACGCAAAGCAGCCACAAACGCCAGTAAGATTGTCCATGAGTAGATAGACTATAAGCAGAACCTATTTCGACAGCCACGGCTTCAAGCGCTCATTTCAAGAATGTCACTGGTCGTCCTTACTGTTGTTGTTACCATTGACATGTCATATGGAACAAACTGCAACAAAAAAAAAATCACTAAAGCTGGAGACTCTTACCTCCCTCACTAGCTGCACCAGCTGTCAGAGCAGCTCACAGATCACTGCACCTGTACATAGCTCATCTGTAAATAGCCCATCCAATCAACCTCATCCCCATACTGTATTTATTTATCTTGCTCCTTTGCACCCCAGTATCTCTACGTTCACATTCATCTTCTGCATATTCTACCATTCCAGTGTTTAATTGCTATATTGGAATTACTTGGCCACCATGGCCTATTTATTGCCTTACCTCTCTCATCCTACCTCATTTGCACATACTGTATATAGATTTTTCTACTGTATTATTGATTGTATGTCTGTTTATTTCATGTGTAACTCTGTGTTGTTGTATGTGTCGAACTGCTTTGCTTTATCTTGGCCAGGTCGCAGTTGTAAATGAGAACTTGTTCTCAACTAGCCTACCTGGTTAAATAGAGGTGAAGTAAAAATGTATACTCATCTACGTGGATGCCCTCTTTCAGGGCAGGCAATACATTCATGTCTAATGTATCTTCAGCAAAATATAGGCCTATTGTAATATATACACTTTTATAAATAGCAGCGCCTCTTATTTTAGCATTGCTCGATATTATGTTGTTGCGACTGGGATGTTGTTGTAGTACTGATATTCTGTTCGTTTAGATCGCTAGCTACTGTAACTACTAGCTAACATTAGGCCCTAATTGTTCAATACTGGATTGTCATAGCTAGAACAATGTTCTCAACTACAGGGTATCAATCATTTATACAAGGTATACAACATTTAGCAAATAAGCGACCGGCGATCGATGGTTGATAGCTTTAGTTTCAGTAACAGCCTACCGTAAACGTATGCCAAGATGAATGCTGCTATGAAAACACCAGCGTCGTTATCCTTGCTTACCATGGCCTCCATTGACTCCCAACTCTTCGTCTCCGAACCTGACAGGAGAAAATTCTTCGCATTCCCCCTGAAATTCACCTTCAAATTGATGTAGAAGTCCATTGCTCCTTGTTTCTATGAATTAAAACATATCAAGGAAAACAAAAATGAATCACTATTGCCGAGATAAATACAGATTGTGTGCCTTTATGGTATGTGACTTATCCGGATGAGGCGTCTTTTCTGTTTACATCATCAGCTATGTAAACACACCCATATGATCACGTGACAGAAACGCATATTTGAATCAATGCTGCGCAAAAATAAACACGGACACACCGTTAATGTAATACACGGACGTAACTTTTTTTTTGGATCAGTATATAATCTTGTATTTTAAAAATAATCCACGAGAAAAATAGCTAGTGATACTTTTTTTTTTGGTCCACGTGGTTGTTTTACGAGTCGCATCTTGTCCACGTCATAACTTGATTTCGAAGCAGTGTGCGGCAAAAACAACAACGAGCCACTTAAAACCTTTTTTGTTTGTTTATATCAGTTAATTTGATTTATTTCAAATTATGTCTTCAAAAGGCATTAAGGTAGACAATGACCTCAAAACGAAGGTAATTTTTTCACAATTACTTTGACGCAGAAGTTGAATAATTGAGAATCCTTGCCAGGCCTAACTAGGGAGGTTAGCTACATTTTGCTCATTGCTTATAGTAGCTAGCTACGTTATTAGCACAACATCATCTATGAATGTTGTATTAGAAAATCTGAGCTCAGTCAAGTGGTGTTTACCTATCCTGTTGAGACTGGACAGTACCGGTTTGTTTGTCTACAGTATCCCGCATCACACATTTATGCACGAGGGCTGTCTTTTTCTGCAGAAACAGCAACGTTAACTAGTACGTTAGTAACTAAATATTTCCCACTTCATCCACCGTAACACTACCAGTTCTTGGGGAGAGCGATAAAATTAGCATATGTACAAATTTAACTAGATAGGTCGCCTGCTAGCTACAGATAAAGACACGACGGGAAAAAAGTATTGTGTTAAGGACAGCTGCTTCCATCAAATGACACGTGGTGTGATTGTACTGTTATTCAGCATGGTTTTTCTTTCACATGTCACAAGATGTGTTCGAAAAGGGTTATTATTATTATTATTATTTTCTCATAGGTGGACGCCTTCAGAGAGCGGATCACGGGTGAGGTGAGTATCAATATTATGTCAACATGTTCTTATTTTAGACTTTTGATGGTCCTAGTCTTCTATTTAACAAATTTGACCAACAACCACAAATAACTATAAATCAAAAACCACAAATAACTGTTTGGAGGCATCATGTATATACTGATGCTGGTTCACACGTGATCATTGATAAAAAATAACTTTGTTCTTTACTAGGCTGAAAACCTGGTAGCAGACTTTTTCCCCAAAAAGTTGCTGGAACTTGACAGCTTTCTGAAGGTAATTCATATTCTAATAACAGGGATTCTATTGTTGTACATTTCATTGTCAAAATAGAACATAGGTTAACCCAGAGCCCCTTAAGTACTCTGTCACAGCTGACATGATGTGTTGTCAGCTGTGATGCGTTGCCCTTGTTGTCCTGGCACCACCCTTGTTGTCCTGGCACCACCCTTGTTGTCCTGGCAGTGTGATGCCAGGACAACAACTATTCCCTCATCAGCAAGGCAAAGGAGCTGATCATGGACTACATGAAAGGAGGGCCGAGCACGCTTCCATCGACGTGGCTGTAGTGGAGCGGGTTGGGAGCCTGAAGTTCCTGTGTCCATATCACTAATTAACATGGTTCACACTTGAGCTGGGACAATAAACCGAAAATGATCAACACCAATCACAAGAATTTTGCTGATGTCAATCATTACGATAAGTAGCCTATAATAGAGAAATTTGAAGTTAAATGCATTTGCTAATATGGGGGATTGTTAATGGGACAGTTGATGGCTACAACCATCAAACCAGTAGTAGATAATAAACTGTAGTGCACATTGTTATAACTTATCGTTATTGCATCAATTCAGGCAATTTATTGTACTATGGATTTTTGTCCATATCACCCAGCTCTACTCCACACACACCAACACATTCGTGAGGAAGGCATGACAACGCCTCTTCCTCATTTAGGAGGCTGAAAATATTTGGCATGGACCCTCGGATACTCAAAGTTCTACAGCTGCACTATTGAGAGCATCTTGGCTGGCTGCCTCACTGCTTGGTATGGCAATGGCTAGGCATCCGACCCAAGCACTGGGTCGTACGCACTACCTTTCAGGGCCTCGATACCAGGCGGTGTCAGCGGAAGGCCCTAAAAATTGTCAAGTGCTCCAGCCACCCAAGTCAGACTGTTCTCTCAGCTACCACACGGCAAGCGGTACCGATGCACCAAGTCTGGAACCAATAGGACCTGAACAGATTCTACCACCAAGCCATAAGATTGTTAAATAGTTAACCTGGACTATATGCATTGAACCTTTTGCACTCTCTTTTGACTCATCACATACACTGCTGCTACTGTTTATCTATCTTGTTGCCTAGTCACTTTACCCCTACGTATATGTACATATCTACCTCAATTACCCCGTAACCCTGCACATCGAGTCAGTGTAGCCAAGTTATCGTTACTCATTGTGTAATTATTCCACGCTGTATTATTTTTCAATTTCTCTCAAAATTTTTGGGAAGGGCCCGTAAGCATTTCACTGTTAGTCTACACCTGTTGTTTACGAAGCATGTGACAAATACACTTTGATTTGATTTCTTCATCCTTTCCAGGAGCCCATTTTGAATGTCGCAGACCTGAAAGAGATCCACTCAGAGATAAACGTCAAAGTACCAGACCCAATCATTCTCAACAATAGCCATGATGGAGTAGATGTGGTAAGTTCATGGATTCTCATTCGCATCAAATCAGTATCATGAAAGTCTATACATTCAATACCAAACATGATTTTGTCAATTACATGTTTTTTTATTTTTATTTAACTAGGCAAGTCGGTTAAATAAGATTTTTTGTTCTTACAATGGCGGCCTAGTGGGTTAACTGCCTTGTTCAGGGGCATAATAATAGATTTTTACCTTGTCAGCTCAGGGATTCAGCTCAGGGATTCAATCTAGCAACCTTTCGGTTACTGGCCCAATGCTCTAACCACTAGGCTACCTGCCTTCCCCATGGTTACAGGTAACACACCTGATTTAGCAAATCAGATCTTGATTGAAGACTACGAAAAGTAGAATCAGGAGTGTTACTGCTTGGCTGGAACAAAGACCTGCAACCACAGTTAGCTAGCATTTGTTTATATTGGCGCTGCCTAACAACTTCATTAGTCTGATCATCAGGTTATGTTCCACATCTGAAAAGAGACTACCCTGAACAAAGTGGAGGAGAGCCAACACCAGTAGTCTCTCACTCATTTTAACATAACACTGTGAAGGAATGTTAATGAGACATAAACAGAATGGCTCATTGACTCTCAGCAGGTCACTGTGCTCAAAGCACTTGACCATTACTGTTCGAGGTAGAACAATGTGGAACCACTTTGATCAAGGGAGACCTGAAACAGAAGTAATGCCTATGTTAACCCGAGGTTAATGTTTATAGCAAAATTCCAGAAAACGGAAAATGGAAGATGGACTAGAGGATGATAACTGTCAAGGTAAACCCTACTGCCTGTTGTCATGCCATTTAATACTTGCATAATAAGTCTGATGGCATTGCTGTACTGTAAAATATGCTTGTTGATATCTTAATGTCTGTCAATGCCGACTTATACCAGAACCATTCATCTTCAATACATTTCTTGATAGAAGAGAATAGTAGACTACACTTGACTGATTTGCAGTATTCTATATTAGCTAGAAGCTGCTTGGATGTTTGACCTCTCAATCCCACCTCTCTAGATGGCCCCAAGGTGTTTGCCATGCCAGGGGGGATGATAAAAAGCAACGGCCAGCTGGTGGACCTGATCGAAAGAGTCAAGCCAGAAATAAGAACCCTCATAGAGAAATGCAACACAGTATGTACACACAAACACAGCCATTTTTCTTTGAGGGATTTATTTGATTGCTTTTTGAGTGCTCTCCCACTCTGAATTGCTTGGAGTGGAGATCTACTGTTAATAAGAAATGACTCTCTCATCTGTATGTCTCTCACTCTCAGGTCAAAATGTGGGTCCAGCTCTTAATCCCCAGAATAGAGGATGGTAACAACTTTGGTGTATCCATCCAGGTATTATACTTTCCCATCAATATGAGTGCAGAGACATGCACATTCACATGTCTAGCTTCTGGTCTACTTTCCCGAACATGAACAAATCTCCAACACTAGGGGGCAGTACTTGAGCTCTTTTGCCTTTCTGTCAGATGATGCTGGCCTTGTTTCTGTTTACAGGAGGAAACTGTTGCTGAGCTCAGGACTGTGGAAGGAGAGGCAGCCTCTTACCTGGACCAAATTTCCAGGTATGCCACAGTATACACTACCTTGTGTGTTTTTATTTACTTCACAAAAATCCCTTATGAATCTAAAACGGTTCCTTGGACTGTCTCAAACATTTGTTTAACAGGTATTACATCACCAGAGCGAAGCTAGTCTCAAAAATTACAAAGTACCCTCATGTGGTAAGTGTTAACTGCATACTGTTTACATCCACATCCAATCTGCTGCCCTGAGTCCTCTTGTTGCTGACCATCTGTCTGTCTGCAGGAGGACTACCAGCGCACAGTGACTGAAATAGACGAGAAGGAATACATCAGCCTCAAGATCATTGTGTCAGAGCTGAGGAATCAATATGTGAGCAATACATGCACACAGTTCTGGCTCTGTTCAACCATGTTGTATCAACGTTATGTTGTTAGCCTGTCATGTTCTGGTGCAGATATTTGTTTACCGTAATAACCAAACCCCATCCGCTTGCAGGTGACATTACATGACATGATCCTGAAAAACATAGAGAAGATCAAGAGGCCACGAAGCAGCAACAATGAAGCCCTCTACTGAACACTCCACTTCTCCTTATCCTCTTCTCACCAACTCCTAGTAACAGCCACATTGGCAGCATTTAGATAGGCAGCCCAATTCTGATATTTTTTTTCTCACTATTTATTCTTTTGACCAATCAGATAAGCTCTGAAAAGATCTGATGTGATTGGTCAAAAGACCAATTAATTAGTGGTAAAAAGCTCCAAATTGGGTTGCCTGTGTGAATGCAGCCATTGACTGTAACAGGCTTTGTTCTGGACTATTATCATCAATTCCCTCAAGGTGGACTTCGAAAGAACCTCCTTAGAAATGTTCTGAAACATCCATGTTTCCAGGACTTGTGAGAAGGTTGTACCTTGATTATGGATTTTTCTCCATGTCGACCAATCAAGCGGGCTTGAACTGAACTCAAACATGGCCGGCCTCCAAGGTTGGTAGGTCAGATGAAACTTTTTGTGTCCTTGTTGTCCATGTCTGTGTGCTTGTAGTTTGTATGTCTTGTCTGGAAACCGTCATGGGAGTTTCACAGGTATACTTTGTCTGTTTTATCTTTAGTTTTGTTTTTAAGGAATTATTTTTAGGATTCTGAAGTGCTTGGTTGTAACTATAATTAGCTGTATGTGAGATTGTCACTCTGGATAAGAGCGTCTGCTAAATGACTGAAATTAAATTAAAATTGTCACGGTGAGTGTGTGGGAATGCTCAGTCTGCATTTTAGCTGTAGTGTAGCTTGCAGTCCTGTCAGTTATTTATTTATTTTTACTTAAAGGACTACTCACAAATACATTGTGAAGGACTATAGTCTGTTTCCAGCACAATATGTAATGGCCATCTACTCCCACTCTGATCTTAAGAGTTTCAATTGTGTTAAAAGCCAGATCTGTAATGTCCTCATATCCCAGATGCTATGTGATGAGAAGTGTCTTTACTGCATCTCTCCCTTAATTGTCATTTTGTTTTATGAATAAATATTTTTACTTAATACAAATTCTTGAGAGAATGACATGGTTTCTCACCTATTGTATATGCTGAAACTGTTGGTGTGTCTCAAAGAGCTTGTGTAGTTGAATTCAAAATGATTAACCTCAGGATGAGGTGGCAAAATACTTATTAATAGCTAGGTTTCTATCTAATATACCACAGATATTCATACAAATGTGATCAAATCTGCATTTAAGAAAAAATGCATTTCCCCACTAGAGGTGTTTCCATCAGACACTTTTTTTTTTGTGGATAAAAGGCTGCGTGATGGTTTCATGTACTGAATAAAGGTCAATGTGTTTCCGTGGCATTTTCCGCTCTACCGATAGTTTTGTCACGCAGTGTTGCGATAAATGACAAATTTGCCCAATCTGGTTCGCATGCTCTCGACAAGTTTGCTGATAGTGTACACTGGATAGGTTAGGTTATATGATAAGAGCAAGATAATTTGTTAATTGGCAGCTAAGCACCAATCATGTCACTAGCATACAAATTAAGACCCTTGATTTTATTGGAAAGGTGCATCAAGTTAATCACTGCATTTTCAGCACCCTGTAGTGTAGACAACTGCATGCTTTATTAAGTTGCAGTGGGAGGACCACACATCATAGCAACGTGTGACTGCAAATTTACCTCAACATGATGATTATTCTATCAAATTGTGTAAGAAATCATTTCCACCGCAATTTGTCGCACAATACATTTTACCGACACAAAGATCCCACCATGTTGTACAAAGAAATTGTTAACATTTACAAAATTGTAAGGACACATCCTGTTTCGATCACACTTGTGATGTATTTTTATACGGCAGGCCTTTACTCACATAAAAACTGTTGTTGGATACATGGTTATAGGGTAACTTTAATCTACTACAGCGGTATTCAACTCTTACCCTAAGAGGTCTGGAGCCTGCTGGTTTTCTGTTATACTTGATCATTAATTGCACCCACCTGGTGTCCCAGGTCTAAACCGGTCCCTGATTAGAGGGGAACAATGGAAGAAAAGGGGGGAAAAAGCATTGGTATTGGCTTCGAGGTCCAGGGTTGAGTTTGAGGGCACTACACTATGCACTCAAGTAGTGGTGGTATAGAGATAGGGAAGTGCACCCAAGAGATAATGTATAACAGGCTAAATAATGGGAAATAATTTAGAATTGGCTGCTGGTTGGTCAAGGGCAGGGTTGTGTAGGTTACTTTCTAAATATAATCTGTTAAGTAATGTAATTTTGGGATTGCCCAACCTCAGTAACGTATGATTCATTTCAGTTTCTTTTGGATTACTTTCCCCTTGAGGCATTAGAAGACGAAAAGGACACATCAAACACATTTGGTGTGTCATCATTGTGGTCTCTGACTTGTGGTTAGACACACTCAGGTGGAACAAATTTAAACTGGAGCATCGGTGTACACATCACTGACAAACTGAAATGGTCCACCCACACAGACAGTGTGGTGAAGAAGACGTGACAGCGCCTCTTCAACCTCAGTAGGCTAAAGAAATTTGCCTTAACACATAAAACCCTCACAAACTTTTATAGATGCACAATTGAGAGCATCCTGTCGGGCTGTATCACCGCCCACAACCGCAAAGCTCTCCAGAGGGTGGTGCGGTCTGCTAAACGCATTACCGGGGGAAACTTCCCGCACTCCTGGACACCTACAGCACTCGATGCCATAGGAAGGTCAAAAAGATCATCAAGGACACCAACTACCCGAGCCACTGCCTGTTCACCCCGCTATCATCCAGAAGGCGAGGTCGGTACAGGTGCATCAAAGCTGGGCCTGAGAGACTGAAAAACAGCTTCTATCTCAAGGCCATCAGACTACTAAACAGCCATCACTAGCACATCAGAGGTGGCTGCCTATAGACATAGATTAGGAATCACTGGCCACTTTAACAATGTTCCGTATCTAGCATTACTCATCTCATATGCATAAACTGCACTCCACAATATTCTATGGTATCTTAGTCACTTTTAAATTGTTTACATATTGAATCACCCATTTCATATGTATATATTGTATTGTATATTACACCACTGACTGTTAAACAGCCATCTCCAGCACACCAGAGGCTGCTGCCTATAGACAGATTAGGAATCACTGGCCACTTTAATAATGTCTCCATATCTTGCATTACTCATCTCATATGTGTAAACTGTACTCTATACTATTCTACAGTATCTTAGTCACTTTAATTGTTTAAATATTGCATCACCCATCTCATATGTATATACTGTACTCTATACTATGCCACAGTATTTTAGTCCAATGCTGCTCTGACATATATGTATATATATTCTTAATACATTCCTTACTTAGATGTACGTGTATTTTGGGAATATGTTGTGAAACTGTTAGATATTACTTGTTAGATATTACTGCACTGTCAGAGCTAGAAGCACAAGCATTTCTTTACACCAGCAATAACATCTGTTAAACACGTGTATGTGACCAATAAAATTAGATTTTAAGTAATAATCTCATTTTTTAAAAGTATCTAACCTATTTACAATATTTTTGCTTGTAAAATAACTGATTAGTTTTTTTTTTGTATATAGTGAGAGTTTAGAGAGACATTGAGTCATCGGCACATGACATTACTGTATACAGAACAGTGGTTGTGTAGAGTAGCATTTGTGCCTGCTGAGATTTATTGTGCTCTTATATTTGATACAGTTGGTTCTTAAAGGTAAGCCTTGTCAGTGTGGTGTCGGGGTTACATCTGATCCTGACCTAAACACTGGTCCAATACATCCAATACAGCTGTAAATGCAATCATTTGATGTGAATGTTGTTAATGAACTCTTAAAGGGAATGGTTGGTGTGGCTGGTCATCGCAGATAAAATGTGCACCGCTCACAATATATACAACTTACAATCGTTCCTATACCACTTTCTTCAGACCTTCCCTGCAAAGTGGTCGCTCAAGGAATGTATTCGTTAGTCAAATGGATATTGATAGTCCTTGGCATTGCCTCAGTGATGGGGAACATTGTTCTAGTATGGCTTAATACGAGAGATGTGACAGCAGTGCAACAATTCCCTGCTCAACCTCTCCATCCTATAATGGGTGAACACAACGAGCGCAGCGTTGTTTTTTCTGACCTATCTGCTGAGGAATATCGTTAAGTACGCGTTAAGTACGACTACATGGGCACAATTCCAGGCATAAACATTTCGTACGATCCACAAACTATGCCTTTTGATGATTTACGTTAATCGACTTTTCTCTGCCAAAGAAAGTGGATACGCTGCTCTACCTGGATGACAATGGACCCAAGCTGGTGAGAGAGCCGAGGAGGGAGGTTTTCCATGGCACCATTGGATACATTAAAGACAGTGGTGGCAAAGTACCCAATTGTCATACTTGAGTAAAGGTATAGATACTGTACCTTAATGGAAAATTACTCAAGGAAAAGTGAGTCCCCAGTAAAATACTACTTGAGTCAAAGTCTAAAAGTATTTGGTTTTAAATATAATTAAGTATCGAAAGTACATGTAATTGCTAAAATATACGTAAGTATCAAAAGTACAGGTATAAATCATTTCACATTCCTTATATTAAGCAAACCAGACTGCACCATTTTGTTTTGTTTTTTTAATTTACGGATAGCCAGGGGCACACAGCCCTGGAGCGTTTGTGTTTAGAGTCTGCCCGGGATGTTCTCTTGAGAAGTGCGTGAATTGGACCACTTTCCTATTCTGCTTAGCATTCAAAATGTAACGAGTATTTTTCGATGTCAGGGAAAATGTATAGAGTAAAAAGTACATGATTTTCTTTAGGAATATAGTGAAGTAAAAGTTGTCAAATACCCACCAAAAAAACGACTTAAGTGGTACTTTAACGTATTTTTACTGAAGTACTTTACACCACTGATTAAATAATATTTGGTGGGAGCTCTTCTCAACCCTACTTACCATCGAGATGTCATGTTTGAGAGGTATAAAACCGAGTTACACCTTACCGCCCGCCAATTTACACTGGGGAGTACACACTTTCACTCTCAATTGTTTATTTAGTTATTTTTACTGTTTGGTAAATTGCTAAATTAGAATTTTGGTGTTGAGCCCCTTGCCTCTTTCGATATTATGCCTCGTGGAGTCAAGTCAGGGCAAAGGGTTCTGTCGTAATTATGAGGGGTTGTATGTTCACCCTATAGGATTTGAATTTCAACTCAATCAGAGAGCACAAATCCGTTTCAATGGCGTGTGATGAAGTTGCTTCATAATGGCCGGTACTTCAATAGTGTGCTAGATCTTAAACAACAATATGATGCTGGGACAGGCTCCCAACTATATTATGTTCAAGGTAAACGCCTCAGTGTCAAAACTAATAATGTCATATACACTACATGACAAAGTATGTGGACACCTGCTCGTGGAACATCTCATTCCAAAATCATGGGTATTAATATGGAGTTGGTCCCCCTTTGCTGCTATAACAGCCTCCACTCTTCTGGAAAGGCTTTCCACTAGATGTTGGAACATTGCTGCAGGGATTTTCTTCCATTCAGAGCATTAGTGAGGTCGGGCACAGATGTTGGGTGATTAGGACTGGCTCGCAGTTGGCATTCCAATTCATCCCAAAGGTGTTCGATGGGGTTGATGTCAGGGCTCTGTGCAGACAAGTCAAGTTCTTCCACACTGATCTCAACAAACCATTTTTATATGGACTTCGCTTTGTGCACAGGGGCATTGTCATGCTGAAACAGAAAAAGGCCTTCCCCAAACTGTTGCCACAAAGTTGGAAGCACAGAATCGTCTAGAATGTCATTGTATGCTGTCGCGTTTAGATTTCCCTTGACTGGAACTAAGGGAACTAGCACGAACCATGAAAAACAGTCTCAGACCATTATTCCTCCACCAAACTTTACAGTCGGCACTATGCATTCGGGCACGTAGCTTTCTCCTGGCATCCGTCAAACCCAGATTCATCCGTCAGACGGTGAAGCATGATTCATCACTCCAGAGATCGCGTTTCCACTGCTCCAGAGTCCAATGGTGGCAAGCTTTACGCCACTCCAGCCGAGGCTTGGCATTGCGCATGGTGATCATAATCTTGGTGCAGCTGCACGACCATGGAAACCCATTTCATGAAGCTCCCGACGAACAGTTATTGTGCTGACGTTGCTTCCAGAGGCAGTTTGGAACTCGGTAGTGAGTGTTGCAACCGAGGACAGAAAACGTTTATGTGCTATGCACTTCAGCACTCGGCAGTCCTGTTCTGTGAACTTGTGTAGCCTACCACTTTGCACCTGAGCTGTTGTTGCTCCTAGACGTTTCCACTTCACAATAACGGCACTTACAGTTGACCGGGGAAGCTTTAGCAGGGCAGAAATCTGACAAACTGACTTGTTGGAAAGGTGGCATCCTATGATGGTGGCACGTTGAAAGTCACTGAGCTCAGTAAGGCCATTCTACTGTCAATGTTTGTCTAACGCAATTGCATGGCTGTGTGCTCAATTACACCTGTCAGCAACGGGTGTGGCTGAAATAGCCAAATGCACTTATTGTCCACATACTTATATATAGTGTATCAAACCGCCTAGTGGAGCACATTTTTATCAAATTTGTGCTTTTTAGCCTTTTTACATTTTAACTATTTATTTTCATATCCCTGCTCTTCATGGTCTCTACTAACAGGAATGGTGCAATATTTATGCCTCACCAACTGAGTGTCTGCCTTTTATCCCATATCTTTGGTGACTGATTTTAGTTTTCTTACAGCCGTCTGAGTGGTCAAAGTTAGTGCCACTACTGATGCAGGAGGGCTAGGGGAGTTGACCAATCAGGTTCAAGTGAAGATTTTTTTTCATATCCATTTCTAAATCGACTGTTAGTACATGCTCTACCAGCCGGTTGGTAATATGGTTAAAGGGATACAAATCTATGTGTATAGGCCAATTATCTAATTGGAAACATTTTGAACTGGGAACGTTTTCACGCTGTTAGAAATTTTACAACATGACATCACAATCAGAACAATTGGGAACTATCTCATTTTGGGAATATTTTTACATGACACCGTGGCCTACACCTTAAGCTCCTTTACCATAGAAATATACACTGAACAAAAATATAAACGCAACATGTAAAGTGTTGGTCCCATGTTTTATGAGTTGAAATAATCATTTGTGTGCACAATTACTGATGTCAACGTTGTGAACAGAGTGCCCCACGGTGACGGTGTGGTTATGGTATGGGCAGGCATAAGCTATGGACAACGAACACAATTGTATTTTATCGATGGTCATTTGAATGCACAGAAATGCTGTGACGAGAACCTGAGACCCATTGCGAGGCCCATTTCTTTTAAGAGATCTGTGACTAACGGATGCATATCTGTATTCCCACTCATGTGAAATCCATAGATTGGCGCCTAAGGAAATCAATCAATTGAAATAAATTCATTATGTGAACTGTAACTCAGTAAAATCTTTGAAATTGTCTATGTGGCTTTTATATTTTTGTTCTGTCTATCTACTACTGTGAAGCATAATTGCCATGGTGATTTGGAATGTCCAGTCAATTAGCATTGCTAGTCATTCTACAGATTAAAAATTGGCCTACAAATGGTTACATAATTTGCATTATGACAGCTGGATCTACTGTGCCATTCCCCAAAAACTGGAAAATAAACTAAAATATAAAACACAGCGGTCATGCAGAGAAAGGAATCCGAAAATCTACCCCTAAACTTTGTCAAGTCAAAATACGTTTCTATTTACTCCTCAGATACCCGCAAACATGAATTTCCAAGACTGTGTCCCTGTACTAAAACGGATGTTTCTTATTCGTTTTTGAAGTTACAAGCCTGAAACCTTGAACATAGACTGCTGACACCCTGTGGAAGCCATTG
Organism: Salmo salar; assembly: GCF_965601325.2. Lineage (NCBI taxonomy): Eukaryota > Metazoa > Chordata > Actinopteri > Salmoniformes > Salmonidae > Salmo > Salmo salar. The sequence continues at coordinate 67,311,614 of NC_138293.1, read as the reverse complement.
GATTGCATCCAGGGAGCTAATTTTCAATATGATCTTATACTTGCCATTCTAAGAGGATGGTCTCTCTCTCAAAAACATTCTGGTTGGTTTTTCTTTGGATTTTCTCCTACCATATCTATTGTGTTATATTCTCCTACATTATTTTAACATTTTTACAAACTTCAAAGTGTTTTCTTTCCAATGGTACCAATTATATGCATATCCTGGCTTCAGGGCCTGAGCAACAGGCAGTTTACTTTACTTTGGGCACGTCATTCAGGCGGAAATTGAGAAAAAAGGGGCCTAGCCCTAAGAAGTTAAAGGGAAACTTCACCGCGACACTATTTGGTTTGTTTTCCCAGTCTCACTACATAATTATGAGGGATGAGAGGTGTTTCAGACACAATTATGCACCATAACAGTACTTTTGAATTTTTCGTGCCAGGAGAGTTCAAGCAATAACATCATTGGTAGATTGATGGTAACACTTTCCAAAAAGCGCTAGACGATGAAACTGTTTTGTTTTTCTTTACATATTAATATAGAGACGTAGCCAGCTAGTAATATAAGCTCTCTTCACAAGTGGTAGAGTTGTTCAATGTAGTATAATTCTGTGAGTCCAACTACTAGCCAAATTGAGCTAGCTAGCTGTTTGCTATACCCAAAATGTACTGTAGCCTAATGTTATAGCAAGCTAATGCTAGCTAGCTCGCCTCAGTGCGTCTTATTAGAAGCAAAACTGGATAAAGGTTTTGATGATGATGATGAAGGGTAAAGGAATGACTTTGGCTTTATCACTCATATTAGTCTTTTAATAACTACCTGTGGGTTGTAGCTAGCTAGCTAACGTTTGTCTATGAGATATTCTGCATTGTGTTGCTACATTAGGAATACAGACAGTACACAACAATTGCCCATGAAAGTCTAGTGTTTTGGTCATTCTCATACAGACAATACCACTTGATGGTCTACAGATTATTTTTGTAGTTTGTTCTATGTCGGGAGAATCTAGGCACAGGACACCGAATCCCATTCCCTGCATGTGTTGGGGCCATTCAAGCAATTTATCCCTCACAAGATGGACAGTATAGCATGTTGGATACAAATAAGTTGATGACTCAAGGAGATGTGAAAAGTCCATAACAACAATCTATCCCTTTTATCAAAGTAACTCCCAACACCTCAATGCACCCACCATATGCAAGTATTCCCTTGGCAGAAGTATAATATTTATTATAGTGTTATGGTTCGTTCCTTTCCTCGTCAATCAACATTGGCTCATTGGTGAAATTAGCATTATGACATATTTAATTAAATCATTCAAAAACCTTTATTAATGCAATTGCAGACAGAAGTTGACAATCAGGAACATAGCACGCATGTTTCCGAGTAAGTTCTGCATCAAACAAAAGGTCTCAAGTTGTTTTATTAAACCGAAGTCCCACCTTAGTGATGTCACTGACTACGTCATTACCTTTCTACTCCTGAGACCAAAACCCTGCATCCATAGCTATACAAACATAGAGTTTCAGTGTTTATCTAAAAGCTAGGCAATAAATTCCCCCTCCCCAAAGTTGATTTATTGTGGAATGTCTAACTAGTCTCTTATCTCCCACACTCCCCTGCAGAGTTCTGTCTCAGTCAGACAGAGAGACAGAGAACAACTGTGGAACAATTCTAAAACTATAAAATGAATATATATATATATTGTTAATTTATAGTCTAGGACCCTATAAATGTAAGGAGGGTCTTATAACCCCTCCCCTTCTATTAATATAACATAAGCATAATCAATTATTCTAATACATCAAACATCTGTACAGCCCCAAATCATGACCGCTAGGTGAATCCTGACATTAGTAAATTTTTCTTCTACTCCATATACAGTGCCTTCGGAATTTCCAAATTTTGTTATTAAAGCTTTATTCTAAAATAGATTTAAAAACAAATTCTCAGCAGTCTACACACAATACCCCATAATGACAAAGTAAATTTTTTTGTTGTTGTAAATTTATAAAAATACCTTATTTACATAAGTATTCAGACCCTTTGCTATGAGACTCGAAATTGAGCTCAGGTGCATCCTGTTTCCATTGATAATCTTTGAGATGTTTCTACAACTTGATTGGAGTCCACCTGTGGTAAATTCAATTGATTGGACATGAGTTGGAAAGGCACACCTGTCTATATAAGGTCCCATAGTTGACAGTGTATGTTAGAGCAAAAACCAAGCCATGAGGTTGGAGGAATTGTCCGTAGAGCTCTGATACAGAGTTGTATCAAGGCACAGATCGGGGGAAGGGTACCAAAACATTTCTGCAACATTGAAGGTCCCCAAGAACAGTGGCCTCCATCACTCTTAAATGGAAGAAGTTTGCAACCACCAAGACTCTTCCTAGAGCTGGCCACCCGGCCAAACTGAGCAATCAGGGGGAGAAGGGCCTTGATCAGGGAGGTGACCAAGAACCCAATGATTACTCTGACAGAGCTCTAGAGGTCCTCTGTGGAGATGGGAGAACCTTCCAGAAGGACAACCATCTCTGCAGCACTCCACCAATCACACCGTTAAGGTAGAGTGGCCAGTAGGAAGCCACTACTCAGTAAAAGGCACATGACAGCCCGCTTGGAGTTTGCCAAAAGGCACCTAAAGACTCTCAGAACATGAGAAACAAGATTCTCAGGTCTGATGTAACCAAGATTGAGCTCTTTGGCCTGAATGCCAAGCGTCACGTCTGGCGGAAACCTGGCACCATCCCTAAGGTAATGCCGATGGTGGCAACATCATGCTGTGGGGACGTTTTTCAGCGGCAGGGACTAGGAGACTAGTCGGGATCGAAGCAAAGATGAATGGAGCAAAGTACAGAGAGATTGATGAAAACCTGCTCCAGAGCACTCAGGACCTCAGACTGGGGCGAAGGATCACCTTCCAACAGGACAACGACCCTAAACACACAGCCAAGACGATGCAGGAGTAGCTTCGGGACAAGTCTCTGAATGTCCTTGAGTGGCCCAACCAGAGCCCAGACTTGAACCTGATTGAACATCTCTGGAGAGACCTGAAAATAACTGTGCAGCAACGCTCCCCATCCAACCTGACAGAGCTTGAGAGGATCTGCAGAGAAGAATGGGAGAAGCTCCCCAAATACAGGTGTGCCAAGCTTGTAGCGTCATACCCAAGAAGACTCAATGCTGTAATCGCTACCAAAGGTGCTTCAACAAAGTACTGAGTAAAGGGTCTGAATACTTACGTAAATGTGATATTTCAGGGTTTCTTTTTAAACCTGTTTTTTCTTTGTCATTCTGGGGTATTGTGTGTGTGTGTGGTGTGTGTGTGTGTGTGTGTGTGTGTGTGTGTGTGTGTGTATTGATGAGGGGTAAAAAACTATTTTAATACATTTTAGAATAAGTCTGTAATGTAACAAAATGTGGAAAAAGTCAAAGGGTCAGAATACTTTTTGAAGGCACTGTGTCATACATTCCCATAACTGTTCCAGCATACTGCTGTGTAAACTCACCTTGGTCTCTAGAGCAAATACAGTTTAGTCTGTTCATGTAGTGAATAAGTAGATGATCTAGTGTTTTTTACATTTTAGGCATTTAGCAGAGACTCTTATCCAGAGCAATTAGGGTTTTAGTGCCTTGCTCAGGAGCACATCGACAGATTTTTCACCTAGTCGACACAGGGATTCGAACCAGCAACATTTTGGTTACTGGTCCAATACTCTTAACCACTATGCTACCTGAAACATGTTTAACTTGCCAACAAATGAAATGATGCACCAACTCCCTGCATCATTTGTTTTAGCAGTAAGATTGTAGCTAGTTACTTCCAAATACATTCCATGAATATCACAATTAATTGATCCAGATGTTTAAGTCAACACTTTATTGGTTTCTGATGCAGCTGGAATCATTTAGACACTTGTCAGTACATTTGTAAAAAATATTATATGAATTTATTTAATGAAACTCACATATATACATAACCTCAGCAAAAAAAGAAATGTCCTCTCACTGTCAACTGTGTTTATTTTCAGCAAACTTAACATGTGTAAATATTTGTATGAACATAACAAGATTCAACAACTGAGACATAAACTGAACAAGTTCCACAGACATGTGACCAGCAGAAATTGAATAATGTGTGGTGTGTCAGTCAGTGTCTGGTGTGGCCACCAGCTGCATTATGCACTGCACTGCATCTCCTCCTCATTGACTGCTCCAGATTTGCCAGTTCTTACTGTGAGATGTTACCCCACTCTTCCACCAAGGCACCTGCAAATTTCCGGACATTTCTGAGGGGAATGGCCCTAGCCCTCACCCTCCGATCCAACAGGTCCCAGACGTGCTCAATGGGATTGAGAGCCAAGCTCTTCGCTGGCCATGGCAGAACACTGACGCACAGAACGAGCAGTATGGCTGGTGGCATTGTCATGCTGGAGGGTCATGTCAGGATGAGCCTGCAGGAAGGGTACCACATGAGGGAGGAGGATGCCTTCCCTGTAACGCACAGCGTTGAGATTGCCTGCAATGACAACAAGCTCAGTCCGATGATGCTGTGACACACCGCCCCAGACCATGATTGACCCTCCACCTCCAAATCGATCCCGCTCCAGAGTACAGGCCTAACGCTCATTCCTTCTACGATGAACACGAAGTCGACCATCCCCCCTGGTGAGACAAAACCGCGACTCATCAGTGAAGAGCACTTTTTGCCAGTCCTGTCTGGTCCAGCGATGGTGGGTTTGTGCCCATAGGCAACGTTGTTACTGGTGATGTCTTGTGAGGACCTGCCTTACAACAGGCCTACAAGCCATCAGTCCAGCTTCTCTCAGCCTATTGCGAACAGTCTGAGCACTGATGGAGGGATCGAGCATCCTAGTGTAACTCGGGCAGTTGTTGTTGCCATCCTGTACCTGTCCCGCAGGTGTGATGTTCGGATGTACCGATCCTGTGCAGGTGTTGTTACACCTGGTCTGCCACTGCGAGGATGATCAGCTGTCCGTCCTGTCTCCCTGTAGCGCTGTCTTAGGCGTCTCACAGTACCGACATTGCCATTTATTGCCCTGGCCACATCTGCAGTCCTAATGCCTCCTTGCAGCATGCCTAAGGCACATTCACGCAGATGAGCAGGGACCCTGGGCATCTTTCTTTTGGTGTTTTTCAGAGTCAGTAGAAAGGCCTCTTTACTGTCCTAAGTTTTCATAACTGTGACCTTAATTGCCAACCGTCTGTAAGCTGTTAGTGTTCTACAGGTGCATGTTGTTTATGGTTCATTGAACAAGCATGGGAAACAGTGTTTAAACCCTTTACAATGAAAATCTATGAAGTTAATTCATAAAAATCCAAATAACTTTGAAAGACGGCCCTGAAAAGGGAACGTTTCTTTTTTTGCTGAGTTTATGTACAAGAACTAGCCATATTTATACCACAATGCAGTTGTGGTATATTATACTACTACATCACTCTAACTGAATATGGATGTTGTGTTGGTGGAGTGTTCCAGGCATGGTCCTTAATGTTCTTCAGCTGGTGAACCTTGTCTTGTCTTGGGCAATGGCAGCTGGTCTTGCATATAGTACCGCACCTGTCGAAGGTGGATCCAGTTGAGAATGGGTGTCAATAGGCATGTAGCTAACATTATTCACTGGACCAGCCACTCATTCATAAAACATTAGCTTGTGAATAACGATTGAATTTTATTTTTATGTCGACAACGACTGCAAACTACAAGCAAGCACATGCTGCTGGAGTAACATGTTTGATTGGGACAAAGTAGTAAAATGTTGGCTAACACTGACTAGTGTATGTTCAGCAGACTAATCCTGCTCCTGTTGTTGATGACGTTGACACCAGCTTTAGTACTACAGAGCATGTAGACCTATTGGATAAAAGTTTTCAGCCGGGAACAAGCTCAAACTCAACATCATCTGACTCAGAAGAGGAAAACACTGCACAGGGCTGGCAAGAGCCAGTGTATAGTCTCTGAGTCCATTTTATAGGGCTGGAGGGATACATTTTTATGATAGTTCAAATTTTGGGTGCATTCGTAAATTCACTCTGGCCATCTACTCCGATTTCAATGCCCTCTCATCTGTGTGCCAGAGCGCAAAACAACTGATGAATTTACGAACACGCAATGCCCGTTGAATATGACCTTTGTCAGTAAACGTTGGCAATTTTATATATATATATATATATATATATATATATATATATATATATATATATAAAAATTGCCAACGTTTATATATATATATTTGTTGCCAGCAGCACAGTTACAGTCGCCAACGCTCTAGATAACATGAAAACAGTCTAACCAGCTCTGCTAGGGTGAGTAAAATGGTCAGAGAGATGTTCTCTCATTTGTGTCTGGAAGTAGCTAGCAAACTAGCCAACATTAGCCAGTTAGCTTGGGTGCTTGAGTGCCGTTGTGAGGTCAGAATGTTCAGATCAACCCTGGTCCTTGGCTAGAGAGCACTCTGAATTTATGAACTGACAATCTGACAAAGCTATGAATTTACAAATGCCCAGAGCACAGAATGAGCACACTCTGGCACTCTAGAGTGAATTTACGAACACATCCATTGAAAACTACTGTCTTCAGTGTCATCATAGTATTGGCAGGATGACAATATTTTTTATTTTGCTAATTAAAATAGTGTTCTGTTTCTTTGGCCAACCCAATGAACCCTGGTAGAAATAAACACTTGGCTTTACTTAATAGTAATATGGAATGTCAAGTCAATGAGCATTATGGGTAAAAAATACAGAGGAATATGAAGTGGCCAGCCAGACCAACAGGAGGACGTGCTTCTTTTGAGCTTGAAATTAAGAAAATTGGCACGAAATTGTAGAAGGGGATCCTCCTGCAGCTTAGAATGCTTAGCATATTATAATATAGATAATATAGCTAGATATATATATAAATGTGTATTTAACAAATCAAATATTCTCATAGTTCTGCAGATAGGCCGGTATACTCAAAGTGATCTACAATTCTTGGTTTTCTTGTATAAACAGACATTGAATTTGCTACAACTTATTGGAGTTCCTCCTGAGATGCAAATTGTTGTGTTTCCCTGGAATTCAACATCTGAAAGTTGTCACAAGGGAGAGAGGACTCATAGGAGAAGGAAAATGAGTGGGCGACGCAGCTCGTGCACTGGCCAGGAATACATTTGTGAATTATAGAAACGTATCTAAGTCGAATGGCAGGAAGGTCAAAGGCTGGAAAATGTATAGGTCAGGGATGGGCAACTTTGATGGGGGTGGGAGCCAGAAATAAAATCTGAAATCATCACGAGGGGCCGCAGAGGGGCCGCGATGCAGGTCTCAATACCCACACATACAGCCTAGCGTTTTGGGGGCCCGAAGCAAAACATTTTTTAAAATAATTATGAATTGTGTTGTTGTATTGGATCAATAGAATATGGGGGATAAAATGTATCCAAATATACCAGTTAATCCTGAAATTAAAGATAGATTCCTTAATTGAAGCATAAAAAAAGCCATCCATATCGTGGTCACCAACGCCCCACTACCGGACGAGCTAAACACCTTTTTCTCATGATTCGAGCACAATGACCCTAAGCTGCCAAGGAGAGCCCCGATGACAACGTGGGCTACACACTCAGTCTCCACTGAGGACATATGTAACTCATTCAAATGTGTTAACCCTCACAAGGCTGCCGGCTCAGATGGCAGTAATTTGTAAGTCGCTCTGGATAAGAGCGTCTGCTAAATGACGTAAATGTAAATGTAATGGCATTGCTAGCCCTGCCCTCAGAGCATGTGCAGACCAGCTGGCTGTTGTCTTCTCTGACATTTTCTCTCCCTAGGTCAGGCCGCTATACCCACCTGCTTCAAGATGTCCACTATCATCCCCGTGCCCAAGAAAGGGAAAGTAACTGAACTGAATGACTACCAACCAGTAGCACTCACTTCCGTTATCATGAAGTACTTAAAGAGGCTAGTCAAAGACCATATCACCTCCCTCCCTGACACACTCGACTCTCTCCAATTCGCCTACCGCCCTGACAGATCCACGGACGACGCAATCGCCATTGCACTGCCCAATGCCCTTAGCCACCTGGACAAAAGGAATGCATATGTGAGGATACTGTTCATTGACTACAGCTCGGCCTTCAATACCATAGTGCCCTATAAGCTCATTACAAAGCTCACGGCCCTGGGTCTGAACTCCTCCCTTTGCAACTGGGTCCTTGGCCTCCTGACGGGACACCCCCAGGTGGTGAAGGTAGGCAACATTACCTCGTCGACACTGATTCTCAACACAGGGTGTGTCCTCAGTCCCCTTCTGTATTCCCTGTATACACACGACTGCGTGTCCTCACACAGTTCCAACTCCATCAAGTTTGCTGACAACACGACAGTAGTAGGCCTGATTACCAACAACAACACGAGAGTTTACAGCTAGGAGGAAGGCACTCTGGCGGCGTGGTGCAAGGTAAACAACCTCTCCCTCAACGTTAGCAAAACAAAGGAGCTGATTGTGGACTTCAGGACGAACAAGGCTGGACATGCCCCTATTCTCATCAACGGGGCCGCCGTGGAGACAGTCAATAACTTAATTCCTTGGTGTACACATCTCGGAGAAGCTGAAATGGTCTAACCACACGGACAGATGAAGAAGGCACGACAGTGACCTTTCAACCTCAGGATGCTGAAGAAATTCGGCCTGTCCCAAAGGGCCCTCACAATGTTCTACAGGTACATCATCAAGAGCATACTGTCGGGCTGCATCACAGCCTGTTACGGCAACTCCACCGCTACGGACTGTAAGGCGCTTCAGAGGGTGATACGTGCAGTCGAATTCACCATTGGGTGCATACTGCCTGCCCTACAGGAACCTACCACACCAGGTGTCGCAGGAAGGCCAAGATGATCATCAGGGACCCCAGCCATGCCCTGTTCTCCCTGCTTCAATCACTCAGATGCAAACAGTTGTAAGGGATTTCTACCCTATGTTCATACAAGAGACCACAGGAAACTACTATGATCAGAGGTTAGTTTGTTTAATAAGGATTGCAACCCGGAGTATACACTTACAGTCATTTGCAAGTAACACACTCAGCACAAAAGATGGTGTTTTCCCTTTTTATCCCCTACTATGGTTCACCCCGCCCAGGATGATGTCCCTTAACTTTAATACCATATAAGCTCATAATTATCAGTTGCTAATACAAAGATGTCTCTGCTAGCCATGTTTTGAGAGTATACATTGTTCGTTTACATTTAGGCCTACATTGTTTACAAACATTGGTGTAAAACAAGCTTATATTTTGGGTTCTGATGAGGTAGGTCTACGACAGTTGAACTAGCTCATGAGGCATTTATAACTTAACCTATTACTCAAGAATCAATGGGTATAGGCTATATCATTCTTTTAATGACTATATCCAAAATTGGATGTAGCAACTAAGAGTTATAGCTGTGTTTGTTGGTTAGAAGGCTTGCCTCAGAAAGAAAAATTGAGGAGCGCTATACACTATAAACCTACTTCAGACTGAGGACTTTCAGAAAGGCTGCCAAGACTTGTGGCTTTCCACTTACATCAAATGTTGGCTGCGTTCCGAAACGGAAAACTATTCCCACCAGGGTCCAGGAAACACGGCGGGCGACAACAGACAAATCAAGATTCAGGTGTTTTTTCACTTCGACAGTGCAGTGAGACCCAGGCTAGTGAAAAACAACAAAAGCAACACCATCAGTTGTTTTGTCTGCGCATGATGCCTGGTTTATAGAGGCTTCCCAACTAAAATAACCATTATAGTGTATTTCAACTAAAAGAACCATTATAGTGTATTTCAACTAAAAGAACCATTATAGTGTATTTCAACTAAAAGAACCATTATAGTGTATTTCAACTAAAAGAACCATTATAGTGTATTTCAACTAAAATAAACATTATAGTGTATTTCAACAAAAGAACCATTATAGTGTATTGCAACTTCAAGAAGACGATGCTCTTGCACACCACATTTTGTGTAAAAATAGTTACACATTTAATTTTCAATCTAGGCCTACATGTACAAATTAAATATCTGTAAAAAATATATCAACATAACCAAGTCCATTGAACAGGTATTTATTGACAGGAACGCACAACCCTTTCCACAGGGAGCATATAATATGTGCGTAAAATACACGTTACGCAGGAGGAATGTTGGCCTTTATCCGAAGACTATTGGATTAAATCCCGGCAATTGCATAACTTTACTCAAAGTATACGAGAACTTTGAATGTCTTGAGGGTGCTGCACCGGGGTGGGACGAGGGACGGACGGGTGTGGCTCATCCCAAATTCAGTTGCGCGCCTAATCTTATTTTTATGCTCCTCGCAATCGCCTCCACTATCCAGAACACCCCATGGTGTTTAGATTGTGGTTTGGAGAATGACTTCATTAGTTAAATGGATATTGATACTCTTTGGCCTGATCTCAGTAATAGTGAATATTGTCATCGTCTGTCTTTACTCAGGTAGGCTGCCCAAATGCTCCTCGAAGCCGCATCATGTTTTCAAGGGCAAACACAATGAACGCAGCGCGGTGTTTGCTGACCTGTCCGCCGAGGAATATCTCCAAGTCCGCGACTATATGAGTAATCAGAAAGACTTGGATATTTCTGTCAATGCGCTTACAAAGCCTTCAGGGAATTTTCTCTTCTTAATTGATCTTTTGCTGCCAAGGAAAGCGGATGCACTTGGCTACCTAGATAACAATAAACCCAAGCCGGTGAGAGAGGCTACTGCGGTGGTTTTCTATGGCACCCTGGGGCACATTAAGGAATATGTGGTGGGACCTCTCCCCAACCCGACTTACCACCGCGATGTCACCGTTGAGAGGTATAAAGAAGAGTTGCCCATCAATGCGCGTACGGTCACCATTGGTGAATATGCACTTATTTTCAAGTTTATTAATGAAGAGGTATTTACAAAACTTGGTAAAATTGTGAAAGAAAGTTTTGGTGTCAGTAAAGAAAAAACCCTGAATGGTTTCGAAGGCATGCCTCGGGGTGTCAAATCGGGAGAGAGACAGACATGGATATCTTTCTTTCGTGATTTGAGTGGGATGTATATCCACCCTGTAGGTTTGGAAGTTTTAATCAACCACGAAAGCACCAACGCGTCTCTTTGGAGTGTGAAGAGATTACTTTATAACGGACAGTACTTCGACAGTGTTGAGGCTCTTATAAAACAATATGATGCCGGGACAGTGACTAAAATTGTGTATAAACCTGTCCAGAACTATGCATCACTCAAACCTAAAAGTAAACCCACCGGTTTAAGCCCTCAGCAGTTTTACGCGCAAGGTAAACGCTTCAGTGTCAAGAATAATCATGTCATGTATCTCGAATGGAGTTTTGCGTTTGGTCTGAGTTCCCTCACCGGTATGAGAGTTTTTGACATTCGTTTTAAGGGGGAGAGGATAGCTTATGAGCTTAGTGTTCAAGAGGCAATGTCAGTTTATGGTTCCATCACACCGGGCATGATTCTGACTAAGTTTTTGGACTCTAGTATCGGAATAGGTCGCTTTGCGCACGAGCTTGTTCGAGGCGTGGATTGTCCGTACGCGGCAACCTACATCGACACATTCCGATACATTGACGTCAGTGCACCTCATAGATTCAGGAATTCAATTTGCCTTTTTGAGCACAATACAGGCCGTCCTCTCAGAAGACACTTCTCGGACTTTTTCAGCAATAGTTATGGAGGCATGGTTAACAGTGCCTTAGTTTTTAGGACAATTACGGCCATAGGTAACTATGACTACTTGTGGGACTTCATTTTTTACCAGAGCGGCTCTGTTGAGACCAAAGTGCATGCCACTGGATACATATCGTCATCTTTCAATGTTGATGGCAATCTCAAATACGGACACCAGGTGGCAGAAAATACTATTGGGAACATCCACACTCATTTCATCAACTTCAAAGTTGACCTGGACGTGTTGGGTAAGTGTGAACAATGCATTTGGCCTAGTATGAACCGATGAAAGGTCAAGCATAGTAGCCACTGAAGACCTGGTTTTAACCCCAGTTGGTTACATTGGTGCTGGACGTGTCTCTGTGAGTTTTCTTTCATTTCAATGATAGGATTATAACATGATCCAATAATTAGAATTTTGAATTGTGGTTTTATTCCAGGGGTTGAGAATGTATTCCAGACCAAGGACATGAAGTTTATTAATGTTTCTTTACCCTGGATGCCGGAGCGCTATGCCATGGTTCCTCAGCTGGTGGAGGCCCAGCTAAAGACTGAGAAGGAGGCTGCTCTCCGCTACGACACTAAAACGCCACGCTACCTTCACATCGCCAGCAACCGCACCAACCGCTGGGGCCACCAACGCTCCTACCGCCTCCAGGTGGTCAGCTTCACCGGTGACAGCCTTCCAGAGACGGAGCCAGAGGAGAAGTCCATGTCTTGGGCTAGGTGAGGCTCCCTCCTCTCTCCGCCTAAGGAAGGTCCTAATTCCTAAAACACAGGTTACAGGTAGACCAAAGGCAAAGCAGTTTGACCAACTTTTGTTATTTTATTTGACAGGTATAAAGTGGCCATCACTAAGCACAAAGACTCAGAACAGACCAGCAGTAGCCTGTACAGTCAGAACAACATGTGGACACCAGCCGTGGACTTCAGCAAGTACATTGAGGATGACGAGAGCATTGAGAACCAGGTGTGTTTTTGATCTTATGTTCCGTTGTCCTTACATATATTTTACCACTCTCTCTTGAGATTTGCACATTTTCAGGTCATTGATAAATAAGGTTTGGAAGTCACCAAATTAGTGTTTTTTTTGTCTAGGACCTGGTTGCATGGGTAACCACCGGCTTCCTCCACATTCCTCATGCTGAGGACATCCCCAACACAGTTACCGTTGGAAATGGAGGCGGAGTGATCCTGAGACCACATAACTACTTTGATGAGGACCCGTCTATTCACTCTCCAGACGGGGTGTACATCAGCCCAGGGTCAGAGGGAAACTGTGAAAATAACAAGATGGCCTGCTTTACGGAAGACGCATGCAGCCCAGTCGTTGAACCCTTCACCTACAATGGGTTTGAAGGGACCATGAAGTTTGAAGAGTGAAAAAAAAGTCTCCAGTCCCAATCCTGAGTGTGCTCTGCGCTAAACACTAAAACACTTATGAAAATGTGAATCTTGCCCAAGACAACATTTGAAATAATTAAGAAACAATATTGGATTACTAACTTGGCATGGACTCTACAAGTTTGTCAAAAGCATTCCACAGGGATGCTGGCCCAAATTGACTCCAATGCTTCCCACAGTTGTGTCAAGTTGGCGTGATGTCTTTTGGGTGGTGGACCATTCTTGATACACACGGGAAACTGTTGAGAGTGGAAAAACCCAGCGGCGTTGCCGTTCTTGACACACTCAAAGCCTGTGTGCCTGGCACCTACTACCTTACCCTGTTCAAAGGCACTTCAATATGTTGTCTTGCCCATTCACCCTCTAAATGGTACACACTGTATATATTTATCTCAATACAGTATAGGTTTATATCTGCTAATTTGCATACTTTATCACTGCACTGAGGCTTTTCAATTCACTTTCGTCTGACCACTCTCTGTATGAGGAGGAAGCTGGAACTCTCCGTTGATTGTTTTGTTTATGTTTTTACCTTACACATAAGAAAGAATCTGTCTAGTTGTCTCTCCCAATAAAAATATTTGTTTAAAATAGGCTGGACCTCAGCTGTTTCCTGTTTTTTACAGTCTTTCTACTCCCCATGGTGTCTGTAGAGACCAGATCAGTGGGTGAATGAACTCCCCACCCCTCCTCACTTCATGGGAACGGAAGTTCTTGTTGTAATATCTTTTAATATGTTTAAAACATTTTTTTAAAACCTTTATTTAACTAGGCAGGTCAGTTAAGAACAAATTCTTATTTACAATTACGGCCTACACCGGCCAAACCCGGACGACGCTGGGCCAACTGTGCGCCGCCCTATGGGACAATCACGGCCGGCTGTGATACAGCCTGGATAAGAAATAACTTAGAATTTATTTTCACAGTACAGGTTTGTTGCACAAGATTTTGGCATTTTTAAGGCCGTTGCGAGTCTGTAATTTCCCCCTTGGACAACCCACAGATTTTGTAACATATCTTGGCGCAGCCTCCAATCCCTACTAAAGGTGACCTGAAAATGACCTCCTCTCCCTGGCCATCGTTAATATTTGAAGGAAGGTCCATGCAGCTAAGAGGCCTCTTACGCAAAACTTTGTCCACATTTTGGAAAGATGGATTTCTGCTCCGCTGCTAAGTGCCTCTTAGACCTGTGTAGGCGAATCATCACACACACACACGCACACATACATACATACATATGTCTACTCCCACTTGTGTTGCAAAACGTCTGTTTAAATTTGGCCTTCCACTTTCAATAAATTCCACTCAGACTGTGTAGACATTCAGTTACAGACCAGATGTTAAAGTGTTAGAACTGTGAGGGGAATGGATACATTGAATCAACACTGGAGTTAGTGGTGTCAGAGAAAACGTTCCTATAGAGATGACCACATCTGGGTTCGCATGATTTCAGTCAGACACTAAGGAAATGTTGGTTTGTCCTCCATTCTAATTAATGCCTGCAGGCTAGCTTGGTTAAAACAAGAAAGATTAGCACAAAAAAAACACTCAGGAGAAAGCAAAGGAACTTCATTTGTCAAATTCCTATCTTGACTCCTGACACAGCAACCACATCCCCCCCTAAATAAAGAGGAGATAACTTCATCTGTGTTAATGTCAGGGACATTTTCCACTGGATTCAAACTCTCAGCTGCCTAGTGCTGGTCCCCCCAACGTCCTCGCCCTGTGACCTTCCTGCTCCACTAACCATATAACGGTCATGAGTCATGACCAGTAGACTGCTCCAGTTACTGGTAAGAACCCCCACACACTGATCTCAGAGGTAGACCAAAGACTGGTTGTCAGTCTCTCCAGAGGCACCTTCATTCTGAGAGTCACTCCCTTGGAGTTGAAAAGTCTACACCAAGATTACTAGACTTAGACTAAGCAGTAAGAAGATTTGAATAGAGGAATATACACAGGATAGCCTATAGCCTACATAGAAAAATAACATATTAGATCAAATGCTGGCCAGATAAAATCACACATCTTTAGCTATTTACCTGAGTTCACTTGAGTTTGATTTTCATTTCATAATAAAAGACCCATGCACAACTATTAGGTAACTTCAACCATGGGAAATGTTTTTCTTTATGGCAACAAGAAAATCTAGCATAAAATACTTAAGGTCAGGGTCTCTTGGTTCAGTGCATACTGTGAGGAGTCTGAACTGACTTGGGAAAGTTTGTTGGAAGTTTCTATAAAGAACCTTACTGTCATAACAAGACTGTTTATAATTTGGATTCTCTTGGCAGACTGCCTGGCGAGACATCGATAGCAACATGGGTGTCACATCTGTCTATTCTCAAGGGCAATAGATGGAAAGTCGCCAATAAGTTGAGGTTCATGATAGTATAGTACAACACTTCCTTTGAGCCTGTAGTTCTTAATTAGTCTAGTTTCTCTTTCAACAACAACTTCTATAACAGATGTATAAATGCTGAACAGACCAGATGACCTTATAAACAAGACCTCAACTTTATGGCTAAATTGTACTGTGTAAACACAGTGATGCTATTTTAATATGCTAATCTAGCTAATGCAACACATCCGATGATTGTTTATTCAATATTGTGCTTGTACCCATCCCTATTAAAATAAACCATAAATTAAATCTAGGCCTATGTATGGTGTGAGACCCCAGTATTTGACTACCCTTTGGAACTTCCTCAAAGGTAAGCCTCTCCAGCTGACGAAAGAGGATACTGACAGAGTCCAGAAACTCAGGGTGGAATCCTACCATGTGATCTGCAAGGATAACTTTCACAAAAATCTCCCATTGACATGAATGCATTATTTCCGCAAAAGTCTGAGCCTTGTGATTCCCTGGTGCTAAAAGTCTCCAGTAGACCATTATCCTCCTTTTATAACGTGGTGAACAACAGCAACACTAGACAATGTAATGAACGCATGGTGCCCTGCACAGGTTTCCTCTCTAATGCATCATGCATCCTCACACTTGTGATGAATGTGTTGGGGATGTCTGTAATCATTAACTAATAGACCTAGTTTGGTCATAACTCACAGTCCCAAACAGCCACAGCTCAGAAGCCTGATCTCCATACAAAGCAGACAACCATCAGCTGAACATTCAATATTTGGACAACTGTGTGTTTTTCAGCACAGTCCACTGGGACAGATGCTACCTTGGTGTGCAGGGCAGTGATGTTGGTGATGTGGTCTATGGCAAGGGTATTATTGGTGATGGAGTGCCCGGTTTAACCTCTGTTTTAACTCTGTTTATTAAACCTGGTTATAGCACTCTGGTAATCAACATGGCGCAATTAAGACAATTGCCTTGTTATTCACAGACGTATATGTGTAGACATAAACAAGAGGCTCTTGACTGAGTAAACATCTTCACAGTGATATGTTGCATAGCAGAGATCAACCACAGTTAATGGCCTTCTTGAGTTGGAAATAACAACTTTCTCCCCTCTCACACCAGTAGCAAGTCCCTTAGCTGGCTAGAAAATATCAATAGGTTTGTAATGGATTTATATATCCTATCCTATTATACCATCAGGGAAGATTTCAACAAAACACACTTAGATCATGCATCTCTCACCTGGTTTCCCTCCCCACCCCCCACACACGTTCACTTGTCTCCCCCCTCCCTGAACGTGTTTCTCAAGGGAAAGCCATCCGCTCCATTAGTGCAGTTGGAGGGGTGGGGGACGGACATGAAATGTGAATTGTAGGATGTGTGTGTACGTGTGGTGGGCTGCACAGTGGGACCATGCTAGTGTTATTTTTAGCTCCCTGGGGAAGATTATGGTTTGTGGAGCAAACAATAGCAGCAGCAGGCAAGGAGCAGGCCTAATGTCTGTCAGCCGGCCACGGCCAGATAACATATCACCTTGGAAACTTGTGCTGGTTGGGAACACTCAGCTAGAAGTAAACACAGACCCTCTCCTCCTTCCCTCCTCTTCCCTCCTTCACTCCCCTCCATGCCTACCCTCACTAAACGAGGCTACACTCTTTTCCATCACTAGCTCGACGTGCCTGTCCAGCGTGGGTTTTTCCATATTGTCCTCTTTTTTTCTCTCCTCCTTTGGCCTTCAGCAACACATGCTTAGTAGTATGTCCGGAAAAAGTCATCTTTCTTAACATGGTTAACCATACGCTCTTAGAAAAAAAAGAGCTATCTAGAACCTAAAAGGGTACTTTGGCTGTCCCCATAGGAGAACCCTTTTGGTTCCAGGTAGAACCGTTTTGGTTCCAGGTACAACCCTTTTGGGTTCCAAGTAGGACCCTTTCCACAGAGGGTTCTACATGGAACCCAAAAGTGTTCTACATGGAACCAAAACGGGTTCTCCTATGGGGACAGCCAAAGAACCCTTTTGGAACCTTTAGAGAGTACATGTAGTTTAAAGCAGTCTTTGAATGAAATAAGAATGACGGATCACCAATCACCACCTTCCGGAGACACCTGAAACCCCACCTCTTCAAGGAATACCTGGGATAGGATAAAGTAATCCTTCTAACCCCCCCCTTAAAAGATTTAGATGCACTATTGTAAAGTGGTTGTTCCACTGGATATTATAAGGTGAATGCACCAATTTGTAAGTCGCTCTGGATAAGAGCGTCTGCTAAATGACTTAAATGTAAATGTAAATGGATCAATGAGACATTGAGGGCATTTTGAACTCTTGAAAGGATAAATTTGTCAGCGATTCATTGGCGCTTATATTGAACCCATACTCTTGTTATTGTTCAACTCCACTAGCCCCATGAGAGGGCAATCAGGCGGCGGGGGAAAAAGAACACTTCACATTTTCTTCATCTGGTATCTACTCACTCTGAGCTCTCAACAGGGCAGAGAGCGATAACTGGAGGAGCAGCCCCTGCACATGCATGACGTGATGATGGTGATGAGTATGTGTGCATGCATATGTCTTTCAGTGGAGGCTGGTGGGAGGAGCAAGAGCAGGACAGGCTCATTGTAATGACTGGAATGGAATTAATGGAATGGAGTCAAGCATGTGGTTTCCGTATGTTTGATGCGTTTGACACCGTTCCTGTCACGACTTCCACCGAAGTTTCTCATATATCCATTTGTTTTGTCTTGTTCCATTACACACCTGGTTTTCATTCCATAATCACTGCATGTATTTAGTCCTCTATTCCCCTCCATGTCTTCGTGTGTACTTGTTTGTTAAGTGGATATTGTCAGGCGCTATACTTTTGCTATGTTCCGTATTTTTGGCACGTTATTGTTCTTATGTGCTGTCATTTTTGGACCGGAATTAAAGTGCGCCTGTTTACTACACTCTGCTCTCCTGCACCTGACTTCGCCTCTCGTACACACCCCTAACAGAATTACACACCGAACCATGGAGTCAGCAGGAGCAGGGACCCTGGTTAGAGGAGTCGAGGAGCGCATCCAGGAACATTCTGCTATGTTACATCATCTTGGTGCCATGATGGATCACGTTGTCCAGACTATGGACCGCTGGGAGAGACAGGAAGTCTCCCCAGTGCCTCGACCAGCGCAACCAGGGTTACCTCTACCCGTGCCATCCGGAACCAGTCCCAGTGGGATGCGTCTCTCCCTTCCCAGGGAGTATGATGGGACGGCAGCACAGTGCCAGGGATTCCTGTTACAACTGGACCTCTACCTGGCCACTGTGCACCCAGCTCCCTCGGAGAGGGAGAGATTGTCTGCCCTCGTCTCATGCCTCTCAGGGAGAGCTCTGGAGTGGGCAAACGCTGTGTGGGGAGAAGGAGACGCGGCGTTGAACCACTTCGGGGAGTTCACCCGTCGCTTCCGGGCCGTCTTTGACCATCTGCCAGAAGGTAGAGCGGCGGGGGAACGGCTCTTTCATTTGAGGCAGGGGACGAGGAGCGCCATGGAATTCGCCCTGGAATTCCGGACCTTGGTCCGCCAGAGCAGGCTGGAAAGACAGGGCCCTCATCGACCACTATAGGTGCAGCCTGCGCGAGGGCGTCCGACGTGAGCTTGCCTGCAGGGATGCCACCATCTCCTTCGACCAACTGGTGGATTTGTCCATCTGGTTGGATAACCTGCTGGTCACCCGCGGACGTCAGAGGGGGCTCTGTCGGTGCCATCTTCCAGCACTCCTGCTCCGGTGCCCATGGAGTTGGGAGGGGCTGTGCGTAGGGAGACTGGAGGAGGAGCCATCACGTGCACCATCTGTGGCCGCAGAGGGCACACTGCTGGTCGGTGCCGTGTCAGTTTCTTTGGGAGTAGAGGCAACAGGCAGGGCACTCTGGCGTCACCCCAGGTGAGTCTGCACCACACTCATCCAGAGTCCTCTGTTGACCACCTGTTTGTACCTGTTTGTTTCCCTGATTTTCCCCCGCATTCCCAGCATAAAGCGCTCGTCGATTCAGGCGCAGCTGGGAATTTTATTGACAGAGCGTTAGCCCTTAGTTTAGGGATCCCCATTATTCCTGTAGTTACACCTTTCCCGGTTCACGATCTGGATAGTCAACCATTAGGGTCCGGGCTAATCAGGGAAGCCACCATCTCCTTGGGCATGGTGACGCAGGGGGGTCACGAGGAGAGAATCAGTCTCTTCCTCATTGACTCTCCAGTGTTTTCCGTGGTACTAGGCCTTTTCTGGTTAGCTCAGCATAACCCCACTATCTCCTGGCAACAGAGGGCTCTCACGGGGTGGTCGCGAAAGTGCTCGGGGAGGTGTGTAGGGGTTTCCGTTGGTGCTACCACGGTGGAAAGTCCAGACCAGGTCTCCACCGTGCACATCCCCCCAGAATATGCAGATTTGGCTCTCGCCTTCTGTAAAAAGAAGGCGACTCAATTACCACCTCATCGACGGGGGGACTGTGCGATAAATCTCCTGGTAGACGCTGTGCTTCCCAGGAGTCACGTGTATCCCCTGTCGCAAGCAGAGACGGTGGCTATGGAGACATATGTCTCTGAATCCCTGCGTCAGGGGTACATTTTGTCCTCCACTTCACCCGCCTCCTCGAGTTTCTTTTTTTTTGTGAAGAAGAAGGATGGAGGTCTACACCCGTGCATTGACTATAGAGGTCTCAATCAAATCACAGTGAGGGACAGTTACCCGCTACCTCTTATCGCCACGGCATTTGAGTCAATGCATGGGGCGCGCTTCTTCACGAAACTGGATCTTAGGAGTGTGTATAACCTGGTGCATATCCGGGAGGGAGACGAGTGGAAGACAGCGTTTAGTACCACCTCAGGGCATTATGAGTACTTAGTCATGCCGTACGGGTTGATGAATGCTGTTTTCCAATCCTTTGTAGACAAGATTTTCAGGGACCTGCATGGGCAGGGTGTAGTGGTGTATATCGATGACATTGTGATATACTCCGCTACACGCGCCGAGCATGTGTCCTTGGTACGCAGGGTGCTTGGACAACTGTTGGAGCATGACCTGTACGTCAAGGCCGAGAAATGGCTGTTCTTTCAGCAGGTTGTCTCCTTCCTAGGGTATCGCATTTCCACATCGGGGTGGAGATGGAGAGTGACCGCATTGCAGCCGTGCGTAATTGGCTGACTCCCACCACGGTAAAGGAGGTGCAGCGATTTTTAGGGTTTGCCAATTACTACCGAAGATTTATCCGGGGTTTTGGCCAGGTGGCTGCCCCCATTACCTCACTGCTGAAGGGGGGTCCTGTACGGTTGCAGTGGTCGGCTGAGGCGGACAGGGCTTTTGGGCAGCTAAGAGCTCTGTTTACTTTGGCTCCCGTGCTGGCCCATCCGGATTCCTCTTTGGTGTTCATAGTGGTGGTGGACACGTCCCGAGGCTGGGATAGGAGCCGTGCTCTCACAGCGCTCTGGTACGCCACCAAAACTCTGCCCCTGTGCTTCCTTCTCGAAGAAGCTCAGCCCAGTGGAGCGTAACTATGATGTGGGGGACTGGGAGCTGTTGGCTGTGGTTAAAGCATTGAAGGCATGGAGACATTGATTGAGGGGGCTAGACTCCCATACTCACGGCCTCTTGCCTGGTAGCGCCGGTCGTGTGGGAGCTGGACGCGGACATTGAGCAGGCGTTGCGTACAGAGCCTGCTCCCCTCCAGTGTCTTGTCAGGCGTATGTACGTTCCGTCTGCTGTCATGATCTATTGGGCCCACACGTCACCCTCCTCTGGTCATCCGGGGATCGGTCAGACGGTGCGCTGTCTGACTGGGAAGTACTGGTGGCCCACCTTGGCTAAGGACGTGAGGGTTTATGTTTCCTCCTGCTCGGTGTGTGCCCAGTGTAAGGCTCCGAGACACCTGCCCAGAGGTAAGCTACACCACTTACCCGTTCCACAACAACCATGGTCACACCTGTCTGTGGATTTTTTAACCGATCTACCTCTTTCACAGGGAAACACTAGTATCCTGGTCGTTGTGGATCGTTTCTCTATGTCCTGTCATCTCCTCCCTCTGCCCGGGTCTTCCTACGGCCCTACAGACTGCGGAAGCCCTCTTAACGCACGTCTTCCGGCACTACGGGGTGCCTGAGGATATAGTGTCTGATCGGGGTCCCCAATTCACGTCGAGAGTCTGGAAGGCGTTCATGGAACGTCTGGGGGTCTCGATCAGCCTTACCTCGAGAGAGTAAACCAGGATGTGGGCAGGTTTCTGCAGTCCTATTGCCAGGACCGGCCGGGGGAGTGGGCGGCGTTCGTGCCCTGGGCCGAGATGGCACAGAACTCGCTTCGCCACTCTTCCACTAACCTTGTCACGACTTCTGCCGAAGTCGATGCCCCTCCTTGCTCGGGTGGTGTTCGGCGGTCGACGTCACCGGTCTTCTAGCCATCATTGATCAGTTTTTCATTTTCCATTGGTCTTGTCTTCCTACACACCTGTTTCCAATTCCATTAATTACATGTGGTGTATTTAACCCTCTGTTTCCCCTCATGTCCTTGTCAGTGATTGTTTTTGTGATGTTATGTTACGTGTGTTTTGTATCGGTGTGCGACGGGTATATGTTACCCATGTTATTTTGTATTTTGGTTTTGGAGTTAGTTTTTTAAATTAAATACTCCAGATGAACCAATTTGTTTCTCCTGCGCCTGACTTCCCTGCCACCTACATACACGAATATGACAAATTTCTCCCCCTTTCAGTGCGTATAGGGGTAGCAGCCGGTTCTGGCGCCGTGACATCAGGGTCAGACAGAGGCTCCTGCGGTGGACGACTGGTTCAGGCACGCGGAGGAGACATGGGAGGCTGCCCATGTTCACCTCCAGCGAGCCGCGCTTCGCCAAAAGAACAGCGCGGACCGTCACCCCAACACCGGGGGACCGGTCTGGCTCTCGACTTGAAACCTGCCCCTCCGCCTGCCCTGCCGGAAGCTGGGTCCGCGGTTTGTGGGGCCATTCAAAGTTCTGAGGAGGGTGAACGAGGTGTGTTACAGATTACAGCTTCCCTCTGATTACCATATTAACCCCTCGTTCCATGTGTCTCTCCTCAGGCCGGTGGTGGCTGGTCTGCTCCAGGAATCTGAGGAGCGGGAGGTCCCTCTGCCCCCTCTGGACATCGAGGGGACCCGGCGTACTCCGTTTGTTCCATCCTGAATTCGAGGCGTCGGGCAGGGGGCCTTCAGTACCTCGTGGAGTGGGAGTGGTATGGTCTGGAGGAGAGGTGCTGGGTTCCGTTTGCGGATGTTTTGGACCCCGAACTGCTGCGGGAGTTTCACCATCGCTGGCCGGATCGCCCTGCGCCTCGCCCTCCGGGTCATCCCCGAGGCCAGTGTCGGCGCGCCGCTGGAGCCGCGCGTTAAAGGGGGGGCACTGTCATGACTTCCACCGAAGTCGGCTCCTCTCCTTGTTCGGGCGGCGTTCGGCAATCAATGTTACCGGCTTTCTAGCCATCGCCGCTCCATTTCTCATATATCCATTTGTTTTGTCTTGTTCCATTACACACCTGGTTTTCATTCCATAATCACTGTATGTATTTAGTCCTCTCTTCCCCTCCATGTCTTTGTTTGTAATTGTTTGTTGTTATGTGGATATTGTCAGGCGCTATACTTTTGCTATTTTCCGTGTTTTTGGCACGTTATTGTTCTTATGTGCTGTCATTTTTGGACCAGAATTAAAGTGCGCCTGTTAACTAAACTTTGCTCTGCTGCACCTGACTTCGCCTCCCGTACACACCCCTAACAGTTCCATTGATTCCGTTCCAGCCATTACAATGAACCCGTCCTCCTATAGCTCCTCCCACCAGCTGCCACTGGTGTGTGTGTACATGCGTGCATGTGTGTGGGGGTGGGGGGCTTCCAGCAATACCACACCACAGGTAGTCCCCATGGTGATGCACTGACCAGCTGGCTGCAGTGCAGTCGGTCATGATGTAATGTTTGTCCAGTTCTTTTCCCTCCTCACTCTCTCCAGTTCAAAGATCAGGCGTGGTGGAGTGACCAGGTGTTCACACAGGGTATAAAAGGGATAGCAGCGGTGACAGGAGTGCACTGGACAGACAAGCAGCACACACTACAAGGGCTGCACAGAGATCTCACACCACTACCTCTTGACTTTATCAGACAATACACACAGAACTATGGTACTGCCAGCGGGCATCTCAGGAGACACCTCTGCTCTTCTGACATAGGATATCAGACACAGCAGCAGCAGCTATAGACTAGTTGTCGAAGACTGTTCTTAACGTTAGTGTGACTGTCAGATACAGTGAACTAGAGAGCAGCCATGGACACTGTCCACGCCTATGGGGTTAGCACCACACGATACCTCCAGACTCACTACAGGGACACTCAGAGCTGGTTCCTGTTTGTTTCCATGGCAGCCGACCTGCGGAACACCTTCTTTGTCTTCTTTCCTGTGTGTTTCCACCTGCGGGAATCAGTAGGGGTCAAGCTGGTCTGGGTGGCTGTGGTGGGAGACTGGCTCAACCTTATCTTCAAATGGTAGGTGACTACTAATACTAATCACAGTGCTCAGATGCTAAGATAAAGAATAACAATATAATATGTATATTTACAGGATGAAAATACTGTAGGTTCCGAATGTTTTAACTATGCTATGAGAACGATCCAACAGATGATCCCTCCAGTGCGTATGTTTCCAGACAGAGGAGGATTCAATATGTGATACATGATATATTACTCTCTCATGTCTACACAGGATCCTGTTTGGCGAGCGTCCCTATTGGTGGGTTCAAGAGACTCCTTACTATGGCAACTCATCAGCGCCACAAATTGAGCAGTTCCCTATGACCTGTGAGACTAGTCCAGGTGAGTGCCTGTTTGTCTGCTGCTGGTGGCAAAACCACTTTCCTTTCTGGAGAATCCATGCAGTATTATCAACTCAAATGAATTCAATTCCATTATTTTATTTTATTTTTTATTTATTTAACCTTTATTTAACTATGCAAGTCAGTTAAGAACAAATTCTTATTTACAATGATGGCCTACCAAAAGGCAAAAGACCACCTGCTGGGACGGGGGCTGGGATTACAAATAAAAATATAGGACAAAACACACATCACGACAAGAGAGACAACACAACACTACATAAAGAGAGACCTAAGACAACAACATAACATGGAAGCAACACATGACAACTGTCAGTAAGAGCGTCCATGATTGAGTCTTTGAGTTAAGAGATTGCGATAAAACTGTCCAGTTTGAGTGTTTGTTGCAGCTCGTTCCAGTCGCTAGCTGCAGCGAACTGAAAAGAGGAGCGATCCAGGGATGTCTGTGCTTTAGGGAAATTTAACAGAATGTGACTGACAGAACGGGTGTTGTATGTGGAGGATGAGGGCTGCAGTAGATATCTCAGGTAGGGGGGAGTGAGGCCTAAGAGGGTTTAATAAATAAGCATCAACCAGTGGGTCTTGCGACAGGTATACAGAGATGTCCAGTTTACAGAAGAGTATAGGATGCAGTTCGATTCCATTCAGTTCGCACATTTTCTTTCAAGCAAAACTGTACTTGACGGCAGTTCTCCTCCCACAGGAAGTCCGTCGGGTCATGCCATGAGTGCTGCAGGGGTTTACTACGCTATGATCTCATCACTCCTCGCCATCCTCCTCAAGGAACATGGGGGTCACATCAAGAACTGGTAAGAGGACAAATTCTATGTTGTTTATCAGAGTTTATCCGCTAGATAGTTATCTAGATTGAATGATCAAACTCTGCTAAGTAGGTGACTGTGTCCTTTTGTGTGTGTGTGTGTGTGTGTGTGTGTGTGTGTGTGTGTGTGTGTGTGTGTGTGTGTGTGTGTGTGTGTGTGTGTGTGTGTGGGTGTGTGTGTGTGTGTGTGTGTGTCAGGTGTGTCCGAGGGACCCTGTGGGCTGTCTTCTGGTGTGTGCAGGTGTGTGTCTGCCTCTCCAGGGTTTTCATCGCTGCCCACTTCCCTCACCAGGTTGTCGCTGGGGTCGTCACAGGTCAGTGGAGAGCCCCAAGTCTTATACTGAATTCTAAATCAAACCCTACACCCTACCCTGTAGGCCCTTCTTTCAGTTCTGGATAAGCAATATGGTAATAGCCCTGCTTTGCACACTGATTGACTTGGTGTAACTTCTGCCATAAATGTAGTTTATGCCATAGATGTTGTTTATGCATACACACATGATAACATACGCACTATACACACACATGATAACATACGCACTGTACACACACATGATAACATACGCACTGTACACACACATAACATACGCACTATACACACACATGATAACATACGCACTGTACACACACATGATAACATACGCACTGTATACACACATGATAACATACGCACTGTATACACACATGATAACATACGCACCGTATACACACATGATAACATACGCATTATACTCACACATGATAACATACGCACTATACACACACATGATAACATACGCACTGTACACACACATGATAACATACGCACTGTACACACACATGATAACATACACACTGTACACACACGTACACATAGATTTAGTGTTGTAGATATGTGCTAGTAGAGTAGTGGCCTGAGGGCACACACTCAATGTGTTGTGAAATGTATTGTGATGTTTTACAAATTGTATAACTGCCTTAATTTTACTGGACCCCAGGAAGAGCATCTACAAATGCAAACTTTTCAGATATACACTGAGTGTACAAAACATTAAGAACACCTGCTCTTTCCATGACTTAGACTGACCAGGTGAATCCAGGTGAAAGCTATGATCCCTTATTGATGTCACTTGTTAAATCCACTTCAATCAGTGTAGATGAAGGGGAGGAGACAGGTTAAATAAGGATTTTTAAGCCTTGATACAATTGAGACATGGATTGTGTATGTGTGCCATTCAGAGGGTGAATGGGCAAGACAAAAGATTTAGGTGTCATTGAACAAGTTATGGTAGTAGGTGCCTGGCGCCTTTGTTAGGTGTTTTCCCAATTGAGAACATGCAAGTGAAAGCTGGGAAATAACTTCTCTTTGACAAGCCTGTCCGTTTTCCTAGGCATCCTAGTGGCGGAGACCTTTGACCGGTTCCAGTGGATCTACAGGGCTAGCCTGAGGCGCTACATCTACACCACCCTCTCCCTGCTCTCCTTCGCTGTGGGCCTTTACCTGGTCCTCAGGGGCCTGGGGGTGGACCTGCTCTGGACCCTGGACAAGGCCCAGCGCTGGTGCCAGCGGCCCCAATGGGTCCACATAGACACTACACCCTTCGCCAGCCTCTTGCGCAACACCGGCACTCTGTTAGGCCTGGGCTTGGGCTTGCACTCGCCCCTCTACACCGAGGCCCGAAGAGTAGGCGGTGGCGCCACATATAGGCTGGCATGCGTGGGCGCCACACTGCTGCTGCTCCACCTACTGGACTCATTCAGGCCACCAGCCCACACCAGGGCTCTGTTCTACCTGCTGTCCTTCTGTAAGAGTGCCACTGTGCCCCTGGCCACTGTGGGCATAGTGCCCTACTGCTTGGCCGGGGCAGCGGGACGGAATGGAAAGAAACACCAGTTTTGAACTAATTCGAACTTATTGTAATTCTGTGAGAAATGCCCTGAAGGGACAGACAGAGACGGACTGTCATAGGAGAAGCAGGAATGTTCACCCCAGTTGAAAGGGCTTGAAGGTCGGTCAGTAGACACTTGTTGCTGCATGAGGTGGATGTTTAATATGACATTTTTTTTCTCTTTTTTTGTCACATGCACAGATGTAGTTGCAGTGTACAGTGAAATTCTTAAGCTCCGAGCTCCAGCAGTGCAGGTGTGAATGAAACAATAAAAAAATACAATAACAATTATTATTATTATGTATACATGTTTACAACATGACAATGATAAATATAAATGTTCATTGGGTGTGGGCAGGGTAATTGTCCGTTGGGGGGGATAAAATGTCCATAGAGGGATCAGCTGTCGTTTTTCAATGGAAAAGTGCTGGTAACCTCACACAGTGCAGTGGTCATGGACAGGGCTTGCCCTGACAAATTAGACAGCAATATAAAGCCGTTATTAGCTCACTACTTCATTTTATTTTTATATGATATGAGAGACAATTATTTTAAAATTAAATATACATATATTTTTATTGTGTACAATCCAGATTAATCATGTTCTATGAAACAGGCCCTATCCCTGTAAATGCCCTGTGATTTGTAATACCCAATGGCACATTTTATTTGACTACCAAATAGCATAATTAATCATCACTTACTGTAGATAGACCACAGTTCATTTATTTGCTATCGCTCTCAGCCAGCAAAGCCTGTGGAGGATTCAGACTTTAGATTGTAAAATCAAGAAGCACTCCCAATCGGTTTCTTGTCCTCATGAAATATTGTTATAGGGAGAGAAGGAGGGTGAGCATAGAATTACATATATACTGAACAAAAACGCAACATGTAAAGTGTTGGTCCCATGTTTCATGAGCTGAAACCAAAGATCCCAGAAATGTTCCATACGAACAAAAAGCAGATTTCGCTAAAATTTGACGTACAAAATCCCTGTTAGTGAGCATTTCTCCTTTGCCAAGAGAATCCATCCACCTGACAAGTGTGGCATATCAAGAAGCTGATTAAACAGCATGATCATTGCACAGGTGTCACACAACACAATGCCACAGTTGTCTCAGGTTTTGAGGGAGCGTGCAATTGAATGACTGCAGGAATGTCCACCAGAGCTGTTGCCAGAGAATTGAATGTTCATTTCTCTATCATAAGCTGCCTCCAACGTTGTTTTAGAGAATTTGACAGTATGTCCAACCGGCCTCACAACCGCACACCACGTGTACTGCAGTCCGCCGCGTAACCGACTTCAGTGGGCAAATGCTCACCATCGATGGCCACTGGCAAGCTGGAGATGTGTGCTCTTCATAGATGAATCCCGGTTTCAACTGTACCGGGCAGATGGCATCGTGTGGGCGAGTGGTTTGCTAATGTCAATTTTGTGAACAGAGTGCCCCATGGTGGTGGTGGGGTTATGGTATGGGCAGTTATAAGCTACGGACAATGAAAACAATTGCATTTTATCAATGGAAATTTGAATGCACATCCCGTGACGAGATCCTGAGGCCCATTGTCATGCCATTCATCCGCCACCATCAACTCATGTTTCAGTATGATAACGCACTACCCCATGTCACAAGGATCTGTACACAATTCCTAGAAGCTGATCATTTCCCAGTTCTTCCATGGCCTGCATACTCACCAGGCATGTCACCCATTGAGCATGTTTGGGATGCTCTGGATCGACGAGTAAGACAGTCTGTTCCAGTTCCTGCCAACATCCAGGAACTTCGCACAGCCATTGAAAAAGAGGCCACAATCAATAGCCTGATCAACTCTATGCGAAGGAAATGTGTCGCACTGCATGAGGCAAATGGTGGTCACACCAGATACTGAGTGGTTTTCTGATACACGGACAGCCCTACTTTTTTTTTTTAAAGGTATCTGTGACTAACAGATGCAGATCTGTATTCCCAGTCATGTGAAAGCCATAGATTAGGGCCTAATGAATTTAAATGGACTGATTTCCTTATATGAACTGTAGCAGTAAAATCTTTGAAATTGTTGCATGTTGCATTTATATTTTTGTTCAGTATAGAACTCTATAGAACTCGGTGGGAGTGAGACTTAGTAGCATGGGCGAAAATCTGATATCAACTTTGGAGGGGACAATTACATGAAATTACATTGTAATATGGTAAATGTATATTGAGGAACCAAAGAAATAAGGTGTTTGCCATACTCCTAACTACCGGTACCCAAAACTACACAACTAATCACAACAGCAATACCATTGCCTTTAACAAATCTTAGTTCAGTCACCAGTTTAAGTTGAGAGTGGGGGTATCCATGGCATTTTTCAATTATGTTCCTATTTTACAAGTAAAAAAAATTGAGAACCTTTCATAATGTTGCCAAAGACTCAACAAACTTACCTGAGACTCCCTGTCTCTGCCAGTCTGTCCCTGCATATCTGTCCCCACTGCTGTCTGTGTGCCATCTGTTGCCTGCTCTGCCTAATGACATCATTGTGAAACATTTCCATTAGAATTTCATTTCTTTCTTATGAACATTTTATCAACTAGTCTTTGAGATATTAGGCTACTAGGGTTCTTACTTTGCGTTTTGGTGTACTGAAAAATACTCTGTCCGTCTTTTATTTTTCTGCCATTTTTCTACCTGGCTGGCTGGCTACACACAGCTGTATGAGTTCACCATTTACACAACATATGCTGCAACCTTTTGTAATTTTAATAGTTTGTTTCTTATTGGCTGGCTTCCAACAATAGCTGAATTTGCAAAGCTAGCGAGCACCAATTCCGTTTCAGTGGTGTTTGCTATAATCTTTGCTACCCGGGTTAAATAAAGGTGAAATAAAATAAATAAATAAAAGTTCCCTTGCGACAATTTAGTTTTTGCAACGAGACCATTAAATATATTTAAGACAATGGTAGAAGAGAGTGTAGTTCTGTTCAGTTTGGACTTCAGTTTATCGCTAACCTTATCAAAGGGACTTTGAAGCACTAACTTACATCATCTGCGTGCTGATCTTGGAATAAATTGACGATAGCAAAGATTCCATCTTTGACGAGGCCACATAAATGGAATAGGTACTAGCTAGCTTAATAGTTAATATTTGCCCGCTAGCTCTGCATATTCAGCTAGTGTGTGTGCGCGATTGACTGGATTAACCTCACGTCAGTTACGTTCATTGAGTGCCTTTCAGACAGTGGATACCACCCCTCTGTTACCTTGCCAAATAAGGAACTGGCAGTGGATCAAACCATTGTGAGGCAAAGGGTGGGGGGGTCGCAATCTTTTGAAACTTAAAAACGTGCTATTAAGTGTCTATAATCAGCACAATTGCTTTCATTGCGTATTATTGATATTATTTAAATTACATAGTTATGTTTCAGTGATATATGATATGTGATATATCCCCCCCCCCGGGATTTCCGCCCCTGCTTAGTAGTAAAGACAGAATGTGTGGGGGAAGGGAGGTCAGTTACACAAGACCTCCCCTGATATACACTCAATGAGCGCTCTATGATGAATGAATGGTCTATTTACATCCTCATCAAACGACTTGCTATGCATCTTGTGTACTGTACTGTATCTTACCTCAGAAAAAAATACACAGTCTACTTTTATGTAAACTATATGTGTCAGTGTAATGTCAATGTATTTCCCTGTATTTTTGGATCCTGGGACTGAACACCTCCCTCTGCAACTGGATCCTGGACTTCCTGACGGGCCGCCCCCAGGTGGTGAGGGTAGGTAGCAACACATCTGCCACGCTGATCCTCAACACTGGAGCTCCCCAGGGGTGCGTACTCAGTCCCCTCCTGTACTCCCTGTTCACCCATGACTGCATGGCCAGGCATGACTCCAACACCATCATTAAGTTTGCAGACGACACAACAGTGTCTGATCACCGACAACGACGAGACAGCCTATAGGGAGGAAGTCAGAGACCTGGCCGGGTAGTGCCAGAATAACAACCTATCCCTCAACGTAACCAAGACTAAGGAGATTATTGTGGACTACAGGAAAAGGTGGACCGAGCACGCCCCCATTCTCATCGACAGGGCTGTAGTGGAGCAGGTTGAGAGTTTCAAGTTCCTTGGTGTCCACATCAACAACAAACTAGAATGGTCCAAACACACTAAGACAGTCGTGAAGAGGGCACGACAAAGCCTATTCCCCCTCAGGAAACTAAAAAGATTTGGCATGGGTCCTGAGATCCTCAAAAGGTTCTACAGCTGCAACATCGAGAGCATCCTGACTGGTTGCATCACTGCCTGGTACGGCAATTGCTCGGCCTCTGGCCGCAAGGCACTACAGAGGGTAGTGCGTACGGCCCAGTACATCACTGGGGCTAAACTGTCTACCATCCAGGACCTCTACACCAGGCGGTGTCATTTGCATTGTGTGCCCCCCCAACCCCTCTTTTTACACTGCTGCTACTCTCTGTTTATCATATATGCATAGTCACTTTAACTATACATTCATATACATACTACCTCAATTGGACCAACCAACCAGTGCTCCTGCACATTGGCTATCTGCATTGTGTCCCACCCACCACCCGCCAACCCCTCTTTTACGCTACTGCTACTCTCTGTTCATCATATATGCATAGTCACTTTAACCATATCTACATGTACATACTACCTCAATCAGCCTAACCGGTGTCTGTATGTAGCCTCCCTACTTTTATAGCCTCGCTACTGTATATAGCCTGTCTTTTTACTGTTGTTTTATTTCTTTACCTACCTATTGTTCACCTAATACCTTTTATGCACTATTGGTTAGAGCCTGTAAGTAAGCATTTCACTGTAAGGTCTACTACACCTGTTGTATTTAGCGCACGTGACAAATAAACTTTGATTTAATTTGATTTACACTATCTGGGGCCCTTGGGATGTCCCTACCTCTAAACCCTAACCTTACATTTCAACTTCAATGTGGGGGGTAGGGACTTCCCAAGTAGAGGTTGACCGATTAATCGGAATGGCCGATTAATTAGGGCTGATTTCAAGTTTTCATAACAATTGGAAATCGGTATTTTTGGACACCGATATGGCCGTTTTTTGTTCAATTAAAAAACAAAATGTTACACCTTTATTTAACTAGGCAAGTCAGTTAAGAACACATTGTTATTTTCAATGACGGCCTAGGAACGGTGGGTTAACTGCCTTGTTCAGGGGCAGAACGACAGATTTTTACCTTGTCAGCTTGGGGATTCAATCTTGCAACCTTACGGTTAACTAAACCAACGCTCTAACCACCTGCCTTACATTGCACTCCACGAGGAGCCTGCCTGTTACGCGAATGCAGTAAGAAGCCAAGGTAAGTTGCTAGTTAGCATTAAGCTTATCTTATAAAAAACAATCAATCAATCAATCATAATCACTACTTAACTACACATGGTTGATGATATTACTAGTTTATCTAGTGTGTCCTGCGTTGCATATAATCGATGCGGTGTGCATTCGCGAAAATGGACTGTCGTTGCTCCAACGTGTACCTAACCATAAACATCAATGCCTTTCTTAAAATCAATACACAAGTATATATTTTTAAACCTGCATATTTAGTTAATATTGCCTGCTAACATGAATTTCTTTTAATTAGGGAAATTGTGTCACTTCTCTAGCGTTCTGTGCAACAGAGTCAGGGTATATGCAGCAGTTTGGGCCGCCTGGCTCGTTGCGAACTGTGTGAAGACTATTTCTTCCTAACAAAGACAGCCAACTTCACCAAACGGGGGATGATTTAACAAAAGCGCATTTGCGAAAAAAGCACAATCGTTGCACGACTGTACCTAACCATAAACATCAATGCCTTTCTTAAAATCAATACACAGAAGTATATATTTTTAAACCTGCATATTTAGCTAAAAGAAATCCAGGTTAGCAGGCAATATTAACCAGGTGAAATTGTGTCACTTCTCTTGCGTTTATTGCAAGCAGAGTCAGGGTATATGCAACAGTTTGGGCCGCCTGGCTCGTTGCGAACTAATTTGCCAGAATTTTACGTAATTATGACATAACATTGAAGGTTGTGCAATGTAACAGGAATATTTAGACTTATGGATGCCACCCGTTAGATTCTTTCACTGAAAGAAAAAAACGTTTTGTTTTCGAGATGATAGTTTCCGGATTCAACCATATTAATGACCTAAGGCTCGTATTTCTGTGTGTTATTATGTTATAATTAAGTCTATGATTTTATAGAGCAGTCTGACTGGGCGATGGTAGGCACCAGCAGGCTCGTAAGCATTCATTCAAACAGCAGTTTTGTGCATTTTGCCAGCAGCTCTTCGCTGTGCTTCAAGCATTGCGCTGTTTATGACTTCAAGCCTATCAACTCCCGAGATTAGGCTGGTGTAACCGATGTGAAATGGCTAGCTAGTTAGCGGGGTGCACGCTAATAGCGTTTCAAACGTCACTCGCTCTGAGACTTGGAGTAGTTGTTCCCCTTGCTCTGCATGGGTAACGCTGCTTCGAGGGTGGCTGTTGTCGATGTGTTCCTGGTTCGAGCCCAGGTAGGAGTGAGGAGAGGGACGGAAGCTATACTGTTAGACTGGCAATACTAAAGTGCCTATAAGAACATCCAATAGTCAAAGATATATGAAATACAAATCGTACAGAGAAATAGTCCTATAATTCCTATAATAACTACAACCTAAAACTTCTTATCTGGGAATATTGAAGACTCATGTTAAAAGGAACCACCAGCTTTCATATGTTCTCATGTTCTGAGCAAGGAACTTAAACGTTAGCTTTCTTACATGGCACATATTGCACTTTTACTTTCTTCTCCAACACTTTGTTTTTGCATTATTTAAGCCAAATTGAACATGTTTCATTATTTATTTGAGGCTAAATTGATTTTATTTATGTATTATATTAAGTTAAAATAAGTGTTCATTCAGTATTGTTGTAATTGTCAGTATTACAAATAAAATAAAACAATTGGCCAATTAATCGGTATCGGCTTTTTTTGGTCCTTCAATAATCGGTATCGGCGTTAAAAAATCATACTCGGTCGACCTCTACTCCCAAGGATTCCGAATAGCAAGGGGCCTTTACACAAGGGACCATCATGTACACGTTACAACACTACCATCTGGTGGCCAATTGAATAACAGTTGAACCGTTTCAAAACATTCCGAAACGTGTCGACTTGCTTGAACATACCACGGAAGTGTGAGAGAAACGTTGAGCGGTATGCCCAGTCAACCAGTTTCTTTAGTGAGCATTTTCATTTTAAAACGCTGTGTTTATTTTTACTGCTAAGGAATAGCTAACGTCTTAAAACAGACGCCGTTAAAGTGAAATATGCCTCGGAGAAAGGTAAGAACGTGGTTGATTTTGATACGTAACGTTGGTGGTAAAATACAGGTGACTGACTCATGCTAGCTATATGTAATGTTGATTTGTTTAGTTAATTAGCTATCATGTCACTATAACGTGACAAGTAGGAGCTATTTGAGCCCAAGTTTGCGTTAAAGCATAGCACAGCACAATAAGTTTTGTGTAACATTTAGAATAGCACAAATGCCATGGCAAGCTGATGCGATACTGGTCTAGCTAATGCTAGCTATCCGTGAGTGTGTGCATTCATGGCTATAGTGATGGGGCGCATTTGAACATCATTTCACAATCGTTTTAGCTAGCTAACGTAGTTATCTAGCTAACAGATTAACCACCAGTTAGCAGTGATAAAACCAAAAGCTTGGTGGAACAGGCCCGCAGGGTGTACGGAAAATGTGTTATCTAGGTTCAAACCTCTCTGGCTTTAGCTACTTGAATCGTGCTGGTGGTGAGGGAAATAATTGTCTTCCTCAAAACAACGATTTCATTGGCCTGATTCAGGCATAACATAGTGTCAATTGGTTTAATTTTCTCATGTCCCGCCTTTCCTCACTTGCAATTGGTTTAAAGACATATAGGGTCTTCATGATTGTTGAGTCATTTAAATCTCGAATGTATTTTCGCTACGCTAGTTGTTAACGTAACAGTATGGTAATGTTGTTTAATATACATATGTATGGTCTGTTTCATGTTCA
The DNA here is from genome assembly GCF_965601325.2 of Salmo salar. Classification (NCBI taxonomy): domain Eukaryota; kingdom Metazoa; phylum Chordata; class Actinopteri; order Salmoniformes; family Salmonidae; genus Salmo; species Salmo salar. The sequence continues at coordinate 67,276,498 of NC_138293.1, read as the reverse complement.
TGTTTGTTTTGGAACATTTCCCGAGTGGATTTCAATTCTGGCCGTTGGTAAATGTTTTGACATGGTGCATTGTGGGAAAAGTACTGCGGAAGTGTTGCTTGTACACATGCTCCTCCTCCATATTAATTAAGATGTAAACCATTGACGCCTGTAAACAATATTTTCGGTGATTCTTGTATTTTATGTGCTTGTGCCGTTGGATTATGATTTTTTTCTGTGTAGAGTACTAGCTAGTATTCCAGTCCAGTTTTGCCTTCAGAAAGTATTCATACCCCTTGATTTATTCCACATGTTGTTTTGTGACAGCCTGAATTCAAAATGGATTAGATGTTTTTTCTCACCCGTCTACACACGATACCCCATAATGACAAAGTGAAAACATGTCGTTTTAGCAAATTTATTGCAAATGAAATCAGAAGTATTCACACCTGTGTCAATACATGTTAGAATCACATGATCAGCAATTACAGCTGTGTCTTTCTGGGTAAGTCTCCAAGAACTTTGCACACCTGGATTATACAATATTTGCACATTATTATTTTTTAAATTCTTCAAGCTCTGTCAAGTTGGTTATTGATCACTGCTAGATAGCCATTTTCAAGCCGAATTCAAGTCAAAACTGTAGCTAGGCCACTCAGGAACATTCAATACCATCTTGATAAGCAACTCTTGTGTATGTTTGTCCTTGTGTTTTAGGTTATTGTCCTGCTGAAAGGTGAATTTATCTCCCAGTGTCTAGGTTTTCCTCTAGGATTTTGCCAATGCTTAGCTCTATTCCATTTATTTTATCTTAAAAAACTCCCTTGTTCTTGCTGATGACAAGCATACCCATAACATGAGGCAGCCACCACCATGTTTGAAAATATGAAGAGTGGTACTTCGTGATGTGTTGGGATTTGCCCCAAACATAATGCTTTCTATTCAGGACATAAAGTACATTTCTTTGCCACATGTTTTTGCAGTTGTAGGGGGCTTTCACACAATTGGTTTGGTGCGTTTTTTCCGACCTCTGGTGCGTTTACCCCCTATTTGCACTTGGGAGCACACTGAACAACGCACCATGATTTGTTCAAAAAGGGTGTACTCGGTCCGATTCAATTCATACCGTGGTGCAGTTCACTGCAGGTGAGAATGCAGTCCAGACTAAACACAGGAAAATAACCTGTATCACATTATTATTTGTTGTTTGACTGCGGGCATTTGATGAAATGCACGCAGCATCATAACTTGAGATCTCTGAAACATTCTGTGAGTAGCAGAGAATTTATGAGTGCATCCGATGCAGATTAAGTGAGACCGGAGCTATATTGGGGATATACAGTGCATTCGGAAAGTATTCAGACCCCTTCCCCTTTTTCACATTCTGTTACGTAACAACCTTATTCTAAAATATATATTTTTTTAAACTCATATCTACACACAATACCCCATAATGACAAAGCAAAAACAGGTTTTTATAAATTCTTGAAAATGTATTAAAAATATCCCACCATATTTACATAAGTATTCAGGCCCATTGCTATGAGACTCGAAATTGAGCTCAGATGTATTCCGTTTCCATTGATCATCCTTGAGATGTTTCGACAACTTGATTTGGAGTACACCTGTGGTAAATTCAATTGATTGGACATGATTTGGTACCACAGTTAACAGTGCATTTCAGAGCAAAACCAAGCCATGAGATTGAATTAATTGTCCGAAGAGCTCCAAGACAGGATTGTGTCGAGGCACAGATCTGGGGAAGGGTACCAAAACATTTCTGTAGCATTGAAGGTCCCCAAGAACACAGTGGCCTCCATCCTGGGGCGGCAGGGTAGCCTAGTGGTTAGAGCGTTGGGCCAGTAACCGAAAGGTTGCAAGTTCGAATCCCTGAGCTGACAAGGTACAAATCTGTCGATTTGCCCCCTGAATAAGGCAGTTAACCCAATGTTCCTAGGCCGTCATTGAAAATAAGAATTTGTTCTTAACTGACTTGCCTGGTTAAATAAATAAAATAAAATCCTTTTTAAATGGAAGAAGTTTAGAACTCTTCCTAGAGCAATCAGAGCCTTGGTCAGGGAGGTCATTAAGAACCCGATGGTCACTCTGACAGAGCTCCAGAGTTCCTCTGTGGAGATGGGAGAACCTTCCAGAAGGACAAGATTCACCTACCAACAGGACAACGACCCTAAGCACACAGCCAAGACAATGCAGGAGTGGCTTCGGGACAAGTCTCTGAATGTCCTTGAGTGGCCCACCCAGAGCCCAGACTTAAACCTGATCGAACATCTCTGGACAGTCCTGAAAATAGCTGTGCAGTGATGCTCCCTATCCAACCTGACAGAGCTTTAGAGGATCTGCAGAGAAGAATAGGTAATGGGTAATCACTGCCAAAGGTCCTTCAACAAAGTACTGAGTAAACAGTCTGAATACGTATGTAAATGTGATATATATTTTATACATTTGCTAAAATAAAAATAAAACATTTTGCTTTGTCATTATGGGGTATTGTGTGTAGATTGAGGAGGGGAAAAAACGATTTAATCTATTTTAGAATAAGGCTGTAACGTAACAATGTGGAAAAAGTCAAGGGGTCTGAATACTTTCCAAATGCACTGTAGGCTACTGAATATAGCCTATTCACGTCGCAGTTAGCGCAGCTTTTGCGCTGTTTCCTCCCACATGTTGTTGGAAGATTGGGGCACACAAGTGATGCTTCATGATAATCATAAATGGATTCAACGATAGCATTTTTGTTCATACAAGCTAACAGAAACCAAACCAAAGAATCGTGATGTTTATGTTACTGATGTGCATAACTGATGATCGATCTTTCCTCTTGTTCTATGAAAGAGGAATGCTGGGAGCAGCTCCGAGGGCACTGAGGATTCAGACTTCTCTGCTGACCATGAGCACACAGACAGAATCGAGACCTATGGGAGAACACGGAGGAACACGCGCCTCACCCGGGCATCGCTGCGACTCAGCCAAAGTTCACAAGGTAAATATGTTGTTTTCAAATCAAATTTTATTTGTCACATGCGCCGAATACAACAGGTGTTGTACAGGCCTTACAGTGGCGTGCTTACAAGCCCCTAACCAACAATGCAGTTTTGATATGGAACTGTCATGAGATGGCCAAGATATTTATATTATTATGTTTCTGCAATAAGAATATGCTGAATAACTGTGAATCCTATATGAGTCCCTTGGATTCCAGCCCTATGAGTTTTCAGTCTCGGTCATTGAACCAAATGTTGTGACAATAATCTGTCAGAAGATTCAAAATGAAGATACTGACTGTAATGCGGGGGTTGTCTTTTGTCTGTAGATATACCCATAGATGTGCTCATGGGTTGTTATCGCTTGCTGTACAATAGCCATTGTATATCAGCATTCAAGCTCATGAACTGTGAATGGGTTTAGACAGCAGTCATCCCCCCCCCTGATCCCTATTCGGTCTGGTGGTCATGGTTTGAGTAGAGGATGATATAGTTCCCACTCCCTTTTGTTATTGAAAAAAAACTGGATGCATTCTATGTGGTTTTTGAAAAGCTTGGCATGTCCCTTGGTCCTCAATTTGATAACTGAACTGATATTGTTATTAAGTTGTTATATACAAGAAGTAGCCTACTGCTTGGGCCTATGTTTTGTTTTGTTGCCTGTATATGAATCCTATATGGTCAGGTATGTTGTGGAAATGAATCCGTTTGTTAAGGGAGTGTAAGTGTCTCTGCTTGAAAGGGATTTCTCCATTGACGAGACAGAAGACTTGTAGCTCCTAGCATGCTACATTACTGCTGAGGGCCAGAGACCCCTGAAAACGACTGTTAAAAAATATATATTTTTAGATTCCAGCCCTGTCCAGATCAGCCCAGCAGAGGTGGTGACCTTCTCTGCCCGGCGAGTGACCCGTAGCCGTAGTCTGCAGCAAGGGCCGCCGGTCACCCCCAAGAAATACCCTCTGCGTCAGAGTCGCTCTTCGGGGTCGGACACGGAGCAGCATGTGGAGGGTAGGAGGACGATGCAGCATGGTCACTTTCTCTCACAGTTCCCCCCCCCTCCATTGTCCACACCTGAGAGCTGGCCACCCACTGCGTTATTTATGATATATTTTCATTGTATCATTTTAAGTTTTTGAAGAGGCAGTGGTGCTCAACCAGCACATTTCTACTCTTTAAGTTTGTTTTGGACTTGTGTCCTCAAACATAGATGATTTGAGCTTGTGTTGTCCTCCACATGTTATTCCACTCATTTGTTATGTTTCTGCTGGTTACTCACAGTTCTGCTGAAAATTGCAGCCTATGCTTGTAGCTACCATCCCTATTCATTCCTTTAGGTTCCGTTGCTGGTGTGGTGGGGTCGTTGTATGTGATCATGTATTGGGTGTTTGGTGTCACGAGAGTCATCATCCCCTCTTGCCCTATTTCATACCCCTCACTTTTTGCCTTTGGAAAAACATGCCTTGGGAAAACCTGAAGGGGGCGTGCAAGAATTTTGTGAAAAACAAATGCATCACCAACATTGACAAAAAATATATAGCATAGTGTGTGTGTATAACAGCATCACAACAAAATGGAATCTTGTGTCCTGAAACTGTATAAACATGGTACTGTGAGATAGTTGGAATGTCCTCATTCATAATTCTTGATACATGCCAGGCACTTGAAATATGAACTAAGCCCCATCGTGTGGGCTCCCGAGTGGCGCAGTGGTCTAAGGCACTGCATCTCAGTGCTAGAGGCATCACTACAAACCCTGATTCGATTCCAGGCTGTATCACAACCGGCCGTGATTGGGAGTCCCATAGGGCGGCGCACAATTGGCCCAGCGTCGTCTTGGTTTGGCCGGGGTAGGCCGTCATTGTAAATAAGAATTCGTTCTTAACTGACTTGCTTAGTTAAAAAAGGTAAAATAAAAAAATGTGAGGTGCCTGTCGGGCTTGTGAGTATAACAATTCCTTTACGTGTGTTCTTCTCCTCGTTGGCTCTTCCAGACCTGAAGCGAGTAGCAGACCAGGACGAGTCTCCGCCCCGCACCCCAACAGGGAACGCTCTCTCATCGGAGTCGGACATTGACGTGTCCAGCCCTAATGCCTCTCATGACGAGTCCCTGGCCAAGGAGCTGTCACTCAAAGACTCTGGCAGCGACCTCTCCCACAGGCCCAAGCGCCGTCGCTTCCACGAGAGCTACAACTTCAACATGAAGTGCCCCACACCAGGCTGCAACTCCCTGGGTAAATTATCTCATTCTTAACTGTCAGCTCCACCGTCAATAAGGGCAGGACATTTATTTACATAGTTGACTTTTTGTGCAATATGGACCTCAGAATGCTACAACTTCAAAACACACACTGTTAATTGTTATGTTCTGCATTTGTTTCACTTGACGTTCTCTGTTTTATTTGTTTTTCAGGCCATTTGACAGGGAAACATGAGAGGCACTTCTCAATATCTGGCTGCCCTCTCTTCCACAACCTCTCTGTAGATGAATGCAAGGTAAATCTACAAGACCTTGGAAGTTGGCTTTAGTGTTGAGGTGTGGGATTCTTGGGCCGTGTCTGAAATCTGTCTGCCTACTACTTAATAAAACAACATACTGTAGGCATATCTTTAGTAGGGATGGCTTACCAAACGGGATTTCTCTTCACAGACGAGGGCCTCCTCTCGTGACAAACAGGTGGAGGAGCGGACGTTGTCCCACCGGCAGGATGAGAACAGACACGCTACCCGTCACCAGGTACTATGATCCTGATCCTGGGCCTTTCATTTGGTCAACCATCTCATTTTATCACTACGCTATTGTTTTTGGTTTGGATTTGTCCTTCCTTGCAATAAATGTTTCAAGAAAGGCAATAGGGTGCAAATTAGTTAAGGATTTGGATATAAAGGCAGTATCATGGCAGTATCATAACATTGCATAATGGATTAGGCCCCAACGGAGAGGCAGATGAGGTACAAGGAGAAGGTGACGGAAATGAGGAAGAAGAGGAACTCGGGTCTGCTAAAAGAGCAGAAAGACCAGTACATGGTGAGTGTGATGATCTGACCTCTAATCCAAACTCTAGGAAAGAAAAAACTACCCTTTTCCATTAGTACCAGAAGAAAAAGCTTCCTTGTAGCCTTCGCGTTGTAATAGACCCTTATCCCCATACGAAACGTAAACAAATATAATACTTGCAAAATTAAAAAGTGTCTTGCAAGCACAGTTTGACAACTGTTCGGACAACAGATATGTTGAAGGTAAATAATGTGTCCGGTTGAAGAGATGTGCTGATTGTTCTGAGGTTAAAGGCTTCTTCTCCCTCTCTGATGTCCCAGGATCACCGGCAGTCCCACGGCAACAACCGAGAGCCCCTCCTGGAGAACATCACAAGTGATTACGACCTGGAGCTCTTTCGAAAAGCCCAGGCACGTGCTTCGGAGGATCTTGTAAGAGAGAGAACTCATCGCCCTTCCTCCCATTTTCCTCTTTCTTTTCCTGAGCCTGTACTAGTGACTGTCTGGACTGGGCCCAGTCGACGCCCAGCTCTCAGACGGGGAGCATTCTGGGTAATCTGGCTACTCACACTGTCTGGTGTTGTCAGTTACAAGACCGGGTAGTTTATGGAGAAGTTCTTCTTCGCTCTCTTTGAGCTAGATTTACTCTAGCCGATATCTTTAAGAGGCTCCCCTTTCAGTCTTCCAAATCAAAGCTCTCTCTTATCCTTTCCACACACATTTCTAACCTTTTTTCCAACTGAAAGCGTATTCTCCGTGGTCGCTTCCACGGAGAGTAATGAGTTCTTCTCCTGTGGCGTTTTGCCTGCCCCTCTCCCTCGCTGCGTTGGTCAAACCTCTCTCTTCCTCCTCTCTTTTCTGTCCCCTCTCCCTGTTCTCCGCCTGGTGCAGGAGAAGCTGCAGGGCCAGGTGGCGGAGGGCAGCAACATGATCAAGACCATCGTGTTTGGCCGGTACGAGCTGGACACCTGGTACCACTCGCCCTACCCCGAGGAGTACGCCCGCCTGGGACGCCTCTACATGTGTGAGTTCTGCCTCAAGTACATGAAGAGTCTGACCATCCTGCGCCGGCACATGGTGAGCGCGTTGGTGCATGTCAATTAGTTTCTCTGGTGTTTTCTGATTGTTCTTTATGGATGGATTCAGACGTTTCAGAGTGGATCTCAGTTCTCAATAGGTTTTTATATGATGATTGGTGCTGTCCCTCCCCCTGTACAGGCCAAGTGTGTCTGGAAACACCCACCAGGGGATGAGATCTATCGAAAGGGAAACATCTCCGTCTTTGAGGTGGACGGTAAAAAAAACAAGGTGAGAGATTGCTGTGGTCCCAGGAATGTTATGTTATCGTGCCTTGCAAATGTTATGACTACCCTGCTCTGACCATAGCCCTGCTACATGACCCTATCGTCCACAGATCTACTGCCAAAACCTGTGCCTTCTGGCTAAGCTCTTCCTGGACCACAAGACCCTATACTACGACGTGGAGCCCTTCCTCTTCTACGTCATGACAGAGGCTGACAACACCGGCTGCCATCTTGTTGGCTACTTCTCAAAGGTAACCAGTCACTCGTAGTTATAATGCTATGTTTTATTTATAAACTGCTTTTCTCAAACTCAAAACGTCTATTCCCTCCCATTTTAGGAGAAGAACTCGTTCCTGAACTACAATGTCTCCTGTATCCTCACCATGCCACAGTACATGAGGCAGGGCTACGGAAAGATGCTGATTGACTTCAGTGAGTACAGCCACTAGCTTGTGGTCTCTCTGTAACTCTACCTGACCTCTCTGTAACCCTGTGTCTGGTCCTGGTTTCTCTCTAACCCTGATCTCTCTGTAACCCTGTGTCTGGTCCTGGTTTCTCTCTAACCCTGATCTCTCTGTAACCCTGTGTCTGGTCCTGGTTTCTCTCTAACCCTGATCTCTCTGTAACCCTGTGTCTGGTCCTGGTTTCTCTCTAACCCTGATCTCTCTGTAACCCTGTGTGTGGTCCTGGTTTCTCTCTAACGCTGGTCTCTCTGTAACCCTGTGTCTGGTCCTGGTTCCTCTCTAACCCTGACCTCTCTGTAACCCTGTGTCTGGTCCTGGTTTCTCTCTAACCCTGATCTCTCTGTAACCCTGTGTCTGGTCCTGGTTTCTCTCTAACCCTGACCTCTCTGTAACCCTGTGTGTGGTCTGCCCTCTCCCAGGTTACCTACTGTCTAAGGTGGAGGAGAAGGTGGGCTCTCCAGAGCGGCCCCTCTCAGACCTGGGCCTAATCAGCTACAGGTCCTACTGGAAGGAGGTGCTGCTGCGCTACCTCAACCAGTTCCAGGGGAAGGAGATCTCCATCAAGGAGATCAGCCAGGAGACAGCTGTCAACCCAGTGGACATCGTCAGCACCCTGCAGTCCCTCCAGATGCTCAAGTACTGGAAAGGGAAGCACCTGGTCTTGAAGAGACAGGTATGTCACCTACCATTTCTTCATATATTTATTCTTTATATATTATTTAATCAGCCAAGAACAAATTCTGATTTAGTATGACAGCCAGGACATTTCTCCAACTAACTGTGGAATTAGTTGGGGTTTGGGTTATTCCATTAGACGTCAGTTCAGTCTCGATATTGTCGTAGACATCCACTTATCATTGAGCCTAGCAGTGCTAACGTGCTACTAACCTCACGGAGGCCTCCTTTCAAGTCTCGTCACATTGACTTTACTATTGGAAGTCTGGAGAACTTTGGTATTGGATTTTGAGTATTAGTGACGTTTCCCCTCAGGAGAGGCTTTATTTTTTTTATTTGCTTTGTTTCTCTTTCTACCGCGTCAGACTGTTTGCCTCTGCTGTGTTAGTTGTGTATTCATTTAAAAAAAAATCTGAAACATGCTAAATATTTAATGGGTTTGAAAAGTGGCAACATGTCTAGTTTCCATCTATACCACTGTTGTCTGTCCTTTTTTATTGTCTTCCTGAGGAGAACTTCCACAGGTTTTGGAATGGAGCGTGACAAACCTTGGCTTCTGAGGCTAACATGCTACTATCTCCTCCAGGACCTAATCGACGACTGGAAAGCCAAGGAGACCAAGCGTGGCAGCAGCAAGACTATTGAACCCACCGCCTTAAAGTGGACCCCACCTAAAGGAACATAGGACACTCTTCCCCCTTCCCCTACACCATACCACACCAACTCTCCAACCCACGGACCTGGGTTCAAAGCTCACTATCAGAATAGTTTACTTCAAACAACTTTTTGCTCATTATACTGTGTTAGTGCAGAATCATTGATAATTATTATTGAGAGTCCTAACCAAGCTTAAGTAGTAGATCATAATATCAAGAAGAATACTGATGGTGGGTTGCTTGAATCCAGACCCTAGCTTTCCTCACACAACTTCTCAGTAGAACCGTGTTAACCTAGTGAGCCAGTCAATATGTATGGAAATATAGCTGTCTTTCTGGGGAGGGGTCAAGGTAACACAACAATGTATCCATGTGTCTTGATTGGCTTTAGTGTTTCTGTTTGGTTTTGGCTTTAATTTAATGTAATTTTTTTTTTACTTCTGTTTGGTTTTACCACTGTTTTAAGCTGTTTTGGCTAATGTGTTTTTTTAAGCTATTTTAAATGTGGCTTCCTAAAAGATTGCCAATTCCCTTTCTTCCCCTTCTCTCCACAGTGTGCACTCTTTCAAGTATTTAAAAGCATCGGGGTGGTGAAAACGTTGGCTGGAGGAAGTTCCTTATCCCAATCCATTCCTTTTAAATCCATGAGGGAGAGTGCACAAGTAAACACTTTGGGAGAGAAGGAGGAAGAACGGAACTGGAATTCAGTCAGGCTCTGTCTGAGGCCGAAGTACGAATTTGATGTCAAGTTCAAGTCATGCTGTCAATATATTTAAATGATAGAGAGAAGATTTTATGGTACAGGTTTGGCAAGACAAAGTATATTTGAAGAAAGTTTTTAAAATGTGCAGGACTGGTTTCCTAGCCGTACTGAGAACTAGATTTGAACGAACATGTTGCAGAGGAACAAGCAAATGCACCCAGCGAAAAAGACAATTTGTTTTGCGTTGTGGTCAACCCATTTTATGTCAGTTTGTGTATAAGGATAAAATAATGGATGTTTTTCACCAACATTTTGAATTGCTGCAAATGTTACTGACTGCTAGACTGATTGTGCAAATACATTGGATGAAACCAGAAATTACCTCCATCTGCTGTGTGTATATATAAAGATTTTGAGTTCCACAGCAACGTATGGCCCTCATCTCAAGAATTTATAGCCACAATAAGGCAATAAATATATAAAGTGCACATCTTTATAGTGGCAGAAGAAATGGCCTTTACTGTCCATATGTCAAAAGTTAACTCTTTACTAACATTGTAAAGAATTGACAAACTTCACTGTCATTCTGAAATTGTGTTAATCCTTGTGTAGAGTTTTTATTCAGTTGTGTTTCTGGGTTCTTGTTTATCTTGTGTATTTTAAAAATAAGCTATTTGATCTGTGCATTTGTATGTCATAGGGGAGAAACAAGCTCAAAATCTGAGAGGTATTTCTTCAAGGCTGCCAAATATACTGTATATTTCACCGTCATATTTCAAAATGTATTTCAATGGATCCAGGTTGAACTAAGAAAGTAATTCTCCAATAATATGGCGTTTTATGATTATTTTCAGAATATAAGCACTGGTGTTGAAGTGTTGCATTTCCAATTTAAATTGCATGTTAAAATAGTTTTTGGCCAGTCAGGCTTTATTCATTCCTTCTGCTTTTGAATGTTAAGTAAAAGGCCTTGAATTATACCTGCCCATCAGATTGTTTACTTCCTTATTTTGACTCTAAAACTAGATTGTACACGGTCCACTATATTTTGGGGTATGATTTAGTTGCAAAGTTCATCAAGAATCTATAATATCAGCATCTTTGGCATGAATAGATGCTAACTTGGCCTAACATCACACAGAGGTATTATAGCAGGTCAACTTGCAGCTCGTTTCACTGTATATTTTATTGGAACCTGAGAACACTGCTACAACAGGTCAACTGTTAATTGCCCACTAACAATTCTCTTCCTTTACCTCTGCCTTTCATATTTTGCCTCCCAACATGTTGCTGTGGTCTGTGTTGTCTTGATGCTTCCTCCTGTGCCAGTCATGGCAGCTATAGAAAGCAACTCCAGGACAGCTCGGTTTACCTGAAACCAGTGTGCGTGGTCAAAATGTTCACCTTCATACAAGCATTTGTTCTTCAATAAGCTATCAAAAGAGCAGTAGACCACTGTAGCTACACAGCAGTACCTATGTACAGCATTAATATGTAGATAAGTTGTGTGCACCTGCTTTTGTACTTGGTTCCTCTCCAATAAATCTAAACTCCAAAATGTCTTGATCCTGTGTGCAAGGTGTTTTTTCTGAACTTTCTGGGGCAGCATCCTGTTTCCTCAACCAGTTGCCACTACACACTGCAATATGTTGCTGTCTCCGGTGCATGGATTAGTCTAAAATGGCTTCATCTCCACTCCATGACCTGCACCAATCTGGTAGATCTAGACAGTTGAAAGCAAATCAACACTAGAAAAAGTGCACTTGATTGAACAAATTGTTTTTATTAAGGAAATTTGAACAGCATTGAGCCATTGCCACAGATGTGTAGGGGTTCACTGACAAATTATCAGTATTTGATATGAAGCACAGAAAATATTAATGAATCTTGAAGTTCAGTAATGCTCTCGTGTGAATTATCTTAAGTTAGACAAATATACCTGTTTGTATGCATAACAAGCCATCTAATATTATGCAACAACAAAAAAATACTTGATTGAACATGACAAGCAGCTTGTATTGCAAAGGAGAATACAGAAAGATACAGTTAAGGAAGACATAAAATGTCAATTAGTTGCAGCAAATCCCTGCCCCAGTTTTTAAACACATGGGTCAAATAATTATTTACCCTTATTACACATTCCTTACTTATGCTACATCAATTAAACTTTGTTGCATGTATTGGATTGCTTTGACCCAGATGAATAATTTGAGCAAGATTGATTATTCCAGTAACTTTGAACAATCAAGTTATATCTCATCTCTAGTAATACTAGGGCTTGTTCCATTCCTCTTGTGACTGAAAAAACAAATATGGAATAAATACATTAGATTGAAATTGCTCTGAAGAATGATAGCTAACATATTTATCATCTGGTAAGGTGCTTGACTCTACCTCCACTTGGGGACCTTCGACCCATGAGTCCAAAAAACATTTCTTTATTTCCTGATTAAAACACACACACACACACACACACACACACACACACACACAGTTTTATTTGAGAAGTACATAATGTAACGACCCTGGGTTTATAAGCGCGGATATCGACTCTGCCGCACGAGCATGCTTTTGCGGCACAGTCGATAGCGCGCTGGACTTCGGGCTTAGAAGGTCGAGGGTTCGAGACCTGCTCCCTGCCTGTTTCATTACAATAATATTGCCTATAGCCCAAAGCAGGCCAATTAATAATTTAATTTAAAATGCTTTCAAATTTGAAACACCTACTTCGAATCTGTTGAGGGACTCCTAAATCTGGAAATTAAATGTTGAATTCATTCACATTTCTATAAATTATAGCCTACAAGCTCATTTTACTATGACCCCCCCAAAGAACAGACCAAATCAAAAGATATGAAAATTGTATTGACCTGAGCTTTTCTCCACGAGTTGTTGAACCTGCTGCGATTTGGACCTCTTGGTGAGGTCAACCACGCGGAAGGCCAAGCCACTCTCCAACGGATCCCTCTGTAACAATAATTGTAACAGTGAATAGGTAACAGAAGCCTTCTATCAACCTTTGCCATATCAGATGTCCTAAACGTGAAACCTAAAGATAATAGCTTGAACGCAGCAGGACGCAACAACATTCGCTGCTAACCAACTAGATCTATACACTTCAGAAGAGGGACTGCGTTTTACCTGCCAGTTTTCAATCGACCAAATATCTCAATCGTCGCTGGTTGGGGTTCCCAGGGCACAGTAAACCTGCGCAAACACTACAATTATCAAAACCACTAACTTTAACACTGTCATCTCGGTAAATTTGAGGGAATAGATGATAGGCTGCAGTGTTTCTTCTGTTTGAAACAAACAGATATCTATTAAGCAAAGCCAAAGTTGTAACAGGCTTTTTAGTGTGGTCTCTCTCGTGTGCCTGTCAATCGGTAACGCAGTGGTCAATTTATATTCCAATGTTTTGCTCCGCCCCTCTTTCCATATACCATCATATGTGCATTTTTATGAGTAAATATTGTTTTTGACATAACTTTGTGCGCAACTGGTGAGCAAACTCACGATTGTCTAAAGCCATCTGACCTTTTTCTCATGATGCATGTGTTGTTTTTCTCAACCCATTTGTTTTACATTGTGTGTTCGAATTGTTTACCTCTGGATAAATTATCGTCCAATAAGGGCAGAACACCCAGAGGTGAGTACTATTGAGTTAGGACAATAAGCAATGACTTATTGAAGAAATATATATTGCAGTTGACTTGGTGAAAAAAGGCTAATGGAATCAATGTCGGACAAATCAAACCCTCTCTAATGAATGTATTGTAATGACCTGACTAGATCATAAAGGAACAATTGTCCAGACAGAGGATGGAGTTAACGAATGGACGGTTTATTAACTCAACTTAACACAGGCTACTATTTGGCCGTAGCCCACGCCAAATGAATGAAAGGTACCCTACAAACCAACCGTGGCCTTCTCTTGTGAAGCACAGACGTAAGAGAGAGAACAATGGCTAAACCCGGTCTTAACTTCCAATGCTCCATCCCCCTGCCCAATGCTCCATCCCCCACGCCACTCCGCCAACCACCAGGCTACCCGGTATCAGAACATTCCAGGCATTCCCGTGATTGGCAGATAGCAGGTTGATTGGCATGACCCCGCGAACATTGGTAGGTACGACACAACCCACTAATAGCCTAACACATAACCCACAGCTGTCTGTGCGGATCGCTACAATATGTACTGAAAAAGGTTTCTTAGATCTTAACAGTTCTTATTCGGTAATTTCACTCTTTCTATCTCTGTGTCAGACAGGGGCGTCATGCAACCCAAAAACCTGAGGGGGCACAAAGTATGCGAGGATGGCTGGTGGGGCTAGAAATATAAAATCACAATAGCTAATTTACAAATTAAATCCGGAACGCAATTATGTCATTAATTAGGAATGTATGACATTGCTTTGTTCATTATCACCAATAATTCGATATTTGCCAATTTAGAGAATTTAGCATTTTTCAAACATCTGAAACAGTTTTTTTTCTGCAATCTAGAGCCATAAGCATTATGCTTAATTATATGTAAAGACAACATGGTTATTTTTCTGCATATCTAATCATACCTCTTGAGCTGTCTGTATCCTACTGACGGGTGTTTTTTTTATTTAAGAAACTAAATATGCTACTCTGCATTTCTACTAAAATCTGAGTAAAATATTGAAAGGAATGAGTCTTCTTCAGTACATTTAGTAATTGCTTGCTTTTCTAGTCCACCAACCTTGCCAGCAGGCATACCAGCTAAGATAGTTAGACAAGTTACTCTAACTTGATAGCCTGAAATGTCTTGGTAGCTAGTTATGAGGTTGGGCGATTTGGAACATATCTGGACTAGCTAAAGCCAACTTCATCAAATTGCTACAGATGTAGGATCTTCATTTGATCACTTGAAATATTAAACGAGAGCCGCACACTCTAGGAGCTCAGATGCAAAAATGTAATTACCTAATAACCAACATTTTGACAGACAAGCTGTCTTCATCACGGTATAATGACAAACACTGCGGGGTGACTAGTTTATATAGTGTCAAAGGACACACACAGGTGTCTGTAATCATGGCTGGGTGTGGCCTGATATCATTGGTTAATTCTCAGATATAAAAATAACATACCAAAAACATGAATGGATAGCATACAATCATAGATACAATTTGGCTACATAGGCCTACAAACATTTACAATAACAAAATCACAATAATCACAAGAATGGCTTCAGATCAAAGTCTACGTTAAGACCGAAGGGAGCAAGGGTCTTTAAATTAAAGATCCAGGCAGCCTCTCGTTTTAACAATAAATTGTCGAGGTCACCCCCTCTCCTAGGGAGGGTGACATGTTCGATGCTGATATAAAGTAGGGATGCAATCGACATGGTTTCATTCCAAAAACTTAATTAGGTCACCCTGTTGCAGGATAAGTTTCCTGCAATGCAGGAAATGTAAACTTGTAGTGTATTTGAGGTTTAAAACGGTTTCTGAAGTCTGTCACTTCCACTCTGAAATAACAGACTTGATTTTCCCTTACAAAAAATGTGCATTAATTATAATCCACATAATAATTCCCATTTCCTATTGCTGCAGGATTATTTTCCTGCTGTAGTAAACTGCCTCAAATTAACATCCTACATCTGCAGGTGTCTAGTAGTATTACAGAGAAACAATAACAACAAATTAAACAAAAAAATGTTATGTTATTTTTTTCTTTTTTCCCAGGACACATCTGAGGGGGCACGTTATCATGTGACCCTTATGGGCATGACACCTCTGGTGGCAGATCTGCAAGTAGCATGTAGGCTTACAGCTTCCATGTGTTTTATGGCATGCATCACATAGCAGGCATAGGCTAAGGTCTATGTTAATACACACAAACAGTTGAAGTCGGAAGTTTACATACACTTAGGTTGGAGTCATTAAAACTTGTTTTTCAACCACTCTACAAATTTCTTGTTAACAAACTATAGTTTTGGCAAGTCGGTTAGGACATCTACTTCGTGCATGACACAAGTAATTTTTCCAACAATTGTTTACAGACAGATTATTTCACTTATAATTCGCTGTATCACAATTCCAGTGGGTCAGAAGTTTACATACACTAAATTGACTGTGCCTTTAAACAGCTTGGAAAATTCCAGAAAATGATGTCATGGCTTTAGAAGCTTCTGATAGGCTAATTGACATCATTTGAGTCAATTGGAGGTGTACCTGTGGATGTATTTCAAGGCCTACCTTCAAACTCAGT
The DNA here is from genome assembly GCF_965601325.2 of Salmo salar. Lineage (NCBI taxonomy): Eukaryota > Metazoa > Chordata > Actinopteri > Salmoniformes > Salmonidae > Salmo > Salmo salar. Next base: position 67,260,475 of record NC_138293.1, on the reverse strand, counting down.
GCCTCTTTGCTTGACATCATGGGAAAATCAAAAGAAATCAGCCAAGATTTCAGAAACAAAATTGTAGACCACCACAAGTCTGGTTCATCCTTGGGAGCAATTTCGAAATGCCTGAAGGTACCACGTTCATCTGTACAAACAATAGTACGCAAGTATAAAGACCATGGGACCACGCAGCCATCATACTGCTCAGGAAGGAGACGCGTTCTGTCTCCTAGAGATGAACGTACTTTGGTGCGAAAAGTGCAAATCAATCCCAGAACAACAGCAAAGGACCCTGTGAAGATGCTGGAGGAAACAGGTGCAAAAGAATCTATATCCACAGTAAAACAAGTCCTATATCAACATAACCTGAAAGGCTGCTAAGAAAGGAAGAAGCCACTGCTCCAAAACCGCCATATAAAAGACAGACTACGGTTTGCAACTGCACATGGGGACAAAGATCATACTTTTTGGAGAAATGTCCTCTGGTCTGATGAAACAAAAATAGAACTGTTTGGCCATAATGACCATCGTTATGTTTGGAGGAAAAAGGGGGAGGCTTGCAAGCCGAAGAACACCATCCCACCCGTGAAGCACGGGGGTGGCAGCATCATGTTGTGGGGGTGCTTTGCTGCAGGAGGGACTGGTGCACTTCACAAAATAGATGCCATCATGAGGGAGGAAAATTATGTGGATATATTGAAGCAACATCTCAAGACATCAGTCAGGAAGTTAAAGCTTGGCCGCAAATGGGTCTTCCAAATAGACAATGACCCCAAGCATACTTCCAAAGTTGTGGCAAAATGGCTTAAGGACAACAAAGTCAAGGTATTGGAGTGACCATCACAAATCCCTGACCTCAATCCTATAGAAAATTTGTGGGCTGAACTGAAAAAGCGTGTGTGAGCAAGGATGCCTACAAACCTGACTCAGTGACACCAGCTCTGTCAGAGGAATGGGCCAAAATTCACCCAACTTATTGTGGGAAGCTTGTGGAAGGCTACCCGAAACGTTTGACCCAAGCTAAACAATTTAAAGGCAATGCTACCAAATACTAATTGAGTGTATGTAAACTTCTGACCCACTGGGAATGTGATGAAAGAAAGAAAAGCTGAAATAAATCATTCGCTCTACTATTATTCTGACAGTTCACATTCTTAAAATAAAGTGGTGATCCTAACTGACCTAAGACAGGGAATTTCTACTAGGATTAAATGTCAGGAATTGTGAAAACTGAGTTTAAATGTGGTTAGCTAAGGTGTATGTAAACTTCTGACTTCAACTGTACAATACATACATTAAAATACAGGCTGAATATACACCACAAGAAAGAACACACATGTTGGTTATATCATCCCTCTAATGATAGATGGACCAATTCCAGGCTGAAGTACAGGTGCTATTGGATGTGCGTGACAAGAGCGGTTCAATCAGCACATAGCCATGTGTTTTGCATTCAATATCCCAGCCAGTCACAAAGGTTCCTAATATCCTCATTGTCTTTTTGGACATTGGGGTCAACTCTAGGGATGAATCTGTAAAATGAGATTGCTGCTTTATCCAGCTCAATCCTACCCAGGCCACAGAGGTAGTTTCAGTGAAATGGCGGGTCTCACTGAGTAGACAGTCAATCTCAGGCATGTTGCTGCCTCTCTCATGTTTAGAGGTGTGAATATGTGCCAGGAAGATCAGGCTGGCTTGGAAGTTAAGTTAACTTAGTGTCTTTGACAGGATTCACTTTTTTAATTTGATTGCTAAAAAACAAAAAAAGTGTATGTAATAAAATGAATGTATCATTGAAGTAGAACGATTGATACAGGTGAGAGGTTATATAGAGCCTGCCAGAATGACATGATAGAAGCTTAAATGTCTAATCAAGCTGCATTGAAAATCAGACCCATTTGAAAATCATTCTCCATTGAAGTCATAAGGGTCAGTATCAATGGACATTGTGGATGTCATCAGGAGATAATTACATATTTCTGGAAGATAAAAAACTGAAATAAATGTTTAGTCTAGTCATCTTTATTTGTTGTTTTACAGTCCTGTTTCAGCCATATAACTGAAACAACATTTTGATAACATAGCTGTGTTGTGTTTATCATATCTAGCACAGCTCAAGAGATCAGCCAAATTAGATGGAGACATAGCAGCCATGTTGTTTAGTAGTTTTCTCCCAGCTATCTGACCTTTCAGAATCATAACACACACATCAATGCGCCCACATAATTTTTGTGACGTTGTCAGACAACCAATCCACAAAGAGCAATAAAACCTGTCAGTCTTCAAGTTTTCAACATCTGGCGTCAACTTGAAAGCTTCTTTATTAGTTATTGTAATTAATTCGGTCATTAGCCTACTAATTTGGATTGTTTACGCAACCCTACCCAGCATATGCGACATCTTATAACTGAGGGTATTCATGAGTAAAAAAGTGTTCCTAGAATTTGACCTCATTGAAAAGTCATCCCATCTGGGCGATACATGTCAGTCATTTCTATTACAGGTACCGAGGAATGCATCGGTTAGATTGACTTCAAGCCACTTAGGTTGAGAATTTCTGTCAGTTCCTTCTCAACACTTCTGCCTTCAGTCTGGAATGTCACACTGCCAACTAAAACGCTCCTGAGGGAGAGCATGATTAGTCCTTAGTGTTATCTCTCGTTCCACCAATCAAATCAAATCAAGCTTTATTTATACAGCACATTTCAGACACGGAATGCAACGCAATGTGCTTTACAGGAAAAAATATATATTAAAAACCTACGAAAATAAAAGCTGAAATATTTACTACACAACAAACATAATATAAAAAAACCAAAAGAATGACACAAACTGAACAACTACAAAGCACCCTAAGGAATCAGCAGCTACTCTTCCTGGGGTCCACACAAAAACATAGAACGCGACAAGTAACAAAACACTGATACACTGATATACAAGAACCGTCACACAAATATAAAATACAACAATATACAAACAATACAACTAAAGAATGTGTATATATATATTTTTTTAATTTTACCTTTATTTAACTAGGCAAGTCAGTTAAGAACAAATTCTTATTGACAATGACGGTCTACACCGGCCAAACCCGAACAACGCTGGGCCAATTGTGCGCCTCCAAATGGGACTACCAATCACGGCCGGTTGTGATACAGCATGGAATTTAACCAGGGTGTCTGTAATGACACCTCTAGCACTGAGATGCATTGAGTTAGACCGTGTTAGAGTGTGTGAGTGTGTGTCATTTCACAGTTCCTATTGTGCCATGAGATGTTGTTTTATAAAACATTTTTAGGTCATTTTGATGTTTGCTTGCGTAATTGGAGATAGAATGGAGTTCCATGCGATCATGGCTCTGTATAACACTGTGACGAGTCCCCTGTCTTGTTGTCACGTCCTGACCATAGAAAGCTGTTATTTTCTATGGTAGAGTAGGTCAGGGCGTGACAGTTTTTTTTTCTAGTTTAGATTGTTCTATGTTGTTATGTTCTAGTTTTGCATTTCTATGTTGGGTTTTGTTTGGGATGATCTCCAATTAGAGGCAGCTGGTCATCGTTGTCTCTAATTGGAGATCATACTTAAGTAGGTGTTTTTCCCACCTGGGTTTGTGGGAGATTGATTTTGAGTAAGTGTATGTTAACGCTTTGTCACGGTTTGATGTTTTTGCTCATTCAGTTTATTTTGTATGTATTGCATAGTTTCACAGTTCAATAAAATATGTGGAACAATAATCACGCTGCACTTTGGTCCGCTTCATCCCACGACAACCGTGACACTTGTGGTGTACGTATGGGTGTCTGAGCTGTATGGTATTTGATTATGCAGACAATCTGGAATTTTCATCAAAGTTATATTTCTCATAAACTACAAGATAAGTATTTAATCTCTCTTTAACCCTCAACAAGGAAAGATTGGCATGCATGTTGTTGATGTTATGCAGTTACTGTGCATTCGGAACATTTTCAGACCCCTTTTCCACATTTTATTAAGTTATAGCCTTATTCTAAAATTGATTTAAAAAACAAATCCTTATCAATCTGCACACATTACCCCATAATGACAAAGCGAAAACAGGTTTTTAGAAATTGTTGCAAGTTGGTTAGAAATAAAAAACAGAAATACCTTATTTACATAAGTATTCAGACGCTTTGCTATGAGACATGAAATTGAGCTCAGGTGCATCCTGTTTCCATTGATCACCCTTGAGACGTTTCAACAACTTTATTGGAGTACACCTGTGGTAAATTCAGTTGATTGGACATGACTGGTACCACAGTTAACAGTGCATGTCAGAGCAAAACCAATCCATGAGGTCAAAGGAATTGTCCGAGGAGCTCCAAGACAGGATTGTGTTGGGGCACAGATCTGGGGAAGGGTACCAAAACATTTCTGCAGCATTGAAGGTCCCCAAGAACACAGTGGCCTCCATCCTTTTTAAATGGAAGAAGTTTAGAACCACCAAGACACTTCTCAGAGCTGGCCACCCAGCCAAACTGTGACCAAGAACCTGATGGTCACTCTGACAGCGCTCCAGAGTTCCTCTGTGGAGATCGGGGAAGCTTCCAGAAGGTCAATCATCTCTGCAGCACTTCACCAATCAGGCTTTTATGCTAGAGTGGCCAGACAGAAGCCACTCCTCAGGAAAAGGAGCATGACAGCCCGCTTGGAGGCCTCTAAAAGACTCTCAGACCATGAGAAACAAGATTCTCTGGTCTGATGAAACCAAGATTGAGCTCTTTGTCCTGAATACGAAGCATACGTCTGGAGGAAACCTTGCACCATCCCTATGGTGAAGCATGGTGGTGGTAGCATCATGCTGTGGGATGTTTTTCAGCCTCAGGGACGAGGAGACTAGTCAGGATCAAAGGGAAAGATGATTGGAGCAAAGTACAGAGATCCTTGATGAAAATCTGCTCCAGAGCGCTCAGGACCTCAGACTGGGGCGAAGGTTCACCTTCCAACAGGATAACGACCCTAAGCACACACCCAAGACAACGCAGGACTGGCTCCGGGACAAGTCTCTGAATGTCCTTGAGTGGCACAGCCAGATCCCAGACTTGAACCCGATTAAACATCTCTGGAGAGACCTGAAAATAGCTGTGCAGCGACACTCCCCATCCAACCTGACAGAGCTTGAGAGGATCTGCAGAGAAGAATGGGAGAAACTCCCCAAATACAGGTGTGCCAAGCTTGTAGTGTCATACACAAGAAGAATCGAGACTGTAATCGCTGCCAAAAGGTGCTTCAACAAAGTACTGAGTAAAGGGTCTGAATACTTATGTAAATGTAATATTTCATTTTTTTTGTATATAAATTAGAAAATGTCTAAACCTGTTTTTGCTTTGTCATTATGGGGTACTGTATGTAGATTGATGAAAAAAACAACAATTAAATCAATTTTAGAATAACGCTGTAACATAACAAAATGTGGAACAGTCAAGGGGTCTGAATATTTTTTGAATGCACTGTAAAGGCAAGGCGTGCTGCTGTTTTCAACCAGCTGCAGATTTGCTAGGTTTTTCTTTGCTTCATTTGACCATATTACCGGACAGTAATCAAGATGGGACATACCCCTCACCATCTTCACAACAACTTAGTCAGTATGATAATTGACCATCCAATGATCAACCTATGAGCTTAGTCCCTCTGTAACTTTCTCACACATCATTATTTACTATTCATTAAGGATTATCCGCAATCAAGGTAGAACCAACATTAATGTAGAAGTGTTTAGAAACACTATATTCTTATTTACAATAAAATTGATTCCAAAAAGACAATTCATGATTTACCATTCATTTCTATTGGGCACAAAATTATCTGAAACACAACTTAAACTAACTGCAAATGCGTCCAAAAAGTTTGTAGTCACAAGCTTGATGTAGTCATTGTGTGCTAGGAACATGGGACCAAATTCAAAACCTTTGACTATTTTATTTATAACAATCTTTAGGGGTGTCAATTTTGACCACTACTTTTTTGAGAGAAAAAAAAGTGTTACTTGTTAAACAACATCTCTTTCTCTGAGGAATTGTATTATTAGTATGAAATACATTTCCCAATGTCTTTCCGCATACAATATAGCTCAGTATTTCAATTATTTCGTTTATAAAGTCAATATTGCTTATCTTTATCAATCTTTATCAATAACTTTGAACCCCACTATAAATGTTTTTCTCAGGTTATTCTTAAACAAACAGAATAAATTGTGCTTTATTGGTGTACAGGTATCTTCTAAATTATTTACAGTGATATTTTAAAATCCACGGTGGCATGTCTGTGATTCTTTTTCTCCTAAAAATTGTGAAAGAATCCAGCCACCCATATCATAGACTGTTCTCTCTGCTACCACACGGCAAGCGGTACCGGAGCGCCAAGTCTAGGACCAAAATGCTTCTTAACAGCTTCTATCCCCAAGCCATAAGAGAAACATGCTAAAAACCTTGGCGTGATCCTGGACAACACCCTGTCGTTCTCCACTAACATCAAGGCGGTGACCCGATCCTGTAGGTTCATGCTCTACAACATTCGCAGAGTACGACCCTGCCTCACACAGGAAGCGGCGCAGGTCCTAATCCAGGAACTTGTCATCTCCCGTCTGGATTACTGCAACTCGCTGTTGGCTGGGCTCCCTGCCTGTGCCATTAAACCCCTACAACTCATCCAGAACGCCGCAGCCCGTCTGGTGTTCAACCTTCCCAAGTTCTCTCACGTCACCCCGCTCCTCCGCTCTCTCCACTGGCTTCCAGTTGAAGCTCGCATCCGCTACAAGACCATGGTGATTGCCTACGGAGCTGTGAAGGGAACGGCACCTCCATACCTTCAGGCTCTGATCAGGCCCTACACCCAAACAAGGGCACTGCGTTCATCCACCTCTGGCCTGCTGGCCCCCCTACCTCTGAGGAAGCACAGTTCCCGCTCAGCCCAGTCAAAACTGTTCGCTGCTCTGGCACCCCAATGGTGGAACAAGCTCCCTCACGACGCCAGGACAGCGGAGTCAATCACCACCTTCCGGAGACACCTGAAACCCCACCTCTTTAAGGAATACCTAGGATAGGATAAAGTAATCCTTATAACCCCCCCTTAAAATATTTAGATGCACTATTGTAAAGTGGTTGTTCCACTGGATATCATAAGGTGAATGCACCAATTTGTAAGTCGCTCTGGATAAGAGCGTCTGCTAAATGACTTAAATGTTAAATGTAAATGTAATAAGACTCCTGAACAGTTAATCAAATGGGTATCTGGACTATTTGCATTGACCCCCTTTTTTACCCTGCTTCTACTTGCTGTTTATTATCTATGCATAGTCACTTTACCCCTATCTACATGTACATATTACCTCACTGAACCTGTACCCCGCACATTGACTCTGTACCGGGAACCCCTATATAGCCTCGTTATTGTTATTTTATTGTGTTACGTCTTTGAATATTTTCTTATTTTCGTACTTTTTTTAAACTGCATTGCTGGTTGAGGGCTTGTAAGTAAGCATTTCACGGTAAGGTCTACACCTGTTGTATTCTGTGCATGTGACAAATACAACTTGATTTGAACCCGAGTCGTATTGAAAATTAATAATAGTAAGATTTCATAATGCATTATTTGTGTTTTTGGGGGGGGGAACCAAAATGCATTATTTGTGTTTTATAATATATTCTTGTTCAAGTTGATATGACAAATCTATTTGAACACACACATTACTAGAAGGCTAACTCCTGAATAGGTAACCAAAAGTAAAGTCAGAATTTTGGGCAGTAGCCAGTGCGGTCAATCTCCCCTTGTCATTCAGACATTAACAAAGCAATAACACGTGGCAATAAGCATGAACAAAGTCAAAAGCGAAACACAAAACTAGTTATGTCATCTCACTTATATCATCTGACTGTTGTGAATATTGAGTGGTATTTTCATGGTTTTTAAAATGAAAGTAGAACCAATACTATGTCAGTAGCCCTATGAGATGCCATCCTTACACTGAATGTGAACCTAAGATAAGCGATCATATCCTGATCGTTGGAAGCACCATTGGGGAAGCATGGAAGCTGCTCACGACTGTTGGTCACTGGTAACATCAGTGCTGCTCTAGCTGCTGCTGCTACCACTACTGCTGTCCTCTTCACTCTCCTCTCTGATGTCATCCATGATGAGGTCGTACAGGTTCTCCAGGCTTCCTTGGCTCAGGCAGGTGTTGACGGTGGAGCCGGAGCTGATGTGGATGGAGCTGGGATTGACCACGCGAGGCTTCCTGTTCCTCTGGCGACTGCGGGGGTGGACACACTCTGTCCCAGGAACATGGGGCTCTGGAATGGAAGTACAAGGCCAGTTAGTTGGCTGGAGCCAGCAGCCAGACAGACATGTAAAAGGACGCCATCTGGTGGTACTTGTTTGTAGTAACACACTCTACAAACCACAGTACATTGCGCTAAACAGCAATCCTGTGTGTGTGTGTGTGTGTAGTTTAACCTTGTCTGTTGTAACAGTCCTCAGCGAGGCAGCTGTGTGGGATAGGTTTTCTGGGTCCAACTACTCCTACCCCTCCCTTGCGTGGAGGGAGAGTCTCTGTTGGGATCACCAGAGTTCGGCAGGAGTAGCAGGGGGAGCCCAAATCCATCCTCCCAAAGCCCCTGATGGACAAATCAAACCAAGTGCATAGAGATTAAATCACATTTATCATTTATCATAATCGCACATGTACAGGACAGCTCCAGCGTTTACCTGAAGGAGCGTGTGCATTTGGTGCAGCAGAACTCTCCAATACCCCACATTTTGTCATAAGGGACAGGGTCATATTTCTTCTTGCACAGGTGACAGTGAGATACCTAGGAGAGATGACAGTCAGTGGAGGCCCCAGTTAGTTGATGAACTGGCCATGTGAAATACACATCCTAAGACAAAGTAACAGGAACACCGTTACAGACACAGGCAGGGAGAAATACGTTTGAACTATTGTGCATGGGTTTGGCATGCATATCAAACAGAGTGTACCAATGTGTGAAGACCACGGTGTATACCAGGTGGGTATGTATGGAAGAGCATTACCCTCTTCCTCTGGGGTACCCGACGCCACCAGTCCTTGTCACAGGTCTGGCAGGCAAACTGGTGCAGGACCGAGGGGGTGAGGTGGCGCTGGGCATTATCAAACATTCTCTTGTTCTTCTCAGTGAGAGGCAGGACCCGCAGATGCTCTCCCAGCTCCTGAAGACTCAACACACACAAAGGCAGGGACGCACTCATGCGCGCACACACACCTTTCAGTTAGCCATCCACTTAACCCTTAATCTCTTGACGGACCTTGATATCATTATCGTCTTCAGGCTGTTTGTTACCTCGGGGCTGTAGGGAAGACAAATGTAAGTCATATAATTAGAAATAGTCAAGGCAACTAATTTACCAACCTGATTATCAGATTGGATATAGGACCAATGTAATATGACAGGAGTTTTATCCCCTCTTTCAGCCCTTGAACAGTGTTGTTACAATAGCTCACAAATCTATTACTAATGTGTTAATACCCATTAACAATATGGTTATGGAATAAAGAACTTCAAAATCAACAGAGATTTTTGCATTATACTGAAATGCCAAAAAATCCAGATGTCTTCTGATGAACATTGACTCTTTAACCTAACGAAAGAGGGACTAACTAACACTGCGACTGCGTTGTACCTGCTGTGCAGGAGGGACCTGAGGTTCCCTGTCCTCAGCTGTGAGTCTCTGCACCACATTCTGAAAGAGAGAGAGAGAGGTGGGTCAAGGGTCAGGGTACAACTGAACTATCATGTTTATGACCACAAAGACCACATGTTCAAAGAAATACAGACCAGCCTGGATACACCCCTAAGCCAAATGGACACACACAAAGCGACAGAGAATAGTATGGAATTTATTCATGTGACCTTGACTGCCCGATCCGTCTGTAAGCATTTTCTGTCCTCATCATCCAGCTCTGCACGGCAAGAGTAGAGAAAGAGGAAGAATCAGAGATTAGATTGTCAACATGGCCAACCCTTTAACGCAAATAAAATAGGTATGGTTGTTAAACCACCAGAGACCATGTCTGAATAGAGAGGTTAAAGAGGAAATCAGCAGCTGAAACAATAACAAAGAGTCTTCCTCGCCTCTGTTTCTGTAAAGAAATGTAGGGATGGGGCTGGAGAAATGTAGCCACTTTTAAATGTATACGCAGAGCTATGGATGCAAGGACTGACCATCCATGATATAAAAATGATAGTTTTAACCATGTTTTGAGGCTATATAGTGTTTGTTTTTCATTTACTTTGTTTACAAACAATGGAGTAAAACAAGCTTATATTTTGTGTTCTGATGGGTTACGACAGTTGAACTAAGCTCATGAGGCATTTAGAAGTTATATTCTTCAAGAATCAATAGGTACATATCATAAATGCATAAGTCCAACAAATGGATGCAGCAACTGCAGATTGCCACTTTAAGGGATATTTTCCAGGACAGATTAATCCTAGTTCCTGGAGCATCCCCATGGTACAAGCTTTTTAGTACAGGACCCGGTGTCTTGGAAACCCCTCCATAGGGTTTCCTATGGTGGTATGACTGGGGTTTGCATTTACTGTAAACCATTTCTTTACCGTTGCCTTTCTTCAGTATAACTGCCCAGGTGACCATTTGGTGGTTGTTGGCATAGCGCCTCATCAGTAAGGTTGCCTTTTCCACCGCTATCTTTCCATGGAACGTCTCCCTGAACCGCCTGACACTTTTCTCCAGCTGAGTTAACAGACAAATTAGAAAAGGACAGTAAGAATCTAAAATAAACAGGCTGGTCTCAATCATGTTGTAAATAAAACATAAGCTTGGGCACATTCAAGCTGGTTCCTCTCTAGGTTTCTTCCTAGGTTTTGGCCTTTCTAGGGAGTTTTTCCTAGGGAGTTTTTCCTAGCCACCGTGCTTCTTTCACATGCATTGCTTGCTGTTTGGGGTTTTAGGCTGGGTTTCTGTACAGCACTTTGAGATATCAGCTGATGTACGAGGGGCTATATAAATACATTTGATTTGATTTCAACAGGAAGATCGACAGAACATTGCAATGAATGCAAATGTAGCCTAAGGGCAAGGTTTATTCAAAAACAGATCACAACACAACGCACAATGAAACACACTGCTCTTGCCCTGTCCTCTCTAACCACACAGGCCTACTTATAAAGTGTAATAACTCTATAGTGTTTGATGACGTTATTTAGGTTTAGGCTAAACGTATGAGAAATGTGATTAAAAAAAACAACATAATTCTTATCCAACGTTTCACATCGACCAAAACACAAATTGTACATTGGATCCGTAGGACAACAATTCAAACAAGAAAGGCGTAGCGCTGCAGTTGCAATGTGTTGACTAACGTTAACAACTTTCACTTTGATAAGATGGCGCGTTCAAAACCACTGGGAACTTGGAACAATACGATGTCAGATCATTACGTCAGGGATCTTGGGTGAAAAGTCGGAGCTCTGGAGAGAGGCTCGAGTTCACGAGTTGAAATTCCGAGTTGGATGACCGTTCAAATCAATTTATTTTCCAGTCGGAGACCCTTTTGTTGTGCTAGTTCCCATTTGTTTAAACGCACTGAAGTCGGATTTCGGGATTCCAGTTACGAGTTGTTTTGAACGTATCATTAGACTGGTCATACATACCACGCGCCCACGCACACCCACGCACGCCACACACCGTAAAAACAAACACACACCAACCAATGAACACACAACCAGCCCCCGCTACTTCTTATTATTATTCGGTATCATGTCGTTGCACATTTTGTTTGTGCATTTCGCCACCTACTGTGCAGCAGTGTATGTTCAATCACATTATACACAAATTAAAAGGGTAATATATATGTATATATACATTTCACCACCAACCAACCCTACAACTATATACCACTATTTCATTAAAAAACATCAAAACAATCTCACACCCAGCTGGCAGCTACACTCATTAAAAAACCCACTTCCCCATTCCACTACTTTGACCCTATCTGCTCCTACACCATGCCAACGGCCTGGGAGGACAGGACACCACCACTCAACACACCCTGTAACTCTTCTGAATTCAAATATCATATACCCAAATACTTCTCTGCAGCTGCCACCACAACATCTATTTTCTGTGATTTACGTTCCCTTTCTGCGGTACAGTTGATTACCATTGCTATGAACGCTAAGAAGGCAGCCTCCCTGTAGCTCAAAACACTATGGCCTCTCCCTCTGTGCTGACACAGATCTACGACTCACTGGGATCCTCTCAGGGTTCCTCACCTTGGACCCATCCGCCTCTACTTTCTTCACTGCCTCAGCATACAACACCTTCTGCACTACTCTCTGGCCACTTCAACCTGCCTCTCTCGCATCGGACACTTCCGATCCCCAGCAACATGGGCACCACTACAGTTGACACACACAACTTTTACCAAAACTACACAATCCTCTGTCCAATGCCCTACTGCACACTTCTCACATCTTGGAATCTCCCTCCTACACTGTGCTGCAATATGACTATAAACGTTGTACCTGAAACAGAGCAGTGGATTCACCACAAAAGCTCTAACAGGACAACTGATATATCCTGACATGACTTTGTCTGGTAAAGACTCAGGCTCAAAACTCAAAAGGACTGACAGTGACTCCTCTGTTTCACCATGCTCCCCACCAGGTCTGTGTCGCACCAAACAGCAGGCATCACAAACACCCTGAATCTTCAACTTCAATTGCTCCACCTCCACACTTAACGCTTCCCCAAAAATCACTCCTTTCAATGTTGCCCTGTTCCTAAGAGCAAAGCACGAAACAGATCTTGACCCAAGTTGCGTGACACAGAGCACCTGCTCTCCTCTCGTCAGAAGAAACATAAACAAAAAGAAAAAGTCCACTTCAGGTTACCTTCACGGATTCTACTGCACCCAACTCCTTTCCCACCCATCCTGAAACCACAAATGGATCTGCCAAAAGGCAAGGGTCCATTTTCTCCAACAATGTCACTCCTATTGAACTAGATTATTTTGTATTTTGTTCAACGATGTCAAGCTCTCACCACACCTTCCACCTCACTTAACTCGCCCTCATTCACTTTAATTTATCCTCTAGAACGCAGTCTGGCTCATGGCTCACTCTGTTTGACACCAATCATCTTCAACACCCCATCTCCATTTTTATCTCCATCTTCCTCCAGATTGAAATCCAACCTCTGCTTTCCTCATTCTCTTCAACCTCCTCTTCCTCTTTTTCCACCTCCATTCCTCCTCAGAAATCCACATTTGTGTCCCTGTCCCAATATTCCTGTTCTTGCTCCAGGATTCCTCTTCAGAACCCCTTTCAAGTGAACTGTTCCAACCAGCCCTCTCTGCTTCATCTTCTTTGGGATTGGATTGGTGGATCGCATCCAAATTTTAAGGTGCATACACCACCACCTACTGTACTGGAGTGTAAGGCCAGTCACAGCCTACCAAAATGTAATTATCTTCATTAGTCCTGTTCCTCTAAGAAAGTGAAATACCACTTCCCTCCCATTTACTCCCCCCACTACACCACCCAAACCCCAACCCCGTCCAGCATCTCTAAACATTTCACACAATCTCTCCCTATCTACATTACCAGTCAAAATGTTAATACAAACCTACTCAGTCAAGGGTTTTTCTTTATTTTTACTATTTTATACATTGTAGAATAATAGTGAACACATCAAAACTATTAAATGACACATATGGAATCATGTATTAACCAAAAAAGTGTTAACAACAAAATATATTTTAGATTTTAGATTCTTCAAAGTAGCCACCCATTGCCTTGATGACAGCTTTGCACACTTGGCATTCTCTCAACCAGCTTCATGATGTAGTCAACTGGAATGCATTTCAATTAAAAGGTGTGCCTTGTTAAAAGTTAATTTGTAAAATGTCTTTCCTTCTTAATGTGTTTGAGCCAATCAGTTGTGTTTTGACAAGATAAGGGTGGTATACAGAAGATAGCCCTATTTGGTAAAAGACCAAGTCCATATTATGGCAAGAACAGCTCAAATAAGCAAAGAGAAATGACAGTCCATCATTACTTTAAGACATGAAGGTCAGCCAATCCGGAAAAGTTTCTTCAAGTGCAGTCGCAAAAACCGCCAAGTGCCATGATGAAACTGTTTCTCATGAGGACCGCCATAGGAAAGGAAGACCCAGAGTTACCTCTGCTACAGAGGATAAGTTCATTAGAGTTACTAGCCTCAGAAATTGCAGCCAAAATAAATGCTTCACAGAGTTCAAGTAACAGACACATCTCCACATCAACTGTTCAGAGGAAACGGCATGAATCAGGCCTTCATGGTCGATTTGCTGCACAGAAACCACTACTAAAGGACACCAATAAGAAGAGACTTGCTTGGGCCAAGAAACACGAGCAATGGACATTAGACTTGTGGAAATCTGTCATTTGGTCTAAGGAGCCCAAATGTGAGATTTTTGGTTACAACCGCCGTGTCTTTCTGAGACGCAGAGTAGGTGAACGGATGATCTCTGCATGTATGGTTTCCACCGTGAAGCATGGAGGAGGTGGTGTGATGGTGTGGGGGTGATTTGCTTGTGACACTGTCTGTGATTTATTTAGAATTCAAGACACACTTGACCAGCATGGCTACCACAGTATTCTGCTATGATACGCCATCCCATCTGGTTTGCGCTTAGTGGGACTATCATTAGTTTTTCAACAGGACAATGACCCAACAAACCTCCAGGCTGTGTAAGTGCTATTAGACCAAGAAGGAGAGTGATGGAGTGCTGCATTAGATGACCTGGCCTCCACAATTACCCGACCTCAACACAATTGAGATGATTTGGGATGAGTTGGACCGAAGAGTGAAGGAAAAACAGCCAACAAATTAAATCAAATCTAATCAAATGTATTTATATAGCCCTTCTTACATCAGCTGATATCTCAAAGTGCTGTACAGAAGTGCTCAGCATATGTGGGAACTCCTTCAAGACTGTCAGGAATGGCCTTCCAGGTGAAGCTGGTTGAGAGAATGCCAAGCGTGTGCAACGCTGTCTTCAAGGCAAAGGGTGGCTACTTTGAAGAATTTAAAATATATATATAATATTTGTTTTTGGTTACTACATGATTCCATATGTGTTATTTCATCGCTTTGATGTCTATTATTCTCCAATGTAAGAAAAACCCTGTAATGAGTAGGTGTGTCCAAACTTTTGACTGGTATTGTACGTCATACAGTTCACAAAATATCAACAAATGCTCCACTGTTTCGTTCACTAAACACTCATCACACAGACCTGTCTCATGTCTCCCTATCATCCACAACGTGTCATTCAAACCTGTGTGCCCAAACCGTAGTCTACTCTACACAGGTTCCTTTCTCCTACATCCCATACTCCCCACCTCTTTATTTCCTGACCGGTACACGCAAACAATTTTCCTCCCCTTATAACTAGCATCCCACTGCCTTTGCCAAAGATCAAACCCTTTTGCCCAGATCAAGGACTTGACTTCCCTGTGGCCCAGCGGGACCTGAATATCTACCCCTTCTCTCCTCACAGCACTCTTAGCCACCACATCGGCCTTCACATTACCCTCCACACCCACATGGGCGGGAACCCAGCAAAAGCTCACCACAAACTCCCATCCTCTCCAATCCCATTAACAGCACCGTCATCTCCACTAAACAAGTCTAATCTATCCAACCTGCCTATCTTCACACTACCCAACACTGCAGCCGAATCAGAGCAGATCACCACTCTGAGTGGTTTCACCTCCTCCACCTCCTCCACCCATCTCAAACCTATAATCATGGTCATCAACTCGGCCGCATACACTGACACATAATCAGTTAACCGCTTACGAAAACTAACATTGAAATCTGGGATATACACCCCTGCCCCCACCCTACCACTGACTGGATCCTTTGAACTATCTGCATATATCATTAAAAACTCTACACACCGTCTCACGTCACCCAATTCTCTCCTGCCCTCAATCATGTCCACATCTACACTTGGTTTAGGAAACAGCCATGGAGGAGCGGTCCCCAATGCAATTGCCGGCCCTCTCCCTCTCTCCCCCAGTCCATACTCTACCACCTTCTGCCCGATTGTCCAGTATGCTAATGCAAGTCCTTATCCTCAGTTGCAGATCGCCACTATCCACCTGCAATGCCTCAACAGGTGTCGTCCTGAAGGCACCCACACACAATCTCAGGGCCCTTGACTTTATACTATCCAGGCGCTGTAGTATAGTACCATTTTGGCTGCTGATCAATATACAAAGCCCCCATAATCCACAGATGACCTGATCAACGCCTGGTACAAATACAACAGTGCTTGTCTATTCGACCCCCAATCATATCCTGCCACTGCCCTCATGAGGTTCAGCACCTTCCTACACTTAATTTCAATATGCTCAACATGTCTCTTCCACGTAAGACTCTCATCAAATCACATACCTAAATACTTAAACTCAGACACCCTACACTCTTAGAAAAAAAAGTGCTCTCTAGAACCTAAAAGGGTTCTTTGGCTGTTCCCATAGGATAACACTTTGAAGAACAATTTTTGGTTCCAGGTAGAACCCTTTTGGTTCCAGGCAGAACCCCTTTGGGTTCCATACACAGTGCATTCGGAAAGTATTCAGAACCCTTAACTTTTTCCACATTTTGTTACGTCACAGCTTTATTCAAAAATGTATTGCTTCTACACCTGCCTTGCTTGCTGTTTGGGGTTTTAGGCTGGGTTTCTGTACAGCACTTTGAGATATCAGCTGATGTAAGAAGGGCTATATAAATACATTTGATTTGATTTGATTATTAAATTGCTATTTTTTTCTCATCAATCTACACACAATTCCCCATAATGACAAAGCAAAAACAGTTTATTTAAAATTTTTGCAAATGTATCAAAAATAAAAAACTGACATCACAATTACATAAGTATTCAGACCCTTTACTCAGTACTTTGTTAAAGCATCTTTGGCAGCGATTATAGCCTCACTACAAGCTTGGCACACCTGTATTTGGGGAGTTTCTCCCATTCTTCTCTGCAGATCCTCTCAAGCTCTGTAAGGTTGGATGGGGAGCGTCGCTGCACAGCTATTTTCAGGTCTCTCCAGAGATGTTTAATCGGGTTCAAGTCTGGGATCTGGCTGTGCCACTCAAGGACATTCAGAGACTTGTCCCGGAGCCAGTCCTGTGTTGTCTTGGGTGTGTGCTTAGGGTTGTTATCCTGTTGGAAGGTGAACCTTCACCCCAGTCTGAGGTCCTGAACGCTCTGGAGCAGATTTTCATCAAGGATCTCTCTGTACTTTGCTCCAATCATCTTTCCCTTTGATCCTGACTAGTCTCCTAGTCCCTGAGGCTGAAAAACATCCCACAGCATGATGCTGCTACCACCATGCTTCACCATAGGGATGGTGCAAGGTTTCCTCCAGACGTATGCTTCGTATTCAGGACAAAGAGCTCAATCTTGGTTTCATCAGACCAGAGAATCTTGTTTCTCATGGTCTGAGAGTCTATTAGAAGCCTCCAAGCGGGCTGTCATGCGCCTTTTCCTGAGGAGTGGCTTCCGTCTGGCCACTACCATAAAGGCCTGATTGGTGGAGTGCTGCAGAGATGGTTGTCCTTCCGGAAGGTTCTCCCATCTCCACAGAAGAAATCTGGAGCTCTGTCAGAGTCACCATCGGGTTCTTAATGACCTCCCTGACCAAGGCCCTTCTCCCCGATTGCTCAGTTTGGCCGGGTGGCCAGCTCTAGGAAGAGTTTTGGTGATTCCAAACTTCTTCCATTTAAGAATGGTGCAGGGCACTGTGTTCTTGAGGACCTTCAATGCTGCAGACATTTTGGTACCCTTCCCCAGATCTGTGCCTCGACACAATCCTGTCTCGGAGGTCTACAGACAATTCCTTCGACCTCATGGATTGTTTTTTGCTCTGACATGCACTTTCAACTGTGGGACCTTATATAGACAGGTGTGTGCCTTTACAAATCATGTCCAATCAATTGAATTTACCACAGGTGTACTCCAATCAAGTTGTCAAAACATCTCAAGGATGATCAGTGGAAACAGGATGCACCTGAGCTCAATTTCGAGTCTCATAGCAAAGGGTCTGAATACTTATGTAAATAAGTTATTTCTGTTTTTAAATTCTCCTTAAATATGTAATCTATCATCAGAGTGTACAACACCAGACTAACCACACTTCTCTGAGGAGTACCATTGTCCACTTCAAACCACATTGACAATTCTGACCTCACCCGTATGACTCAATCGAACAGGAAGTCCATGATCCAGTTATCCTCCACATGGTATCATAAGCTTTCTCAATGTCAAAATACACAGCACTCATCACCTCTTTAATTGTCAGGGCCTTGGCTATCTCTGTACTAACTGTCAACAGGGCATCCATGGCAGACCGCCCTCTCCTGAACCACTCTGTGCTACGCTCATCAAACCCTTAACTTCCAAGAAATACATCATCCTACTCACTATGATCTTTCCATCAATTAACACATGTTGGATGACAGCGCAATAGGCCTATAACTGCCCGCACTAGCGGGATCTTTACCTGGTTTTACAAAGGGCAACACCAGCTCACGTTTCCACCCAGCAGGTATCACCCCAGTCCTCCACACCTTATTATACAACCCTAACACTGCTT
Source organism: Salmo salar (assembly GCF_965601325.2). NCBI lineage: Eukaryota > Metazoa > Chordata > Actinopteri > Salmoniformes > Salmonidae > Salmo > Salmo salar. The sequence continues at coordinate 67,241,822 of NC_138293.1, read as the reverse complement.
CCAACACGCTGTCTGGTGCATGCTTAAACATCACTTAATACACCCTATCAGGAGCAGTCTGCCCGCAGCCCTCCCAACACCCTTGGCATCTCAAACATCCATAGCTTCTCCTGACTCTCCTTTTCTCTCTAAGACATTTCCATGCTCCTTTAACTTTTCCCTACGTCTCCTCTTTCTCTCATCACACAGGTGCGCACATCTATGAACCGCTGCAAACACCTCCTAGGCCATTTGCCTTTTCTTCACTTGATACAGCTGTGACGTTTCCTTCTACCAACACTGGAATTTCAGCAGTTTAACCCTTCCCAATCATTTTTTAAAACATTTTCCAAACCTCACCATTTTTGGCCCCTATACCAATAGTGGAGCAAAATTCACACCATGCCTCCCCTTTCACTGTCTTAATCATTCTTCTGGCCATCGCTCTCTTCCTTTGATACTTCATGATACACACTGGAACAGTCACATCGGCAGCTGATATAATTACAGACATTACTGCCTCGGTGCACTCCTTCACAGACCCCTCCATTGATCACTTTTGTCCCACACGCTCACACAGGTACTAATATCTTCCAGTTAGCTTTCTCAAAGCACCACCTTATGTTATTTTTTTTATTTTACCTGGTAAATTTACTGAGAATACATTGTCATTTACAGCAACAACCTGGGGAATAGTTACAAGGGAGAGGAGGGGGAATGAATGAGCCAATTGTAAGCTGGGGATGATTAGGTGACCATGATGGTATGAGAGCCAGATTGGGAATTTAGCCAAGACACCAGGGTTAACACCCCTACTCTTACAATAAGTGCCATGGGATCTTTTAGTGACCACAGAGAGTCAGGACACCCGTTTAACGTCCCATCCGAAAGACAGCACCCTACACAGGGCAATGTCCCTGGGGCATTGGGATATTTTTTAAACCAGAGGAAAGGGTGCCTCCTACTGGCCCTCCAACACCACTTCCAGCACATGCACGCACACACACACACACACACACACACACACACACACACACACACACACACACACACACACACCTAACCGGAAAATTATTACTCCCGACTGTGGTTTCTCTCATCACTTCCCATTCATTCACACCTCCCTGCCACCGCTGCAGATACCAATGCCAAGTCAGAGCATGACTCTCTACCACTCACCACATTGATTCTCGTCTCCCTCCCATCATTAACACACACTAATCCCCTGTTATCCATTTACTGTTCAACTGTACTCCCATTGTCGTCTTCATTATGGCTATTAAAGTCACACCATATTAGCTTCTACCCCTACAAGTCCTATCAATCCCTTTAACTTTGCTAACAAGAGAGGTTTGCAGGGGTTATAGAAGTTAACTATTACAATGTTACCACTATTCCTACATAGAGTTGAAGTCAGAAGCTTACATACACCTTAGCCAAATACATTTAAACTCAGTTTTCCACAATTCCTGACATTTAATCCTAGTAAAAATTCCTTGTCTTAGGTCAGTTAGGATCACCACTTTATTTTAAGAATGTGAATTGTCAGAATAATAGTAGTGAGAATGATTTATTTCAGCTTTTATTTCTTTCATCACATTCCCAGTGGGTCATAAGTTTACATACACTAAATTAGTATTTGGTAGCATGGCCTTTAAATTGTTTAACTTGGGTCAAACGTTTTGGGTAGCCTTCCACAAGCTTCCCACAATAAGTTGGGTGAATTTTGGCCCATTACTACTGACAGAGCTGGTGTAACTGAGTCAGGTTTGTAGGCCTCCTTGCTCGCACACGCTTTTTCAGTTCTGCCCACAAATTTTCTATGGGATTGAGGTTAGGGCTTTGGAATGGCCACTCCAAAACCTTGACTTGCTGTCCTTAAGCCATTTTGCCACAACTTTGGAAGTATGCTTGGGGTCATTGTCCATTTGGAAGAAGCATTTGCGGCCAAACTTCCTGACTGATGTCTTGAGATTTTGCTTCGATATATCCACATAATTTTCCTTCCACATGATGCCATCTATTTTGTGAAGTGCACCAGTCCCTCCTGCAGCAAAGCACCCCCACAACATGATGCTGCCACCCCCGTGCTTCACGGTTGGGATGGTGATCTTCAGCTTACAAGCCTCCCCCTTTTTCCTCCAAACACAACGATGGTCATTATGGCCAAACAGTTCTATATTTGTTTCTTCAGACCAGAGGACATTTCTTCAAAAAGTATGATCTTTGTCCCCATGTGCAGTTGCAAACCGTAGTCTGGCTTTTTTGTGGCGGTTTTGGAGCAGTGCCTTCTTCCTTGCTGAGCGGCCTTTCAGGTTATGTCGATATAGGACTCGTTTTACTGTGGATATAGATACTTTTGTACCTGTTTCCTCCAGTATCTTCACAAGGTCCTTGCTGTTGTTCTGGGAATGATCTGCACTTTTCGCAACAAAGTACTTTCATCTCTAAGAGACAGAACTTGTCTCCTTCCTGAGTGGTATGACGGCTGCGTGGTCCCATGGTGTTTATACTTGCATACTATTGTTTGTACAGATGAACGTGGTACCTTTAGGCGTTTGGAAATTGCTCCCAAGGATGAACCAGACTTGTGGAGGTCTAGAATTTTGTTTCTGAGGTCTTGACTGATTTCTTTAGATTTTCCCATGATGTCAAGCAAAGAGCACTAAGTTTGAAGGTAGGCATTGAAATACAGCCACAGGTACACCTCCAATTGACTCAAATGATGTCAATTAGCCTATCAGAAGCTTCTAAAGCCATGCCATAATTTCTGGAAATTTCCAAGCTGTTTAAAGGCACAGTCAATTTAGTGTATGTAAACTTCTGACCCACTGGAATTGTGATACAGTGAATTATTGTAACGGCTGTCTTCTGTGGAAATGGACCAAGGCGCAGCAGGTATGTGAATACTCATCTTTATTAAAAATAAAGGAGTAGAGCATCCACTTAACAATACAAAAAATATAAGACAGGAACAGTTTTGCAGGCACACAACACGCAGTGCAAAAACAACTACCCACAAAACCAAGTGACAAACATACTCCTACATATATGACTCCCAATCAGGAACAACGATCCCCAGCTGTTCCTGATCAGGAGTCACAAGACCAACACAGAACAATCACACACACAAGACTGCCACGTCCTGACCCCAAAACTACAACAACAGCTCCATCTGCTGGTCAGGACGTGACAGTACCCCCCCCTCAAGGTGCAGACCCCGGAATGCACCTAACAACGAAAAAACACCAACAAACAAAATCCCCAACAAAACCCATAAACAATAACCCCTAAACAATAAGGGAGGGAAGGGAGGGTGGCTGCCGTCAACGACGGCACTGTGCTACACCCTCCCACCCCAACCCACCTATCCTGGAGGTGGCTCCGGTGCAGGACGTGGACCCTGCTCCACCCTCGGCGTCGCCCACTTCGGTGGAGCCGATAGCTGCGCCAGGCAGACGGACCCCTCGAGCCGGGCCGGAGGACAGGAGGGCCCCTCGGGCCGGGCCGGGGGACAGGAGGACCCCTCGGGCCGGGCCGGGGGGCAGGAGGACCCCTCGGGCCGGGCCGGGGGGCAGGAGGGCCCCTCGGGCCGGGCCGGGGGGCAGGAGGACCCCTCGGGCCGGGCGGCAGGAGGACCCCTCGGGCCGGGGAGCAGGACGGCCCCTCGGGCCGGGCCGGGGAGCAGGACGGCCCCTCGGGCCGGGCCGGGGAGCAGGACGGCCCCTCGGGCCGGGCCGGGGAGCAGGAGGGCCCCTCGGGCCGGGCCGGGGAGCAGGAGGGCCCCTCGGGCCGGAGAGCAGGAGGGCCCCTCGGGCCGGGCCGGAGAGCAGGAGGGCCCCTCGGGCCGGGCCGGAGAGCAGGAGGGCCCCTCGGGCCGGGCCGGAGAGCAGGAGGGCCCCTCGGGCCGGGCCGGAAGGCATGCGGGCCACTCGGGCCGGGCCGGAAGGCATGCGGGCCACTCGGGCCGGGCCGGAAGGCATGCGGGCCACTCGGGCCGGGCCGGAAGGCATGCGGGCCACTCGGGCCGGGCCGGAAGGCATGCGGGCCACTCGGGCCGGGCCGGAAGGCATGCGGGCCACTCGGGCTGGGCCGGAAGGCATGCGGGCCACTCGGGCTGGGCCGGAAGGCATGCGGGCCACTCGGGCTGGGCCGGAAGGCATGCGGGCCACTCGGGCTGGGCCGGAAGGCATGCGGGCCACTCGGGCTGGGCCGGAAGGCATGCGGGCCACTCGGGCTGGGCCGGAAGGCATGCGGGCCACTCGGGCTGGGCCGGAAGGCAGGAGGACCACTCGGGCTGGACCGAAGGGCAGGAGGACCCCTCGGGCTGATCCTGACAGGCCGGGCACCCTGGCAGATCAGGGCAGGCGGGCCACTCCGGCAGAACAGGGCAGTCCGGCCACTCCGGCAGAACAGGGCAGTCCGGCCACTCCGGCAGTTCAGGGCAGTCCGGCCACTCCGGCAGTTCAGGGCAGTCCGGCCACTCCGGCAGTTCAGGGCAGTCCGGCCACTCCGGCAGTTCAGGGCAGTCCGGCCACTCCGGCAGTTCAGGGCAGTCCGGCCACTCCGGCAGTTCAGGGCAGTCCGGCCACTCCGGCAGTTCAGGGCAGTCCGGCCACTCCGGCAGTTCAGGGCAGTCCGGCCACTCCGGCAGTTCAGGGCAGTCCGGCCACTCCGGCAGTTCAGGGCAGTCCGGCCACTCCGGCAGTTCAGGGCAGTCCGGCCACTCCGGCAGTTCAGCGCAGTCCGGCCACTCCGGCAGTTCAGCGCAGTCCGGCCACTCCGGCAGTTCAGCGCAGTCCGGCCACTCCGGCAGTTCAGCGCAGTCCGACCACTCCGGCAGTTCAGCGCAGTCCGGCCACTCCGGCGACTGTTGACTGGCGGGCAGCTCCGACGACTGTTGACTGGCGGGCAGCTCCGACGACTGTTGACTGGCGGGCAGCTCCGACGACTGTTGACTGGCGGGCAGCTCCGACGACTGTTGACTGGCGGGCAGCTCCGACGACTGTTGACTGGCGGGCAGCTCCGACGACTGTTGACTGGCGGGCAGCTCCGACGACTGTTGACTGGCGGGCAGCTCCGACGACTGTTGACTGGCGGGCAGCTCTGGTGACTGTTGACTGGCGGGCAGCTCTGGTGACTGTTGACTGGCGGGCAGCTCTGATGACGACTGTTGACTCCTGATGCGTGGGGCAGGTATTGGACGTACCAGCCTGGAGACACGCACCTCCATGCTAGTGTGTCTAGCGGGAAACACCGGACCGAAAGGGCGCACTGGCGGTCTTGAGTGCAGGGTTGGCATCACCCCTTCCGGCTCGATGCTCCCCTTGCCCTGGCACCTGCGGGGCGCTGGTACTGGGCGCACTGGGCTGTGCGTCCGTATAGGCGAGATGGTGCGCACCTCAGCGTAACATGGCGCCCTCCACCTCGTACGCACCTCCCTGTAGTCACGGGTAGCTGGCTTACGGCTCTTCCCTGGCCTGGCCAAGCTACCCGTGTGCCCCCCCCAAAAAAAATCTTGGGGCTGCCTCTCGGGTTTCCTAGCCAACCGTGTTCCAGCGTAACTTTCCCGATGGTTCCTCTGTCCAGCTGCCTCCACTCTCCTGAGTGCCTCCACCTGCTCCCATGGGAGGCGATCCCTTCCGGCCAGGATCTCTTCCCAGGTGTAGGCTCCCTTGCCGTCCAGGACGTCCTCCCATGTCCATTGTTCCCTTTTTCTCTCCTGTGGCTTCCTCCTCTTCTGCTGCTTGGTCCTTTGGTGGTGGGTAGTTCTGTAACGGCTGTCTTCTGTGGAAATGGACCAAGGCGCAGCAGGTATGTGAATACTCATCTTTAATAAAAATAAAGGAGTAGAGCATCCACTTAACAATACAAAAAATATAAGACAGGAACAGTTTTGCAGGCACACAACACGCAGTGCAAAAACAACTACCCACAAAACCAAGTGACAAACATACTCCTACATATATGACTCCCAATCAGGAACAACGATCCCCAGCTGTTCCTGATCAGGAGTCACAAGACCAACACAGAACAATCACACACACAAGACTGCCACGTCCTGACCCCAAAACTACAACAACAGCTCCATCTGCTGGTCAGGACGTGACAATTATAAATTATATAATCTGTCTGTGAACAATTGTTGGAAAAATGACTTGTATCATGCATAAAGTAGATGTCCTAACCGACTTGCCAAAACTATAGTTTAAAAAAAGAAAGAAGTGGAGTGGTTGAAAAACAAGTTTTAATGACTCCAACCAATGTGTATGTAAACTTCCGACTTCAACTGTATTTATATTCCTCCTACACATTCCAATTCCTGTATCTCCAATACTCTGTATGCCATCCCCTCTTTAACGAATGTAGCACAACCCCCACCGTCCCCTCCACTCTGTCACACCTAAGCGAACTGAATCACGGAATCACCAGCCCCCTCTCCTAAACCAACGATTTAATTAAAACCTAATGTAAATTGCCGACGAAGAACTACAACTCCCATTAGAGCAGCCACAGTTTGCAAAATGACATGACCCAGTTAGGTCATCGGGCTAGCCTCTGTTCGGTCGTCGTTATGTGACTGTACACTTTGCTTTAGCGTTGGTTAGAATAAGCTACATGTTTAGACGTTGCTCTAAATTGGCAATCTTTACCTAGATATATCTGTATTAGATTACACATATACGTGGGATATATACCTGCACCGTAGCAACTGCGCACTATTTCCCACACTACAGGTTAGTATACCGGTACACTATAGCCATTTATAATGGGTGTAGCTATAGGCTGCTGTAGCTGTATTAACCGGCACATGGGGCATTTCAGATAGCAGCACCAAGCAACCTTTTTTTACAGTCATTGCAAGCAACGCAGCTGGCAACTTCTTCAACTTTGTGTTGCAGCCTTTTAGGCTGACCTGAACTTGCATAACTTTCACTATTACATTATAATTAAGCAATAAGGCCAGAGGGGGTGTGGTATATGGCTGTTCTTAAACACGACCCAACGCGGAGTGCCTGGACACGTCCCATAGCAGTGGTACATTGGCAATTTACCACAACCCGAGGTGCCTTATTGTTATTACAAACTGGTTACCAACGTAATTACAGCAGTTAAGACAAATGTTTTGTCATACCCCTGGTATACATCTGATATATCACGTCTGTGAGCCAATCAGCATTCAGGGCTCGAACCACTTAGTTTGTAATTAAGCAATAACGCACGAGGGGGTGTGGTATATGGCCAATATACCAAGGCTAAGGGGTTGCGTCGTGCTTGCATAGAGGCCTTAGCCGTGGTATATTGGTCATATACCACAAACCCCCGAGGTGCCTTATGGGTATTATAAACAGGTTACCAACGTAATTAGAGCAGTAAAAATAAATGTTTTGTCATACCCATGGTATATGGCTGATATACCACGGCTGTCAGCCAATCAGCGTTCAGGACTTGAACCACCCAGTATATAATATGATGTAATGTATCATCATGGGTAGCTGGTGTGTAGGCTATGTATTTAAAGATGTATGTATTTAAAGATGTATATTATAAATGTATTTCGATTTGTAAAGAGGTGCAGACCCGTTGTCATTAAATCATTTGCATTTGTAAAGCCCAGCAAAAATACTTAAATGATTGAAATACATTTAGGGGCCTGAGGGAAGGCTTTGTTACTGAAATCCACCTAGCCATCCATATAATGAACCTTACCCTTTAGAGTGAAATGAAGTAATCAGCAGGCTACTGACATCTGAATCAAGTGGGGCAAGCAGCGACACAGACCCGTTGTACCAATCGGAAAGGCTGTACAGCATAGATGGGTTAGCTGACAACGTCACGAAAACGATGGGCGCCCTTCCATGTGACGTGTTGTTGTGATTCTGGATGGCCAGATTGCTAGCAAAACTGACAAGAAACTGCCATGTGGGGAATCCAAAGTGGCTCGTTTAATCTTGTTCTTGATAACATCTCTTGTTTTGAGGTGTTTTGACTGATTTCATGTCAATGCTAATATGGCTAAAATTCGCTAGCTAGCTAACCAACAACTGTAATGATGTATTTGAGAGACAACAACTGCAAATTGAGTTGTTTTCAACAAATATTGTAAACGAAATATAGTTTACATGTTGTCAACAATCTAAGCCAACCCGGTCAGTTTTGCCCCATAGTTGCGCACGTGTCGGTTTTGTTGCTAAACAGCCAACCCGTCTATGGAGCCAATGCGTTCCCAGGATAGACACATAGGATTAGCCTTCTAATCTTCTAACAAAGCACCTGCTTCACACACTGGCCGTGACCGCAAGGTTGACTGGTAACTAAGGTCCATGCATTCCAACTGCAAAGGACTCTGGGAGAGTTGCAGAGAACCCAGTTTCAATCAGGAGCAACTGTAGCTGCTGTGAGGTATCCATGGGGACCAGGAGGGTGCTGGTGACAGGCTGTTCCTCTGGGATCGGGATGGCTGTGGCTGTACGACTGGCCAAGGAGAAGGGATTCAAAGGTCAGAGAGGCACTGAACCCTTCATTGTAAAACATGGTGGTTTTCATAAATGAAATTGACAGTTTGACACGCTCAACCCCATCAGTTGAGATGCAATGCAAGAGTTGTTAACTTGCAGTGTGTCTGTGTGAGGCAGTGGTTGCCACCATGAGGGACCTAGAGAAGCGGGAACCCCTGGAGAGAGTGGCTGGGGACACCCTGAACAGATCCCTGGAGATCAGACAGCTGGATGCCTGCTGTGAAGACTCCATCAGAGAGTGTGTGGACAGCCTGCAAGACCGACGGGTGGATGTACTCGGTGAATATTAGGCTTCCACGCATGCTCGCTCACACCCACCCACTCATTCATACTGACTCTACACACACACACACACACACTCACATGCAATAATCATATACGCTGCTGCTACTCTGTTTATCAAATGTCCTGATACCTTACCCCTAGTCACCTTACCCCTATACATATCTAACCCTACCACTCCAATATCCCTGCACATTGTAAATATGGTTTTGGCACTGACCCAGGAACTGACCCTGTATACAGCCTACTGACCCTGGAACTGACCCTGTATACAGCCTACTGACCCTGGAACTGACCCTGTATACAGCCTACTGACCCTGGAACTGACCCTGTATACAGCCTACTGACCCTGGAACTGACCCTGTATACAGCCTACTGACCCTGGAACTGACCCTGTATACAGCCTACTGACCCTGGAACTGACCCTGTATACAGCCTACTGACCCTGGAACTGACCCTGTATACAGTCTACTGACCCTGGAACTGACCCTGTATACAGCCTACTGACCCTGGAACTGACCCTGTATACAGCCTACTGACCCTGGAACTGACCCTGTATACAGCCTACTGACCCTGGAACTGACCCTGTATACAGCCTACTGACCCTGGAACTGACCCTGTATACAGCCTACTGACCCTGGAACTGACCCTGTATACAGCCTACTGACCCTGGAACTGACCCTGTATACAGCCTACTGACCCTGGAACTGACCCTGTATACAGCCTACTGACCCTGGAACTGACCCTGTATACAGCCTACTGACCCTGGAACTGACCCTGTATACAGCCTACTGACCCTGGAACTGACCCTGTATACAGCCTACTGACCCTGGAACTGACCCTGTATACAGCCTACTGACCCTGGAACTGACCCTGTATACAGCCTACTGACCCTGGAACTGACCCTGTATACAGCCTACTGACCCTGGAACTGACCCTGTATACAGCCTACTGACCCTGGAACTGACCCTGTATACAGCCTACTGACCCTGGAACTGACCCTGTATACAGCCTACTGACCCTGGAACTGACCCTGTATACAGCCTACTGACCCTGGAACTGACCCTGTATACAGCCTACTGACCCTGGAACTGACCCTGTATACAGCCTACTGACCCTGGAACTGACCCTGTATACAGCCTACTGACCCTGGAACTGACCCTGTATACAGCCTACTGACCCTGGAACTGACCCTGTATACAGCCTACTGACCCTGGAACTGACCCTGTATACAGCCTACTGACCCTGGAACTGACCCTGTATACAGCCTACTGACCCTGGAACTGACCCTGTATACAGCCTACTGACCCTGGAACTGACCCTGTATACAGCCTACTGACCCTGGAACTGACCCTGTATACAGCCTACTGACCCTGGAACTGACCCTGTATACAGCCTACTGACCCTGGAACTGACCCTGTATACAGCCTACTGACCCTGGAACTGACCCTGTATACAGCCTACTGACCCTGGAACTGACCCTGTATACAGCCTACTGACCCTGGAACTGACCCTGTATACAGCCTACTGACCCTGGAACTGACCCTGTATACAGCCTACTGACCCTGGAACTGACCCTGTATACAGCCTACTGACCCTGGAACTGACCCTGTATACAGCCTACTGACCCTGGAACTGACCCTGTATACAGCCTACTGACCCTGGAACTGACCCTGTATACAGCCTACTGACCCTGGAACTGACCCTGTATACAGCCTACTGACCCTGGAACTGACCCTGTATACAGCCTACTGACCCTGGAACTGACCCTGTATACAGCCTACTGACCCTGGAACTGACCCTGTATACAGCCTACTGACCCTGGAACTGACCCTGTATACAGCCTACTGACCCTGGAACTGACCCTGTATACAGCCTACTGACCCTGGAACTGACCCTGTATACAGCCTACTGACCCTGGAACTGACCCTGTATACAGCCTACTGACCCTGGAACTGACCCTGTATACAACCTACTGACCCTGGAACTGACCCTGTATACAGCCTACTGACCCTGGAACTGACCCTGTATACAACCTACTGACCCTGGAACTGACCCTGTATACAGCCTACTGACCCTGGAACTGACCCTGTATACAGCCTACTGACCCTGGAACTGACCCTGTATACAGCCTACTGACCCTGGAACTGACCCTGTATACAGCCTACTGACCCTGGAACTGACCCTGTATACAACCTACTGACCCTGGAACTGACCCTGTATACAGCCTACTGACCCTGGAACTGACCCTGTATACAGCCTACTGACCCTGGAACTGACCCTGTATACAGCCTACTGACCCTGGAACTGACCCTGTATACAGCCTACTGACCCTGGAACTGACCCTGTATACAGCCTACTGACCCTGGAACTGACCCTGTATACAGCCTACTGACCCTGGAACTGACCCTGTATACAGCCTACTGACCCTGGAACTGACCCTGTATACAGCCTACTGACCCTGGAACTGACCCTGTATACAGCCTACTGACCCTGGAACTGACCCTGTATACAGCCTACTGACCCTGGAACTGACCCTGTATACAGCCTACTGACCCTGGAACTGACCCTGTATACAGCCTACTGACCCTGGAACTGACCCTGTATACAGCCTACTGACCCTGGAACTGACCCTGTATACAGCCTACTGACCCTGGAACTGACCCTGTATACAGCCTACTGACCCTGGAACTGACCCTGTATACAGCCTACTGACCCTGGAACTGACCCTGTATACAGCCTACTGACCCTGGAACTGACCCTGTATACAGCCTACTGACCCTGGAACTGACCCTGTATACAGCCTACTGACCCTGGAACTGACCCTGTATACAGCCTACTGACCCTGGAACTGACCCTGTATACAGCCTACTGACCCTGGAACTGACCCTGTATACAGCCTACTGACCCTGGAACTGACCCTGTATACAGCCTACTGACCCTGGAACTGACCCTGTATACAGCCTACTGACCCTGGAACTGACCCTGTATACAGCCTACTGACCCTGGAACTGACCCTGTATACAGCCTACTGACCCTGGAACTGACCCTGTATACAGCCTACTGACCCTGGAACTGACCCTGTATACAGCCTACTGACCCTGGAACTGACCCTGTATACAGCCTACTTACTTTCTTGTGTTCTTCTTATTTCTATTTCTTGTACATTTTTGTTGTACTTGACTTTTTTTTAATGTTATAGTACTTCTGATATTGATTACTGCATTGTTGGCATTTCACGGTACTAGTGCACGTGACAATAAAAAGCACACTCCAATATAAACTGACTTGTACTGTACACAGTACACCATGAGTGATAACACGTTGTCATCCATAATGAGGGAACAGGGTGTGACATGGCGTTATCTGTCACCCTCAGTGAGTAACGCAGGTGTAGGCATGATTGGGCCGTTGGAGTGCCATAGTGTGTCTGACATGCAGGGGCTCTTCGACACCAACTTCTTTGGCTTGGTGCGGCTGGTGAAGGAGGTCCTGCCAGATATGAAGCGACGTCGAAGCGGACATATTGTGGTGATGAGCAGCATCATGGGCATTCAGGGTGAGTAGTCAGTACATACATGCAGCTTCAGAAATAAATAAGGTGTTTACTTCCTAAACGTATCCCTATAGAATCTTACATTAAAATGAATGAATGGATTGTATTTGTATTGGTAGGGCTACTCTTCAATGATGTCTACTCTGCTTCAAAGTTTGCTGTGGAGGGGTTCTGTGAGAGTCTAGCAGTACAAGCCATGAAGTTCAGTGTGAAGTGAGTCTACATTAAAGGAGATCCATCCGCATCCCTTCACATGAGTCATGCAGCAGTAGCTAAACCAACACTCTGCAGTAATATGACTTTGCCCTAATGCCACGACAGTGAACCCGCAAGTTATGTTTTGATGTAGATGATTAGCCTGAGACAGGGAATAGCTGATCGCACATGCATGTGCAAGCAGGAGGATTCCCTCAGTTAAAACAGCGGTCCTTTATCTCTCCCTGCTCTGTCCATCTGTCCTTCTCCCTGCTCTGTCCATCTGTTCCTCTCCCTGCTCTGTCCATCTGTTCCTCTCCCTGCTCTGTCCATCTGTCCTTCTCCCTGCTCTGTCCATCTGTTCCTCTCCCTGCTCTGTCCATCTGTCCTTCTCCCTGCTCTGTCCATCTGTCCCTCTCCCTGCTCTGTCCTTCTCCCTGCTCTGTCCATCTGTCCCTCTCCCTGCTCTGTCCATCTGTCCCTCTCCCTGCTCTGTCCATCTGTCCTTCTCCCTGCTCTGTCCATCTGTCCCTCTCCCTGCTCTGTCCATCTGTCCCTCTCCCTGCTCTGTCCATCTGTCCCTCTCCCTGCTCTGTCCTTCTCCCTGCTCTGTCCATCTGTCCCTCTCCCTGCTCTGTCCTTCTCCCTGCTCTGTCCATCTGTCCCTCTCCCTGCTCTGTCCATCTGTCCTTCTCCCTGCTCTGTCCATCTGTCCTTCTCCCTGCTCTGTCCATCTGTCCTTCTCCCTGCTCTGTCCATCTGTTCCTCTCCCTGCTCTGTCCATCTGTCCCTCTCCCTGCTCTGTCCATCTGTCCCTCTCCCTGCTCTGTCCATCTGTCCCTCTCCCTGCTCTGTCCATCTGTCCTTCTCCCTGCTCTGTCCATCTGTCCTTCTCCCTGCTCTGTCCATCTGTCCTTCTCCCTGCTCTGTCCATCTGTCCCTCTCCCTGCTCTGTCCATCTGTCCCTCTCCCTGCTCTGTCCATCTGTCCTTCTCCCTGCTCTGTCCATCTGTCCCTCTCCCTGCTCTGTCCATCTGTCCCTCTCCCTGCTCTGTACATCTGTCCTTCTCCCTGCTCTGTCATCTGTCCTTCTCCCTGTTCTGTCCATCTGTCCCTCTCCCTGCTCTGTCCATCTGTCCCTCTCCCTGTTCTGTCCATCTGTCCTTCTCCCTGCTCTGTCCATCTGTCCCTCTCCCTGCTCTGTCCATCTGTCCTTCCACTCTGAGGATGACTCTAGTGGAGCCTGGTCCGGTGGGGACAGAGTTTGAAAGGAAGGTGTACGAGGACGCTGAGAAGATGGACCTTGCGGGGGCAGACGAGGAGACTGCTAGGATCTTCCGTGAGATCTACCTGCCCTACTCTAGGATGGTGTTCAACTCTCTCGCACAGACACCCGAGGAAATAGCAGAGGTAACACTCTGTTATGTCACTATCTTATATTTTGTGACTACTATCCTAGTATTATTTGGTATGCAGTGTCAACATGTCATCCTTTGGTGGCGAAATGGGAAACAGAATATACTAATCGCTCTACTCTACTCTCTTGCAGCAAACACTTCAACTGATCACAGCGAAGGAGCCTCCGTTTCGCCACCAGACCAACCGGGTGTACATGCCCATGACTGCCCTGAAGCACGCAGACCCTACGGGTCGTCTACCCCTGGACACCTTTTATAAGCTGCTATTCAAGCACGACAGTCTATTCACTGCCAGTCTGGGGCTGCTGCGCATGTTGCAGAAGAGGACGGGGAAGAGCTCCAATTGAGCAGAAGGTTGGAGAGACAGAGTGAATAACCTGGTGAGGAGAGATAGGAGGATAGAGAGAGCAGAAGGTTGGAGAGACAGAGTGAATAACCTGGTGAGGAGAGATAGGAGGATAGAGAGAGCAGAAGGTTGGAGAGACAGAGTGAATAACCTGGTGAGGAGAGATAGGAGGATAGAGAGAGCAGAAGGTTGGAGAGACAGAGTGAATAACCTGGTGAGGAGAGATAGGAGGATAGAGAGAGCAGAAGGTTGGAGAGAGAGTGAATAACCTAGTGAGGAGAGATAGGAGGATAGAGAGAGCAGAAGGTTGGAGAGACAGAGTGAATAACCTGGTGAGGAGAGATAGGAGGATAGAGAGAGCAGAAGGTTGGAGAGACAGAGTGAATAACCTAGTGAGGAGAGATAGGAGGATAGAGAGAGCAGAAGGTTGGAGAGACAGAGTGAATAACCTGGTGAGGAGAGATAGGAGGATAGAGAGAGCAGAAGGTTGGAGAGACAGAGTGAATAACCTAGTGAGGAGAGATAGGAGGATAGAGAGAGCAGAAGGTTGGAGAGACAGAGTGAATAACCTAGTGAGGAGAGATAGGAGGATAGAGAGAGCAGAAGGCGTGAGTCATTGAGTGACTCTCCAGTCTGCAGTGGACAAGCCCCCTTCTCTTCTCTGCTAGTCATGTTGGTGTATAGACACAACAAAAGAGTACTGTTGAGACCTTCCTGATAGATCCTTAGTAAAAGACCCACGCCTCAGACCAGAACCCTTCCTTATGAACATTCATAACCACTCCTTAAACTATCAATGACTGTGCTCAACAAAGATGAGACTTTAACAAGTTAAGCACTGATGTTTGTGGGCCTCTAATCAAACCCAGTAACCTAGCCATACGGACTAAGGGCTCAGTGTGTCTCAGACCAATCTGGACTCCTTCTGTTCCTTCAGCTTTTAGAGGATATTAGTGTGTTACTACTGTATTTTAACAGTGTATTGAAGGTTTATGGTAAGACTGGCAACACTTCAATAAAACCAGGCAAAACGTTTTAATTGTTTTTTTATTAGCTTTAAAATGTTTAAACTTCAGTGGCTTTCAAAATATTTTCATAATTTGAAAGGTAATATTTGAATGCAAAGTGTGAGTGTGCACTTATTACACAGGCCTTATCTTCATTTCAATGGCTTTTAAAGAGTATTTATAACCTTTCCAATACACCTAGTTGCTACCAATACCATAGATTGAGTCGCCCCACAGATATACCCCGTTGGGATTGACACTGGCATTCTCCATACCACCATCCTCCTAGATAGGATTTAGCACAGTTTGAAACGTGAGTGTCCTGGTCTTTGTCGAAGGTGGAGAACCCATTGTGTTCATCCATAGATGTTCCTGAAATGCAGAAGGGATTGTTCCACATGTCCATTTACAGTATAACTTTCTTCATACTGTACCGACCAAGTAGTCATTTCAGATTTGTAATGCTGTTATTTCACGGGAAAGGAGGAGAAATTGAAATGTTCTTTAGACTCACCGGCACCTCCATCTTTGAAGCCACTTAAATGCAGCTTGTATCCTTCATGCTCAGAGTCGACAGAGGAGGAGTACTGGATGTGGACTTTAGCCCCTTCAAAGTCCTCCAGGTCCACTCTCAACTCATACTTCTTCCTGAGTGAGGGGATGGATGTTTTCTAGGCCTGAGGGAGAGCACAAGGTGCTGGTGGAGAACATAACACGAGGTGAGTACTAAAGATAGTAATAATACACATGAACAGAGATTTAATGCATTTCGTATCTCAGCATAGACATTTCAAATGTGTCCAGTGCGTCATGCTCTTACCTAACCAGTACTCTCCAGATGCCTGCCCAAACCCACTCCTGTATTGGTCCCATCCTTTCTCTTCTGGATCACCTGGAATAGAGGGGCAATTTGAGATTTTCCACAGAAATATGAGATGTTCCACACAAGGGGAATTTTTATCCATATCCGGGTTGATAACATTCTCTACTTCAAATGCTAATTGTGCAAACAACAACATGGATTGAGCCCTGAGGTAGTGGTCGTGAAACAAACTTTGATGAAGCTCAAAAGACTATAAACAAAAGGTCTAGTCACTGTACACACTGTCCACCCCCCCAGGTTGGTCCTCACAGCCCATGTCATAGTAGACCTGGATGGGGGAGGTTGTTCCTGCAGGGTAGATGGTGTACACTCCACTGTGTCCAAAGCTCCTTCTATACACATCAACACAATCCACTGGCATGATATCATATGGTAGAGTATTGACTGCCACTGGGAGTAGTAGAATGAGCATATCCAAAGCCTGCAATAAATGTCAACTTTAACTTAAAGACATTATTATAGAATAGTAATCCCCACCCCCTATTCAAGGTAACCAATCTCACCTTCATTATTTCTCTGATAGGATAGAATTACCTTAGGGAAGTTGTCCAAAGTTGTGATCCTTCCTTGCTCCGAGACTAACGTTGAAATGGAGGAAAATCATGAATAGCAAGGTCTTTGGAAGTTCAGTTTTATACCATTTAAAGAACATGCCTGTCCCTCCTTGTAGACTCATTTACTTTTGTGTAATTGTGACAGAGTGGAAATCCACTACAAATGTGACAGTGGAAATTCCACCCGACATGGGCACGAACTCACAACTCTCAGCGCCGTAACAACGTACTCAAGAAGTACTGTCAACACCACAGACCCAGAAATGCTAAGGCTTTTCTAAACCCAGGGAGACAGTACCTCTAGGTGTCAGGAAGGCTGTAACGATGCCTTTAACCATCCACTAAAACAGCAATCAACATCATATTCTACATTTGAAACTATTTGCTTTATTCACATGCAATACATAATAATTAGTACATTATTATAAGCCAAATATAAATGTGTGAAAATATGATGAATGCAAAAAGATACACAGAAATGTAGTTCCCTACAGTTTTTATTAGAAGTGACTTATTTTACAACTTTTGTCTGTAGAAAGAAACACTGTGGAACGTTTTTTTTATGTACAATGATTTTTAAACTACTTTTAAACAAGTATAGGAATTAATAATAATGATAGAAAATATCTATGACTTCTAATAATACAAGACCAATAAAATATCAGTCACATCCTCCTCAATTTTCACAATAATCCTAAAAGGAAGTACATTTTCTTTTTGTCCTTTTTAGTACATAATCATTTTTAGAAACACAAGATGCATCATAAACAAGTAGATCTACCCAGGACAAACATTATTTACAGACAGAAGTTGGGATATCTGAAATGTACAGACAGAGCATAGTAATGTCGCCAGGAAAGGAAATCAAAGGACAACAAATAAACACTTCACTAAATGAACCCTGAACTGGAATCTGAACCTAGTATCAGTCCAACCCAGAAACCTCCCAGGTCTGACTGTACTGTAGTAGCTGGTTATAGTGAACAGGCTTGGACCAGTGAAGGAAACATAGTAATGAAATCGAACAGGGGAGGATCTGATTGGCTTTCCCAGTAGTAAGTATCCTGTCCAGGGAGCAGCAGTGGTCTGGTTGTGAGGGCTAGTTGGATCTCTGGGGAGTGACCTCCATAGTAAAGGGCTACAGTAGGGGGGTGCAGCACTACATAGTAGTGTTCTCTCCTTCCACGTCTTCTAACAAGTCCTATGTAAATGTCCTCTCTGTGGCTAGTGGGGTGCAAGCTGCTAACGACGCAGGGGAACGCTCCTCTCCATGCTGTAGAACAGCACCTCCCTGAGGAGAGACAGAGCACTGACAATCCCAACCCACCAGCCACGCCCTCACACTGGCCGACTGACTGACGACTGACTGACCACGACTGGAGCGCACCAGAGTTGGAATCAGTCCACAGACTGATCCGTAACTGAACCGCAGGAGAACATACCAACACCTCAATTACCAATGGAACCGCAAGAGAATGTGCTTCTATTGGCCAACACGACAGCTAGCCTGAGTTCCAGATCTAGGTGTGCGGTCTTGCACGCACAACAATGACAGCAACGGAGTCGGAAAGAGAGCCCAAATAGATGTGGGACTCAGGCTACACAAAAACAGGACCAGGGGTCAAAGAATAGAATAGAAGCAATCAAAAACATGCTATCACACTGCCAGGCAACATGCAGGAATGTTTGCAGGTTAGTGGTAAAAGAATAGCAGCTGATAAACATAGCTTAGTACACCGAGGAGATGTTCCAAAAGGTAACCATGGTGTCAACACATATACAGTATATAAAAAAACACACATAACTGAGTAAAAACCAAAACTAAAGGGCAGTGACAGGCTGATTTAGAATGAGCATAATAATGCCTTCATCTGAATGAATGATCAGAATGAGTGAAAACAAGCTGCATGACTGAAGTAGTGATGGCAGACTGGGAGGCAAACCCTTTATACCAGGACCAATGAGACTAATGACTAGGATGACTGGAGCCATGCCTGGGGCTGACACGCAGACGGCCTGGGGGAGAACGTGGCTTAAGTCAATGGGAAGTTGAAACTTTAACACATCACTGTTTTTGTTGAGTTGTCTGTCTGACTGAACACTGGCCAATGAACGTACTGTAATGAATGTTTAAATGCCTTCCCGGCTCTGTGTGTGGATAAGCAGAGTACCTCATTGCCGTGTCAGAACCCCACCTCACCATCACCCTCCCTCCCAACGCTCTGTCCCGTCAAGTGCTTCAGAGACGCCCATCATTCTACATTCTTACACATAATACTTCTACGGAATGTAATCAGTTCTTTTTTCCCTAGTTCATCAAATCAGAACATAATATCACTAATGACAGCCAACTTAAAAGAGTACATATTTGTTCCCAAGCCAATCTTATCGTTTTACCTGTTGGCCTAAATAAATAACATCAGTCAAGAGAGGCGAGACCTCTTCCTCTTCCTGTCTGAAGCCCATGTTGATCTGCCTACAGAGTGTTAGACACTGGTGATGGTGGTGGTGGGTGGAGAGTGACTGAATCACTAGTCGTCTTCCTTGTAACACCACTGGTCTCAGGTGAGCCCAGGACGTGTTCCATGTAACAGGTGAGTGTGAAACACTGTGTGAGAGGACAGGACAGAAAGAGGCTGAGAAACACCTGAAAAGGCAGCTCTGAGAAACACAAAAAAACAATAAATAAAAATAAAGGAATTCCCTTCAACATTGTTGCTTTTTTCTTTCTTTTATCTACTTTTTTAAAAGTTTGTTAGTTTTTCAGGAGAGCATCCCTAAGTCTTTGAAATGAAAGACTTCATTTCTTCATATACTTTTTATAATAATAAAAAAACAAGTCCATCTGTGACAGAATAAGTCTTACTTCATTAAATTGTCTGTTCTTTTATATCCAGACAACACACATTTCCCTTTACTCTTTCTCTGCAAACAACACTAGCAGACGGTCCTCGTGATAAAACACAGTCAATCCAAATCCAATGGAAAACCTGGATCCAGGCTGACGCATAAACTCCAGACACACAGGCCTTTACAGCCAGTCGTCTCCTCTCTCCTCTCCCCCAGGCAGGTCTCTGTTAACCAGGTGTTAACCAGGTGTTAACCAGGTGCCTTGGGGGTTCATGCAAACACCTGCATCTTGCCGTTGGACTCCTGGACATGGGAAATCTGGGTTTGGGCAGGACCGGCCACTGCCGGGCTGGGGGTGGAGTCTGACCAATCAGACACACAGTGGGGGGAGGGGCTGGACCAGGGCTCGGGCGACTCTGGGGAGGGGGTCAGGTAGGGATGCTCGCTGGACAGGCGGAGGTAATGCTTGGGGGTGGCATCCAGGGCGGAGTAGCTGTGCTGGGAGGGCGGGGTGGGGTAGTCCTCCAAGCCTGCAGTGCTGCCACTGGCCTGGGGAGGAGGGGCCTGGGAGGCCTGTGGAGAGGTGGGCTGAGGGGCTGGCTGGGGCTGAGGAGGCTGCTGCTGCTGCTGGAAGAAGGCTGGAGGGGGCTGTGTCGTCTGGGGTGTGGGTGGGGAGGAGGTGCCCATGCGGAGGCTCTGCTGGCTGGCCATGGAGTGGTTGTGAAGCTGCTGCTGCTGCTCTGCGATGGAGGGCAGCTTGACGGGGCTGTGGGAGATGGGCGTGCTGGCGATGACAGGCGTGGGCTGCAGCATGGCCTGCTGGGCGCTGCGGTACAGGTGCTGCTGGTGCTGCTGGTGCTGCTGCATCATGAGGCTGTTCTGCTGCATGGGGCTCTGAGGGTGCATGCCCGCCTGGCTGCTGTGGACCAGGTTCACCACCTGTCCCCCGCACTGGGAGGAGGAGGGCATGCGGCTGTGCCAGTCGAAGGGCACGCTGACAGGGCTCACCAGGCCCATGTTGAGCCCCAGCTGGCCGGCGTTGAGCACGTAGCCGTGGGGGCCCTGGTTGACCTGGCTGGCCATGGACACGCGGCCCTGCATGGACATGCCTCCATCTCCCAGGTCGTTGAGCTGGGCCAGAGACACAGCGAAGGGGCCAGAGCCGTCCATCATGCTGCTGTGCACCATGGGAGTGCTGGGCACCGACATGGAGGAGTGGAAGAGCCCCGAGGAGGGCATGGCGACCGGGGAGCAGGGGTTGGTGATGTAGCCGGCGTTGTTGGCCCCTCCGCGGGGGGAGTCCAGGGAGTCGACGGGGGACAGGGTGACAGAGCTCTCCAGCAGGGCGCTCTGCATGTCCAGGGTCAGCTTCTTGTTGCGGGCCTTAGCTGAATCCTTGAGGTTCTGGGCATGCTGCCCTCCCAGACCTGAACCCTTTGCCCCGGGGCGGCGACTCTTCTTCCCCTGGGGGGTGTTCTTCAGGCCGGGCATGAAGGCGCTGGGGGGGCACATGAGGGGGGACAGGGTGTGTCCCCCGGCCAGGTGGTGTGGGGCCCCACCGTGGCCCTGGGGGCTCCTCACTGTGTTGTACTCATCCAGCAGCTGAACGATGTCATGGTGCATTCTCTCCTGGGCGATGTCCCGAGGCAGACGGTCCATATGGTCGGTTATCTCCCTGTTGGCGAAGTGGGCCAGGAGGATCTTGACCGCCTCACAACTACCCTCACGCGCCGCCAGGAAGAGCGGCGTCTCCTCCTAATATACAGAGAGAGAGGGATAGTTAGACATGTTGGCTCCTCAATATCTCTCTATATATGACTGTATGACTGTGGGTAGCTGACAGTTGTAGATATAGGTGGAGAGCTGTGTGTACCTTGAGGTCCTGCATGTCTTTGTTGGCTCCGTTCTTCAGCAGGGCCATGGTGGCCTCCACGTTGTTGACAGCAGCTGCCCAGTGCAGAGCAGATTTACCTGGGATGGGAGGAACACACCCTGTTGTTACTCATCCTGCCTGTTACCACGAAACACAGCATCACCATTCAACTGCATCAACTCTCTCTTCAACACACACACTCACACACTAGTTTAGCCAATCACGTACCCAGTTCGTCGACAGCGTTGATGTCTGCGTGGCAGGTGATGAGTTCCTCCACCATGCCCTCTACGGCCAGGCGGGCAGCCAGGATCAGGGCGGTGGAGCCGTCGTACATACGAGAGTCCAGGTCTGTAGCCCGGGTTCGGATCAGAATCTAACCAGGTCAGACAGGGAGAAATAACAGGTCAGTCTGGCAGATGACCCAGCAGTCTACTCAGCAAGTGGGCAACCGTAAGAAGTAGCAAAGTCAAGTCCTACATGTGTAATACTGTATAGAAAGACAGAGGAATACATTGAGTAAATATGAAGATATAACTTAAACATTAAGCATCTGAAAAGTGTGTTTACCTGGAAGACCCCCTGGGCGTCGGCGGCCACGGCGGCGTGTAGCGGCGTGCGCCCTGTGTTGTCCTGCGCGTTGGCGTCGGCCCCGGCATCCAACAGCCGCTTGGCGGCGTCAGCGCGGGCGTAGCGGGCAGCCAGGTGAAGGGCGGTCTCTCCGGTGCGGTCCGTCTGGGCGGCCAATGTGGCGCCCTGGTAGATGAGGTCGGAGATGATGTTGGCGGAACACTCCTCTGACTCCTCCTCCTCGGGGAGCTCGGGCTCCAGACCGCCTCCGCAGAACGACGCCAGCATCAGAGGGGTGAAACCGTCTGGAGGGGAGAAGGACGGGAGAGGTGAAGGGTCAGTCAATGTGTCAATCAAAACACAACGGACGGGAACAGATCAAAGAGATCAAACGTAGCAACTATCAATAAACACTGGGAATACGAATTAGGAGGAGCGGTTTTAAAGGATATACTACAGCCTTAAGGATTCCAGTCCAGACACATACAACACTGCACATGACACAACAACGCTCCCATGTTCTTCCTTTCAATACTGACCAGGTCCTCGGACGTTGACGTCCATGCAGTCCTGGTCGAACTCTCCCTGGGGCGGGGTGAGGGCCATGGAGGGGGGCATGCGGATGTCTGCAGCCGCTAGGTGGTGCTGGGTCCACTGTCTACAGTCTACAGTGTCTTCACTTTCTGACAGGATGCTGGGCTCCTCCACCTTCAGTCTCTTGGCCTCGGGGCAGTCTGTGTCCATCCACGAGTCACTGTGGTCGCCAAGCAGAGACTCCTCCACCGTCTTGGGCATGTATCTGGAGAGAGACAGGTAACACACAGTCACAATACCATAGTGGAGCAGATACATTGATTTGGAATCACCATAGGAGTGCTGGAAGTGTACTGAGGAGACAACAGAGTGACTACTCACTTCATGCCCAGTGCGTCCTGGCCTAAGGGTTCCCTGCGGTTCTTGTTGCTGCTGGGTTCCTTCTTGGGGAAGAAGCCCTCGGGGAACCACAGGGTGCTGTGTTCTCTCTTCCTGCGGCCAATCAGCACACCCACCACCAGGATGACCAATAGGAACAGGGCTGCCACGCCCACCAGCATCAGCTTGCCCCACTCTGGCATGTCCAAAGGGTCTTGGATCTTCTCACCTACATGATATAACAAGGACTTTAGTATACAAGCTGTGGTTACAGTATTTGATGGAGAAATGACATATATATAAATGTTTGTAACGTTATCTCCTGTTATGTTTAGATGCTGTATCCTGGTATAGTGTCAGAGGGTTTCTGCTCACCGCGGACTTCTTTGATTTGGAAGGGGAAGCGGAGCATCTCCACGGCTGACAAGGCTCCCAGGTAGTCTGCTGCGCTGTCTGCCGACGGGAAACAGTCGTCAGACCGCTGGGAACACAGACGGTTGTCTATCTCCAGGTACACTATGGACCCAATGACCTCCTGGTGGGGCTGCAGCTCTCGTTTGAGGCGCGCCTCTCGGCGGGTGTAGGGTCGGATCATGGGCTCTCCGTTGTGGTCCAGGCGGAAGCGCAGGGTGGTTCTCAGGATGGCGCTGAGCTTCTGCAGGAAGGCAGGGGCCGTATTCATGAGTTCGTCCGGGGGTAGCAGGACCACCAGGACCAGCACCCCGTCAGCCAGGTTCTCTGGAACCTTCCCTGCACAGTCCAGACCGTCCCAGCCACACTCCTCTGAGTTACAGCCCTGGTCACAGCGGCCGTCAGCGTAGTGGTCGATGCAGTACGCCTCGTAGATGGGACTGGTGGAGACCGAGAGAGTTACAGAGATCAGCTTAGAGGGTTTCATATAGAGGGTAAGGTGAAAGAATGAGAGAACAGAATGCTGGTGGTGGAGTACTTACTTGCAGATTTTGTCCTTGTTCTTGCAGTCAAAGTTGTCGTAGAGGCAGTCGGCGTTGTTGCACGACTCGTCACACTGGCTGTTGTTGAAGACACGCCAGCAGCGCAGGTCGGTGCAGCGCGCCCACGGGTTCACCGCCAGCGAGCAGTCGCCCCCGTCCCAGCTGCAGGGGAATGTGTTGCACTCCTTGTCGCAGACACCGTCGTTGGCCTTGCCGTGGCAGTCGGCCAGGGGGCAGGCGGGCGGCAGAAGGGTCTCTACCAGCCTGGTGCTGCCCTGCTCGCAGCGCTTGCCCGTCCAGCCTTGGGCACACTGGCAGAGGAAGAAGGGGAAGCTGGTCTCCTCGGTGCAGAGGCCTCCGTTGCGGCACGGCTGCGAGGAGCAGCCCTCGTTGCTTCGGTGCTGGCACTGGGGCCCGGCGTAGCCTGTCAGGCAGGTACAGCGGGCGCCCCGCGTGGTCAGAGCACAACTACCTCCATTATAGCAAGACAACTCCCGACATGACATGCTCCTCTCACAGTTGTTCCCAGCATAGCCCTGAGGAGGGAGAACAATCACATACAACGTCAGTGTGGGTAACAAACAGATGTGGTCCACTACAGGATGTTAGCGTTGTAATAAATCCAGGGCTCTTTGACATATGGTTCTAGGTTATGCTATGTGAGCAGGGAAGTTCAGGGAGATAGAGATGGTTGTAGTAATACCAGCTGTTTCCACAGGAGGACTAGACACTGGGTAAAGGTGTGCGACAGTGACATGTTGATACTTACCAGCTGACAGGTACAGGCGTATCCAAGGGCTGAGCTGCTGGAGACAGAACAGGCCCCTCCGTTCTGACAGGGCTGAGACTCACACACACTGAACCTGCTCTGGCACCGCCGACCTGCACACGATAACACACACACACACACACACACACACACACACACACACACACACACACACACACACACACACACACACACACACACACACACACACACACACACACACACACGTTAGAGTGGCGCAAACAGATACAAACACACACATTTATTACACAACAATACGACTATACACACACGCGCACCCTCCTTACCTGTGAAGCTGGGCTTGCAGACACACTGGTAGTCGTTGGGGAGCTGGATGCAGTCCAGACTGTTGGCGGGGCTGCAGGGGTTGGAGTGACACTCGTTGATGTCCCCCTCACACCTCTCTCCAGTGAAGCCAGGGGGACAGTTGCAGCGGTAGCCCCCCACCCTGTCCACACAGGTACCATTGTTCAGACACTTAGGAGGAGTCCCGCGCAGCCTCAGAGGAGGAGCACAGTCATCCTCGTTGATCTCACACAGAACACCTGTAGGAGGGATGGACAGCTATCAATATTGAGTATGTTTACATGCACATGTCATGAAATATCAAACTGATTAGGTCAGAAGGCAGAGTATGGCATTAGTCATGTAAACACCTTACTCTGCTTATCTTGATCAGCGTAAGGTTCTAATGGTAGTTAGCATACGCCGATTTCTGAGCAATCTTTTCTAATTATTAGGACATGTCAACAGCTTAATCTGACTTCCAGCAGTGTATTTGATCTGTACATGTACCAGGCAGCACCAGCAGTGTATTTGATCTGTACATGTACCAGGCAGCACCAGCAGTGTATTTGATCTGTACATGTACCAGGCAGCACCAGCAGCCCAGCCTCCCTTATGAGCAAGTGAAGTGAGTTCGGAAAAACTGAAAGTATGAATCTCAGAAGTAGCTTTCACATACAAACTTTACATGTCCAAACTCAGAATGGGAAGTCTATCAAATAGACCTCCCAAAAATAACATGGCCGCTGTGGTACAGTTTATTTTGATTGGGCATTTTCTGCATTCATGAAAGTTCTATCAGGCAGCCTGATTTCAGATGTGTCCATGTAAACAGGATTATTAGGGAAATCGTTCTTCTTGCAAAGCATGTAAATGTTTTAAACTAAGTAATATGTTAATCTATCCACAATACTCGTATTATTGTGTGCATGTAACTATACTCCCTATAGGACTCTCTTTATTCACTTCACAAGGAAATAACAGTACATGTTGTGATTATGGAAGAGGACACGTTGTGAGTATGGAAGAGGACACGTTGTGAGTATGGAAGAGGACACGTTGTGAGTATGGAAGAGGACACGTTGTGAGTATGGAAGAGGACACGTTGTGAGTATGGAAGAGGGACACGTTGTGAGTATGGAAGAGGACACGTTGTGAGTATGGAAGAGGACACGTTGTGAGTATGGAAGAGGACACGTTGTGAGTATGGAAGAGGACACGTTGTGAGTATGGAAGAGGATACGTTGTGAGTATGGAAGAGGACACGTTGTGAGTATGGAAGAGGACACGTTGTGAGTATGGAAGAGGACACGTGAGTATAGAAGAGGACATGTTGTGAGTACAAACGAGGACATGGGTGAGGACATAGGTGAGGACAGAAGAGGACATGAGGAGGACATACCCAAGGTGCCAGGTGGGCAGGAGCAGATGTAGTGTCCCACCAGGTCAATGCAGGTGCCACCGTTCTGACACGGGTGAGACTGGCACTCGTTGACCTCCATCTCACAGTTCTCTCCGGTGTAGCCCGGCATACACTGTAGGGCCATAGACACATACCATTAACATCATATCTAGAACCATATTACAGCAACATTAAGACATTCACTTCAGAGTTATTAGACACACTGCAGTTTATACAGAATTCTGACTTGACTAATCCGACTCACGTCACACTGGTATCCTCCCACGTAGCCCCTGCAGGTGGCGCCGTTGCGACAGTGTTTGTCCTCACAGTGGTCCACCTGGCTCTCACAGTAGCTGTCTGTGTAGTCTGTGGGACACTTACAGTAGTGGGTGTTGCCTGTGTTGACACAGTGACCTCCGTGATGACACAGCTCGTCTGTCTGGAGGCCTGGGAGCAGACAAGAGGCCGGGGACGGTTATACCACGGTATAAATACAAACACATACTGCATACATGCACTAAACCAGGGGTGTCAAACATACGGCCTGTGGGTGGTTTGAGTAAAACAAAATATATATGTACGAACTCAATATACTTTAAAAAGACTAAAACCAAATGGAAACAGAGTAGGAATGACAATGGACCTACATTCTTACAGTTTCTTGACTGTTTCCAGCTCGCTAATAATCACCAAAATGAAGCTAGACAGTCAGGGAGCATCGGAAAATCCCACAACTATGGATCGAGGACAATTCTTTGCTAACTTTGATGGAGAGGAAATTGAAAGATGTTTGTGTGCGACCCTCTGGACCTCGTTGAAGACCGAATGCGGCCCCCTGGGGCAAAATTAGTTTTACACCGCTGCGCTAAACACTTACAGTAAACACACACACACACACACACACACACACACACACACACACACACACACACACACACACACACACACACACACACATAACAAGAACAGAGCATGCGTCCGTACCTCTCTTGAGTGCGGCAACCTCACAGGAAACCCCAGGGATGTCACAGTAGCGTCCAGACCAGCCTCCCAGACACTCACAGGAGAAGGAGGCGTCCTTCTGACGACAGCGCCCTCCGTTCTGACAGGGAGACGAGCGTCTGCACCAGTCCACTGACATCTGGAGAGACAGGGAAGAAAACCAGCTTAACACCACAGTATCTGAACATGTGTTTGTGTTAATGCTTTCTGGATTAGTATAGAATAGAATAGTATAGAATAGAATAGTAGTGTATAGCAAAAAATAGTATAGTATAGAATATAATAGTATAGTATAGAAAATAATAGTATAGAATAGAAAAGTATAGAATATAATAGTATAGTATAGAAAATAATAGTATAGAAAAGAATAGTATAGAATAGAATAGTAGTGTATAGTAAAAAATGGTATAGTATAGAATATAATAGTATAGTATAGAATAGTATAGAATAGAAAAGTATAGAATATAATAGTATAGTATAGAAAAGAATAGTATAGAAAAGAATAGTATAGAATAGTATAGAATATAATAGTATCATATAGAATATAATAGTATAGAAAAGAATAGTATAGAATAAAATAGTATTGTATAGCAAAAAATAGTGTAGAATATAATAGTATAGAACAGAATAGTATAAAATAGTATAGAATAGAATAGTATAGAACAGTATAGAATAGAAAAGATTGTATAGAATATAATAGTATATAATAGTATAGTATAGTATAGTATATGCTGTGTGTGTGTGTACCTGGCAGCGGTTGCCTGTGTATCCCTTGGGGCAGGAACAGCGGAAGGACTCCAGAGCGTCCTGGCAGACCCCTCCGTTGAGGCAGGGTTGGGAGTCACACTCATTCACCTCATACTGGCAGTGGGAGCCTGTGAAGCCTGAGCGACAGGTACAGGAGTAGCCATTGATCTTGTCTGTACAGGTACCTCCGTTGAAGCACGAGCTGTGGGTGTAGGGTAAAAGATAGTTAAATCATCACTGCTGATCCATTCTGCACACATCAGAACACGCACTGTTTCAAAGGTCACAAAGGGCACACGTGCACGCACACAAACACAGCGGACTATGAGCCTCACCTTTCAGTGCAGTCTGGGATGTTGGTCTCACAGTTAATGCCAGTGAAGCCAGGTCTGCAGGTGCAGGTGTAGCTGTTGACGTAGTCTGTGCAGGTGCCTCCGTTCTTACAGGGGGCGCTCTGACACTCGTTCACCTCCACGGCACAGCGAGGCCCCGTGAAGCCTGGCAGACAGCTGCAGCGGAACGAGTTTACACCGTCCGTACAGGAACCCCCACTCAGACATGGGTCTGCAGGAAGACGGAGAGAGAGGGAGAGAGAGAGAGAGAGAGAGGGGTTAGGGATAGAGGGAGCGAGAGGAGGATGATATGATGTCTATACAGTACTATAGTTCTATGGATAATGTGATAAACTGGAGTTAGAGGAAGTAGAAGCAGAATTGGAGACCAGTATTGTACACCAGCAGCAGAGCCTGTGGTCCTATGGATAATGAAGTACAGTAATATAATATTGCTCGTCTCTCATTGGTCACTCACTAGGGGCACAGTCGTTGATGTCCGTCTCACAGTTGTGCCCGGTGAAGCCGCCGCGGCAGGAGCACACGAACCCTCCCAGCGTGTTGGTGCAGGTTCCACGGTTCTTACACGGGATGGCGATGCACTCGTTCACGTCAATGTTGCACAGTTGACCTTGCCATCCTTGCTGGCAGTTGCACTGGTAGCCCAGGTAGTCAGGTGTGTTGGTGCACAGGGCATGGTTGGCACAGGGGTTGGGGGAGCAGGGGGTGAGCACGTCGGCACAGGTGGGACCGCTGTAGGGCAGCTCACACAGACAGGTGAAACTGGCCACGCCGTCCACACACGTGCCCTGGTTCAGACACGGACTGGACGAACACTCGTTGATGTTTACCTGGCACAGGTTACCTAGGCAACGCAGGACAGAGCGACACAAGGGAGATGTGTTAGATTACGATACAGAGTAGAGTCATTGAGTAGGTTAATTTAACATGGGGATAAACCTTACTAAGTAAACTAGTAAACTGTCTGTCACTCTCTGCAGTTCTTTTAGATATACACTAGGGGGCGTTATGAGCCAGTGTATTAGATGAGACCCTTTATGGATGATCTGGAAACCAAACAAGGCCTGAGTTGGCATGAGAACAACGTACAGAAGTTTACACGGTCTGTAGATGTTCAAATGTTTTGGTGAACACATGCATCTCCAAGTTCATTTTCAAACCGTGATTGGTGTTTATCTACCATGTGTTTTTATACTGTGAGAGTGTATACATAACGGGTGCCTGGTGTATGTTTGTAGTGCCTCTGTGTGTCTAGAGTCAGGGTTAGGGATAGAGATAGGGTTTGGGGTAGAGTCAGGGTTAGGGATAGAGATAGGGTTTGGGGTAGAGTCAGGGTTAGGGATAGAGATAGGGTTTGGGGTAGAGTCAGGGTTAGGGATAGAGATAGGGTTTGGGGTAGAGTCAGGGTTAGGGATAGAGATAGGGTTTGGGGTAGAGTCAGGGTTAGGGATAGAG
Organism: Salmo salar; assembly: GCF_965601325.2. Taxonomy (NCBI): domain Eukaryota; kingdom Metazoa; phylum Chordata; class Actinopteri; order Salmoniformes; family Salmonidae; genus Salmo; species Salmo salar. Next base: position 67,211,888 of record NC_138293.1, on the reverse strand, counting down.
ATAGGGTTTGGGGTAGAGTCAGGGTTAGGGATAGAGATAGGGTTTGGGGTAGAGTCAGGGTTAGGGATAGAGATAGGGTTTGGGGTAGAGTCAGGGTTAGGGATAGAGATAGGGTTTGGGGTAGAGATAGGGTTAGGGATAGAGATAGGGTTTGGGGTAGAGTCAGGGTTAGGGATAGAGATAGGGTTTGGGGTAGAGTCAGGGTTCGGGATAAAGTTGGGGTTAGGTATAGAGATAGGGTTAGGGATAAAGTTGGGGTTAGGTATAGAGATAGGGTTAGGGATAAAGTTGGGGCTAGGTATAGAGACAGGGTTAGGGATAAAGTTGGGGTTAGGGATAAAGTTGGGGTTAGGTATAGAGATAGGGTTTGGGATAGAGATAGGGTTAGAGATAGGGTTAGGGATAGAGATAGGGTTAGGGATAGAGATAGGGTTTGGGATAGAGATAGGGTTAGGAATAGAGATAGGGTTAGGGATAGAGATAGGGTTAGGGATAGAGATAGGGTTTGGGGTAGAGATAGGGTTTGGGATAGAGATAGGGTTGGGGATAGAGATAAGGTTTGGGATAGAGATAGGGTTAGGGATAGAGATAGGGTTGGGGATAGAAATAGGGTTGGGGATAGAGATAGGGTTAGGGATAGAGATAGGGTTAGGGATAGAGATAGGGTTTGGGATAGAGATAGGGTTTGGGGTAGAGATAGGGTTTGGGATAGAGATAGGGTTTGGGGTAGAGATAGGGTTAGGGATAGAGATAGGGTTTGGGGTAGAGATAGGGTTAGGGATAGAGATAGGGTTAGGGATAGAGATAGGGTTTGGGGTAGAGATAGGGTTAGGGATAGAGATAGGGTTTGGGGTAGAGTCAGGGTTAGGGATAGAGATAGGGTTTGGGATAGAGATAAGGTTTGGGGTAGAGATAGGGTTAGGGATAGAGATAGGGTTGGGGATAGAAATAGGGTTGGGGATAGAGATAGGGTTAGGGATAGAGATAGGGTTAGGGATAGAGATAGGGTTTGGGATAGAGATAGGGTTTGGGGTAGAGATAGGGTTTGGGATAGAGATAGGGTTTGGGGTAGAGATAGGGTTAGGGATAGAGATAGGGTTTGGGGTAGAGATAGGGTTAGGGATAGAGATAGGGTTAGGGATAGAGATAGGGTTTGGGGTAGAGATAGGGTTAGGGATAGAGATAGGGTTAGGGATAGAGATAGGGTTTGGGGTAGAGATAGGGTTAGGGATAGAGATAGGGTTTGGGGTAGAGTCAGGGTTAGGGATAGAGATAGGGTTTGGGATAGAGATAAGGTTTGGGGTAGGACAGCAGGCTCACCTCTGAAGCCCTGGCGACACTTGCAGGTGAATCCGTTCAGCTGATCGATGCAGGTGCCAGCGTTCTGACAGGGGCTGGGCAGACAGTCATTACGGTCTAGGTCACAGTTCTTCCCCACCCAGCCGGGCTCACAGTCACAGCGGTAGCCGTTGATGTCGTCTCTGCAGGCGCCGTGCACACAGGGGTTGCTGCCACACTCGTCCACCTGGGAGTAACAGTAGGGAGGCTGGAAGCCCTCGGGACACTGGCAGTGGAAGCCGTTCTCCTCGTCCACACACGTCCCCCCGTTCCTGCAGGGTCCGGACGAGCACTCGTCCATCTCCACGTTGCACAGAGGGCCGGTGAAGCCTGGTTTGCACACGCAGTCGTAGCGGTTGATGCCGTCCTTGCAGATGCCATAGTCACATGGTTTGCTGGCACAGTCATCAAAGTTAATCTCACAGTTGGTACCTGTGTGTGCAAGAGAGAGAACACCAATCAAACAGCAGTACTATGACACAGACCTTAGCAGATATTCTGTGTCCATAACCAGAATAAAGTAGAAGATATTTAGTGTTCTGAATCTCTGTTGGTACTGCTCTCTCACCTGAGGTGCCGTGCTGACACTGGCAGATGTACTTGTTGACCAGGTCCACACACTTGCCCCCATTCTGACAGGGGTTACTGTGGCACTCGTTCAGCTGGTTCTCGCAGCGGTAGCCCGTGTAGCCCGCCTCGCAATTACACGTGTAGCTGGCGATGCCGTCCACGCAGGTGCCGTGGTGGCACGGGTCGGGCTGGCAGTTGTTGGTGTTGCTCTCGCACAGTGTGCCCTCGTACCCTTGGGGAAGAGACAACAGGAATTAGGACAGGCCTCTTGGGGTTTCTTTACGTCTCAATCTTCATCTTTTACACAGTTTTTTGTCTTTAAATCTGCCTGCCACCCAGCCACCTCTCCTCATCCAAACCCCTCCTACCATTTCCCCTCTCCCATTCACTTCTCTCCATCTCCACTTCCCTCTTTATCCCTTTCTATTTCCTCCCCCTATTTCCCACTCTTTCTCTCTCTATGAAAGCTTCTACAGTTTGGAGTTCTGGGCCCCGTGGTTTCCATGCCGACGGTGGTGTGTGTGTGTGTGAGACTGAGCAGTGTTAGTTGGTTGGTTAGAATGCAGAGCAGAGCCGTGTGGTGGTGCAGAGAGAGTTGAGCGCTGCTGTGCCGGGTGATAGGTAGGCCCCGTGGTGCTGTGGGCCAGGGGACAGGGCCTTGCGGTGTAGAAGGAGTAGGGCCCTTGACAAGGCTCACAGGCCTGGCTTTGTTCCCACCGGGGACAATGGGCCGCGCCACGTCTAACAGGGCCACTTCACTCAACAACAGAGGAGGGGGGGACACAGGGAATACCAAGCAGCTGGCCACCGCTAAACAATGCAACAGGCTCCCCCATACACACACATACACACAGCCTCCGACAAACACACACACATACACACAACCTCCGACAAACACACACACATACACACAGCCTCCGACAAACACACACACATACACACAGCCTCCGACAAACACACACACATACACACAGCCTCCGACAAACACACACACATACACACAGCCTCCGACAAACACACACACATACACACAGCCTCCGACAAACACACACACATACACACAACCTCCGACAAACACACACACATACACACAGCCTCCGACAAACACACACACATACACACACAGCCTCCGACAAACACACACACATACACACAGCCTCCGACAAACACACACACATACACACAGCCTCCGACAAACACACACACATACACACAACCTCCGACAAACACACACACATACACACAACCTCCGACAAACACACACACATACACACAACCTCCGACAAACACACACACATACACACAGCCTCCGACAAACACACACACATACACACAGCCTCCGACAAACACACACACACTAGACCTACTAACACAAACACACCTGCTCAAGAAACAGCTAAAAACACTGTAGCTGAGCTGTTCACAGTCTTACACATAGATGTTAATATGAATGGGAATGACCTTGAGTGAGCTAAGATATACCAGAAGGCCAGTGCAGCGTGTTGGGGTGTGTGGGGGTATGTTTTGTGGGGTACAGAGGAACAGATGTCGGGGGGATGACAAGCCCTAACCCCCCGCCCCCCCAGCAGCTGCTGGCCCTGGGTGACCCTGTGTGTGATCCTGGGGTCCGAGGGACCGGCTGGGGAGAAGAGGGGGATTAGGGGCCTCAGCCCAGTCTCAACACCAGCCCAGTCTCAACCCCAGCCCAGTCTCAACCTCGGCCCAGTCTCAACCCCGGCCCAGTCTCAATCCAAGCCCAGTCTCAACCAGCCCAGTCTCAACCAGCCCAGTCTCAACCCCAGCCCAGTCTCAACACCGGCCCAGTCTCAACCCCGGCCCAGTCTCAATCCAAGCCCAGTCTCAACCAGCCCAGTCTCAACCCCAGCCCAGTCTCAACCCCAGCCCAGTCTCAACACCGGCCCAGTCTCAACCCCGGCCCAGTCTCAACCCCGGCCCAGTCTCAATCCAAGCCCAGTCTCAACCCCAGCCCAGTCTCAATCCAAGCCCAGTCTCAACACCAACCCAGTCTCAACACCAGCCCAGTCTCAACCCCGGCCCAGTCTCAACCCCGGCCCAGTCTCAATCCAAGCCCAGTCTCAACCCCAGCCCAGTCTCAACCCCAGCCCAGTCTCAACACCGGCCCAGTCTCAACCCCGGCCCAGTCTCAATCCAAGCCCAGTCTCAACCCCAGCCCAGTATCAATCCAAGCCCAGTCTCAACACCAACCCAGTCTCAACACCAGCCCAGTCTCAACCCCGGCCCAGTCTCAACACCAGCCCAGTCTCAACCCCAGCCCAGTCTCAATCCAAACCTAGTCTCAACCCCAGCCCAGTCTCAATCCAAGCCCAGTCTCAATCCAAGCCCAGTCTCAACCCCAGCCCAGTCTCAACCCCAGCCCAGTCTCAACTCAGTCTAAACCCCAGCCCAGTCTCAACCCCAGCCAAGTCTCAATCCAAGCCCAGTCTCAACCCCAGCCCAGTCTCAACCCCAGCCCAGTCTCAACCCCATCACCATCTATAACCCCTATAGAGGTGAGGGGACAGACTCACTCTCACTGAGACCATCACCATCTATAACCCCTATAGAGGTGAGGGGACAGACTCACTCTCACTGAGACCATCACCATCTATAACCCCTATAGAGGTGAGGGGACAGACTCACTCTCACTGAGACCATCACCATCTATAACCCCTATAGAGGTGAGGGGACAGACTCACTCTCACTGAGACCATCACCATCTATAACCCCTATAGAGGTGAGGAGACAGACTCACTCTCACTGAGACCATCACCATCTATAACCCCTATAGAGGTGAGGGGACAGACTCACTCTCACTGAGACCATCACCATCTATAACCCCTATAGAGGTGAGGAGACAGACTCACTCTCACTGAGACCATCACCATCTATAACCCCTATAGAGGTGAGGGGACAGACTCACTCTCACTGAGACCATCACCATCTATAACCCCTATAGAGGTGAGGGGACAGACTTGCCTGCTGTAGGGGCTGACTGTCAGTCTAGGACCACTCATGCATGTACAGTGAGGGGGAAAAAGTATTTGATCCCCTGCTGATTTTGTATGTTTTCCCACTGACAAAGAAATGATCAGTCTATAATTTCAATGGTAGGTTTATTTGAACAGTGAGAGACAGAATAACAACAAAAAAATCCAGAAAAACGCATGTCAAAAATGTTATAAATTGATTTGCATTTTAATGAGGGAAATAAGTATTTGACCCCCTCTCAATCAGAAAGATTTCTGGCTCCCAGGTGTCTTTTATACAGGTAACGAGCTGAGATTAGGAGCACACTCTTAAAGGGAGTGCTCCTAATCTCATCTTGTTACCTGTATAAAAGACACCTGTCCACAGAAGCAATCAATCAATCAGATTCCAAACTCTCCACCATGGCCAAGACCAAAGAGCTCTCCAAGGATGTCAGGGACAAGATTGTAGACCTACACAAGGCTGGAATGGGCTACAAGACCATCACCAAGCAGCTTGGTGAGAAGGTGACAACAGTTGGTGCGATTATTCGCAAATGGAAGGAACACAAAAGAACTGTCAATCTTCCTCGGCCTGGGGCTCCATGCAAGATCTCACCTCGTGGAGTTGCAATGATCATGAGAACGGTGAGGAATCAGCCCAGAACTACACGGGAGGATCTTGTCAATGATCTCAAGGCAGCTGGGACCATAGTCACCAAGAAAACAATTGGTAACACACTACGCCGTGAAGGACTGAAATCCTGCAGCGCCCGCAAGGTCCCCCTGCTCAAGAAAGCACATATACAGGCCTGTCTGAAGTTTGCCAATGAACATCTGAATGATTCAGAGGACAATTGGGTGAAAATGTTGTGGTCAGATGAGACCAAAATGGAGCTCTTTGGCATCAACTCAACTCACCGTGTTTGGAGGAGGAGGAATGCTGCCTATGACCCCAAGAACCCCATCCCCACCGTCAAACATGGAGGTGGAAACATTATGCTTTGGGGGTGTTTTTCTGCTAAGGGGACAGGACAACTTCACCGCATCAAAGGGACGATGGACGGGGCCATGTACCGTCAAATCTTGGGTGAGAACCTCCTTCCCTCAGCCAGGGCATTGAAAATGGGTCGTGGATGGGTATTCCAGCATAACAATGACCCAAAACACACGGCCAAGGCAACAAAGGAGTGGCTCAAGAAGAAGCACATTAAGGTCCTGGAGTGGGCTAGACAGTCTCCAGACCTTAATCCCATAGAAAATCTGTGGAGGGAGCTGAAGGTTCGAGTTGCCAAACGTCAGCCTCGAAACCTTAATGACTTGGAGAAGATCTGCAAAGAGGAGTGGGACAAAATCCCTCCTGAGATGTGTGCAAACCTGGTGGCCAACTACAAGAAACGTCTGACCTCTGTCATTGCCAACAAGGGTTTTGCCACCAAGTACTAAGTCATGTTTTGGAGACGGGTCAAATACTTATTTCCCTCATTAAAATGCAAATCAATTTATAACATTTTTGACATGCGTTTTTCTGGATTTCTTTGTTGTTATTCTGTCTCTCACTGTTCAAATAAACCTACCATTAAAATTATAGACTGATCATTTCTTTGTCAGTGGGCAAACGTACAAAATCAGCAAGGGATCAAATACTTTTTTCCCTCACTGTACACACTGACACACACAAACACAGAACACACACATGGACATAAAGAAATGTACATTATTATTGCTCCTTACCTTCAGCACAGCGGCACTCGTATCCATTGGGCCGGTCGTAACACTTGGCTCCGTTCTGGCAGGGCGTGCTGGCGCACTCATCAATGTCGATCTGACACATGGTGCCAGTAAACCCTGGGACAGGCAAATACAGAGGTGAGGGGTCAGAGAAAAGCTCCAGTAGACGGGTCCACGGTGAGGTCAGCCAGAGGTCTCCAGGTTAGGCTAGGTGGGATGGTAAGGTTCTGAAGTGTCTGGACAGGGTGATCCATGGACTTGAAATGTCTACTGTGATCCACAGTATAGGACCTAAACATGGTTCTGGAGAGGGTTAGGTTCTGCAATGTCTACAATCTGCAGTGTTCTGTTACGTCTGGACTATCATGCATTCTGGGATGTCTGGTGAATTTGAGAATGTCTGGACTCTAAAGGGCTATGTTGTGTTCTGGAATGTCTGGACTCTAAAGGGCTATGTTGTGTTCTGGGATGTCTGGACTCTAAAGGGCTATGTTGTGTTCTGGAATGTCTGGACTCTAAAGGGCTATGTTGTGTTCTGGAATGTCTGGACTCTAAAGGGCTATGTTGTGTTCTGGAATGTCTGGACTCTAAAGGGCTATGTTGTGTTCTGGAATGTCTACTAATGTCAAATCATGGCTCCAACTTCCAACACATCTACCAATCGCTTAACCGAGCAAGATTTTATCTCCCACATGCTTACCATTTAAATGGATTTCTTGCCCCGACATTAACGTAAATGTCAAACCAGAATAGTGAGTATGGCTGATGCCTTGGTCATTTCATATTGTACACGATCTTCTACAGTGTCTGAAACAGCTCGTTCTCAATTTGTTGAGATGGCAGCACCAAAGTAGGCTTTAAATGAACTTGCATTCCATGTCTGAGAAAAGGTTCGGCTGGCAAAGCAACAGAAATCAATGGGGAAGAGGCCCTTGGAGGAGTCAATTGGTGCAGGAGGTTCAGGAATACCTAGTGGTGATTAACAGTGTGAGGAGGATGGACCTGGTCTGTGTCTCTGTGTGTCTGTGTTTCTGCTTGGTGCAGGAGGTTCAGGAATACCTAGTGGTGATTAACAGTGTGAGGAGGATGGACCTGGTCTGTGTCTCTGTGTGTCTGTGTTTCTGCTTGGTGCAGGAGGTTCAGGAATACCTAGTGGTGATTAACAGTGTGAGGAGGATGGACCTGGTCTGTGTCTCTGTGTGTCTGTGTTTCTGCTTGGTGCAGGAGGTTCAGGAATACCTAGTGGTGATTAACATTGTGAGGAGGATGGACCTGGTCTGTGTCTCTGTGTGTCTGTGTTTCTGCTTGGTGCAGGAGGTTCAGGAATACCTAGTGGTGATTAACAGTGTGAGGAGGATGGACCTGGTCTGTGTCTCTGTGTGTCTGTGTTTCTGCTTGGTGCAGGAGGTTCAGGAATACCTAGTGGTGATTAACAGTGTGAGGAGGATGGACCTGGTCTGTGTCTCTGTGTGTCTGTGTTTCTGCTTGGTGCAGGAGGTTCAGGAATACCTAGTGGTGATTAACAGTGTGAGGAGGATGGACCTGGTCTGTGTCTCTGTGTGTCTGTGTTTCTGCTTGGTGCAGGAGGTTCAGGAATACCTAGTGGTGATTAACAGTGTGAGGAGGATGGACCTGGTCTGTGTCTCTGTGCGTCTGTGTTGCTGCTTGGGGCAAGAGGTTAGAGGGGGAGAGACAGTGGGATTGTTTTCTCTCTCAGGGACCCCCCCCTCCCTGCTTGCATCAGCTACACAGGCTCAATAGCTAGATGGGGGGGTGAGGGGGGATGTCTGCCCCAGATGTAAATTGCCAACCTGAATAAGAATCTCATTAGTAGGACTGCTGTCCCTTCCACATTCCACCATAGATGGGGAGAGGAAGGGGGAGGGGTTGTGGGGGGGGTCACAATAGTGTCTTTGTTCAGTGGAAAGGATAGGCAGGCTGCCTCTGGGGCCTGCATGGCTTTTATGACTGGGCTCGGTTGCTCTAAACTCAGACAAAAACGAGCAAGAGGAGCACTGATTCACAGGGACATTTAACTCTACATCTCACACCGACCGACACCGGCACAGGTCAGCTAGTTTCATTCATGACAGGCTGGAGAGGCTCTTTGCTGTATCTCAACAGCTCAGAGAGACTGAGACATGAATCGGGTCTTACCTGGCTGGCAGGTGCATGTGAAGCCGTTGACCATGTCCCGGCAGATTCCGTCGTTCACACAAGGGTTGCTCTCACACTCATCCACATCCACCTCACAGTAGGTCCCCATGTAGCCTGGAAAGTAAATACGCATATATATATTTTAACATATTTATTGGATTTTTCAAACAGGACAATCAACGTCATTATTAAAGAACACCGCCCTGCGTATACATTATTAAAACAAATATCAAAGATCATAGTTATTCAAAAAATACAAAAATGTGAAGTGAAAAACGATTCATGTTGGCCTTCTATGTCCAGGAGACATGACTATATCGTTTCCCTGTCTATCTAGAGGAGTTCTAGCAGTGGAAAGAGTTCTCACAGTCTCAGTCTCGGGGGGCCACAGAAGGTTTTCAATCAACACTGCTCATGTCAAAGTCCCAAACCACAGGGGGAACGTTAGCTTTCACTCCCTGGATGGGGAACCATCACAAATACACCTAATTGAAGTGCTGCCTGGGCTAAGGCTGTGACCTGGATCACCAAACCCAACCGTGGTTCCACACAGTATTACCACTCCTTGTCCCTGGGTCATCTTTCCCCTTAACAACTGTCCTATATGCAGTGGAATCGTGCTATAGAGTGTTGCAGTGTCCCCTCCATTGAGGTGAAGCTGAGTGTGGACTGGGCCGCGGCGGCTCAGAAGAGACAGAGGCGGCGTGGAATCAGGAAGAATCGGCCACTCCACATGGCGCTCCACCAGGCTAGCCGATGATGAGGAGGGTGGAGAGAGAGGAAGGGGGCTGTCTGTGGAAAATGAACGGGGAGGTGGAGGGGAAGGGTAGAAGCTCTGGGAAAAAGCCTCTCTCCCTTCTCTTCTCTGTGTGTGTATGAGGGGTGCAAAGTGGAGCACAGAGGGGCTCTATTGTTCTGCTCCATTCCCACCACTCCACTGCTCATTATTATTCACAGCACACTCCTCCCCCTCGCCTCGCTTCTCTCTCTCCCTCTCTCTCCCTCTCTCTCCCTCTCTCTCTCTCTCTCTCCCTCTCTCTCTCTCTCTCTCCCTCTCTCTCCCTCTCTCTCCCTCTCTCTCCCGCTCTCTCTCTCTCTCTCTCCCTCTCTCTCTCACCATCCAGCCCTATAGACCACGACTCCCATCCCTAATTTGCATAGTCCCCCAAACCAAACCCCCAGCCAGGATGCATGGACTGAGGACGGTGCCGTGCGTGAGAGTTTCAATGTGTTTGTGAAGGAGGGTCGGGAGCCTTGACTCTGTACCGTTCTAACTAACACACTGGCTGGCTGTCTTACTGGGACCACCGGTGGGTGGCAAGGTTATGAGCACCTCTCTAGCCCGCCACCACCAGCAGCAGCAGTGAGAACGAGTTACATAATAAGATCTAGTGCTGAGGGTTGGTGGAGGGTTAGAGCTGTGGCTACTGCTACTCTGGGAAAGTCAAGTGTAAATCCATCATCTCCAGAGTGTCTGGGGCTCAGAGGGTCTATTGTAAACAAGAGGGATGGGAGAGCAGTGAGAGATGAGATGAGACAGGACTGGGCTGTAGTTCCCTGTAGTTCCCTAGGTGTATTTCTCTGTAGTTCTCTGGCTGTAGTTCAGTAGCTGTAATTCCCTGTAGTTCCCTAGCTGTAGTTCCCTGTAGTTCCCTGGCTGTACTTCTCTGTAGTTATCTGGCTGTAGTTCAGTAGCTGTAATTCCCTGTAGTTCCCTAGCTGTAGTTCCCTGTAGTTCCCTGGCTGTACTTCTCTGTAGTTATCTGGCTGTAGTTTCGTAGCTGAAATTCCCTGTAGTTCCCTAGCTGTATTTCTCTGTAGTTCCCTGGCTGTATTTCAGTAGCTGTAGTTCCCTAGCTGTATTTCTCTGTAGTTCCCTAGCTGTAGTTCCCTGTAGTTCCCTGGCTGTACTTCTCTGTAGTTATCTGGCTGTAGTTTCGTAGCTGAAATTCCCTGTAGTTCCCTAGCTGTATTTCTCTGTAGTTCCCTGGCTGTATTTCAGTAGCTGTAGTTCCCTAGCTGTATTTCTCTGTAGTTCTGTAGCTGTAGTTCCCTGGCTGTATTTCTCTGTAGTTCTCTGGCTGTAGTTCCCTAGCTGTAGTTCCCTAGCTGTATTGCTCTGTAGTTCCCTGGCTGTAGTTCAGTAGCTGTAGTTCCCTAGCTGTATTTCTCTGTAGTTCCCCGGCTGTAGTTCAGTAGCTGTAGTTCCCTGGCTGTAGTTCTGTGCTGTGAGGTGTCTCCAGGTGGTCGAGGTGTGGTCCTACCTGGCATGCAGATGCAGGTGAACTCTCCGATGCGGTCCAGACAGGTGGCATCGTTCTGGCAGGGCATGGACAGACACTCGTTGATGTCGATCTCACAGCGGGGGCCGGCGTAGCCTCGACCACACTGGCACTGGAAGGACCCCTCCGTGTTCACACACTTCCCAAAGTGTTCACAGGGGTTGGCACCTGCAGGCAGAGGGAACAGGGGTCAGTGCACCCGCTCACACACAGTACATATAGGGCGGGGCCAGGTGAGATAGGACCAACACAAAGCAGAGGGCGGTGCTAAATAATATGCCATCTTACCAATGGAACACTCATCCATGTCCTGGTTGCAGGCTCCGCCCACGAAGCCAGCGGGACAGGTGCAGATGGCGCGCCCGTTCAGGGGGTTGGTGTCACACACGGCGCCCTCGTTACACGGGTTGCTGACGCACGCGTCGTCCAGGTGACACAGCAGACCTGAGGGAGGGGACACAGGGACAAACAGAGCCATGTCAGGAACACTGTCCTCCTGTGAGTTAACAAACAAGACCCTAACTAACATGGGACTAGGACTGCAAAATTCTGGAAACTTCCATGGTTTTCCAGACCGGGATTTCAGGAAAACCAGGTAATTTGGGGAAAGTTCCAGGAATTTCACAATCCTAACTAGGACACAGAGAAACAGTGGACCAGTGGACTCACCGGTTTTCCCCACGGGGCATTCGCAGAAGAAGGACGCCACGCGGTCGTGGCAGGTGGCGCCGTTGAAGCACACGGCGGTGGCACAGTCGTCGATGTTCTCGCTGCAGTCGTCTCCCGTCCAGCCGTTGACACACACGCAGGTGTGCCCCCCGATGGTGTTGAAGCAGGTGCCTCCGTTATGGCAGGCGTTGGGCTGCATAAGGCACTCATTGACATCCTCTGCACAGTACTGACCTGTCCACTCAGGTGGGCACTGGCAATTATAGGTGTTGACTCCATCCACACACAGGCCCCCATTCATACACCTATGCCCTGGGCAGTCGTCCACGTTCGTCTCACAGTTGTGTCCCTCGAACCCTGACAGAGAGAGAGAGAGAGAGAGAGAGAGAGAGAGAGAGAGAGAGAGAGAGAGAGAGAGAGAGGAGAGAGAGAGAGAGAGAGAGAGGGAGCGGAGAAGGGGGAAAGAGAAAGAGAGAGAGAGAGAGAGAGAGAGAGAGAGAGAGAGAGAGAGAGGAGGGAGCGGAGAAGGGGGAAAGAGAAAGAGAGAGAGAGAGAGAGAGAGGAGAGAGAGAGAGAGAGAGAGAGGTGAGCCAAGAAGCTAGGTCTCAGGGATAACAGGCACTCCCATTAGAGTTAAGTGTTCACTAACACATCCAATGCCCCCCACTTCCATTCATATGGTCTTCCTAAACATTCCCCTCTGCTTCCCACAGCCGTGGAGGTGAAGGGCAGAGAGGGGCAGTAAAAGTGTTTACATGTTCTCATTGCGTGGTGTTTCCCACAGTAGGCAGCAGCAGCACCAGCGAGAGCCCTGACATCACCGGGCTGACACACAGCGCTGTGCTACAGAGGTCCACTACTCCCTGCCATGTTTGCTTGTTTTACAATCTCTCACAGTTTCAATGACTTCCTCTCCGGCCCAGAGACATTTCCTGTCAGCTCCCAGGAGGGAAGCCAGAAGGGCCATGAAGTAAATTCCTCCTGAAGGGAGGCAGTTTGGAGTAGAGCAGCGGCCCACTCTCCTCTCCCAACCCCCGTTTGTCCCCCCATCCCGTCAACAAGCTATTAATAGCAGCCAGAGGGAGAGAGGGAGAGAGAAAGGCATGGGAACCTGGGAAAGACAGGGGAGTAGATCCACATCCCACCAGACAGCACTAGCAGCTACGTCAGAGAGCCTGCCTGGGGACCCCTGAGAAAGACCTGGGGTTTATAGTGACTGGAGGGGCTCTGGGGTCTGTGTTGAGGCTGTGTGTGTGTGTGTGTGTGTGTGTGTGGGCCAGTTTATGAGCCAATCAGTTTACCTGGCAGGCAGGCACAGTCGTAGGTGTGATCTCCGGTCGGGCGGCAGGTGCCCCCGTTGATGCACTGGGAGGGGGCGCAGGGCAGGGAGGACACCTCGCAGGTGCGCCCGCTGTACCCAGGTGGGCACTGGCAGCGGAAGGAACCATGGGTGTTCATGCAGAGGCCTGCGTTGAGACAGACGCCAGACTTGCGGCACTCGTCGATATCGTTGCGGCAGTTCTTCCCCTGGAACCCGGGCGGGCAGGAACAGTTATAGTGGTTATTCCAACTGGCACAGCGGGCGCCATTGGCACAGGGGCTGGTGGCACAGGCGTCTATGAGGGAGCAGTCTTGACCTGTAGATAGATAAGGGATGCAATGTCTCATTATGAACATTTTAGTTAACGCCTAAACCTAATATATGCTTTATAACTTGTTATAAGCATGCATGAGCCTTCAACTGCCTCTCATAAATGTACTTGCATACTGTACATAAATGTGCACAGATCAGCTCTTTCCCACACCCCTCTCTCAGTAAACACTGATCCACACGGACAGACAGACAGACGTACCTCTGAACCCTCTCTGGCACACACAGGTGAATTGTGGCATTCCGTTGGCCACCTGGCTCTTGCAGGCGGCTCCGTTGAGGCATGGCGACCTGTGACAGGGGTCCAGGCTTTGGCACAGAGGCCCGATGTACCCCGGCCGACATCTGGACAGAAATACGGAACACAGCATGTTAGACCCTAGGTTAGACTGACAGACAGACTGGCAGCAGAGCAGCAGGCCTCAGAGCTGAGGCAGTTGGGAGAGATGAGAAACTAACTACAACTACATCAGTGTGATTTTCCAGCCAAAAGCCAGGCAGGCAACCCCGTTCCCAGCTCCCATCATGCTCCTGCTCCACTCCCTGACAGACACCTTGGCAGGCGCCCCTGACTCTGACTCAGACCCTGGAAGGAGTCAGTCCCCTTGGCCCTGGACTGGGTGGGTTCCATTCAGTCAGAATATTTATACTGCACACACACACACACACACACACACACACACACACACACACACTTACACACACACACACACACACACACACACACACACACACACACACACACACACACACACACACACACACACACACACACACACACACACACACACACACACATTACACACATTACACACACTATTTCTAATTCGGAAACAGATGTAAACCATCAGTCATTGTCTTTCTCTCTTGTCTGTAAAAGACAAGACATGCACTCTTCTCAATTTTCCTCTCCCTCTGTTGTTCCCAGCTGGAAAGCATCACTCTCCTCCATTTCCTCTCCCCTCTGTTGTTCCCAGCTGGAAAGCATCACTCTCTCCATTTCCCTCTCCCTCTGTTGTTCCCAGCTGGAAAGCATCACTCTCTCCATTTCCCTCTCCCTCTGTTGTTCCCAGCTGGAAAGCATCACTCTCTCCATTTCCTCTCCCTCTGTTGTTCCCAGCTGGAAAGCATCACTCTCTCCATTTCCTCTCCCTCTGTTGTTCCCAGCTGGAAAGCATCACTCTCTCCATTTCCTATCCCTCTGTTGTTCCCAGCTGGAAAGCATCACTCTCTCCATTTCCCTCTCCCTCTGTTGTTCCCAGCTGGAAAGCATCACTCTCTCCATTTCCCTCTCCCTCTGTTGTTCCCAGCTGGAAAGCATCACTCTCTCCATGCCAGTTCACATTCTTCCACCATTACTCCTTTTCCGTTCTTCAGCTCTCACTTTTCCCCTCGTCCGTTAAAACCAGCAGCTTAGACCACCTGTGACATAGCTGACCAATGAGAGATGCAGACATTAGGAACCAGGATTCCACTAACACAACATTTCACTGACTCTGAGAGCTGCTTTGAAACGATTGTAAAGACTAGGTGAGAAATAAATGTCTGCTTCCTGGACCTCTTCCTAGTTGTTGTTTTCCAGTAACGCATCACACCATCTTGATGGACGACTAAAGCCTGAACTAAAAGTGTGCAGGTAGGGTGAGGTAAACAACAGGTTTCCTGTGGCCCACTCCAGGGGCCCCAGGGGAGGGAGAGCTCGGCGAAGCAGTACCTATTGGGGTCTGTTTGAGAGGGAGGCCAGTGTGATAGGTAGATAACCCTACATCCGCCCAGGGACAGGGAGCCCCGGTCCGGCCAAGGGATAGGGACGGGAATTGGCTCCCACTTCAAACAGGTCGTTTGAAGCTGATGACAGGGCAGTGATGGCTGGGCCCTGGCCCTCCCTCGGGGCCGCTCTCTTCTTTCACTGTAAAATAACCCCCGGGCAGAAAACAACAATGGCTTTTCCTCTTCTAGTTTGCAGGAGGGGGTAGATCATCTCTGTTACTTTTTGTGCATCTTTTGTGACCTACTCTCTCTCTCTCTCTCCTCCCTCAATCTGCTTTTCTGACTCTGCACTCTGACTGGGGGGCCTGAGGCTAGTGCAGGGAGAGGAGGTGCTGTTCCTGACCCGTAGGGGCCACTCTTCTTGTGGGTTACCAGGCCCTGTGTGCTGAATACTGAGCCAGCCTGCTCTCTGTCTCTCTATTACACTGTGTTCCACTGGCTGCTCTGCTCCGCTTCCTAAAAACAAGACTGCTCAGTGTTCTGTGGCCTTTCTTTCTACCTGCCATGACAATGGCGAGACCGAGAAGCCACAGGGCTCAGCATGGAGAGGCAGGCACACCCACATGAATGTGCAGCCGTAGAGACACACACACACACCGGACCTAAAATCCAGAGAAACCCAGGAAAGTCCAATTTGTTTCCCCTCTACACTTTCAATGACATGCTGAGAAGAATTACAATATTATTCAGGAACGCCGCTCTGATTGAATAGACAACCGGTCATTTTGAACAAAACTGCCATTACAGTAAGAAGCGAATGGTTGTTGGCAGTTGGGACCGTGTTGGGGCCGTGTTGGGACCATGTTGGGGCCGTGTTGGGACCGTGTTGGGGCCTGGGAGAGTTATGCTCCTCTACATGGAACAGCTAGAGCAGCAATATGGAGAGAGAGAGAGAGAGAGAGAGAGAGAGAGAGCGAGACAGAGAGAGAGAGAGAGAGAGAGACAGAGCGAGAGAGAGAGAGAGAGAGACAGAGCGAGAGAGAGAGACAGAGCGAGAGAGAGAGAGAGAGAGAGAGAGAGAGAGAGAGAGAGAGAGAGAGAAAGAAAGAGGGGGGGGGGGGGGGGGGGGGGGGGCCCGCTGGCTCACTTAGTTTCCACGGCTACTCCTCCGTGTCCCAAAGCTCCTGCAGCATAGGCCTGGCTTTCCCTATGAACCCACTCACACGCTGGGAGGTCAGATGTCAAAGGTCACCAGTCTGATTGTAATGATAATGTCAGTCAGGCTGTGGAAAGGAGGGGGCGGAGCTGGCCGGGGGATGTGGGTGGTTGTGTGAAGGGAAGGCGGGGGTTGGGGGATTCTGTTGGAGAGAGAATATCTTTGAGAGGGTATGGGTGGGGTATAGAGGGGGTCTGGTCCAGAGAGAATGTCTTTGGGAGGGTATGGGTGGGGTATAGAGGGGGTCTGGTCCAGAGAGAATATCTTTGAGAGGGTATGGGTGGGGTATAGAGGGGGTCTGGTCCAGAGAGAATGTCTTTGGGAGGGTATGGGTGGGGTATAGAGGGGGTCTGGTCCAGAGAGAATGTCTTTGGGAGGGTATGGGTGGGGTATAGAGGGGGGTCTGGTCCAGAGAGAATGTCTTTGGGAGGGTATGGGTGGGGTATAGAGGGGGGTCTGGTCCAGAGAGAATGTCTTTGGGAGGGGTATGGGTGGGGTATAGAGGGGGTCTGGTCCAGAGAGAATGTCTTTTGGGAGGGTATGGGTGGGGTATAGAGGGGGGTCTGGTCCAGAGAGAATGTCTTTGGGAGGGTATGGGTGGGGTATAGAGGGGGTCTGGTCCAGAGAGGAATGTCTTTGGGAGGGTATGGGTGGGGTATAGAGGGGGGTCTGGTCCAGAGAGAATGTCTTTGGGAGGGTATGGGTGGGGTATAGAGGGGGTCTGGTCCAGAGAGAATGTCTTTGGGAGGGTATGGGTGGGGTATAGAGGGGGTCTGGTCCAGAGAGAATGTCTTTGGGAGGGTATGGGTGGGGTATAAAGGGGGGTCTGGTCCAGAGAGAATGTCTTTGGGAGGGTATGGGTGGGGTATAAAGGGGGGTCTGGTCCAGAGAGAATGTCTTTGGGAGGGTATGGGTGGGGTATAGAGGGGGTCTGGTCCAGAGAGAATGTCTTTGGGAGGGTATGGGTGGGGTATAGAGGGGGTCTGGTCCAGAGAGAATGTCTTTGGGAGGGTATGGGTGGGGTATAGAGGGGGTCTGGTCCAGAGAGAATGTCTTTGGGAGGGTATGGGTGGGGTATAGAGGGAGGTCTGGTCCAGAGAGAATGTCTTTGGGAGGGTATGGGTGGGGTATAGAGGGGGTCTGGTCCAGAGAGAATGTCTTTGGGAGGGTATGGGTGGGGTATAGAGGGGGTCTGGTCCAGAGAGAATGTCTTTGGGAGGGTATGGGTGGGGTATAGAGGGGGTCTGGTCCAGAGAGAATGTCATGTCATATTTCCTGTAATCCCTCGTCCCCTGCTCTGAAAACACTCTCTGAATCCCATATCCCTGTTGCCCTGGCAACCTCACAGACGAACGAGCAAGCCCTGACACCCAACCAATCACCCGCCTCACCCCCCACCCCCTCCCTCCCAAGCCTTCGTCCCCTTTGCTATTTGTCATGGCTTGGCTGAGTTTATTTAGAAGCAAATGAACTATGTCTGGAATCTAGGGTGTCACCTGCGTCGCCACAAAGAGAGGTCTGGACGGACTGAGGAGGGGAAGGGGAACCGCTTGGAGGTTTTCAAACTAACAACAGACTGACACTCAAACTCTTCTGAGGCCATTTAAAACGCTGAAGAAAGAACCGCAGAACAGCCATCTTTTATGGCCTGTTGTTCTGTTCTAAAGGCCTTCACAACTCTCCTGGACAGACACACACACACACAGACACACACACAGGGAATAACTTACAGCTACTTCTAGAAACTAGCGGATGTGAGACTGTGTGTGTGTGTGTGTTTGTCTGAGGCACAGTGAATGAGACCCGGGCAGTCACACTCAAATCTTTTTGACTTCTATTCTGTTGATACGGCAGTTAAAAGTTTAAGGGAGAGAGGAGATTCTCAACCGAGGACTGTGGACAGAGCTGCATAATGTGTAGATAATACTGACTGAGAGGAAGTTCAGGAAGTAAGGCTAAAAGAGTATGACTGGATTGTGAGAATAAATTAGGTGTGTGTGTGTGTGTGTGTGTGTGTGTGTGTGTGTGTGTGTGTGTGTGTGTGTGTGTGTGTGGTAGAGCAGCGGTAGAGCAGGAGGGAATGCAGTGGAGAGATTGTTTGCTTTCCTTTAAAAACACAGAGTCCAGCAGCCAAAACACACATTCTTTTGTCTAGGGCCTTGGCCATTGTCAACATGCTACTCCGGGAACACATAACTAAACCAGGGTTCTGTCAGTCTCGTGGCTGTGGAGGATGCTATTTTGTCCTGCAGCCTTATCAGAATCTGGGAGTTCAGTTCAGCCTTTTACAGCCATCTGGATTCCACCACTGTTGTGAAAGTCCTTGTCCACTGAGACTGCTGTAGTGTAGCCTAGCAGAGCAGTAGCTGTTGGACCTTCGACCAGAGCCAGGGAGTGTTAAGTGGTAGGATGTGGGGAGAACAGGTGTGTGTGTGTGGGGGGGGGGGGGGGGGGGGTTGCGTAACCTCTGTCAAGATTTACCGAGGGCTGACTCCTGACCTTTGAGGAAGAGAGTGCGCCAGAGCCAGACGAGGGGGAGGTCTGTGGGGTGCAGCGGGGCCCGGGGCCAGAAAAGCCAGGGTAATCTCCTCACGTCACAACAGACCTGAGGGTCAACGCCAGCTGCAGCCCCACTCAGCCCCAGCCAGCATCATGCATCTGTCCACATCTGTCAGAGAGACTCAGGCTGCCAGGGCTTTACTTTACTCTTGCTAGAACAATGGAGCTATTCTGCCTGGCTGGTGGACGAGGCACGAACACCAACACACACACACACACGACATTACCTCACAAACACGCACATGCAATGGAGTTAGTTTTTACACCTTCAACCACAAGGGCACCAACGACAACAAAAACAATGCAAATATTCACATGGTATAATGTGCCACATGGTATAATGTGCCACATGGTATAATGTGCCACATGGTATAATGTGCCACATGGTATAATGTGCCACATGGTATAATGTGCGCACACATGCAAAGAAACACCACAGAACACACCCAAACACAGGCAGGAACTTACAACCACTATAGTTGCTGGAAGAGGAGGGAGGCAGTACGGTGAGCCCATCACAGGGCCGGGGATCCACTGGGAAATGACAAAACAGGTGACAATGAGATTGAGCTACTCCGACGTTCTACACTTCTGAACAACATGAAGGGACCCAGACAGACCTACCGCAAAGACCCGTAACTCCTATGTTTTCCATGTTGAAAAGCAGACCCTGTGTTCAGGCTGAGCGTGTGTTCCTCTCCAGAGAAAGGAGACGTGATTTATGCGTGTGAATCAGGACACCTCCGTTCAGCCAGTGTGAGTGACAGTAACTCAGAGACACTTTTTCTGCTCTGTGGGTCATTGTGCAGGTAACCTGAGCCCACCCTCTCAGACACAATACATCACCCAGCCTGACACAGGGGTCGCAGGCCAGCTCACCTGTGGACGTCACGCAGTAATCTGTGACACGGTTCGACACGCCACGGTCACGGACTACAGAGCAACAAGTATGGATGAATGGCCTGATCCCCACTCAGACAGTGACCTATTCCACAGGTATTGTGAACCAACCAAAAGCCCATACAAGAAGAGGGACAATAACAATAACAGGATAGAAAGCACAGCAGGGCCACCATCTTGTCATCCCCTTCAGCAGGAAGGAAGGAATCTCCAACCTCTACACTTCTGAGAACTGTCATGGAAGTCTTTCCTTCCCTTGTTTGCGAGCTTGCTTTGGGAGGAATTTATGAAGGTATGGGAATTTGGTAACCTCCAACAAAAGTCCCTCTGAGGCAGTGTTCTGCCCACAGCAAAGCACAGCCCCCGTCAGCCAAACTCCCACCACCATCACCACCACCACCATCACCACCACCACCACCCTCCCCACCACCACCACCACCACCACCACCACTACCATCACCACCACCACCACCACCACCACCCTCCCCACCACCATCACCACCACCACCATCACCACCCTCCCCACCACCACCACCACCACTACCACCACCACCACCACTACCATCACCACCACGACCACCACTACCATCACCACTACCACCATCACCACCACTACTACCACCACCATCACCACCACCACCACCACCACCACTACCATCACCACCACCACCACTACCACCACCACCACCACCACCTCTACCATCACCACCACCACCACCATCACCACCACCATCACCACCATCACCACCACGACCACCACTACCATCACCACTACCACCATCACCACCACCACCACCACCACCACCACTACCACCACCACCAACACTACCACCACCATCACCACCACCACCACCACTACCATCACCACCACCACCACCACTACCACCACTACCACCACCACCACCACCATCACCACCACCACCACCACCACCACTACCACCACTACCACCACCACCACCACCACCACCACCACCATCACCACCACCACCACCACCAGGAACCAGCAGCTCCATTTCTTATTTCTTTGTGAGAGTCCATACTGACACCACACTGCCAACAAGAAGAGATCCTCCTCCCCCAACACCCGCTCTCCTCTCTCTCTCCCTGCTCTCCTCTCTCTCTCCCTGCTCTCCTCTCTCTCTCCCCGCTCTCCTCTCTCTCTCCCCGCTCTCCTCTCTCTCTCCCTGCTCTCCTCTCTCTCTCCCCGCTCTCCTCTCTCTCTCCCCGCTCTCCTCTCTCTCTCCCCGCTCTCCTCTCTCTCTCCCCGCTCTCCTCTCTCTCTCCCTGCTCTCCTCTCTCTCTCCCCGCTCTCCTCTCTCTCTCCCCGCTCTCCTCTCTCTCTCCCCGCTCTCCTCTCTCTCTCCCTGCTCTCCTCTCTCTCTCCCCGCTCTCCTCTCTCTCTCCCCGCTCTCCTCTCTCTCTCCCCGCTCTCCTCTCTCTCTCCCTGCTCTCCTCTCTCTCTCCCTGCTCTCCTCTCTCTCTCCCTGCTCTCCTCTCTCTCTCCCCGCTCTCCTCTCTCTCTCCCCGCTCTCCTCTCTCTCTCCCTGCTCTCCTCTCTCTCTCCCTGCTCTCCTCTCTCTCTCCCTGCTCTCCTCTCTCTCTCCCTGCTCTCCTCTCTCTCTCCCTGCTCTCCTCTCTCTCTCCCCGCTCTCCTCTTTCTCAGAGAGGAGCCAAGAGGTTGGGGGTAGGGGAGAGTTATGTGGGCCAAATAAAAGAGCTAAAGTAGTCAGAACTGCATTGTGTGAGGGGGGGGGGGGGTTGGAGCGGAGGGAGGAGGGGCAGTGACCCAAACAGACAGTCTTTCAGGCCTGAGCTTACACAAACCAACAGATCTCAGCTGTAGCCTGGCAACAGTAACCCATGGTTGGGGAGAGGGTGAGAGGTGAGGGGGGCGTTTGGGAGAGACATAGGGTTCTGTGAAGACAGTTTGTAAAGTTCTGGAGAGCATACAGCAGGGCCACCACATGAAATAAGAAGAAATAAGAATTTAAAGTCATAAGACATGGCCAGATATGGAATTATTAACACATACTAACTACACTACAGCCTCTGAATGAGTGTCTTCATTTTGTTGTCAGCAAACTATTCAATGATCTCTTAGGTAACTTAGAGTTCAGTTAGTGACATGATCAAACAGAATGACCATGATCAACTATAAAAGGATGTGTGTACGAGAGTTTCCCCGTTTAAAGTCCAACGTTTTATTGAACAATGGTGCTTGGCGACAGACAATGGAGGTATTGAAATGAGCAGAGGGAGGTTTGAGGAGCGCCCCCATGGCATGAATATTAACCATGTGAACATTAAGACAATTAACCTCCTCTTAGAGAAAAGCAAATATGAATCTGAGCAGAAAAAAGCGGTCACTAAACGCTCTTAACCCTCGAGGGGACAAGAACACATATCAGTGAATTTCAAACTCCTGTGGCTTTGCTCGTCTCAATGCCCTTTGTAAGTCCTTGTTTTCTCTGGCCAGAAGACTGCATGGACATGGTGCAATTTTGTACCTTGGCGTGACACATGGCTGCAATTGTGTAAATAAGGGCTCAGTAATGCAGTAAACACACACATTTACCTCACATTAAACTGAAACGAAGACACTGATTCTTTAGGAGACAATGCAACACTAAAGTTGATATCTTAAGAAATACCTCAAATGTCAACACCCTTTCTTCTGGAAAAAAAACCTCCCTGAAATAGTTTCAATAGCAAAGCAGACGTCCATAACCACATCACATGTATCCCAGGGTCGAGGTCTTCCAAAGCATTCTTCAGTGTGCTCCACCACAGACCCCCCCCCCCCCCCCACCTAAACTGAACCAGACTGCTGCAGAGCCTGAGAAAATAAAATGAACTTTTTCCAGCATAAAAGGCAACTTCCTCACAGAGTTTCTCAACAAATGATTTCCCGTCATCAAATGACAGAACTTCCCTTCCAATATCTTGCCTGTTTCTCACTGTGATGGTTCCAAGTTCATTCAGGAATAATGTATAGCCAGGCCTAAATGTGACTAATGATGATGAGACAGCATTTGTTCCAATCCAAAGACCAGGTTCATTTATCATAGTTGGCTATCCTACTGCTCAGTGAACATTTATTTCACAATGACTTTGGGAGAGAGCAATGAATGTATTTCAATATATTCAAACAAAAGCTTTTATGAAGACAGGCTGATGGATTAGAATGTGGAGTCCAAACCAAACAGACCAGCGCAGAGCAGACCTTTTTACAGGAGAAAGGCTGTGTGATAATCAGAGTCACTGGAGGTATGTTTACAAGACAGGGACTATCTTCCACAGTGATAAGAAACCTGGGGGAGAATACTAGGAAAAGGGCCAAAGAATGTCCATTATCTCAAGCACTCTCACCAATAAACCGCTGGAGAACTTTAAGATGAAGGGTGAGGTCCTCACTTCTATCTCCTCTAACATCTTATAAACACCAAAACAAGCACTCGACAACGTGGGATTTGACTTGTATCTTTCTGTAACCATGTCTGGTTTCTATCTACTTTAAAGGTGCACTATGCAGAAATCGCTCCACCATTTCCTGGTTGTTAAAATTCGAATAGTTCGCCAACATTTCAGTTTATGTGACAAAACAAGCAGGTATAGTGTAGAGAATCATTGTGCCATCTAA
The DNA here is from genome assembly GCF_965601325.2 of Salmo salar. Classification (NCBI taxonomy): domain Eukaryota; kingdom Metazoa; phylum Chordata; class Actinopteri; order Salmoniformes; family Salmonidae; genus Salmo; species Salmo salar. The sequence continues at coordinate 67,188,478 of NC_138293.1, read as the reverse complement.
ACCGCTGTGAAATGTCTTTTCTATAACCAAAACTATTGTATTTTCAGCTGTTTGAAGCTGGTGTGCAAAATCGAAAGTAAAACTAAATTTAAGAGTGGGAAGCATAGAAAGAGCACACATAGAACAGATCTACTGCTTCTTTGACTTGCTTTCAATGAGAACGACAGATCTATAACTGATCGCCCAGATCGTCCAAAAAGTTTCGATATTGCAGCTTTAATGCACCCTGCTGCTCGCCGGCTACATTAACACATTTCTGTGTTGTGGAAAAATGTGCTTGCCTTTCCTCTGGTCATCTGAGGGAAGGACCCATTCCTTCCTCTCCTCAGCTAGTCTGGGTCTGAGAGGAGAGGGAGGGGAACATGGGGAGGAATCTCGATCGGCTGGGCTCAACCTCAGTTATTCCAATGACATGTCTCTTTAGAAGCCGTAGTCTCCCAGCGGAAAGAGAAACAAGCAGGGGATGAGACATCAGAGGAAGGACTATCCCTATCTAAGCACGAGATTTAGACATATAGGGACTGAAGCATAATGTAGTAATAATATAGGACTTCATTGCATATTTTCTTCCTCTTTGGGCCACACAATAATGGACAGTCTGACAATGATTATCTAGCTCAGTTGAGTGTATGTGTCTCTGTGTCTGTGTGTCTATGTCTCTGTGTCCCTGTGTCTGAGTGCTGTGTGCGTGTGAGTCAGTGTTTGTTCTTAGTAGAGATTCCAAATATAAAACATGAAGAGTTCACATGAGAAAAACAAGCAGGCAAGTTGTACCACAATCCCTGATGATGAGTTGTGGCAGTAACATGATTGCGTAGGGGACGCTGTTGGTGGTATTGTGGTCAGTGTGGATGGAGGGATCAAGGAGGAGGGCAGAGAGCAGTGAGGAAGCTGCTTTAAGCTGCACAGACAGACAGGATGTGCGTATGACAGCGGGTCAGAAGGCACCACTTCCTCTGATAGGGCCTGGGAACCACAGCCACCCAGTTCTCCTCCAGCCCCCATGACCCAGGAGCAGTGGGGACAAACCCTTCTACCCCCTACCTGCTCTCTCTGCTCAGACCCAACCACCACTCTCTCAGATAAATACACTTCATCTTCCCTTAGATATGCAACCACCTCAAATCCTATCTACAGGTCCAACAAGCTGAATCCACAGGTTCCTTCAAGTCGGGAAGAGACCACTGACTCCTTGGGAGTGAATCTCAATTGTGTTTACTTGATTCCATGGATCCTCACTCATGGATGCGTTTTGAGGAGGTGAGGGAAGAGGATGCAAGGAATCAAGAAACACAATTGAGAGTCACCCATGGAGTCAGCGGTCTCCTGACATGACGGATTGGGGATGGCTCAATCTGAATGTCAACCAGACACGAGAGATCTGTGGTTCCCTCCCGCTGCATGTTGGCGTGAGAGAACCTAATTGTCTATCTATCCCACCAGTCATTCCAAACATGCCGTTTTAAATGAGAGCCTGTGGTCAGGGTGTTTGAAGCATTCCTGAGAAGCCTGCAGGGTGGACGGGCTGGAGGTGAGCAGGACAATGCACCGAGAGGAGCAGCAGAGGGGGAGAGGAAAGGAGGGATCTTACTAGGCATTCCTCTCTAATCCAGCATGACGACGCCATAGAAAACACTACTATCCCCAAGGTGCTCCGGGCAAAGCCAACAGTACTAACTAACTGTGTTGTCCGCCTGCTTCGCTCTGCCTGTCACCGTTGTTGAATCAACATTGTTTCCACGTCATTGCAACAAAACAAAATCAGTGTGATGACGTTTAATCAACGTGGAAAACTGATTGGATTTGCATAAAGTCATCAACGTAAGTGAATTCATGATTTTTTTTTGTACCTAAATCCAATGACATGGGGCCATTTTGTGTTGATTTCATGTTGAATTCATGTTAGTTGACAACTCAACCAAATGTACATCAGAATTGTTGTTGAAATGACATCTGTGCCCAGTGAGTGGGGAATGTGTGTAAATCTCTCTTTCAAGGTGAATTGGCTCTATTCAGGGGTACTGTACAGGATTACATCTCAGGGATGGGCAACTTTAATGGGGGTGGGGGTCACAAAAAGCTGAACTCGTCATGGGGGGGGATATCTGACTGAGATTGACTAACAAAATCAATTGGGGCCGCCTGGTCGGTAATTCAACCGTGATTACTACAAGTTTAGATAGCTGGCCGCAAGACTAACTTACAATCTAAAAAATGTTTGCTGACCAGGGCTATTTGAGTGACCGCCAGTTACCCATCCAAATCAAAATCAAATGGTCTATCTGGTCTATCTGGTTTGGATCCAAATGACAATAATCACATTCAACAGAACCTGATGCATTTTTCATGAGGAAACTCAGAATTCTGCTCAGGTCTTTCTTTCCTCATGGAAAATAAAGCAAACATTAACGCATAAAACCCTCCTACACAGAGACCCTACTACACAGACCCTACTACACAGAGACCCTACTACACAGAGACCCTACTACACAGACCCTACTACACAGAGACCCTACTACACAGAGACCCTACTACACAGAGACCCTACTACACAGAGACCCTCCTACACAGAGACCCTACTACACAGACCCTACTACACAGAGACCCTACTACACAGAGACCCTACTACACAGAGACCCTACTACACAGACCCTACTACACAGAGACCCTACTACACAGACCCTACTACACAGACTCTACTACACAGAGACCCTACTACACAGAGACCCTACTACACAGAGACCCTACTACACAGACTCTACTACACAGAGACCCTACTACACAGAGACCCTACTACACAGACTCTACTACACAGAGACCCTACTACACAGAGACCCTACTACACAGAGACCCTACTACACAGACCCTACTACACAGACCCTACTACACAGAGACCCTACTACACAGAGACCCTACTACACAGAGACCCTGCTACACAGAGACCCTACTACACAGAGACCCTAGGACACAGAGACCCTACTACACAGAGACCCTACTACACAGAGACTCTACTACACAGAGACCCTACTACACAGAGCTCCTAGGACACAGAGACCTTACTACACAGAGACTCACACACACACACACACACACACACACACACACACACACACACACACACACACACACACACACACACACACACACACACACACACACACACACACACACACACACACACACACACACACACACACACACACACACACACAGGCTGAAGTGACTGTTCCCTATCAAACTGAAAAACTGTCCCTCATTCATCATGTCCTAAGCAGGCCGGGAGCTTCCATGGAGGTCATTATAACACAACACTTTGAATTTATAGACCTCACTCTGCTACTGAGGTCACATCACAGCTATTAATAACACACAGAGCCACTGTTTCCATCCCTCCATCCGCCTGGCCTCACAGACAGACAGACAGCAAGAGAGGAGAGAGAGAGAGAGAGAGAGAGAGAGAGAGAGAGAAGAACATATCTTTCAGATCCATCCATCCCTGACAGAGGATCTGAAGCCATTGTGCAATCTGTGGTGGGGTCCACTGTGGGCTTTGAGAGACACAACACACAGAGGATAGATAAACCGTCGGAGGAGCTGGGGGAAAACACAGAGACAAAGAGCGTTCATCCCCAATGGCAGTGAGAGAGAAAGGGAGCATGTTCAGAGAAGAGGAGGCCTGTGGGCTGGTCCGCCGGCCGGCTCCATTCCTCCACGCACGAGCCCGTCTCTCCCAGCATGCGGCCAGCAGGCCGCTCAATGGCAGCACCTGGCCCTCCGCTTCTCCCCCTTTGTCAAAGATCTGACTTCACTGGATTACCATCACAACATCCACCAGCTGTCCCCTACACCCCCCCTCCCCCTCTGAATGACACCCTCTCAATCTGCCTAATTATCTCCAGCACTCCAGCGGCCCCTCCGTTGCACATTCCATCTACACACAGACATACAGGGGCAGGGCAGGGCGGAGCAGAGGGGGCCCGTGGCCCTTCAACTGACTGCTCACCTAGAGGGCCACTCTCTGTGATACTCAACCTCTTCACCATCAAGTGCACCACACGTCTGTCTGTCTGTCTGTCTGTCTGTCTGTCTGTCTGTCTGTCTGTCTGTCTGTCTGTCTGTCTGTCTGTCTGTCTGTCTGTCTGTCTGTCTGTCTGTCTCTGGGCTTTGTGCTCCCTTGGCCTTGTGTTCAATTATGGGATTCAGAGAGAGAATGAGGGACAGAGAGAACAACAACGTTCTGTCCAATGATTTGTGTATGTTTTGTACTTTCCCCAACCATCCAGGATGTTGATGTTAGCAGGTGCATCAAGAGAAGAGAAAAGAATAGCTAAGACTCATAATATGACACAACAGGGAGTATCATGTCCTGAAGCCAAAGCACTAGATCCAATATACTGTTATCATGATTCAGAGAAGAAGAACAAATCACTTGGATCGCTGTAGTGTGTGTTACAGGTGCATCAGCATAGTAGTCCCTCCCAGGCCAGACCAGCCAGCCCCTACACCTATCAGAAGTGACCCATCATGCTGGCTCAGTGAGACGGTGGAACAGGTTCCAGAAGGATTACTCCTGTAATCTGCTATCCACTACACATGTCTGAGACCCTGCTCATTCACCTTAGACAGGGACACAGAAGTGAACCATGAGGGGCAGGGGCGGAAATCCCGGGGGGGACGGGGGGGGACAAACGACCCCCCCATCCTGGGGAAAATATGATTTGTCCCCCCCAATATATCACTGAAACATAACTGTGTAATTTAAATAATATTAATAATACGCAATGAAAGCAATTGTGCTGATTATAGACACTTAATAGCGCGTTTTTAAGTTTCAAAAGATTGCGACCCCCCCACCCTTTGCCTCACAATGGTTTGATCCACTGCCAGTTCCTTAGTTGGCAAGGTAACAGAGGGGTCGTGTCTACTGTCTGAAAGGCACTCAATGAACGTAACTGACGTGAGGTTAATCAAGTCAATCGCGCACACACACTAGCTGAATATGCAGAGCTAGCGGGCAAATATTAACTATTAAGCTAGCTAGTACCTATTCCATTTATGTGGCCTCGTCAAAGATGGAATCTTTGCTATCGTCAATTTATTCCAAGATCAGCATGCAGATGATGTAAATTAGTGCTTCAAAGTCCCTGTGATAAGGTTAGCGATAAACTGAAGTCCAAACTGAACAGAACTACACTCTCTTCTACCATTGTCTTAAATATATTTAATGGTCTCGTTACAAAAGCTAAATTGTCTCAAGGGAACTTTTATTTATTTATTTTATTTCACCTTTATTTAACCCGGGTAGCAAAGATTATAGCAAACACCACTGAAACGGAATTGGTGCTCGCTAGCTTTGCAAATTCAGCTATTGTTGGAAGCCAGCCAATATGAAACAAACTATTAAAATTACAAAAGGTTGCAGCATATGTTGTGTAAATGGTGAACTCATACAGCTGTCAACTCTTGTCATTTTAATCCGTTTCACATTTGCTAGCTACCTTTTAGATCGAAGCCCAAATAGAATGATAAAAGATAAGATGATAGAAGCCCATCTCCTACTGTAAATAACCTACACACTGTGTGTGTAGATTAGCCAGCCAGCCAGCCGGCCAGCCAGCCAGCCAGGTAGAAAAATGGCAGAAAAATAAAAGACGGACATCAGAGTATTTTTCAGTACACCAAAACGCATAGTAAGAACCCTAGTAGCCTAATATCTCAAAGACTAGTTGATAAAATGTTCATAAGAAAGAAATGAAATTCTAATGGAAATGTTTCACAATGATGTCATTAGGCAGAGCAGGCAACAGATGGCACACAGACAGCAGAGTTGGGGACAGATATGCAGGGACAGACTGGCAGAGACAGGGAGTCTCAGGTAAGTTTGTTGAGTCTTTGGCAACATTATGAAAGGTTCACAAAAAAATTGACTTGTAAAATAGGAACATAATTGGAAAATGCCATGGATACCCCCACTCTCAACTTAAACTGGTGACTGAACTAAGATTTGTTAAAGGCAATGGTATTGCTGTTGTGATTAGTTGTGTAGTTTTGGGTACCGGTAGTTAGGAGTACGGCAAACACCTTATTTCTTTGGTTCCTCAATATACATTTACCATATTACAATGTAGGCTATGTGTTACAGTACTACTTTTGGTGTCCCCCTGAGGAATTGCTCTTGAGAAAATGTAATGTAATTGTCCCCTCCAAAGTTGATATCAGATTTTCGCCCCTGATGAGGGGGCCAGGCAGACAGGGCCACAGCAGTGAACCATGAGGGGGCCAGGCAGACAGGGACACAGCAGTGAACCATGAGGGGGCCAGGCAGACAGGGACACAGCAGTGAACCATGAGGGGGCCAGACAGACCGGGACACAGCAGTGAACCATGAGGGGGCCAGGCAGACAGGGCCACAGCAGTGAACCATGAGGGGGCCAGGCAGACAGGGACACAGCAGTGAACCATGAGGGGGCCAGACAGACCGGGACACAGCAGTGAACCATGAGGGGGCCAGGCAGACAGGGACACAGCAGTGAACCATGAGGGGGCCAGACAGACAGGGACACAGCAGTGAACCATGAGGGGGCCAGGCAGACAGGGACACAGCAGTGAACCATGAGGGGGCCAGACAGACAGGGACACAGCAGTGAACCATGAGGGGGCCAGACAGACAGGGACACAGCAGTGAAGGGGGGCCAGGGGGGGGTGAGGGGGGCCAGACAGACAGGGACACAGCAGTGAACCATGAGGGGGCCAGGCAGACAGGGCTAACAGGGAGGGAGCAAAGCTTCATGGTTCTGGTATGCTTAAAGCAGAGTTTAGTATCATGTCTTTATGTTTGCCAACCAGACAGAGGATACATTGGTATCTGGGACAGTAACAATGACAATAAGAAAATAAAGAATATTATTGTCACCTGAGAACAGAGGAAAATAATACCCATGTTGCACAACTTCAGAGAAGGACCTGATCAACAGCGTCTGCTCTGAAACATCAGGTAGGGAAATCCACAGGTTGATTTCAAACAGAGCGCTAATGACTAGTTTACCCTCGATGATTTTCAGGTAAAATCTCACGTGTCTCACCAGCTCTCTACAATTTCTTCCTAAAGCTACCACTTTTATCTCTTCTCTATCTGCCATTTCTCTCTCTCTCTCCATTCCTCCCTCACTCTCCTGTGCCCTTTCCTGTTCTCACCCTCTCCCCAGCTCTCAGCTCTCCTGATGGTGCCCGGTTACAGTCAGGTATCTGGGAGAAGAAAGGACCTTTTCTGCTGTTGTGGATCTCCAGTTACACTGGGATCCCAGGGGATGGGGCTGGGGTGAGGTGGGTCCTCCAGTCGCCTCTGTCTAGGACTGGGACTGGTTTGACCACTCCGATCTGCTCTCCCGTTGGCCGGGCTGAGGCTACGCTGCCTGTCCTGGTCATGGGCCTGCTGTGGGCGTGTTACCATTTTGTGTGGTATGGCATTTAGATTTTCTAGTGGGAATCTCTTCTATGTACCGCTGTTGACACTGACCCAGAGGGGTGATTACACATTAATGGACGCCATTAAAGTTAGGAGATGAATGAATACGCTTGGTCCAAGTTCAAGGGTTTAACTATGTACAATAATACAGTAATGACCAGTAGAAGGTAGAAACATAGGCTAGCTGGTAGCAGAGTTATGTGAAGACACTGAGAAGTCTTTTGCTCCAGAAAGTCTAACCAGTTTGAAAACAGAAGAGAGCTCATCTCACAAAGAACAGTTTGAGGAGCTATTAACACAATTATCATTTACCCAGCGCTTTCCCTGCCTTAGGTAATGATTTGAGAACTATATTGTCGCTTGTGGTTACTGGCGGCACATGCGTTTACACAGACGCTGCCTGCCACTTGTATACCTTTATGCGGTGTCTGTGACTGATCTTTTACAATGGCCATGTTTTCAGACAGATCAGAACTAGGATGTAAGTAATGAAATGAGGTGGCAGTGTAGAATGTTCCAAGCAAGCAGCAACTATAGTATAGTCTACTCTAGTGGAATCAGTGGTCCATCCCTAGTCTACATAGGGATCTACTATACAGCCTGGTTGAGAAACTCGACTGAGAATTGGAATGATGATTGGTGAGGTCAAAAAGCCTTTGGCCCAACTGTAGCATGAAGGTGAGGGTCTTGTCACCAACCAAGTCCTACAAACGACTGTAGTGGAGGGAAGCTGCCTGTCAGCCAATCACATCAGACAAAAGTAAAAACCAAAGGAACCAAGCATTATTGTTCCATCCAATTCTCAGCTCTGGTCCAACTTCAAACCCTAATGTATTATAGGCTTTGGTTTTCCCAATGGTAAAAACCCTAATGGCCCCCTTGCCATCATCACACTGTATTTATCCTAACTACTGCGATTGTTTCCCACGTACCCCCTCGCCTACTGGAAAAACAAAGACCCCTAATCACTGTGAATGACTGTGAGAGCTCACACAGAAAATGTCCAAATCAGGCGGGAAAGTAAAAACAGCAGCCCCTGGCTCTCATGATAACAATCATGTTGCTTCACAGATATAGAAACCGTGGGAAACTCTCAAAAGGAATTCTGCTGGTTACGAAACAATCCATCGAATTGCGTATAAGGAACACCTTAGTCATGCTATAACCCGTTTAATACTGTGATTTATGTTTCACAAAGCTCTTCATCTTCAACAGGTGTAACTGCAAGTGAACGGTGTGTCACAAGCCAAACAAGTCCAGGCTGGAACACTCCATTCAACCTGTCTCGTGTGTATCCATGCATTGTTCATTATACACATTACACCCCAAGTAGTGGTTCGATTGCAGATTGAAACATTTAACTAAACGTGTCAAATGTTCACCGTAAACACGTGCAATTGTCCACAACTTAGCGATAACCACCCAGCACTTGGCTGAGTTCCAGCCCATTGTGAGCGCAGTGCAGCTCCAGTAGTTTGCGATACAATGATTTACTAACCAACTCTAAATAACACAAGTTCTGCATACTGATACAAATGACTAAACTATGGCTTCTTGAACCGTTTCTACACCATAACTCCTCAACTAATCGTGATAGTCTACTCATAGGCCTGGGCCTGTACTGTTTTCAGACTTCCTCCTCATCATGTGACCATTTGGAACAATGCAGGCCTGCAGTGATTTCGTACATGTGTGATCCATAAAACATGATGTTGCACTTACATGCATCGCGAGGGTGAGTCTATGCACGTTCCTCCATTGTCACAAGGTCTGTATTTATCCACGCAGCGGAATCCTGTGGAGAGGAAGGAGAGATGAAGGGAGTCCTGCCCATGGTGATCAGGCCCTTTTCTCAGGGCAGGTTTGAAATATTAATTTAATCCAGACATTTGATAGAGCATCCTATATCATTTGTGGGCGGAGAAGTGGGCATTTAAAATATATATATATATATATATATATATATATATATATATATATATATATATATATATATATATATATATATATATATATAATCAAATTACACTTTTCTGCTGTTCAGAATCAATCATTCCAACATACCGGTAAGCCATGTGCTGGATTTCAAACATGTTGCTCTTGGCTAGACAGTTCCATTTTCCCACTCGTTAAAATGACACTTTATGGACACACCCGCTTACATGGGTACGTTACGTTGACTTTCTTGGCATGAGCTGATAGTGTTATCTGCGACTGAATGCAGATGCATGCTGAGATCGGTGTAGACAGAGAAACGAGATAGGATTCCATTTCTTTTTCATAGATTCAAAATCGTTTTAGTAATAATAGGTTTGATATGGTAATTATTGACTATATGGGATAACTATAAGAATATCTGCCAACCCGTTTCGTTGAGGGTAGGCAAAGCCTATAAGCCAATGAACGGTTTCCATAATTTGTTTAATTACAGTGTAATGTAGCCGCCTCAAGTTGATTCATGTTCAGGGTTATTGCAAGATAATTAATTAATTCAGAGTTCAACTATGAGCTTCCCTGTATACAACCAATCAAATGTTGCAACCATAAAGTTGTATTTTACTGGATGTCAACAAAATAGACCTATAGGTTACTTTCTCAACAGTAGGCCTAGTTCAAAGGATTTTCGCGCACAAACAGATCTGGAACTCACAACCCTATCAAACATCCATCCAAAAGGTTTGTGAGCCATATGTGGTAGCTTATTACACAACATAGACAGATTACCTTTTAAAAAAAATCATGTTCAATTATATTCTAGCACTCATCCCATCCCCCACATCAACACAGTTCAATTGTTAAAAGCTCTTTGTTCAGATAAGGAGGGGTAAAGTTGCCTCATCACCCCCCTTCACTCACAAACAAATCTCACCCTATAACGTTACCCCCACGAACGAGGATAATAGACTTCAATGAAATAGGGAAAATACTTATCTCCTACAAGACATACATATGGAATTCCGTTTTTATGTGAGTAAACCGTGCTTCTAGCCTACAACTTGTGGACGAATGCCCGAAGTAACTTTCTTTCAATTCTTCCATTCCGCGTTCCGTTGTTGCGGGCTTGCTCAGCGCTGCCAGCGGCACTCCATACTATCGCTTGTAATTATGTTCTCACCGTGGCGATCAGCCTCGCAAAGTTACCCACAGAGACGCATACCAATCCCGCAGAGACAAGCGGATTCTTTGCTGTTATCGGATGCAATCTGTAAACAAAAATCTCACCACAAACTAGAAGATACAACATTTATATCAACCTCCACAAAACACCTCCCAACTTCCTTCCATTGAATACATTGGGCTTTGTCACTCAAACACTGCTAGAAGTTAGAATAACTTCAGTGGGAACATATTCCAGGATAGAATCCTCCTTGTTCACTACCAGTCTACAAAGAACATTATGCAATTACAAAGTTGGTAGCCTGTTACTGTAGGCTAAACAAAAACGAATGCTTGTTATCCAGTTATTACCCCGTTATAATAGCCTTCTTAGGTGTTATATTAACCTGTTAGAAATCTAATTTTGAACCGCACTAACAACCAACCATGCTTTTGTAAATGAAATGCTTAAAACAAATCGTTGTAGCCTAGACTAGAGATCAGCTAGCATGTTGTCTGGCATGTGCTTCAATCTGATGCCATTTAAATTGCGCAGCGCACAGGTGACAAAATGTAACTTTAACAATTTGTGAAGGAAAAAAACCCGCAAAAAGCTAGAATATGTCCAGACTTGTCTGCTAGTCAAATTTAGAATAAAGCTCACATACACATTCATTGTAATTTATGTGACTGTCAAATAAATAAAGTGTCCTTACCTTCGCAATTATGGACCAAGAATAAAATTGGTAAAAATATCCAAACTTTATAATTCCCCCCCATCTCGGTGGAATTGTGTCCCAACTCTTCTCTTTGAAGTGTTAACTTAGCAGTAATACATCCTTTGAGTTCACCGAGAGATAAAAGTTCCAAGAGGCAGTGTCTGGGATCTTCAAAAAGTTCATTAATCAACTAAAAATAAAAACGGTGTATAAATGGTATAGGTCCTATCCCGGATTAGCATTGGCAGCTCGGACACGGCTGCTGTGCGTCTCCTCCTGGAACTTTTGAAAAACTTTTTTTCTTCTCAGCTTGAAGTCTGCGCTGGGAAACAACTTGGTATCACTCCGCCCTCCTTTCCTCCTCTTTCCACTTGCAGTAAGGGGTTACACTCCGCTCAAGACAAATAGTCCGCAAGCCACCCGTCAATGGACCGGGTAAAGTGTTTTTTGTATGTCATTAGCAACATTTAGGGAGAGACCAGTCTTGTTGTCTTTCAAGAGTATGAAACGTGAAAATAATTTCAAAGAAACAGTAAATTATCTATTTAATATGACACCACGTTAAGACATAAATGTAGACAGTCAGTTTATACTGGCACTTTATATTGAGTTTTTTCAGCATTGTAGTCGATCTGTAATAGCCAATCTAGAGTAGACTTACATTAAAAAAGTTGTGATCTCAATGCAACACATCCATGAATTAATGTTGACACACTGTTAGATATCTAATTTCTGATTTATGTAATTTTTTAAGTAGCCTACATTTTCCATGGGTCATGTTGAGTGTCAATCAAGTCGATTTTGAAATATCAAAGGAATATATAGAAATGTCAACTTCTACCATAAAAAATCTTTGCCATTACTACTTGATATGATCTGTTATTATCAACTTTATAATAGCAGATAACACTCTTTGTAGAATAACAACATGTTTACAGTTTAGTGTGATGGACTAGACTACTGTTTTCCTGACAATGCACCTCTTGTTATCCTGACAGGAGTGTGTCTAGGTGCTACTTGTTTGTTTGTTTGTGTGTTTACACTTGATGCTTTGCAAATAAGACTGTGAATAATGTTTACATGATGGAAATGAGAGCAGACATCCCTGTTACCACCCTTTATACTGCTACTGTCAGGGCTACAGGCCTCTCTTTCTCTCAGCCTGCCTCTCCAGTGTCCACAGCCCTATGTCAGTGGACTCATTTTCTACAGCCTCGGTTGTTCTGTGTGCTCAGAGCGGAGCCGGTCGCTTACAGAGACAATAAGCGGGATTTGAATGAGAAAAGGAGTCCGGCATTATGACACAGTTTCTCTCCGCGGGGGACTGAGGAGAAGGGGGGCAGTAGCACACTGACATTCTGCTCCTGGCCTTGAATAAATTAACAAGCGCTAGATAGGGGGTGTGAATGTAGCAGAGTGGTTCGTTACAGCCAGTGACGTCACTCTATAGGGGTAATTGAAAAGAGCTTGTTAGGGCCCACCAGACACCTGCCTCTTTTGGCACCGGCCCTCTAAAACTTGTGTTCTGCTGTAACCATCCCAGTCAATAGCCGGATTCAGCAGCGAATACAATGGTTGATGATGTACACATGGTGGGTGGATGAGTTCATTTCTTCACCACCACCACCAAATCATGTTGATGTTCTCACACTGAAATAGCCACTGGATGCAAACTCACTCTCAACCAAGACTCTCTGACTATGTGTGAGTGTCTCCATATGTTTGCGAAAGACAGATGTAGAGAAGAAGAGAGGTTGCAAGTGTGTGTGATCGGGTGTGTTTGTGTATCTCACCTGGCTGGCTACAGTTTTGTCTTGCAGCCGCAGGGCTTGTGGTATAACCTCTCCATATGGGTCATGGCAGGCTCCCATCTGTGTTGAGAGTCCTTTCCAGCTGGAGGACTTCCCAGAGAGGGTTTTCTCCCTGTGTGCTGTAAGACAGAGAGTCTGTTAGGGGAGTCTATAATCACCCAGGAATTCCATGTCTGACTGTGACCGCCTTATCATCCCTCATCCTTCCCTGATGACTTTCACAATAGAGGTCAAAATGGGCAGTTGACCAATCCCAGCTGCAACCTTGTCATACGCTAAAATATCTCAGTAGAAATTGCTGTTGGAGATGCTATATTTGGGGGTAATGGACCACTGAGAGGGGCATTCCCTAGCACCACAATGTAGTTTGGGGACACTTTTGTTTGTGTATGTGTTCTGGTATTTCCGATTTATGCACGGCACGGGCCCGGCACGCCCTGCACCTATATCTCTGTCATATCACTGAGTGAAACGGTGTGTGAGTGTGTTTCTCTGCGCTTACAGCTAGCAGGCTGTTTGGCTCTGTTCCATAGAGGTTGTTCTACTCTGACAGTGCTTTGACAACAGAGGTGTTACCGATCAGTCACATCACTAAATGTGACAGAGTAATGGTGGCACAGGATAGGAAACCTGTAAAGTCTATTCATTTTTTTACTGCTGTAAATACAGTGTAACAATACAGTGTAAAAATGTACAATATTCTTGTAACACTGTACTTACTGTAAAACAATAATTACACTGTTATAACAACACGTAGTTAAGTGTTACAGTGTGTAAGTGTGTAACGTAATCCAATAAGCATCACAGACACGGGCTTGCTAGTGTAGAGCCTTGACACTATTTGAGGTGTAAGAATATAGGCCTATTATTAAAGCTGCGCTATGTAACTTTTTGGGTGACCTGACCAAATTCACATAGAAAAGTGTGTTGTAGATCTGTCATTCTTATTGAAAGCAAGTGTAAGAAGCAGTAGATATGTTCTATGTGCACTATTTATATGCTTCCCGTTCTTAAGTTTAGTTTTTGCGTCTTTTACTTTCGGTTTTGTACACCAGCTTCAAACAGCTGAAAATACAATATTTTTGGTGATGGAAAATATATTTCACAGTAGTTTAGATGGTACAATGATTCTCTACACTATACCTGCTTGTTTTGTCACATAAACTGAAATTAGGCAAACTATTACAATTTTCGAATTTTAGCAACCAGGAAATGGTGGAGCGATATCTGCATATTGCATCTTTAAGGATAATTCGTTGGATTTTGGAGCACACAGTGGGACCAGAGTGGGACAGCAGATGGAGTAGCGTGATCAAAAGGATAGTTATTTACAATTTTGTAGGCCTACAATGCAAAAGTGATGTTGAGGATATTTACAAATGTACAGACCAGGAACTTTAAAAAAAAATGGTTGTAGTAGTAGGTTTTAAGTTGACAAAAAAGACAGGTTAAAATGATCCAAAGAAGGCTAGGCCTACTTACTGTAACAACCAAACTGTCACGTCCTGACCAGTAAAGGTGTTATTTGTTCTTATGGTTTGGTCAGGACGTGGCAGGGGGTATTTGTTTTATGTGGTTCAGGGTGTGTTTGTGTATGTGTTCATGTAGAGGGGGTATTTGGTTTATATTGTTCGGGGTGGTTGTGTATGTAGAGGGGTATTTGATTTATGTATTCCGGGGTTTTTGGGTTATCGTTCTATGTTAGTTTATTTCTATGTTCTGTCTAGGTGTTTGTATTTCTATGTTTTGGTAATGGGGATTGGGGCCTTCAATTGGAGGCAGCTGTCTATCGTTGCCTCTGATTGAAGGTCCTATATTTAGGAGTGTGTTTGTTTTGGGGATTGTGGGAGATTGTTTCTTGTTTTGCTGTGTGCCTGACGAGACTGTCTAGTTTGTTTGTTTTTTGTATACGTTGTTTGTGTTTTTCCTTCTTCACTTAATAAAAAGAAGATGAGTATACATTTTCCTGCTGCGTTTTGGTCTACACCCTACAACACCCGTGACACAAACACTGTAACAACGTTGTCTATACACCACCAACATCAGGTGAAAAAGCGCAAATGGCTTAAGTAGCCTGAAAGCAGAAATGGTCATAGTATGACCTAACGACAGGTGGATCCATTCAGGATTTTTTTAAATAAATAAACACCTCAACGAGATTCAATAAACATGTATTTTACATCAATACACACAGTGGTAATTGGAAATAGTATAAGCCATTTTAATTAGCACAGAATTTTATATTATGTCACTGACAATTCAGAATGAATTATCCCAAACAATGTGCGTGCACTACACAGGTAAAGTAGTACATGAGAAGGGCATGCATGCTCTCTAGAACTCCCAACATGAAGACAGATATTGGCAGGAACGGAGTGGGGAAATGGCGGCGAGTAGTGTGGTCAAAATGGAAGAAATGGAAAGAAGGTTGGAGAAGCAACAGCTGTGCTGGAATGCATACAATATGGATGACCGTTCTGATGATATGGAGCGGGAGGATGAGGGTCAAGGATCTGAATGGTCTGTAGTGGAAAAACATAGGAAAAAGAGAGCTCATGTGATCGCGCTCGCCGTAGCCGATGTGAGTAAGACCGTTTCAAGCCGACTACCATAGTGTCTGTACCCAAGAACACCAAGGTAATCTGCCTAAATGACTACCGACCCGTAGCACTCACGTCTGTAGCCATGAAGTGCTTTGAAAGGCTGGTCATGGCTCACATCAACACTATCATCCCAGAAACCCTGGATCCAATCCAATTTGAAATACCGCCCCAACAGATCCACAAATGACGCAATTTCTATTGCACTCAACACTGCCCATTCCCACCTGGACAAAAGGTACACCTACGTGTGAATGCTGTTCATTGACTACAGCTCAGCGTTCAACACCATAGTGCCCTCAAATCTCATCACTAAGCTAAGGACCCTGGGACTAAGCATCTCCCTCTGCAACTGGATCCTGGACTTCCTGACGACCGCCCCCAGGTGGTTAGGTTAGGCAACAACACATCTGCTACGCTGATCCTCAACACGGGGGCCCCTCAGGGGTGCATGCTTAGTCCCCTCCTGTACTCCCTGTTCACCCATGCCTGCATGGCCAAGCACGACTTCAACACCATCATTAAGTTTGCCGACGACACAACGGTAGTAGGCATGATCACTGACAACGATGAGACAGCCTATAGGGGGGAGGTCAGAGACCTGGAAGTGTGGTGCCAAGACAACAACCTCTCCCTCAATGTGATCAAGACAAAGGAGATGATCGTGGAGTACAGGAAAAGGAGGGCCGAGCACGCCCCAATTCTCATCGACGGGGCTGTAGTGGAGCAGGTTGAGAGCTTCAAGTTCCTTGGTGTCCACATCACCAACAAACTATCATAGTCCAAACACACCTAGACAGTCGTGAAGAGGGCACGACAACACCTATTCCCCCCCAGGAGACTGAAAAGATTTGGCATGGGTCCTCAGATCCTCAAAAAATTATTTAGCTGCACCATCGAGAGCATCCTGACTGGTTGCATCACCGCTTGGTATGGCAACTGCTCGGTCTCCGATTGCAAGGCGCTAAGGCGTTATAGAGGGTAGTACGTACGGCCCAATACATCACTGGGGCCAAGCTTCCTGCCATCCAGGACCTCTATATCAGGCGGTGTCAGAGGAAGGCCCTACAAATGGCCAAAGTCATAGACTGTTCTCTCTGCTACCCCACGGCAAGTGGTACCGGAGCGCTTCTTAACAGCTTCTACCCCCAAGCCATAAGACTGCTGAACATCTAATAAAATGTCTACCCAGACAATTTGCAGTGACCCCCCCCCCCAGCAAGGGAAGATTCTGCAAATGGAAAAGCTTAATGGGAGGAAGATTAAAAGCCATGTGCTAATGCTAGGTTGAGGGGAGTCACCACTGCGGTCCCAATAGCTATGTCCACAGATAATGCTATCACTGTAAAGGAAAGAAAAGATGTGGCAAGTGTGGAGGGAAACATGATTACGTTGAATGTGGAAGCAATGTGGAGGTTAAGTGTTGTAATTGTGGGGGAGGACACACTGCAGCATTTGGTGCATACCAGGTGCAGAGAGAGGCTCAGAGATATACAGTAGTATCAGTCATGATGTATCATATGCAGAGGCTGTAAGACAGATTGGTAGAACTACAGTGCGGACTGATGGAGTTTACATGGATTTACCTGTAGTAAGTGGACCTACTGTCAGACTGATGGAGTTTACATGGATTTACCTGTAGTAAGTGAACCTACTGTCATACTGATGGATCTGACATGGGTGTACCTGTAGTAAGTGAACCTACTGTCAGACTGATGGATCTTACATGGATGTACCTGTAGTAAGGACCTACTGTCAGACTGATAGATCTTACATGGATGTACCTGTAGTAAGGACCTACTGTCAGACTGATAGATCTTACATGGATGTACCTGTAGTAAGTGAACCTACTGTCAGACTGA
This sequence comes from Salmo salar, assembly GCF_965601325.2. Taxonomy (NCBI): domain Eukaryota; kingdom Metazoa; phylum Chordata; class Actinopteri; order Salmoniformes; family Salmonidae; genus Salmo; species Salmo salar. The sequence goes on along the minus strand of NC_138293.1, from coordinate 67,170,925 downwards.
TAGATCTTACATGGATGTACCTGTAGTAAGTGAACCTACTGTCTGGGCTGGTGTTTCTGATGGTCCTGGCATGATTTCGAGGCCTGTTCAGAAATCTTGTGCTCATGAATGTGTAGTGTCAAAGGACACTTTGATAAATGAGTAAAGTAGACTTCATAGCTATTATTGGTAAGGTTATCAATGCTACTCAGGTTGTGGAAAGCAGAAATGCAAGGTTGAAGGTCATTGTGACGGCAAAAGAGATATTTGGGGAACAGATGTTACTGTTGAAATGGTTGTTGACATGTTGAACAATCCTAAGGGTGGAGTGTTTCAGCATGATATAGATCAAGTTTAACGGGGTAGGGGGTTGGGGAGTTTTTTGGGGGGAGGGGGTGGTAGAAGTTAGTAGGGATTTATTTTTTATTGTTTTTGTATTATTTTTTCATGGTAGTACAGAATTGGGCAGATCATGATTGATCGTACATTCCAGCACAGTAGGTGGCGGCATGCACTTAAACGTTTGTTTGCGGACCGCCATGATATCATAGAAGAATAAGACTTCCCAACGTGATTTTCAAGCAAGCAGGTGAGTTGCGGTAGAAATGTTACTATCTAAACAGTGTCTTTTTAGGCAAAATAGGCAACATAATGACTTGGCCTAATGTCACGTTTGTCGTAAAGATGAGACCAAGGCGCAGCGGGAATGTGTATGCTCGTCTTCTTTATTACGAAGAGAACCAAAACAAACACTTAAACAAAAAACAACGACGAGAAACAGTCCTGTAAGGCACACAGCTACACATGGAACAACTACCCACCAAAACCCATGAAAAAACACCCCTACTAAATAGGACCTTCAATTAGAGGCAACAAGGAACAGCTGCCTCCAATTGAAGGTCAACCCAACAAACTGTCATAATCCGTGTATGTAGGTGGCAGGGAAGTCAGGCGCAGGAGAAACCAAAGTGGTTAAAAAAATGGAGTATTTATTAACAAAAACAGTGTAGAAAATAATCCGGGTAAACAATAACCCGTCGTACACCGATACATCAACAACACGTACATAACATGACAAACAATCACCGACAAGGATATGAGGGGAAACAGAGGGTTAAATACACAACATGTAATTACTGGGATAAGAAACAGGTGTGTAAGGAGACCAGATAAAACCAATGGAAAATGAAAAACTGATCAATGGTGGCTAGAAGACCGGTGACGTCGATCACCGAGCACCACCCGAACAAGGAGGGGCATCAACTTCGGTAGAAGTCGTGACACAAACTAAGCATAGTAATAGAAAAACTAGACACAGACATAGAAATAGACTAACATAGAACATTACCCCAAAAAACCCGAAACACATAAAACAAACACCCCCTGCCACGCCCTGACCAAACTACAATAACAAACAACCCCTTTTACTGGTCAGGACGTGACACCTAAGCTTGACTGTAAAGAAACACTAACACATACCAATGTGTGTGTTCATTTGAAAATGATAGGCAACTGTAATCACACGTTGTCACAGGCGTCGAAATGAACAGACGAAGGCGCAGCGTGTTGAGTGCTCATTCTTTACTTTTAATGAGTAACACTTCACAAGAAAAAAACAAACGACAGCCAACAGTTCCGTAAGGTACACAGACTATGGGGAAAACAACCACCCACGAAACCCAAAGGAAAACAGGCTGCCTAAGTATGGCTTCCAATCAGAGACAACGAAAGACACCTGCCTCTTATTGGAAACCATACTCGGCCAAACATAAAAACTAAACATAGAAATAGAAAACAAGAACAAAATCCCCTAGAACCAAAAAACCCCAAGGCACACAAAACAACCCCCCTGCCACGCCCTGACCATTCTACTATGGCAAATGACCCTTTTCACTGGTCAGGACGTGACACACGTGACAGCGCAAGATACAAATAGGCCTAGGGCCTACTCTGAATAAGTGTTATTACGCTAGCCCGTATCGTCACAGAGATGCAAAAAATATTGGCTAATATTTCCTATTCATTGAGTCAGTTGCCAGGTATTGCAGCAGTGATATGTTTTGTTGTTAGAAGGAATCCTAAATCCCCCATTGGCCATGTAGTGTTGAGTTGGCCGTGACTGTTTGAGGTTGGGTTTGACCTGCCCCAGCATCTGTGCGTTCGAGATGTCGACGATGAGTATGACGTGTCTCCTCTCCTCTTCTTTTTCTTCTTTTGAGTTTAACGGCGGTTGGCATTCAATATGTTGCATTACCACCCCCAACTGGACTATAATATAAATCCATTATACTTTGTGATACAAAGGGAAAAAGGAAAAAAAAATTCATTAAATACCCACCAACCCACTTTGACCCTATCTGCTCCTGCACCATGCCAACGGTCTGTAACTCTTCTGAAGTCAAATGTCGTATACCCAAATACTTCTCTGCAGCTGCCACCACAACATATATGTTCTGTGATTTACGTTCCATTTCTGCGATACAGTTGAAAACCATTGCTATGAACTCTAAGAAGCCAACCTTACTGAAGTATATATCACTCGTTGGCCTATCCGTGTGCTGGCACAGATCCTCTACTCACTACTCTGACTCTAATCACCTCAACCTGCCTCTCTCGCATCGGACACTTCCGATCCCCAGCAACATGGGCACCACTACAGTTGACACACACAACTTTACCAAAACTACACAATCCTCTGTCCAATGCCCTACTGCACACTTCTCACATCTTGGAATCTCCCTCCTACACTGTGCTGCAATATGACTATAAACGTTGTACCTGAAACAGAGCAGTGGATTCACCACAAAAGCTCTAACAGGACAACTGATATATCCTGACATGACTTTGTCTGGTAAAGACTCAGGCTCAAAACTCAAAAGGACTGACAGTGACTCCTCTGTTTCACCATGCTCCCCAACAGGTCTGTGTCGCACCAAACGGCAGGCATCACAAACACCCTGAATCTTCAACTTCAATTGCTCCACCTCCACACTTAACGCTTCCCCAAAAATCACTCCTTTCAATGTTGCCCTGTTCCTAAGAGCAAAGCACGAAACAGATCTTGACCCAAGTTGCGTGACACAGAGCACCTGCTCTCCTCTAGAACTCAGTCTGGCTCATGGCTCATTCTGTTTGACACCAATCATCTTCAACACCCCATCTCCATTTTTATTGCCTTCTTCATCAGATTCAAATCCAACCTCTGCTTTCCTCATTCTCTTCAACCACCTCTTCCTCTTTTTCCCTTCCTTTCCTCCTCAGAACTCCTGTCCCAATATTTCTCTTCTCCCGACTTTTCTTGCAGCCCGGTGGCATCCCGATGTAACTCCATCTCATAATCGTCCCGCTCAACTCAGAAACATGTCTTCTCCTGGCGCCGACATTTTGATAGCATGAGCCTTACATCAACCAAACTCGTTCTCCTGATGTGTCTCCTCTTCGTCGTGCCCCAGTATCGGTGCGTTCGAGATGTTGCCTTGTGCCGCGTTCGCGTGCTAGTCGGAACTAGGAAACTCGGAAATGTCCGACTTGCTAACTGGTTGAACGTGGCACGTGTATAACTCCAAACAGTTATCAAGTCTTACATTTCTGAGTTTCCTAGTTCTGACTAGCACGTGAACGTGGCAGATGAGTATGACATGTCATAGTCATCATTGCCATCTCGAATGCACTGATACCGGGGCAGGTTTGACCTTGCCTGAGGACCAGATGGTGAACTTCTAAATACACTGTCTGGAACATGAGTGTTTGATTCTGCAAATGGTCCTCTACAAGCCAGAATTGTTGAAAACAATTATATTTCAACTTGTCCATGGTGTTGGTCCTTCAACTACTCAACATTTGAGACAAAATATACACAGGAAAGTATTGTTTACCGAAGTTTTTAGAGCACAGATACTGAAGTTGAAATTTGTTTAACCTGGCACATGCGCAAAACCATGTAAACATCTCCAAGACTTCGGTTCATATGCATGGGGGCCTAGTCTTTTCTTCACCCTGCAGGCCCAGAGTCCTGCGTTAAACCCGTTAATGTGTTAATGTGTGGGAATAATATCAGGTTCATCTGATCTTAACCCAGGAAATAGGAACACAATCACATAATATTCTGGTTGGATGTATTTTCTCTGAACTCATCAGTGGAAGAGCCAGCCCTTCACCTCTGGAAATATGAACTCTCCCTGGTTGTTTGAAGAATTAAAGAAAACACCGTGACCAGACTACTTCTGTGGTGGTGAGTGTGTAGTGTACTGTTGTGTTGTTTCGGCTGTGCACAGCAACAATCGTTTGTTTGTGTGATGCGTTTTAGGGACTAGGTGAATTTAGAACTTCATGCTGATTCTGTAGCCTACATTACTGCACATAGTTTCACAGACATAAATATGCGTGTGGGTGCGCACACGCACACAAACACACACACACAAACACAAACAGAGAGAGGGAACTTAATGTTTGTTTGTGTTAGGGATAGAGAGTGTGAGAGAGGAAAAGGCTGGTGACAGAGTTCTCGCAGGACTCCGAGGGGATCTCACATCAGATAAACAACACTGACAGCAGTCAGGATTTATAGCCCCTGGCCACTGATGGGAACCCAGTAACACTCCCTGTGTTACCCTTTGAACCCTCACTCCTATAGGAGACAGCAATGCACTGAAGAATTCTACAGATATGTGGATCTGTGTCTCTATTAACAGTCTACATACAGTACATACTGTATTGACATGAAGGACATACATCAAATTACCCTCACCCCTATGGCATTCAGCAATTCTCTGAGGAATTATTTCGGTGATATAGATCTATCTGTCCCTATTAAAATTCTATATTTACACTAAGGACATACATCCAAGGGCTTGGCTATTCAAAGTAGCTTTTTGTAAGATCTTGTTGTTGACATTTCCCTACAAATAGTTAGTTGTATGTTCAGCTGTACTAACTAGTCCAAATTATACTATTCCAAATCTGATTACCATGAGTAACCTACAGTATGTGTTTCTGTGCTATTGTGGTGCAACACTGGCCTGGCCTGCATGCATGTCTGCTTTTATCCACTCAGCAGCGCATTAGAATGATACTGTATGTTCTGTTTACCGAGAGGAGAGTGAAAGCTTGAGGTTAAAGCCACTTAGTGAGGAGGACCACCCTGGTGTGTGTGTAGGTGTGTGTGTAAAGAGAGAGTAAAGCTGCCTGCATAACATCCCCCCACCTCGCACCCAGACCCCAGGGGAGCACGTTGATACCCTGCAGGGGTCACTTGGACAAACATAACAGACACACTGACCACTAAGATATGTCTAATGAGATACAGTTTTCTTTTGAAGCCCTAATCTGGAGTCTGTTTCTGCCCACTGGCAGTCTGTAGGCTAATCACTACTATGTAGCAGCAGGTAGCCTAGCGATTAAGAGCATTGTTCCAGTAACCCAAAGGTTGCTGGTTAGAATCCCCAAGCCGACGTGGTGGAAAATCTGTCAATGTGCCCTTGAGCAAGGCACTCAACCCTTATTGCTCCTAAATTGCTCTGGATAGGAGTGTCTGCTAAATGACTAAAATGTAAATGTACTGTAGACAGTAAGACAGTAGGGAGAAAAATGCTGTTGGGGATGTCATCAAAACATTTGCTTAAAGTATTGTGCCCTGTACTAACCTAACATGCCTCATATGATAGGAAGGGAAGGTGAGTTTGTAACATGCAGTATGACCTGATAGAACTAATGCTAAAACGGACTGTGGCAAGCCCCTGTGCTGTGAGTGAGTGCTCTTCTAGCCTAGTCTAGTGGCCTTTGAGATCTAGGCTAGCCTATCCTGCTCTGGGATGTCAGTGCTAACAGGCTGTTTGGACTGAGTGAGGGGAGGTGATGACTTTACCACCCAGACCAGACTGATTTATGTGGGAAAAGCCCTCAGAGCGCCTGTTGAGTGTGGAGAGGATTAGAGCCCTCTCCACACAACCCCGTCATGGCCAATCAGCAACTCTGACCCCCTACAGACAGACATCACGGCCAATCAAAACGCAACATTCAGGTCTGCTGTCTTTATTAGCTACCTATAGCTCCTCCCGGTTCCTTTATGATCTTATGATCTCTCTATCATCAGGCTCTGTAGGTTGAATCCATTTGTATGCTTTATGTGTCGGCCATGGAATTGTAATTCAGTACGTATACGATAGATCCCTCTATTGATTAAGTGTGTGTTATGTCCGGGTGGAGAAACAAAAAGCGGCTTACAGGCCCAAGGGTCAAGGGTCTTGTAAAATTGACAACTTTGATTGTTAAAATAATGTTTGGGGTTCGGAGGGGAATGTGATCTATTCCAACCATATCTATTGTTGACACATTGACTTATTATTGTGGTGTTGTGTTCTTATCATTAATAAAATATGTTCTACACGTAGTGCCAGAACACACACACACACACACACACACACACACACACACACACACACACACACACACACACACACACACACACACACACACACACACATACACACACACACACACACACACACACACACACACACACACACTCAGACTCACACACACACACACACACACACACACACACACACACACACACACACACACACACACACACACACACACACACACACACACACACACACACACACATACACACACACATACACACACACACTCCTTTTCCCGGGATGATAAGACATCACCTCGCTTGCTCTGCTCTGAATGGAAAGTTGGGATCATCTCTGAGGGCGGGAATGGGAACACCTCTGCCTTTCCCAGGATGATAAGTAAATGGAGAGGAACAAAATAGCATTTTCCCTTTCTTCCTATCTGAGTGGTTTGTTCATTTCCTGTTTCCTAATCTTTCGAGAAAATCCTGCTGAGCCAACAGAGCGGCTAGAAGGCTAAATAATGTGTTGGTGAAATGTGTGTTCATGTGGTTTGATCTTGTAGTTTCTCTGCTGTGTGTATTCTTGAACTGTACTGTTGAATTAGTTTGCTGGAGGCTTAAAAACGGAAATACCTTTTCTTTCATATTAATGAAGCATAATTTCCCCCATCCTGCCTCCTTCACACTTTCTCCCCTCTCTCTCTCTGCCTTCGATCTTTCTATCTCTCTCTCTCTCTCTCTCTCTCTCTCTCTCTCAACCACACACACAGCGAAACTGAGGCTTGTTACCTAAAGTAAACAATTGTGAGTGATGGATCTTTTTACGGATTGTGGGAAAAGGTGTTTGACTTTCACACAAGTCCTCTAAACGGCTAATAAATCTTGCATGTGTGTACGTCTCCCTCAGGGTGGAAGTTTGTGTGTGTGTGAGAGAGGGGAACGGTTCGATTTTTTTCTTCTGGATCTTTTTTCCACTCTCCACCCTCCCTTTTCTCATTTACTCTTTTCTCCTGGTTAGTGATTGTTGCCCCTGGTGTTTCTGTGTGGAAATGTGCCATGGCTCTGTTGGAGTGTTAGATCACATGCCCCGAGGGGAGAGGCACCTAAAGACAAACCCTGTAGTAGACCTGTGCTACAGTGGACCTTTTATCCCCCCAGTCCCCTGGAGAACACAACAGAATCACTCCCCACAAAACAGACCTCTACTCTGATGTTCCTCCTATGTAAGACGTAGCCCCCCACCTATGGGGGTTTACACCCCCCACATGAGAGGAACACCCCAGAGCTCCTGTAAGAGAACCCGGTGGTCCGCTCGCCCCTCAGTAGTCAGTCAGTCCGTCCCCAGCAGAGCAAGGAGGAGGAGGCCGCAGAGTACAGCAGAGCAGAGTGGATGGTCTGTGTGAGGGAATGTGTTTCAGATCAGGGCTGGAGACGAGCCAGCTGGAGGAATCCAGAGTGCCATGGCTCTGTTTCCGTGTGAAATAGCTTCTTAAGACCACAGTGAACAGCTGCCGGACAGTGTCCCCTCCCTCCTCTCTCCCCTTCCCCCTCTCCCCAAGGCTATAAATCTCAGCGGAGGAACGGGAGGTGCTGGCGACTTGTTGAAAGGGCTCCAGAGGGGTTCCTGGGGTTTAGTGTGTGGGGTCAGGTCTGTGTTAGCAGGGTCCCGGTGCCGAGGCTCATGGCCTGATACCCACAGATAACCCAGCACAGTGAGCACACGCCTAAAGGCCAGGGAGCTGCTCCTCACTGCAGCCCTGGAGCACCATGTCCACCATGATCCACCACACCTCTCCACCCAGCCCTGCCCTGCCTGCCTGCCTGCCTGCCTGCTTGCCTGCTAGGTTTATAGATGTGAGAGAGAGAGAGCATAAATGGCGCCCCCCACAACAAGATGGCTTATCTGAAGGAATGTTGAGGGTCATTTAAACCAGTCGTCAAAAACCAAGTCCTGATTCCAAGTAATCTGACAAATAATCACAAAACAAATAAGTTGGGGAATGTATTATTCATGAACACTGTTTTAAACTTTGAACCTCGGTTTGGAGAAGCATATGTTCCACAAAATATGTCAAAATAAGAGAAATGACTGAATTACAACTGCAATTGATCCTTCATTTGCCTCTGAAAAAAAGAGGAGAAAAGAGTTGGAGGGGACCCCGTCTCTGTTGGTCCTCTGTCCCTCCTGAGTCAATTGTTCTGGAGGCATGGTGTCAACCCTGCGCCATCAATCACCCCCTTTCAGAGGAGGGCAGACAGGCTGGGGACCCGCCCCCCAGGACAGGGGGGTGGTGGTTCTCATGCCCTCCCCGCCTCCTGCAGCCCCGCGCCCCTACAGACACAACTCTGACAGCTGGTCTGGCCATTAGGGATAGGCCGAGACCTGAGGGCCCCCTCACAGCACAGCGGCAACAGCTGCCAGCCCACTGCACTGCCCCTCCCTGCACCTCCGCTCTGCTCTGCTCCTCTCTGCTGGCCCAGCCCCACCCAGCCCCATAGCTCCATCAGACCCACCCAGCCCCATAACTCCACAGACCCACCCAGCACCATAGCTCTACAGACCCACCCAGCCCCATAGCTCCACAGACCCACCCAGCCCCATAGCTCCACAGACCCACCCAGCCCCATAGCTCTACAGACCCACCCAGCACCATAGCTCTACAGACCCACACAGCCTCATAGCTCCACAGACCCACCCAGCCTCATAGCTCTACAGACCCACCCAGCCCCATAGCTCTACAGACCCACCCAGACGCATAGCTCTACAGACCCACACAGCCTCATAGCTCTACAGACCCACCCAGCCCCATAGCTCCACAGACCCACCCAGCCCCATAGCTCTACAGACCCATCCAGCCCCATAGCTCCACAGACCCACCCAGCCCCATAGCTCTACAGACCCACCCAGCACCATAGCTCTACAGACCCACCCAGCCCCATAGCTCTACAGACCCACCCAGCCCCATAGCTCTACAGACCCACCCAGCCTCATAGCTCTACAGACCCACCCAGCCCCATAGCTCTACAGACCCACCCAGCACCATAGCTCTACAGACCCACCCAGCCTTATAGCTCTACAGACCCACCCAGCACCATAGCTCTACAGACCCACCCAGCCTTATAGCTCTACAGACCCACCCAGCACCATAGCTCTACACACTCACCCAGCCCCATAGCTCTACAGACCCACCCAGCCCCATAGCTCTACAGACCCACCCAGCCTCATAGCTCTACAGACCCACCCAGCCTCATAGCTCTACAGACCCACCCAGCACCATAGCTCTACAGACCCACCCAGCCTTATAGCTCTACAGACCCACCCAGCACCATAGCTCTACAGACCCACCCAGCCCCATAGCTCTACAGACCCACCCAGCCCCATAGCTCTACAGACCCACCCAGCACCATAGCTCTACAGACCCACCCAGCCCCATAGCTCTACAGACCCACCCAGCTCCATAGCTCTACAGACCCACCCAGCCCCATAGCTCTACAGACCCACCCAGCCCCATAGCTCTACAGACCCACCCAGCCTCATAGCTCTACAGACCCACCCAGCTCCATAGCTCTACAGACCCACCCAGCCCCATAGCTCTACAGACCCACACAGCCTCATAGCTCTACAGACCCACCCAGCCCCATAGCTCTACAGACCCACCCAGCCCCATAGCTCTACAGACCCACCCAGCTCCATAGCGCTACAGACCCACCCGGCCCCTTAGCTCTACAGACCCACCCAGCCTCATTGCTCCATAAACCCACCGCTATAAAATCTGTATTACACTGCCCCTCCCCACCCATGCAGAAGTCCTGATTGTTACATCTTACACGTTTAGTTATGTACACTTGGTTCTGTTTGTGCGCATGTAATTGAGGTGTGTGTGGCTGAGCGGGTGGGTATGTGACCGTTTGTGCGTGTGCATGCACTAGAGCTCTGTGGAGTATAACTGCAGCGTTGTTATGGAGGGCGTGTGCTAGAGCTCTGTGGAGTATAACTGCAGCGTGTTATGGAGGGCGCGCGCTAGAGCTCTGTGGAGTATAACTGCAGCGTTGTTATGGAGGGCGCGCGCTAGAGCTCTGTGGAGTATAACTGCAGCGTTGTTATGGAGGGCGCGCGCTAGAGCTCTGTGGAGTATAACTGCAGCGTTGTTATGGAGGGCGCGCGCTAGAGCTCTGTGGAGTATAACTGCAGCGTTGTTATGGAGGGCGCGTGCTAGAGCTCTGTGGAGTATAACTGCAGCGTTGTTATGGAGGGCGCGCGCTAGAGCTCTGTGGAGTATAACTGCAGCGTGCTAGAGCTCTGTGGAGTATAACTGCAGCGTGCTAGAGCTCTGTGGAGTATAACTGCAGCGTTGTTATGGAGGGCGCGTGCTAGAGCTCTGTGGAGTATAACTGCAGCGTTGTTATGGAGGGCGCGTGCTAGAGCTCTGTGGAGTATAACTGCAGCGTGCTAGAGCTCTGTGGAGTATAACTGCAGCGTGCTAGAGCTCTGTGGAGTATAACTGCAGCGTGTTAGAGCTCTGTGGAGTATAACTGCAGCGTGTTAGAGCTCTGTGGAGTATAACTGCAGCGTGTTAAAGCTCTGTGGAGTATAACTGCAGCGTGTTAGAGCTCTGTGGAGTATAACTGCAGCGTGTTAGAGCTCTGTGGAGTATAACTGCAGCGTGCTAGAGCTTTGTGGAGTATAACTGCAGCGTGTTAGAGCTCTGTGGAGTATAACTGCAGCGTGCTAGAGCTCTGTGGAGTATAACTGCAGCGTGTTAGAGCTCTGTGGAGTATAACTACAGCGTGCTAGAGCTCTGTGGAGTATAACTGCAGCGTGTTAGAGCTCTGTGGAGTATAACTGCAGCGTGTTAGAGCTCTGTGGAGTATAACTGCAGCGTGTTAGAGCTCTGTGGAGTATAACTGCAGCGTGCTAGAGCTTTGTGGATTATAACTGCAGCGTGTTAGAGCTCTGTGGAGTATAACTGCAGCGTGCTAGAGCTCTGTGGAGTATAACTGCAGCGTGTTAGAGCTCTGTGGAGTATAACTGCAGCGTGTTAGAGCTCTGTGGAGTATAACTGCAGCGTGTTAGAGCTCTGTGGAGTATAACTGCAGCGTTGTTATGGAGGATGTTAGATCATCTTTTATTTCACCATCATGCAAAGCTGAACAATGTCACTATTGACACAACAGAGAAAGTGGATATATATTATGTACATGTTATTTACTGAGGGGAGCATTCCAGTTTTGTCATGGCACTTGACTAGCAATTATCAAGTTTTACACACGGTGGGTGGTTTGGCTATAGTTGATTTAATCCTGTGTATTACTTATTCACTAGCTCCTGATGTGAAGAATGTACTTGTATAAAACGTTACAACAGTAGACTGGGTTAGACTCTGTTGTGTTGAAGTTGATGGACGTGACTAGAAAATATTAAAGACAATTTTCCTATTGCACACATGTTGCATACTAAAAACAGCTCAACCGTACTCTGTATTGTTGCTCAACCAGCCCTGTCTCGTTGTTTCATATCCAGGTGTGTTGTAATTGTGCACTAGTTGTTTTGGCTATTTCTTTTTACAAGAAGGATCTTACATACACTAAATGGTTATTACTATATAGACCTGTATTTGCAATATCACATACTTACCATACATTGTGTTTATGTGGTTATAGAGCGTGTGTATTCATTTGCAGACTAATGTTTGCGAATGTACACTGATTGAGATGAACGTGTTTGTGTGAGGTTACCTGTTTATTGGAGTGAGTGTGTAGGTCTGTGTGTGTGTTCCTCTGAGAGCCGGTTGGGAGAAATAGAGGGAAAAGAAAAGCGTTGGAGGAGATTACGCCACTCTCCCTCAGGGGTCTTGTTTCTCATGCACTACTGACGGCTGAGTGGTTCCCACACCTCCACACTGAGGTGAGAGGGAGGCACCCCCAGCCCACAGCCCCACCTGTACAGGTAGCCTGCCTGTCCCAGCAGAGCCTCACAGATCCCTGCTCTTCCCCAAGAAAAGAAACAGGGAAAACAGGATCAATCTGGCCATGCTACAATCAAAACACCAGCCAGGGAGACACAATGCCACAACACCACTCAGGTATAATTATAACAAACACTACCCAATAGCAGGATAATTACCCTAGTAGTTACCACACACACACAGACATAGGCTACACACACACTTACATGCTGGCACAGACACACCCACACACACAGACCTCCATGCCTCATAGCAGAGACATCACCGCAAGAGAGAGTCTTAAAGACAGGGAGTGTCATTCAGTGCACCAAGCCATCAGGCTGGAAGTGGAGGGAAGTCATGCGTTGGATGGTTTCACTAGTACTTCCTGCTCTGATGTAGTCAGACTTTGATCCTTTGGTCCCATGTTGATTGAACTGACTCATAAACACTCGGGCCAGTGGCACCACACTTTCAGTTTGCTTTTTGAAGTATAGTTTTTATGGCGTTATGGCTTTGTACTGTGGAGGGGCAGTGCAGTGGTGGCTGGTCTGGTGTGAACCCTGCCAAGGCTGGTGAATCCTCTGGCTGTCCTCCTGCTGCCAAAATCAACAGGCCTGTTTGTTCTGAGGGCCAATCCGTCTCTGATCGCTAGGATCCGTGACGGGGGCCCCTTGCCTTTTGTCCCAGCCCAGTGAAGCGGTGTCAGATGACATCTCCGGTTATTACCACAGTCTTCCTCTCGTCCTCTTCCTCAGTCAGTCGGGCCAGGGCTGTGGAGGGAGCGAGGGAGCAGCTATAGCGCCAGCCTGCGTTATAGATGTTATCACGCACCACTTTGCAGCAGCTGTTCCAGTTCATTACAAAGGATTCCATGACATGCTCTGTGTCAGGCTTAGGGAGAGAAAGTGAGGATCCTCAAGTCAAGAAAATGAGGGTGAATTTGAGGAGTGGTGAGCTTTACTCTTACTGGTCTCAGATTCCACAGCGTGCTGCGCTGCACGTCACGTTGTTGAGACAGACTGACTAGGCATGGCAGGTCTGGAGTTTAGGGACATAGGGAGAGGGTAGGGATTGAATGAGAAGGGGGGGGGGGGGGGGGGGGGGGGGAAGAGGATGGGGGGTTGGTTGACATGGTTGGAATACTTTATGCCCGAAGGCTAACTCACTTTGACAAAGGCAACTTGGAAAGGAACTTTGACCCAGCTCCTCTGTGGGTTACGCACACACGCGCACACCACACACACACACACACACACACACACACACACACACACACACACACACACACACACACACACACACACACACACACACACACACACACACACACACACACACACACACACACACACACACAAACGTTTTTTTCACCAGAGTACACGTCACTCCCACATGAACACCTCTGTACAGATAGTGTGTGAAGATAAGGGTTTCCTTAGCCTGCGTCATTGGCTATGGACTGGACACAACATGGCTGTTTATGTTTAGACCAAATGTCTGGCTCCGAGCTTTTCTTCTTAGTCGTAGTTCAGTTGAGTCAGAAAGCATGGGAATGGTTACTTCAAGAGCTAAATATGACTAATTATTTGTCTTTCTCCATATCTGGGTCTCGTGGGTCAAAGTGTGTGATTGGAGTTGAGCGCTGTGCTGTGTTGTCTTCCTCTGAGGGGCTGGAGGGGGACCGACAGGAGCAGACATTCCACACCACCACCGAGGCAGGGGGGAGGGGGGAGGGGGGATGAGTAATACCACTTTTATTAAAATATATTGAAGAAAAACAGCAAGCTGCGCTGTTGCAGGGGAGGAGTAAATCAACATGACAGATCCCCCTTCTCTCTCTTTTCCTCCCTCACTGGAGGCTTGTGCCTCTGCTCTGACGATGAACCTTTCTTCTTCTTTTCCGCCCTCCCTCTCTCTCCCTCTCTCTCCTTCTCTCTCCCTTTCTCTCCCTTTCTCTCCCTCTCTCTTCCTCCCTCTCTCCCCCTCTGTCCCTCCCTCTCTCTCTCTCCCTCCCTCTCTCCCTCCCTCTCTCCCTCTCTCCCTCTCTCTCCCTCCCTCCCTCTCTCCCTCTCTCTCCCTCTCTCTCTCCCTCTCTCTCCCTCTCTCTCCCTCTCTCTCCCTCCCTCTCTCCCTCTCTCTCCCTCTGTCCGGTTCCAAACAGCTGTCCGGCCATCTCTCCTCCTTTAATTTCTCTTCTTCCTCCGTTCAACATCCCACTCCTCTTTCTCGCCCCCTCCTTTTTTCAGTCCTTCACTACTCCACTTCCTCTCTCATGGCAGCCTCTCTGTCTCCCCATGTGAGTAGCTCCCAGTAGTAAACACATGCTCTGTGTAAGTAGAATCGCGGTGCTCCTCCTTCCATGCTTGTCTGCCCTCTGTTAGCCTGGCGTCCTGTGGCTTTCAGTAGGTTGTGGTGCTGGTGGTGTGGTGCTGGTGGTGGGGTGCTGGTGGTGGGGTGGTGGTGGTGTGGTGCTGGTAGTGGGGTGCTGGTGGGGTGCTGATGGTGGGGTGGTGGTGGTGTGGTGCTGGTGGTGGGGTGCTGGTGGGGTGCTGGTGGTGGGGTGCTGGTGGTGGGGTGGTGGTGTGGTGCTGGTGGTGGGGTGCTGGTGGGGTGCTGGTGGTGGGGTGCTGGTGGGGTGCTGGTGGTGGGGTGCTGGTGGTGGGGTGGGGGTGGTGTGGTGCTGGTGGTGGGGTGGTGGTGGTGTGGTGTTGGGGTGCTGGTGGTGGGGTGGTGGTGGTGGGGTGGTGGTGGTGGGGTGCTGGTGGTGGGGTGCTGGTGGTGTGGTGCTGGTGGTGGGGTGCTGGTGGTGGTGGTGGTGTGGTGCTGGTGGTGGGGTGCTGGTGGGGTGCTGGTGGTGGGGTGGTGGTGTGGTGCTGGTGGTGTTGTGCTGGTGGTGGGGTGCTGGTGGTGTGGTGCTGGTGGTGGGGTGGTGGGGTGGAGCCCTAAAGAGCTGTGTTGGCCTAATCTCCTGTGAATGAATACTACACTGTTATTGAGGCGGACGTTATTGTCTGGTTGATTTTACAACCATGCTCCTGGTCCCATTGACCCCGGTGACCCTGGTCACTGTTTCCCCGGTAACTAATGAAGGAACTGTGATAATGCTCCTCACCTCCTCGTAGACTGGATGACCCGTGGGTCTCACAGTGGCTGGCTCTCTAACCTCACATAGCAACAGCAAACATGCCATGCCATGGTCACTTGTCTTAGACATTAGGCATTGCGGGAATGTCTTCTGCTATTTCCTGTTGGAGAAAATAAAAACATTCATATATCAATCTCAAAATGATGCCTTTGTGTTGCATTTCACAGTTATTAGCCACTAATTCTGTTCAGGCCATCTGGGCAATCCAATGTGTATTTAGAATAAGATTATTAGCCTATAGGAACATACATGATGGGCTGGATTATCCTGCATCCTGGTAGAGCTTCTGCTGCAGTTGCAGCCGTCTTCCCAGGGAGCTTCTGCAGGAGAGAGAGAGAGAGAGAGCTGCTGGGACAATCCTGGCATTCCAGGGCTCTGTCGTGTTGTCTTCTGCTCTCTAATTTGGGAGCAGCTGTCGCTCTGCAAACCCTCAACCATCAAAGCTCCTGACTGGAGGAGGGTGGGGGTAGGGGGGCACACATAGAGAAGCAGGGGACTGAGAGGACAGGAGCTATACTCAGCACACGTTCCTTCTAACTGTGTGCCAGGTCATCTCCGGACCACAACACCTGAGAAAGGTAAGAGGGAGGATAAATTACAGGATGGAAATAGATAGTCACCGGAGGCCCCGGTAGTAAAAACACTAAGGTCAGTTATTTTACAGATGGCCATTGATAGAAGTGCCCATCTCTGCCTCCCATCTCTATACTGTGCATTCAGAAAGTATTCAGACCTCTTGACTTTTTCCACATTTTGTTACGTTACAGCCGTATTCTAAAATGGATATATATTCTCAACAATCTACACACTAATGACAAAGTGAAAGCAGTTTTTTAGAAATGTTAGCATTTTTGAAATGTCTGCAGCATTGAAGGTCCCCAAGAACACAGTGGCCTCCATCATTCTTTAATGGAAGAAGTTTGGAACCACCAAGACTCTTCCTAGAGCTGGCTGCCCGGCCAAACTGAGCAATCGGGGGAAAAGGGCCTTGGTCAGGGAGGTGACCAAGAACCAGAGTTCCTCTGTGAGTTCTGGAGTTCCTCTGTGGAGATGGGAGAACCTTCCAGAAGGACAACCATCTCTGCAGCACTCCACCCATCAGGTCTTTATGGTAGAGGGGCCAGACGGAAGCCACTCCTCAGTAAAAGGCACATGACAGCCCGCTTGGAGTTATGCCATGAAAAACAAGGTTCTCTGATATGATGAAACCAAGACTGAACTTTTTGGCCTGAATGCCAAGCGTCACGTCTGGAGGAAACCTGCTATAGGAAGTCTTGGTGATTCCAAACTTTTTCCATTTAAGAATGATGGAGGCCACTGTGTTCTTGGGGATATTCAATGCTGCAGATATTTTTTGGTACCCTTCCCCAGATCTGTGCCTAGATTACAATCCTGTCTCGGAGGTCTACAGACAATTCCTTCGAACTCATGGCTAGGTTTTTGCTCTGACATACACTGTCAACTGTGGGACCTTATATAGACAGGTCTGTGTGTGCCTTTCCAAATCATGTCCAATCAATTGAATTTACCACAGGTGGACTCCAATCAAGTTGTATTAACATCTCCAGGATGATCAATGGAAACAGGATGCACCTGAGCTCAATTTCGAGTCTCATAGCAAAGGATCTGAATGCTTATGTAAATAAGTTATTTATGTTTTTTATTTTTAATACGTATGCAAAAAAACTTTTTTTTTGCGCTTTGTTATTATGGAGTATTGTGTGTAGATTGATGAGGGAAAAAAGATGTAATACATTTTAGAATAAGGCTGTAACGTAACAAAATGTGGAAAAAGTCAAGGGGTCTGAATACTTTCCGAATGCACTGTAAGCTACAGACAACGAACACAATTGCATTTTATCGATGGCAATTTGAATGCACAGACATACTGTGATGAGATCCTGTGGCCCATTGTGAGGCCCATTTCTTTTAAGGTATCTGTGACCAGCAGATGCATATCTGTATTCCCAGTCATGTGAAATCCATAGATTAGGGCCTAATGAATGTATTTCCTCATATGAACTGTAACTCAGTAAAATCTTTGAAATTGTTGCATGTTGCGTTTATACTTTTGTTCAGTATTTCTCTCTCTCTCTCTCTCTTTCTTTCTCTCTCTCTCTCTCTCTCTCTCTCTCTCTCTCTCTCTCTCCTCTCTCTCTCTCTCTCTCTCTCTCTCTCTCTCTCTCTCTCTCTCTCTCTCTCTCTCTCTCTCTCTCTCTCTCTGTGCTCTCTTCTCCAAAGGGACTGGTCTCAGTGGAACAGCACTTGAGGGCCTACATGGGTAATGCTCCTCAGAGGTCCTGTGGAGGTCTCTGGTGGATAGGGCTGTTATCTGTGGTTCTCACACTGAGACCTGAAGGCCCCTGCTGGGTTGTTTGTGCAGAGGATGGCACCTGCTGCTGCTGTGGGTACTGTGGGCTGTCAGCCTCTCTCTCAGTGAAGAGGGAAACAGATCTACAATCACCTGTTGCTTTATCCATTCACCAGATCCAGCATTAGTCATTGCAGAGAGGGGAGTGATTTGATCAGCAGCACATGAGATCCTGAGTCATGGAGGCTTCTCACAGCACACGTTCCCTTAATAGAAAAGCCTAAAACAGAATATACAGCCTACAGGAGGAGCGAGTAACACTCACAGACCAAACCAGTGATGAGACGAAATTAAAGGTTTTCAGGAATTTAAAAAACATTTTCAGGAAACAACAACACCCAAGAGAAGTCGAAAATAAGTTGTAAATAAGCTAAACTACCACTTAAATGCTCAACACCCACCCGAACATATAATTTCATATTCAAAGTGATTTTAATGTCATATTTATAACGCCCTGGCCATAGAGAGGGGTTTTTGTTCTTTATTTTGGTTATGCCAGGGTGTTACATTGGGTGGGCGTTCTATGTTCCTTTTTCAATGTTTTTGTATTTCTTTGTTTTGGGCCATGTGTGGCTCCCAATCAGGCACAGCTGAAGTTCGTTGTTGCTGATTGGGAGTCACACATAAGGAGCATGTTTTTCCTTTGGGTTTTGTGGGTAATTGTTTCTGTTCATTGTGTTTCCTGACAGGACTGTTTCTGGTCGTTTTTGTTTCGTTTTTGTAAAGTGTTCTCTTTTTTGAATTAAAATTCTAATGATGAACACATCCTCTGCTGCACCTTGGTCTAATTCTGACGACGGCCGTTACAGAATTACCCACCAAAAACGGACCAAGCAGCGGAGGAAGGAGAGGCACCAGGAGAAGGAAAGGAATGTGGACTCATGGACTTTGGAGAAAATGGAGAGGATCGTTCAGGATTCCTGGAGATGGGAGGAATTACTGGACGAAGGTGGACCATGGGCTCAAGCTGGGGATTATCGCCGCCCGCAGTGGGAGATCGAGGCAGCGATAGCTGAGAGGCGCTGGTATGAGGAAAGGGAGCGCAGCAGACACGAGAGGCAGCCCCCAAAATGTTTTTTGGGGGGGCACACGGGAGATTGGCAGAGTCAGGCGGTAGACCTGAGCCAACTCCCCGTGCTTACCGGAAGCAGCTTGGTACTGGTAAGACACCGTGTTATGCTGTGGAGCGCACGGTGTCCCCAGTGCGCGTTCAAAGCCCGGTGCGCTACATACCAGCCCCCCGCAAGTGCCATGCGAGGGCAGGCATCGAGCCAGGACGGGTTGTGCCAGCTCAGCGCGTCTGGTCTCCAGTGCGCCTTTTCGGGCCAGGGTATCCTGCACCAGCTCTGCGCACTGTGTCTCCAGGGTGCTGGGAGGGTCCAGTTCGCCCAATGCCTGCTCTCCGCCCATGCCGGGCCAAAGTGGGCATTCAGCCTGGAGTGTGGGTAAAGAGCGTCCGTACCAGAACTCCAGTGCTCCCCCACAGCCCGGTTTATCCTGTGCCACCTCCTCGGACCAGGCCTCCAGTGGATCTCTCCAGCCTGGTCCGTCCTGTGCCACCTCCCAGGACTAGGCCTCCAGTGGGTCTCCCCATCCTGGTTAAGCCTGTGCCTCCTCCTCGGACCAGGCCTCCAGTGGGTCTCCCCATCCTGGTCCGTCCTGTGCCACCTCCCAGGACTAGGCCTCCAGTGGGTCTCCCCATCCTGGTTAAGCCTGTGCCCCCTCCTCGGACCAGGCCTCCAGTGGGTCTCCCCATCCTGGTCCGTCCTGTGCCGCCTCCTAGGACTAGGCCTCCAGTGGGTCTTGCCAGTCCAGAGCCGCCAGAGCTGCCCGCCAGTCCGGAGCCGCCAGAGCCGCCCGCCAGTCCGGAGCCGCCAGAGCCGCCCGCCAGTCCGGAGCAGCCAGAGCCGCCCGCCAGTCAGGAGCCGCCAGAGCCGTCCGCCTGTCCGGGCGCAACCAGGGTTGCCCGCCAGCCGGGCACAACCATCACCGCCCGCCAGCCGGGCGCAGCCATCGCCGCCCGCCAGCCGGGTGCAGCTATCACCGCCCGCCAGCCGGGCGCAGTCAGGGTCGCCCACCAGACCTTCGGCGCGGCCAGGTGCGCCACCTAAGAGGGCGACGCCGAGGGTGGAGCAGTGGCCACATCCCGCACCTGAGCCGCCGCCGTAAGAAGGCCCACCTGGACCCTCCCCTTCAGAGTCAGGTCTTGCGGTCGGAGTCCGCACCTTGGGGGGGGGGGGGTACTGTAACGCCCTGGCCATAGAGAGGGGTTTTTGTTCTTTATTTTGGTTAGGCCAGGGTGTTACATTGGGTGGTCGTTCTATGTTCCTTTTTCTATGTTTTTGTATTTCTTTGTTTTGGGCCGTGTGTGGCTCCCAATCAGGCACAGCTGAAGTTCGTTGTTGCTGATTGGGAGTCACACATAAGGAGCATGTTTTTCCTTTGGGTTTTGTGGGTAATTGTTTCTGTTCAGTGTGTTTCCTGACAGGACTGTTTCTGGTCGTTTTTGTTTCGTTTTTGTAAAGTGTTCTCTTTTTTGAATTAAAATTCTAATGATGAACACATCCTCTGCTGCACCTTGGTCTAATTCTGACGACGGTCGTACAATATTGTAGATGTGTGGTAGATAGATCCAATTGCCAATGGAGATAGGTGTCTCCCCAGGTCGAGAAGGCCGGTTCTCACACTCGGCTGAGCTGCATGTTGGGGCTGGGAGACCCTGGGGGATCCCAGATGTGATCTGCTTTCTGTTCCAGTGTGCTTTCTGTGCTTTCTAACCCCTAATTACCTTATTGGCTCCATTAGGAGACATAATTAGTACTGGGAGTTTAAAGCTCTGGGATTCAGGCAAGTGCTGCACCATTCATTTATCTCCCTTTTTTTCATTTTCTCTCCTTCCTGTTGCGTAACATTTCTCCAGGCATCTCTCTCTAGCAGTTGTTTCCTTAAGCGTTACGTTGAAGCGATGTGGATTGCGCAGGCTCCTTCCTGACCCCAGTTCTCTGAGTTCGTCAACACAACACATGCATGAGAACAGACCAGGAGATTCAGGGCATCTCCCCACGCTGCTCTGCCATGGAGGTGCTGTTTCAACAGCTTGTTCCAATTCCTCCCTCTCCCCTTAGCCCTTCTCCCATTGGACAAACACAGGAGGAAGTCTTGAAAGCCCAACAAGACCACAATAAGAGCAGCCTCATGCCTGGGGGCGCCAGCAGGAAGAGGCTTAACGCAATCACAGTGGGGCTCGGGGCAAGAGAGGGGAGGGGGTCGCAAATATGGGAATAGGATAGGGGCGTAGCCCACTACCCTACGCCCTCATATTGGGGAATTTCTCTTCTTTCCAAAGGGTCCTCTGGTTTTTTGTGGTTTTACAAAGGCTGGTATAGTATAGCCTAAACCCGGCTGGCTCAGACTGTTTGAAGTCCCCATCTGAAACCTGAGTCTGTGTTAAGGATCCTATTCCTCCTCACTACGTTTCTCCCTTAAACTTTAAAGGCCTCTCTCTGAAGGGAGAGGTGATCCTGCCACCACAGTATTTTAAGAGTGGTTGGTGGACTGGCTGGCCGAGGCAGTAAGAGTTACAGTTTAAACCCAGCAGGAGGGAAGGAGCGGGCCGCAGTGGAAACAGTGATCTGAGCTCCGGATCCTCTTCGGAGAAAACACATCTCACACACCACAAGTATGTACAGGCGCTCGGACGGTCAGTGAAATAAAGGCTTAATAAACGGATGTGGGGTTCTGTGTAAACAATGATTGGTTGTGACACCGTGGAGGGAGAGAGAGGGAGGGGAGAGGGAAAGAACAGTATTATAGTCTCCACCAGTTGTTTATTCACTTCACGTCATGAAGTGGCGTTTTCAGACTGCTCTGGTTCAGGAACTATTAATGTACTGACTGAATTTCCCTCTCAGCACCCGTTTCCTCAGACAGCACATTTCCATCAGGTCATTTGTTGGAGAGGAGTGCAGAGTGGAAGGGTGAATGAGGGGGTGATTCTGAGTATACAGTATATATGGGGTGACTGACATCAGTCCGTCAGACCCTCAGATCTCTCAGAATTTGTCCTTCCAGATTTTTCTGTTCTGAAAAGCTATTACAATTGAGTGAAGCCATATGCAAGACTGAAGAGAAGATGGTAGAACTGGTATTGCCATAAAGTGAGGTAAAGTCGGTCTATTCAAGTCAAGGGCAGGGCTCTTTTGAAAAGGTGAAAGCTGTGTAGTAGGATGCTGGAGTGGCTTTAGGTTGAGTGAAGCTTTAGAGCAGGTGAACTTTCGCTGTGGCCCAAAACGTGACACGATATTTAGGTATTTGTGGTGTTTTGTCTGTGTGTACCAGTCATTGGTCTCTAAACTCTCGTGGAACGTTTGGGGAAGATATTAACTCTTTCCTCTCCTTTTAACTTGACTCATCAACCATCCTCGCCCTTTTCTACAACCCTATTGCCTGATGGATCATTCAGTCTGCGCTCTCTGCCTCCTTCCAGAGGCACCAGCTAGCTCTTAAACTGGCCAGTGGCCACCAACCCTGAGAGGGAGCCTCTGCCAGGGCATCTGATCCTCCTGATGACAGAAACATATGGTCTCCTCCATTCCAAATCCTCCCTGCTCTTCTCTTCTCAGGCGGCTGCATGGCCACTGATACCAGCCAGATACCAGCCCTCTCATCCTTGTCTCATCTGCTTCCCCTGCCACTCCTTCTGCCTCACCTACATCACCAGACACTAATGCCCTTTTCACACTATTGCTTCTAACTTGAATCATACTGTTCTTGCGAGGGTATTTCCTTTTTTACGTGGGCCTTTTCCAGCAAGGCTCCAGCAACTACGGTGGATGCAGAACCTTGGCCAGCGCAGCTTGGCTGGACTCAGTAGTGTAAAAAGGATACCTGAAGTGCCCTGCCACTCTGCCTTCCACCCTCCTGCCACCCAGTAGAGCTGCTCCTGGTGCTGAACACAGGGCAGTGAGCACCGAGCAGTATGTCTGTCCCAGACAGGGTCTCTCCCAGGCCAGAGCTTCGGTTAGGGGAGTGTGATCCGCAGATGGCAATAGTCTAATTGTTTACACTGCCGGCTGAAGGGGAGTGTGTGTGGGAACCGTGTGCTCCCAAGTGGGGATCGATGTGGGAGAGATAAGGGCCGGCGGAGTGGCCTTGGTCGGGCATGGACTAAAACCGTTTTGCTGTGAGAACTTCACCCTCCCCATGCTGTCATTTCAACATAACACGGAACAGCAGCAAGGTCGCCCTGAGAAATCTCTCTCTCTCACATTCTCTTTTCAATTTTTTCTCTGTCTGTGTGACAGGGCAGGGATAGTTTTTGTACACACCGCAAGCATTCTGGGACCTAATAGTGTGTGTGTCCCTCTATTCTGGAACGTTCCCATCAGACCTGTTGCTTTAGCTTTAGCGTGGGAATCAAGGGCAGAGATAGGATATGGGAGAATAAGAACTGTCAATCAGTCATGTGCAGTACGATGAGAAAAACAAAGCACCTCTGGGGATCTAGAACATCCTCGCCCCTGTAGGCATAGCTAGAGTCATAACTCTCCCTTCCTCAGCCTGCTGTACTCTACATGTGTCTGCTAGGAGAGAGCTGTCAACAGAACTGGTGATGGGAACCAACCTGGAGATGGGAGGATAACAGAGACCTGTCTCTACCTGATCTCCTCCCATCATCATAATCCCCCCACATTTCACTCTCACTCTCTCCAAACACAGATCAGAGTACACACACACACACACACACACACACACACACACACACACACACACACACACACACACACACACACACACACACACACACACACACACACACACACACACACACACACACACACACACACACACTTGCTCAGAACTCATTGACTGCTGCTATCATGTTCTAGTACGATTGACCATCATTGGGTGCAGGATCAGCTACATGCGTCTCAGATCTCTCTTCTGTGAGCTATGTGTGTGCTGTGTGTGTGCTGTGTGTGTGCCCAGAGTGAAGGCCGTTGAATGACAGAATGCTTTTGGGACTTCTTACTGAACTCTGTTTTCCCTGTATCTGTATCCACCTGTAATGAAGTTCTCTCTGCCTGACGATGTATATATCACCTTTAACAAGAACACATTCCTATAGCGGCACCATGGGAAAAAGATACAGGGGCAACAGAGGCCGCAGGGCATTACTGCAGCAGTAAGAGTAAGTGGTGTGGAGAGAGAGAGGGGGAGAGTGTGTGTCTCTCTCTCTGTGTGTGTGTGTGTGAGAGAGAGAGAGAGAGAGAGAGAGAGAGAGAGAGAGAGAGAGAGAGAGAGAGAGAGAGAGAGAGAGAGAGAGAGAAAGGTAAGACCCCTATGCCAAGAGTGAAGTTGAGAAAAATACTAGAAGAAGAGCGAGTGAGAGAGAGAGAGAGAGAGAGAGAGGGGGCCAGGCAAAGGGAGAATGGGAACTTATGTACTGTGTGCCTATAAGCTGAGTGACAGTCCCCCTTTGTGGTGGTGGTGAACACCCTGTGTGGTCTCTCTGGTCCCAGTCTCACCGAGTGTGTGTGTGAGTTTGTGCTCGAAGTGTGTGTGTGTGTGTGCGTGCGTGTGAGAGAGAGAGAGAGAGTGGCGCTCTCAGACACTTCAGACTGCAGTCTGATACACAGCTCCTAGATGAGAGGGGAGAAGGGCAGGAGACGTCTAATAAACAGAGTCTGTTTGATCCAGCCGCAGCCCCAGCAGCCCCAGAAGCCTGCCAAATTCCCCCTTTGTCTTTGTCTCAACTAGGGCCGACAGCGCAGCCATAGCCACAGTCACAGCCGTCATGCAGCCACTCGTCTTCCCACTGCTAGCTGCTGTGAAGGGCATCATTCAGTCTGGGGTGGTCAATGGCTAAGGAGGGGGAGAGGGAGAGAAAGAGAGAGGGGACAGGGAACGAGAGTGAGAAGCAGGGATACAGGGCACGGCAAAGAGAACATGGCAATGAGCAATCATGTCAATCATAGATGATGATAGAACATGACCTCACTCTGTCCTCATGTCTAAAATTAGCTTCTCTCTTTTCTTTCCCTGTTTGTTTACCCAATCATCTCCCCCCAAAACCACATCCCATAACATTGCCACAACATTCCCTAATGAAGCTGGGAGGCCTACCCTCTGCAGGTGATTAAAAGGGATGCCTCCAGACAGCCCACATGCTACTCATCATTCCCTGGCTGACTGGTTGGGAAAGATTGGAAGATGGAGTTCACAATCACTGAAAAATGTCCAACGGGAACATGAAGCCAAACCCAGTAAAAGTGATATAGCAGATAAGTAGGAACAGATTAAAGGTTGTTATTATGTTCACAGGCAATGATTTGCTCCAAACTGTTGAGTTGCTTGAGTATGTCTTTACAACATACACAGTTAAGGAGAATTGTAAATAAACTGCTTAAGAAGGAATGGTGTGTTGGAAGGCTGTTTTTCCAAGTGCTGCTCCATTTGTTGAAAGCTTATGGGCAAAGGAAGACAGGCATATTTTAGGAGCATTGGCTTGCCTGTAAGTGTGTGATGTGTTCCAAAAGAAAAAAATACGATTCCACATTAAAATATACAACTTTTATGTTGAGGTATACTATAAATTCTGTTTAAGCAGCGTATGAACTATAAAGTTATACAACTGTGTCCCAAGTACACAACCTGGCTCTTCTTTCCCATTAAACTCAATTTAGACCCTATATGAACCTCTAATACATACTACCAGGTCTCCTCCAGTCTCTTCCACAGGCCGGGCTAGAGAATGTCCTATTGGTAGAGAATGGCCTGTTGGTAATAGGATTTAGCCGGTTGAGAGTGGAGGAGATCTGATCTGGGGAATGTTTTGTTCTTGGCCTCCTGGCACACAGAAGAGGGCTGGCCAAGCTCCAGCTGCCAGGGGAACTGTGATTATCCCAATCAGATGCCATTTTAGTTTAGTTTTTATTCTAAGCCAGGTTCAGTCTTCTCTCCCGGATCTCGCTGTTCTTCCTCATGTGATGGGCCAGTTGAGGAGAAACTCTAAACTGAGCTCTGGATCAGGTGCAACCAGCACCGCCTATTTCCCACAGTCAGGCCCAGGTGGCACAGGCCAGATATCTGACACTAATCAGTCATTAAAAGTCTAACCCTACCACTCCAGTATCCCTGCACATTGTAAATATGGTTTTGGCACTGACCCAGGGACTGACCCTGTATACGGCCTACTGACCCAGGAACTGACCCTGGAACTGACCCTGTATACAGCCTACTGACCCAGGAACTGACCCTGTATACAGTCTACTGACCCTGGAACTGACCCTGTATACAGCCTACTGACCCTGGAACTGACCCTGTATACAGCCTACTGACCCTGGAACTGACCCTGTATACAGTCTACTGACCCTGGAACTGACCCTGGAACTGACCCTGTATACAGCCTACTGACCCTGGAACTGACCCTGTATACAGTCTACTGACCCTGGAACTGACCCTGGAACTGACCCTGTATACAGTCTACTGACCCTGGAACTGACCCTGGAACTGACCCTGTATACAGCCTACTGACCCTGGAACTGACCCTGTATACAGCCTACTGACCCTGGAACTGACCCTGTATACAGCCTACTGACCCTGGAACTGACCCTGTATACAGTCTACTGACCCTGGAACTGACCCTGGAACTGACCCTGTATACAGCCTACTGACCCTGGAACTGACCCTGTATACAGCCTACTGACCCTGGAACTGACCCTGTATACAGTCTACTGACCCTGGAACTGACCCTGTATACACCCTACTGACCCTGGAACTGACCCTGTATACAGCCTACTGACCCTGGAACTGACCCTGTATACAGCCTACTGACCCTGGAACTGACCCTGTATACAGCCTACTGACCCTGGAACTGACCCTGTATACAGCCTACTGACCCTGGAACTGACCCTGTATACAGCCTACTGACCCTGGAACTGACCCTGTATACAGTCTACTGACCCTGGAACTGACCCTGTATACAGCCTACTGACCCTGGAACTGACCCTGTATACAGCCTACTGACCCTGGAACTGACCCTGTATACAGCCTACTGACCCTGGAACTGACCCTGTATACAGCCTACTGACCCTGGAACTGACCCTGTATACAGCCTACTGACCCTGGAACTGACCCTGTATACAGCCTACTGACCCTGGAACTGACCCTGTATACAACCTACTTACTTTCTTGTTTTTTAATTATTAAAAATTTTTTGTGTGTTTTTGTTCCACTTTACTTTAGGTTATACTATAATAGTTTTACTACTGATATTTATTACTGCATTGTTGGGAAAGAGCTTGCAAGAAAGGCATTTCACAGTACTAGTCCATGTGACTAAAACTTGAAACTAATTCTGCTCTGCCCTTGGCCAGACCAGGCCAGACCAGACCAGACCGGACCGGACCGGACCAGCCCGGGCCAGACAGGTGACACTGAGACAGTGAAAACTGCTATTATGTCTTCTGGAGGGATTCCAGGAACACACAAACACTAGAGAGGAGAAACAATAGAGGATTGTAAATGTCACTCCCTTTTTCAATTTCCAGAGCTTTCTCTGTGCTTTATTGTGTCGGGGGGGGGGGGGGGAATAAAAAATGAATAGGTAAGAGACATTTTTGAGGGGTCAGATTTGAAGATGGTGGGTGATTTGAGTGAAGTAAATGACATAGAGCCTGAGTAGGTCATGGAGAGAGGAGAGATCTGGGAAAGGTGATTGACGCTCAAATCAAAGCTCTCCCTTAGGCTATAACCCCCCCCCCAAAAAAATTGTTATCTTCTTTCTCTGTCCCTTTCTATCTCTTCCCACCTTCATCCTCTACTCTATGACCCTTATCTTTTTCCTGCTCATTCCAACCTTTCTCCCACTGCCTCTCTCTCTCTCTCTCTCTCCCTTGCTCTCTCCATCTTTCCTCCTCCATCCTCTTCCTTGTCTTTCCCCCTGACCTATACTATTTCCCGCCTTTTCACATCTCTCTCTCGCTCTCGCATTCGCTCTCTGTCCCTCTGTCCTCTCCCCCTCTTCCCCCTCTACAGTAATCCCCTTCAGTGTTGTGATGTTCCAGGCTTTAGTCTTCATTGGTCTTTGGCCTGTGGTAGAACAGCGTGCATCGTACCCAGGGTAAGAAAAGTACTGTTACACAGGCGTCTGCATGTGGAGATCAGCTTTAATCCAGGGAGAAGGGTTCGGAGGGGCCGTCTTAAGCAGCACCTGTCATGGCTCAGCTCAGAACCTCAGGCCCAGGACCCAGGGGTCTGGATCCAGTGTGGATGTAGGGATGTATGTATGCAGCTGTGCTGTTGTGGCTGAATGATCTGAAACACAGCCATCAGCAGCACACACAGGGCAGTTGGCCTCTGATCTGACACACCATGATAACAACGAGCCTTCACTGTGAGAGACAGAATATAGGGTGGCTTGTAATCTTATGATCCAGAATTATGCTGGTGATCTAGTGGTTCCAGGAATGCAGTTTGCGTAACGATGGTTAATTTCAACACTGAAGCGTTGAACATTGAGACAATCAACAGGAGACAATCAACACACACATACACACACAGTCACACACACACACAGAGACACGCTCACGCACGCTCACACGCACACGCACACACACACACACACACACACACACACACACACACACACACACACACACACACACACACACACACACACACACACACACACCACACACATACACACACACACAGAGACACACACACAGTCCAAGAGGACTTAATATTTCAGACTAACTCTCTCAGTCTAAACTGCTATTGTAAACATTGGGGTTTAAATGTCGACTTGAAACATGCCAGTGTTTTTTCTGTCTGTCTTGAATGGAAAAATGCATGGCCCCCAGCACCTCTCCCTCAGAGCTCTGGCCTCTTGAGATAGCCAAGGATATAAAAGAGGCTGATCTGACTGGCTGACCGGTCCTTTGCTCTGGGGCCTGCAGGCCTCGAAGGTCTGTGAAAGTCCATTTATAAACCGATTGGTCCAAATAAGCAGAGGAAGCGGGAGGCCGGGAGCTGCACTTTCCCACAGTTCTCCAGGAGGCCGACGTGACGCTCCTCCTGCTCCTCTGTGCTCTGCTCCATGACTGCATGGAAACTTTCAGCATTCCCACCATTATAGGCAGCAGGACCACTGGACCATGTCAACCCCAGGCAGGGCAGGCATGCAGACCAACCTGACCACTCCTGTTTACCCTGCACCAAATCACCACTCACTCATATGGGATGGCTATGGGGCATGGCCATGGAGAGGCTCTCACGGTGTTACCTAGATCAGGATCTTATCATATGTACATATAAACATTGTAAGCATTCCAAACAGTCACAGTTCTGATTAGCTGTGGTTAAGGGAGCTGTGGTTAAGGATGTTATGGTCCTCTCTAGGGATAAGGAAGTAATATTACATTATTTTAGGTTATGTTGGAGGTGGTGGCTCTGCAAATACAATATCTTATGGTAATTTATCCCTGCTCATTGTGTGGCAGTAAGAGTGACATTTTCATCCCCACTGGACTTTGAAATCCTAATCTCTCTTCATCTCTGTCAGGTAACTCCAGCCTCCAGCCACCTGCTGCTGCCCAGTCCTGCAGGTCAGATCCTAGCAGGTCCATTCTGAACAACAAAGCCTGCTTGACCAACATCAGTCCATTAGTCCAACCCAAAGCCCCTAGTCAACAAGAAACCTCTGAAAATTCTCCACTACGTGCCTCTTTCCTCAAAAATACACCCGCCATTTTTTCATTCAGTTCCAGTCCATTGAGTGGATATCTAATTTCCCTGTGTAGCATCTTGAGGCTTCAGTGTGACATTCTGTGTTCTGGCTCTTTTAACGGGTTTCTCTGAGGCCTCTGGAGGTCGTTGACCCTGGACGTGTGAGTGACATGAAGGAACAGACTCCCTCTAAGAAGGATTTACTGTGAATTAACGCTCTGATTTGATACTCTGTTTCATCTGCCATGTTCTGGCCTGGGCCAGCAGCCCAAGCTGGACTGGATGAACCTAGAGTATGGTCCTGTTCTGTACAGATGGTGGATTGCAGATTGGGTTTCAGTTGCCTTTCAAAAGGCTGTGCGCTTGCAGGATATATTTCAGCGATGTCATTGGTCAACTGTCACATCTGCCAATGATGGGCTTTTGAAGAATGCAGCTGAATCGGCCCCAACGTCATCTCACTGCATCCCTCTGGTTTTTATACTTGACCTCTGTTCGGTTTATTAACCCATGGTTGTCATCCAACATTCCAGGCAGCATTTACTCAACACTGTCTGGTAGATAGAAATAAGATAGTTATAATAGATGTTCTTTGAGTAAAAATATCTTAAGATGAATGCACTAACTGTAAGTTGCTCTGGATAAGAGCGTCTACTAAATATCTTAACTGTAAATGTAAACAGAAAATAGCACAAAATGTCTTGATGTTCAGACTGAGTACTAGAACATGATGGTGACCACTGCAGAGTGCCAGCAAGCTCTAATCAGTTAGGAGGGCAGCTGTGCTGCTAGGAGGCCATATCCAGCTGGCCTGGGCTCTGGGAAACAGAGACGGAGCAAGACTCAATTTCTGCACCAACACGTACACGCACACACAAACACACACTGAATTTCTCAAACATCCAACTAACTCTCACCCCCTGGTTAAACTGTAATCTGTAGTTCTGTTCCAGGCCTTGCTCCAGCTTTTACAGCGTCATGTGGTTCTGGATTCCCACATTACAGAGCCGCTGCATGTGGTGTGGCTTGCCTGTTCCGTTTCCTGGAGATTAACTCTGTGTGGCTCTTTCTTTACTCTGACAGAATGAATCAATCTAATGTATAGTGAGGGAAAAAAGTATTTGATCCCCTGGTGATTTTGTACGTTTGCCCACTGACTAAGAAATGATCAGTCTATAATTTTAATGGTAGGTTTATTTGAACAGTGAGAGACAGAATAACAACAAAAAATCCAGAAAAATGCATGTCAAAAATGTTATAAATTGATTTGCATTTTAATGAGGGAAATAAGTATTTGACCCCCTCTCAATCAGAAAGATTTCTGGCTCCCCAGTGTCTTTTATTCAGGTAACGAGCTGAGATTAGGAGCACACTCTTAAAGGGAGTGCTCCTAATCTCAGTTTGTTACCTGTATAAAAGACAACTGTCCACAGAAGCAATCAATCAATCAGATTCCAAACTCTCCACCATGGCCAAGACTAAAGAGCGCTCCAAGGATGTCAGGGACAAGATTATAGACCTACACAAGGCTGGAATGGGCTACCAGACTATCGGCAAGCAGCTTGGTGAGAAGGTGACAACAGTTGGTGAGATTATTCGCAAATGGAAGAAACACAAAAGAACTGTCAATCTCCCTCGGCCTGGGGCTCCATGCAAGATCTCACCTCGTGGAGTTGCAATGATCATGAGAACGGTGAGGAATCAGCCCAGAACTACACGGGAGGATCTTGTCAATGATCTCAAGGCAGCTGGGACCATAGTCACCAAGAAAACAATTGGTAACACACTACGCCGTGAAGGACTGAAATCCTGCAGCGCCCGCAATGTCCCCCTGCTCAAGAAAGCACATATACATGCCCGTCTGAAGTTTGCCAATGAACATCTGAACGATTCAGAGGACAATTGGGTGAAAGTGTTGTGGTCAGATGAGACCAAAATGGAGCTCTTTGGCATCAACTCAACTCGCCGTGTTTGGAGGAGGAGGAATGCTGCCTATTACCCCAAGAACACCATCCACACTGTCAAACATGGAGGTGGAAACATTATGCTTTGGGGGTGTTTTTCTGCTAAGGGGACAGGACAACTTACCGCATCAAAGGGACGATGGACGGGGCCATATGGGTGCGAACCTCCTTCCCTCAGCCAGGGCATTGAAAATGGGTCGTGGATGGGTATTCCAGCATAACAATGACCCAAAACACACAGCCAAGGCAACAAAGGAGTGGCTCAAGAAGAAGCATATTAAGGTCCTGGAGTGGCCTAGCCAGTCTCCAGACCTTAATCCCATAGAAAATCTGTGGAGAGAGCTGAAGGTTCGAGTTGCCAAACGTCAGCCTCGAAACCTTAATGACTTGGAGAAGATCTGCAAAGAGGAGTGGGACACAATCCCTCCTGAGATGTGTGCAAACCTGGTGGCCAACTACAAGAAACGTCTGACCTCTGTGATTGCCAACAAGGGTTTTGCCACCAAGCACTAAGTCATGTTTTGCAGACGGGTCAAATACTTACTTCCCTCATTAAAATGCAAATCAATTTATAACATTTTTGACATGCGTTTTTCTGGATTCTTTTGTTGTTATTCTGTCTCTCACTGTTCAAATAAACCTACAATTAAAATTATAGACTCATCCTTTCTTTGTCAGTGGGCAAACGTACAAAATCACCAAGGGATCAAATACTTTTTTCCTTCCCTGTATATAAGCATTCCCTCCCAACTTTCAACAAACCTATGGCCTCCCCAAAACCATAGCAGCCCCCCCCCCCCACCCCTCCTCCGCTGAAAGTGAGAACATTTCACCAGGAGATCTAAACTTCCCCTTCTTTCTCTTCCAACAGATGCCCCTGGCTCAATGACTTTGACTTCCCACATAAGAGTGACTAAGAAAAGCATCTGCAAATTGCAACCATACGTGTTTCTGTTCCCCCATCCTCCCCCTTCCCTCCCACACACACACACACACTTATAAGTCTAATGGGGCCGTAAACACTGGGAACTGGTACAAACCCTCCACAACCCCCTCTTTTCCCCTGGAACTCAGAGCCGTCTTGTGAAATAGTAATTCCTACTCATTTCAGAGTTCACCTATCATTTACCTCTTATAACCATACAGTATTACTAGGAGAGTGAGCAGACATTTCTCTGTTTGAGAACGGGGACCCTGCACAGAGTTGAAGTTCTCAGTAAGAAAACAAACATTTTGGGCAGAGAGGAGAGAAGAGGGGGGGAGACAGAGAGAAAGGGGAAAGAGAGAGGAAGAGAGTTAAGAGAGAGCGCCGAACTGGTCTGATGCTGTCAGACTGAGGGAGAGCAGTACAGGCAGGCAGAGAGGAGACAGAGTCCTGGCTGGCAGTCCTGGCGTACAGGGTTCAAGGGCCTCGTCCCTCAGGACATGTGAGCTTCTCTTCAACCCGAATGAAATAGATCTGCTTAGTGAGATCACTGTGGAAGCTCTGAGTGGTGAGAACTCCAGGAACGATGTGGCGCAACACAGTTCAGGCAACAGAGAATGGAGGGAAGTGGAATCATTTTACTGTATAAAGAGCGGTTTTGTGTGTTGCGTAAAACTGGATGCTGCATTTAGTGGTAGCTGGGGGATAGACTGGCGAAATATGGGTTATTACTCTAAGTTGTGTAAGTCGTAATTGATTTGGGAGTGTGGCTGTGGTTAGGTTTTGTAATGTAACATATCACATGCAGTTTTACTATGTCCCGTTACTTGATGGATCAACAGTGCGTATCCCATCTTGCCCCTAAGAGTTTTTTTGTTGCCTCTACGAGGTTTTTTCTCATGTCTCCCTCCTCCCCCTCATCAAATAGTGCTCTGGGGAACTTGATCTCTGTGAGACACTCTAACAGATTCTCCCTCATACTCATCCCAGGCCCAGAGAGGGGAACGAGGCGGGAGATGTGTTATTGTTTCACTCCCACAGAAGCCATGCAGGCAGGCAGGCAGGCAGGCAGGCAGGCAGGCAGGCAGGCAGGCAGGCAGGCAGGCAGGCAGGCAGGCAGGCAGGCAGGCAGGCAGGCAGGCAGGCAGGCAGGCAGGCAGGCAGGCCCATTCACAGAGGCCTGTGTGATAAAAGCTTTAGACCAGTGAGATGAGAGGATGCTGCTGCAGTCTAATGACTCTTATCTCTACTAGCGTGTTCAGGACCCTCATCAGGGGCCTGGAAGGTGTGTGGGCAGCTCCCTGCTTCCTGCTCTGGACTTTCATGTACAGAGGGAAAGCAGACGACACAGCTACACACCAAAAGGTTTGTTTCAGACACTACAGATCCACTGAAAGAGCAGGGCTCCATGGTCTTTTGACAACAACAAAGAGCAGCTATTCAGCGTGTCTGTAAAGCTATGTACCTCTGCAAACTTAGCCTAGTCAACAACGACTAATGGCTCGGGGAAGGAGTTCCTGACAACGAAACCTCTGTGATTTTAGGGCCAGTGTGTGTCTACCACTCTGCAGGCCAGGTGTGTGTGTCAGACTCAGTAGAGTATTGGACTGCTAGACCTCAGAGTGAAGCACAGAGAGAGGCCATCTAGTCACCAGCATCGGCCATGATGTCTGTCACACCCCAGCGCTGCCGAAACCCCCAGTCTCGTTCGGCTGGACCTTAAAAGAACACACAATAGTTGAGCGCCGTGCTGAAACAGAAATATTTAATCATGTATGTCATGGTCCATAACTCATTTTCGTCGGGCCCTCCGTGACCCATTCATCTTTCTGCGCCAAAGTTGTCCACGCACGCTACAATAACACACACTACATCAACATGACATCTGAGTCCGTAAGAGGAGAGAAATGATGGCGTTTTGAAATATAAAAAACGAGGTGAGTGGGGCTGTGGTGTTTTAGACGTCGAGTTCAGTCAAATAAGAATCAGAAGTATTTCTTTTTAAGAGCTTTCTGGGCATGGTTCCATTTGTTTTTGAGAGGTGCAGTGAAAGTGACTGACATGTAATATGGAGTTGAACCGTACTGTTTTATTGTTGTACAGTTCAGTATCTAAGAGACGAGATTAGCTAATACTCATAAGTACCTTCGGTTTCCCCACTGGATAAGTCGGTTGACTTGTGCAATAGTTAGGACAGCCGACTAGGAAAACACTGACAGCACCCTCATGGTCTCGGGACCACAGATAAATACAACATCATGCGTTGTGAAACGTGGCCTGGAAGAAATAGAAGGACACGGAAACGGGCTTTCACCAGACCAATGACAGAATGAATCACTGCTTTCATTGTATTTTCATGGGGAGAAATATCAGCTACAGCATGTCAAGCCATTGAGCTTTTTCTCCCGTCTCTCAGTTCAAGGTTGTCGTCCTAGCTGATTCATGTTAACAGACATCATTTACGGTAATACATGAAGTCTGTTCTCACACCAAATACAAGAGCCAGTGTGATGCTGTGTGTGTGTCTGTGTGTGTCTGTGTGTGTGTGTCTGTGTGTGCGTGTCCGTACTGTTCTATGTGAGGGTGCACGTATAAAGAGTCAGACCACTTCCCCTCTGTTGGCCCTGCTGTGCTCCAGAGGCTGGGAGAGCGCTGGCTGTCTCTCTCCCCAGGGTCTCTCCCACGCTGCCTGGCCTGGCCTCCCATTCCCCTGTCTGTTATTCCCCTGCTATTCCTCTGAGCGCATGAACAGAGACATAAATCACACAGCCAGGGTAGAAGGGTGGGCCAGTCTGAACAAGCAGGGACAGGTCATGCTCCCATCAGACACCCTGCTGTCTCACTGAGAGAGGTAGGGCCAATACCGACACACCTTCCCCTGCAACAGCCAGGCACAGCGACATAGGGACGACTGGGGTGCGGTCATACCCAGGATGGTCACATTAGCAAAGGGCCTTGCAGTGATTGACATATGCAGTGACTGTTCAGGCTGCCGTCACACACACACACACACACACACACACACACACACACACACACACACACACACCACACACACACACACACACACACACACACACACACACACACACACACACACACACATCCCTCCCTCCTATTCTCATCTGCCTGGAGGGCCAAGAACAACTCCACACGTCCCTCTGGGGCTTCATTAGACGGAAAAACATCAAAAGATAATAAATGAACTAACCCCAACATTTTGGTGCCTGCGTGGGAGAGTTCAGAATGCCTCAAAATAACCTTTAGTAAGGCTGGAGGAATGAGAGGGGACGTCTTTGTCCTTTCACCATACAAGGCCTGTCCCTGATACCCCCATCTCCACCACACCCACCAAAGGGACCACTTCACTGTGGCTTCCGGACATTTTCTGTCTTGCTTTTGTGTTTCTTCTTAGTGCCATTCTGTCACACACACACACAGTCTTGTACAGCTAACCTTGTGGGAAAACACAATTCAGTACGATTCAAAATCATATTTTCCCTAACCCGTACTCTTCCCCTAACCCTAACACTAATCTTAACTCAAAAACCTAACCTTAACCCTAAACCTAACCTTAGTTCCTAACCTTAAAACTAACCCTAGCTCCTAACCTTAACCCTTAATGTAATTCTACGCCTAACACTAATTATAACCTTACTTAACCCTAAACCCCCTAGAAATAGCATTTGACCTTGTGGGTACTAAAAACATGTCCCCAGTTGCTCATTTAAAAAAAAATTGAACTTCTGGTCCCCACATGAATAGTTAAACACGCCCACACACACACACACACACACACACACACACACACACACACACACACACACACACACACACACACACACACACACACACACACACACACACACACACACACACACACACACACACACTGAGAGGCAGGGAGTTGTGGTGCAGTGCATCAGGGCTGTAGCATAGCAGAGACTGTGTGGGGATCATGCTTTGTTGGGCTCTTTGTTCTGGGTTTCTGTGGATGAAGTGGCTCCTGGTAGTCTGATCATCAGATGGAGCATGGCCCTGCTTCCACATGTTCACAACGTATGACTAACACACACTTGCACGCAGGGACACAGGCACAGACACACAGAGACCGACAGGCAAACAATCAGTCAGACAGATACAGTCACAGATTACAACCAACAATAATAATCAGTTTGTCTTAATAGTAGGTGTATAGTAGTTTTTTTGCCCCTGGAAAGAAACTTGGAGGCATGATGACAGCATTATCCTCTTAGTAAAGCACAATGACATCCATACTCACTGGTTAATGGCCAATGGGAAGGCAGCACCCGACATTTCTCCCTGACCCCCTTTAAACAGAAGAGAGAAACAGACACGAAAACACATTCACACACAGGGACAAGCATCAGACAGCCTTGCTTTCATCAGTCAGTGCATAATGTACTTCACTGTAGTCTGGTTAGCACCCCCAACAACATTAAGCAGTGTTTTAGTGCACACAGACACAACACAGAGACTAACAAGGCTGTCTGCAGCAGGCCTAGCCCAGTGTGTGTGTGTGTGTACATGTGTGTGGACAACACCCACCCAGTCGCCCGCTCTGCTCTTTGTGATTCAGTCAAGACCTAGTAGGCTGTGTGTCTGACGTCAGCGCTGCCACAACATTACCAGCCTCGCTTAATTCCTCTGTTTGTTTGTCACTGCCAAAGCCTGCTAGATACAGGAGACGACGTGAAGAAAAGGAAAGCCAACGGAGAGAGAGAGTGTTGAGCACCAACTGAATGAGTTCCCTGGCTGTTGAAGAGAGTCAGGCAGGTTAATCCTGTGTTGCTGGCTTTGTGGACCCCTGGACATTTGGAAGTGCTGGCACGTAGCACCAGCTGTCAATCTGCAAATCTATGGGAGATCTGTGATTAATTTGTGTGAGGCGACTCTGCCAGACCAGAAAGAGGGAGAGAAAAAGAGAGGGAAGTGAAGAAAAAGAGAGAAAGGGAGGTGAAGCCAGTACTTTTGTCTGTGTGTTTGAGCAGTGCGGAGTGGGGCCTGTGTTTCTGGCCTCTGGCGTGAATGAGGAGGTTGTTTTTGATGTCATGAGATCTCGATGTTCCAGAGTGTCAAAGATTCTGTGTGAGCCAACACTGTGACAGTAGAGAGAGAGAGAGTGTATCTGTCTGTCCTTATGTCTGTGTGTGTGTGTGTGTGTGTGTGTGTGTGTGTGTGTGTGTGTGTGTGTGTGTGTGTGTGTGTGTGTGTGTGTGTGTGTGTGTGTGTGTGTGTGTGTGTGTGTGTGTGTGTGTGTGTGTGTGTGTGTGTGTGTGAGTGTGTGTATGTGTGTGTGTGAACGAGCATACAGTGCATCTAGACCTAATTTTATATCACCCAGAAGCCTAGTAGATGTTACAGGGTGATGACATACAGTGCATTCGGAGAGTAAATGTTGTTACGTTACAGCCTTATTCTAAAATGGATAAAATATTTTTTTCCCCACATCAATCTGAACACAATACCCCATACTGACAAAGCAAAAACAGGTTTTTAGACATGCAAATATATTACAAATACAAAACAGAAAATGCTTATTTATA
This sequence comes from Salmo salar, assembly GCF_965601325.2. NCBI lineage: Eukaryota > Metazoa > Chordata > Actinopteri > Salmoniformes > Salmonidae > Salmo > Salmo salar. Next base: position 67,132,929 of record NC_138293.1, on the reverse strand, counting down.
TTAGCATTCAGGCCCTTTGCTATGAGACTCGAAAATGCGCTCAGATGCATCCTATTTCAATTGATCATCCTTGAGATGTTTCCACAACTTGATTGGAGTCCACCTGTGGTAAATTCAATTGATTGTGTTGAGACACAGATCTGGGGAAGAGTACCAAAGCAATTCTGCAGCATTGATGGTCCCCAAGAACACGGTGACCTCCATCATTCTTAAATGGAAGAAGTTTGAAACCACCAAGATTCTTCCTAGAGCTGGCCACCCAGCCAAACTGAGCAATCAGGGGAGAAGGGCCTTAGTCAGGGAGGTGACCACTCTGATAGAGCTCCAGAGTTCCTCTGTGGAGATGGGAGAACCTTCCAGAAGGACAATCATCTCTGCAGCACTCCACCAATCAGGCCTTTATGACAGAGTGGCCAGACAGAAGCCACTCCTCAGTAAAAGGCACATGGCAGCCCACTTGGAGTTTGCCAAAAGGCACCTAAAGGACTCAGACCATGAGAAACAAGATTCTCTGGTCTGATGAAACCAAGATTGAACTCTTTGGCCTGAATGCCAAGCGTCACGTTTGGAGGAAACATGGCACCATCCCTACGGTGAAGCATGGTGGTGGCAGCATCATGCTGTGAGGATGTTATTCAGTGGCAGGGACTGGGAGACTAGTCAGGATTGAGGGAAAGATGAACAGAGCAAAGTACAGAGAGATCGTTGATGAAAACCTGCTCCAGAGCATTCAGGACCTCAGACTGGGGCGAAGGTTCATCTACCAACAGGACAATGACCCTAAGCACACAGCCAAGACAAGACAGAAGTGGCTTCGGCACAAGTCTCTGAATGTCCTTGAGTGGTCCAGCCAGAGCCTGGATTTGAACCCGATGGAACATCTCTGGAGAGACCTGAAAATAGCTGTGCAGCGACGCTCCCCATCCAACTTGACAAAGCTTGAGAGGATCTGCAGAGAAGAATGGGAGAAACTTCCCAAATACAGGTGTGCCACGCTTTATACCCAAAAGACTCAAGGCTGTAATCGCTGCCAAAGGTGCTTCAACAAAGTACTGAGTAAAGGGTCTGAATACTTATGTAAATGTGATATTTTTATTTTATTTTTTTACATTTGCAAAAGGTTATAACCGGTTTTTGATTTGTCATTATAGGGTACTGTGTGTAGATTGATGAGATAATTATTTTTGATTTAATACATTTTAGAATAAGGTTGTAACATAACAAAATGTGTAAAAGTCAAGGGGTCTGAATACTTTCCGAATGCACTGTATGTGTTCACAGGTTTGGATGTGTGTGTGCGCTGTGTGCGTCAGTGTTCGTGCATGTGAATGTGTGTGTGTGTGTGTGTGTGTGTGTGTGTGTGTGTGTGTGTGTGTGTGTGTGTGTGTGTGTGTGTGTGTGTGTGTGTGTGTGTGTGTGCGTGTGAGAGAGCGCATATACACTGAGTATACAAAACATTAAGAACACCTGCTCTTTCCATGATATAGACTGACCAGGTGAATCCAGATGAAAGCTATGATCCCTTATTGATGTCTCTTGTTAAATTCACTTCAATCAGTGTAGATGAAGGGGAGGAGACAGATGTGACGGATCCCTCTGGAACTTTCATTGCGCACACCTGGCCCCTATTCCCACTGATTGTATCTGTATATATGTGCCCTTTGTTCACAATGGTGCTGTTGATTATTGTGCGCAGATGATTACGGGTCTCGTTCCGTGTGTTAATCATTGAGCGCCAGTGTTATTTATTCGAGGTACTCCTCGCTCTTTTGTTTTGGGTTTCTACCCTGTGTTTTACGTGTGAGTTTGGTCTTCATCCCCGTGCCTTTACACGGCATGCCGTAATTTGGGCTTAATTAAAACCCCTATTACGCATTCCTGCACCTGTCTCCCAAATCATTTATGCCAGCATGACAACAGGTTAAAGAAGTTTTTTTAAGCCTTGAGACAATTGAGACATGGATTGTATATGTGTGTTATTCAGAGGGTGAATGGGCAAGACAAAATATTTAAGTGCCTTTGAACAGGGTATTGTAGTAAATGTAAAAAAATATATTAATATTTATCTATGCAAGTCAGTTAAGAACAAATTCTTATTTACAATGACGGCCTACACCGGCCAAACCCGGATGACACTGGGCCAATTGTGCGCCGCCCTATGGGACTCCCAATCATGGCCAGTTGTGATACAGCCTGGAATCAAACCAGGGTGTCTGTAGTGACGCCTCTAGCACTGAGATGCAGTGCCTTAGACCGCTGTGCCAATCGGGAGCCCTAGTAGGTGGTGCCAGGCAATCTCCAGTTTGAGTGTGTCAAGAACTTCAATGCTGCTGGGTTTTTCACGCTTAACAGTTTCCCGTGTATATCAAGAATGGTTCACCACCCAAAGGACATCCAGTCAACTTGACACAACTGTGGGAAACACTGGAGTCAACATGGGCTAGCATCCCTTGTTGACTTTCGACACCTTGTAGAGTCCATGCCCCGACGAATTCAGGCTGTTCTGAGGGCAAAAGGGGGTTCAACTCAATATTAGGAAGGTGTTCCTAACGTTTGGTATAAAGGCACAGGGAAAGGGGGATACCTAGTCAGTTGTACAACTGAATGCATTCAACTAAGATGTGCTTTCTGCATTTAACCCAACCACTCTGAGAGGTGCGGAGGGCTGCCTTAATCGACATCCACTACTCAGTGTATGTGTGTATGTGTATATGTATGTGTGTGTAAAAGTGTGGTTAATTGTCTGTGCTCCCCTGCAGATTATTCTGGCTCAGGTCTGAGCCCACAAGCCTGGGAGAATCCAGCTCTTTCCAAGATTACCCAACTGTGCCAGAGTGCATCCAAGCACAAACAGCTATAGTACTGACCCACAGATGGGCGTGTTGCACAAGAAAACATAACTACATTACACAAGGCAGCAATACGACTACCTTATTAAAACTGAATGAAAGCTGTGTGTACGAATATATGACCTTATATCTATTTGCATTTACAGCATACAACTGTACATCATAACGGGACAGCGGAGTATGTGTGGGCTTGTCTTGCGTATAGGGTGTGTGTTTGTATGTGTGTATGAATGACAGGTAACGAACGGTGTGTGCCGGCAGGTTTTTCTGGTTCTGCTGTTGTGGGATTGACTGAGTGTGTGTAGAGTCAGGCTAGGGCTTGCCCTCTCTCCCTGCTCTTCCCGTTCCAGAGAGAGAGAGAGAGCCTGGGAACCAGAACAGGGATGGGTCTTTCTCTCTCTACCTTGCTGCTGCTGCCTGACACTGGGGCTTGGAGCCTTTCCCATACCATCCAGCCTCATCTCTTTATTATTTTCCTGTGTGGGCTTGTGTTGCAAGGGGAGAGGGAGAGGGAGGGAGGGGAGTGTGGAGGTCAAGATAGATGGTTTCATAAACAATACCCTGAGAGGCTCAAGGTATTGTGGGGGACTGGATTGCTGCACATACAGTGTTTAGTCTTTGATTCCAACAGTCATGCTGTAGGTTCTCACAAAAGGAAAGTACTCTTGTCCATGTTGATTTTGAAATGGAATAAAAGCAAAAATGATTTGTTTGATCTACCCTGGCTGGTTCAGTGGGTTTTTGGCTTCATGCAAGGTACAAAACGCTGGACTAACAGATACTAACCTCAGGAAACAAGAGACAGAACTGTAAGACAATAGAAAAGGACATAAAAGAGAACATACATAATAGGACAAGACACGTGACAGCTGCTTACATCACATCCTGTGGCCATACATTATCACAGTATAGTCAGCATTGTTTTGTTTACATGTTCCTACAAGTTCCTACACCTAGTTTCAGGTGACAGGAAATTGCCATTAGTCGTCAGGTGTCATACTTCCAGGCAAGATGAATGTAAACTTGTCTGAACAATAAAAGTGTGATGACAGATGTCACATGGACAGATGGACAGACAGTGGAGAGTCCTTGTCACAGCTCAGGATGGAATGCATAGGAACAGTGTTTTGGTGGGGAAGGGGCCGTGAGAGGCTTGTTTAGTAGCGGTTTGCCATGTGTAGCTTCTGTGTCTAGTAGTGGCCTGAGGCCTCTCTTTCTGCTTCCATCAGCTGTGGGTTTTGTTAGACTCGGAGAGAAATAGAGAGTGGGCACTGTTGCAGCTCTGACCCTTGACCTTTGGCAGTCTCAAGAGGAGAGCACTTCTGTTGAGAAAACCGAGGACCCCGTACCCGTCCCTCTCAAAGTCACATTCCGAGGGATGCTTTTCCCACCGTAGCTAAACTCCAAATACAACTCAATCTATTCTCTCCCTGGCGGATGTCAAGGGAAGTGGGCTGGTCACATGAGTGGTGGGGTCCTGCCCGGTACTCAGGGCACTGCTGACTGCTGACCTCCCTCTCAGGGCACAGCCCAGTCTTTCTACTGCAGCCCAGGGAACAGACCAGGCACTGGGGGAAAGGTCTAGGCTTTCTCATAATACAGCACACACAGCAACAAGTGACTCTGGCTCGCAGATTCCTCAGCACACATACAGTAGGGCTATTCTCACGGACTATCCAACACAATCTGAGTCTCTTGTATGTTTTTGTCTTTCTCTGTTCCCCCCCCCCCCCCCCCCCCTCTCTCTCTCTCTCTCTCTCTCTCTCTCTCTCTCACACACACACACACACACACACACACACACACACTTACTCACCCTATCCACGACACACACCCTTGCACCAATGTCCATACATGTTCCCTGGGTATTGTGCCTCTGTTTGTCGAGAGGTGAGGGGATTGATGAGCAGGATCTGAACACCTCTTATTCAGAGAGGACTCAGTGAAACTCTGGTCCCACAGGGATTGGCTTTGCTTATTCCCAGCTATAGCTATTCTCTCCAGCAACTGAAATCAGCCTGCTGCCTGCCTGCCCTGTGTGGACTACAGAGAGAGAGAAGCACAGCTAATGTATACCAGCCCTTATGTTGCTGCCCTGGGGAGAGACAGAGACATTCTAAGACTAGATGAGATAGAGAATGACAGAGGGAAGAAAAGGAAACAGAAGAAGAAATGTGGAAAAGAGAAGAGGATAGGAAAGATTACCAACAGAATGTTATGACATAATAGAGATGAATGGAGGACAAGGAATGCTGAGGCCGACAGAGAAGAGAAGAAAGAGATAGAAGAGAGAATAAACGAGAGGAGAGGGGGAAAGGAATATGTGGTGACGAGAGGAGAGAAAGCTGTTCCCGTTATGTTTCGCTGTGTGTGTGTGTGTGTGTGTGTGTGTGTGTGTGTGTGTGTGTGTGTGTGTGTGTGTGTGTGTGTGTGTGTGGGGGGGGGGGGGCAGAGAGGGTGAGGGCTGAGAGCCAGATGACAGAGGCGTGTTTGTGTTCTGATTAGGCTGAGCCAAACGGAGGCGTCTCTCCAACGGAGATAACCAACAAAGACATCTCTCTTCACTGGGGATCAAATCTGCTTGCATCTTTTCATGGTCAATAGACGTAGGCATTATTTTTGTTTTGTGGAAAATGTCTGGGTGAATACATGAATACTGCGCGTTATCTGGGGGTGGAGGGTTGCGTGTTGCGATGTGTGTGTGTTTTGTCTTTGCATGTGTCTGTGTACTTATATTTTATGTCAATGTCATGATTATATATATATGAAATGACATTGTGAATGGTATTCCTCTTCATCTGGCAGCCAAGACGTGATTGCACCCAAGCTGAATAAACAATGCTGTGAGCTCTGTGGTCTGAGAGTGGCTCTGCTGGCATCACCAGAGCAGCACCCCCACCCTCTCCATGGGGATAGGATCAGATGCATTGCAGCACTGAGAGACAGGAAGTCGTGTGTGTGTCCTGTCCAGAGACTTATGGCAGATCCAGTATATTGGAGGAGCAGGGACATGGCCAGCGTTGCCAGACATTGACAGAGCTCAATGTTCGTACTGATATACAGACTTAGCCATGAGGTCTCTGTCTCTTACACAAGTCCAGTCTCTCTCTTTGTCTCTGTATCTGCCTGTCTTTATTTCTCTTTCCCCCCTCCTTCCCTCTCCACTCCCTCTATCACCTCCCTCACCCCTCCTGCCTCTCCTTTGCTCACCCTCTCTTCTCCCTTCCTCCTCCTCCCTCTCTCTCTCCAGCGTACTTGAGTCATCCTGCCTGTGTCTGTGAGTGGTGACGTCATTGAGACTTGCTCATGCTGAGGTGGTGGTTAAATAGTCTTTAACAATGGCCTCGGACCGACAACAGATGCACACACACACTGGCAGGGGATTCATAATCTGCTAACTCAATTAAAGACAAACACTGAGTAATCCTGGGAAATTAGCAAAGAGGATAATTATCAATTTTCACTAAAATCAAACAAAAAACCAAAGCATCCCATCTGATCTGGAAATTAGAAATATCATCTGTCAAATTAGAAATATCATCTATAAATTAGAAATATAAACGCTTCCTATCTTGGAATTCTAGAAATGTAATTAAAGCATAGACTGAAAAAACTGTATTCAGGACATTCAGGAAGGATGGAGGAAGCCTGTAGATAGCAGTGAAAACAGAGTGAGGAGATAGAGAGTATGATGCTGTGTGGATTTTTTAATTTGTAATTTTATTTCACCTTTATTTAACCAGGTAAGCTAGTTGAGAACAAGTTCTCATTTACAACTGCGATCTGGCCAAGATAAAGCAAAGCAGTGCGACAGAAACAACAACACAGAGTTACATGGAATAAACAAGCGTACAGTCAACACAACAGAAAAAAAATGAAAGTCTATATATAGTGTGTGCAAATGGCATGAGGAGGTATGGCAATAAATAGGCCGTAGTAGCAAAGTAATTACAATTTAGCATATTAACACTGGAGTGATAGATGAGCAGGTGATGATGAGCAGATGATGGTGTGTAAGTAGTGATACTGGTGTGCAAAAGAGCAGCAAAGTAAATAAAAACAATATGTGGATGAGGTAGGTAGATTGGGTGGGCTATTTACAGATGGACTATGTACAGCTGCAGCGATCAGTAAGCTGCTCAGATAGCTGATGTTTAAAGTTAGTGAGGGAAATGTAAGTCTCCAGCTTCAGCGATTTTTGCAATTCGTTCCAGTCACTGGCAGCAGAGAACTGGAAGGAAAGGCGGCCAAAGGGGGTGTTGGCTTTGGGGATGACCAGTGAGATATACCTGCTGGAGCGCGTGCGACGGGTGGGTTTTGTTATACTGACCAGTGAGCTGAGATAAGGCAGAGCTTTACCTAGCATAGACTTGTAGATGACCTGGAGCCAGTGGGTCTGGCGACGAATATGTAGCGAGGGCCAGCCAACTAGAGCATACAGGTCGCAGTGGTGGGTGGTATAAGGTGCTTTGGTAACAAAATGGATGACACTGTGATAGACTGCATCCAATTTGCTGAGTTGAGTATTGGAAGCTATTTTGTAGATGACATCGCCGAAGTCGAGGATCGATAGGATAGTCAGTTTTACGAGGGTGAGTTTTGTGGTGTGAGTGAAGGAGGCTTTGTTGCGAAATAGAAAGCCGATTCTAGATTTGATTTTGGATTGGAGATGTTTGATATGAGTCTGGAAGGAGAGTTTACAGTCTAGCCAGACACCTAGGTACTTGTAGTTGTCCACGTATTCTAGGTCAGAACCGTCCAGAGTAGTGATGCTAGTCGGGCGGGCAGGGGTGCGGGCAGCGAACGGTTGAAAAGCATGCATTTGGTTTTGCTAGCATTTAAGAGCAGTTGGAGGCCACGGAAGGAGTGTTGTATGGCATTGAAGCTCGTCTGGAGGTTAGTTAACACAGGGTCCAAAGAAGGGCCAGATGTATACAGAATGGTGTCGTCTGCATAGAGGTGTATCAGGGAATCACTTTACTGATTACTGTTAGACAGGGATAGGGTGGGTGTTAGGGTTGAATATTTTCAGGTATTTTACAAATGTTCCATCCCAAGAAAAAATCACTTTTCTCCCGCGTAACCCAGGATTTCCCGCCAAAACCGAAAGTGTTATTCAAAAGCATTATAAAGCATATAAATAGGCCTGTGTCTGGATTTGATTAGAGTTTGATAGAAAATTCAAGCCTGATGCTACCTGAGCCTGATGAGCCAGACATTAAATACATTTTATGAGCGCTACATTAACAACATTTAATGAGCCCAAGGTAAAAAAAAATCACAAATGATTGTGTCATTATCCAATAACCTGTATGATATAGACTACTGCTCATTACGCACAACAGCAAAACAGAAAAGCCCATAGATGTAGCTAGCTGTATGCTCTCTTGGGTAAATACATGAAACTAGCTCCAGTAGGCTAATCTTTCTGAGTGTGAACTGTATTACTGTACTGTATGTGTATTATACTGTATTATATGGATTGGAATTACACACCTCGTTCAAATCATGATAAAGTTGGGAGAGAACATGCAATTCCGGTGCAGCACCTACAAAGTTACAAGTACAGGCTAGCGAATTTGAATAGGACTAGAATTGAATGAATCAAATCTATGTTTATTAGTCACATTCTAGACTAACAGCCTAGCTAGAGTAACAGTGAAATGTTTACTTACGGGCCCCTTCCCGACAATGCAGAGAGAGAAAAAAGAGAAATAATATAAAAATAATAACATCAGGAATAAATACACAATGAGTAATGATAACTTGGTACCACTACCGTGTCAATGTGCAGGGGTACGAGGTAATTGAGGTAGATATGTATATATAGGTAGGGATAAAGTGTCTAGGCAACAGGATAGATAATAAACAGTAGCAGCAGCATATATGATGAGTCAAGAGTTGGTGCAAATAGAGTCAATGCACCGGGTAGCTATTTAGTTCATTATTTAGCAGTTTTATGGCTTGGGGGTAGAAGCTGTTCAGGGTAATTTCTCTTCCAGGCTTGGTGCATTGGTACCGCTTGCCGTGCGGTAGCAGAGAGAACGGTCTATGACTTGAGTGGCTGGAGTCTTTGACCATTTTTAGGGCCTTCCTCTGGCACCTCCTGGTATAGAGGTCCTGGAAGGCAGGGAGCTAGGCCCCAGTTATGTTCTGGGCTGTACACACTACCCCCTGTAGTGCCTTGCGGTCAGATGCCAAGCAGATGCCATATCAAGCAGGGATATAGACTGTTGAGATGCTCTCAATGGTGCAGCTGTAGAACGTTTTGAGGATCTGAGGGCCCATGCGTTGTTGTGCTTTCTTCACGACTGTGTTGGTGTGTGTGGACCATGATAATTCCTTAGTGATGTGCAAACCGAGGAAATTGAAGCTCTCAACCTGCTCCACTGAAACCTTCCTTTTCCTGTAGTCCATGATCAGCTCCTTTGTCTTGCTGACAAAGGGGTGGTTGGCCTGGCACTACACTGCCAAGTCACTGACCTCCTCCCTATAGGCTGTCTCATCGTCGTTGGTGATCAGGCCAACCACCGTTGTGTCGTCAGCAAACCTGATGACGGTGTTGGAGTCGTGCGCGGCCATGCAGTCGTGGATGAACAGGGAGTACAAAAGAGGACTAAGCACGCACCTCTGAGGGGACCCCATGTTGAGGGTCAGCGTGGCGAATTGTGTTGTTGCCTACCCTCACCATCTAGGGGCGACCCATCAGGAAGTCCAGGATCCAGTTGCAGAGGGAGGTGTTCACTCCCAGGGTTCTTAGTGATGAGCTTGTGGTGTTGAATGCTGAGCTATAGTCAATGAACAGCATTTTCATGTAGGTGTTCCTCTTGTCCAGGTGTGAGAGGTCAGTGTGGAGTGCAATAGAGATTGCGTCATTTGTAGATATGTTGGGGCGGTATGCGAACTGGAGTGGGTCCAGGGTGTCTTGGTTGATGGTGTTGATGTGAGCCATGACCAGCCTGTTAAAGCATTTCATGGCTACAGATGTAAGTGCTATGGAGCGATAGTCATTTAGACAAGTTACCTTGGCATTCTTGGGCATAGGGACTATGGTGGTCTGCTTGAAACATGTAGGTATTGCAGATTACAGATTTGCCAAATGGAGGGAGAGTTTTAAATGCATCTTTGTGTGTGGAGTAAAGGTGGTCTAGACTTTTTTTGCCTGTAATTGCACAGGTGACATGCTGGTAAAATTGAGGTAAGATAGATTTCAGTTTCCCTGCATTAAAACCACTGGCCACTAGGAGAGCCGCCTCTGGATATGCATTTTCTTGTTTGCTTATGGCCCTATAGAGCTCGTTGAGTGAGGTAAATAGTTTGGTCTGCAGTTTATCATGAAGTATTCTACCTCAGGCAAGCAAAACCTTGAGACTTCCTTAAAATTAAAGATTGCGCACCAGCTAACTTATAGACACACACCTTCCCCCTTAACCTTACCCGAAGCTGAAGGGGTGGGAGTTAGGGTGTGGAGAACTTCTAAAGAACTTTAGGAAATTATTAAGGAGAAGGGTGAAACTTGGCAGGTAAAATGGGTGTGTTTTTGGCTCTCAGTCAGAGAGAGTAAGGCAGGTAGTATGCGTGTGTGTGTACCTGTTTCATTATCTACACCTGTCTCCGCTTGTTGGCTCTCTGCTTTTCACAGATATCTGAGTTTCGGTGTCTAGCAGCAAAAACCAATAGCATGGGGAATGCTTCAGTTCAGGGTAGGGGGAGGATGCAATTTAGCCCCAGTGTGTCCTTAAGAAAAACAAGTGGATCATGTGTCACCAGTAGGGCGGCGCCAGCAGGTCGGGTTACCCCCTCACCAATCTGGTACAATAAGAAATCTACCTCTGTCTCTATGAGCAGAGTGATAATTGTAGAACAGAGACTGGGCCCTCTAATCACAATCGCACGTTTCACAGTGACTGGTAGTGGACATGGGGCTTTGGAGAAAGGGAAGGAGCAGAACAGAGCGATATGGTGGTTGGCTCAGTTTGTCCTCCGTCTGGAAATTCCTACTAAATTGTTTATGTTCCTCGTGAGGTTAGAGAGGGGCAGAGCAGACAACAACAACCATGTTGTCATAATGACAATTCCCATTCCGTCTCTGTTAAACAAATGTTGTTTGTCGTCACATGTTGGACAGGCTGACTAGAATGGGCCAGAATTCCTTTTGTGTTTCCTGGACCCGAATAATTTGATGATTCTGGCTCTGAACAGACCTCCTGCTCATTCAACGGTTTAGGGAATGAGGGATGACCTATTCGCCATGTCTCATTGAATGGGTGACCCTCAGGAGTTTGTATGAGATTAGAGCACAGTGGAGTGATGTAGATTAACAGAACTGCATGTACGTGCATGTGTGTGTTTGCATATCTTGCATTACTCATCTCATGTGTATATACTGTTTTCTATACTATTCTACTGTATCTTAGTCTGTTCCGCTCTAACATTGCTCGTCCATATGTATATAGTCTTAATTCGTTCCTACTTAGATTTGTGTGTAGTGGGTATATGTTGTGTAATTTGTTAGACATTACTGTACTGTCGGAGCTAGAAGCACCAGCAATGACATCTGCTAATCACGTGTATGTGACAAATAACATTTGATTTGATTTGACGTGTGTGAGTGTGTGTTTGTGTGTGATAGACTATGGGCCTCAGAGCAACTCTTTGTGTTTGTCCTCATGGCCCAGTGGCCTCTCCTGCCCTACCATGACCAGAGGCAGCCGGGGAGAACTACAGGCCTCTCCTGCCCTACCATGACCAGAGGCAGCCGTGGAGAATTACAGGGCTCTCCTGCCCTACCATGGCCAGAGGCAGCCGGGGAGAACTACAGGCCTCTCCTGCCCTACCATGACCAGAGGCAGCCGGGGAGAACTACAGGCCTCTCCAGGGCTTTATGTTGACTGTTAGGATTCATAGTTCCCATCTGTGCCAAGAATGGATTTTTTCCACATGTGTAATATGTTTATTGTTACAATTTTACAACATATCATACTTGTGCTGAACTTGTGAGATGGTACTTGTGAAGGGAGAAAACTTGATCCCGTATCTATCAACCTGTTTTAATCATGGAAAATCCATGATGAAATAAAGGAGAGGTGATCATAGCATCAGAACTGATTGATTCTAATTCTATGGAATATAACTTGTTTGCAGTCTTCTGTGACTACCATGACAACTAGTGCAAAAAATCTATACAGTTACATATGGGGATATCATATTTTATCATATACGGTATCGTATCATTTTGAAAGTATCGCAATATTATTTTTGTGCTAGTTGGCTGTACCAGCAACAAAAACCCTTCATAGGTATTTCTCCATCTTCTTTTTAAATAGGGATCCAATTTGTTTTCAGCACTTTTATTTCCATGACTGATCAAAATTCATTTTCTCATGACTCTGGCCCATGTTGACTCTAATGTTTCCCACAGTTGTGTCAAGTTGGCTGGACGTCCTTTGGGTGGTGGACCATTCTCGATACACACGGGAAACTGTTGAGCATGAAAAACACAGCAGCATTGCAGTTCACCCTCTGAATGGCACACACAGGGGCGGAAATCCCGGGGGGGACGGGGGGGACACGACCCCCCCCCCATCCTGGGAAAAATATGATTTGTCCCCCCCAATATATCACTGAAACATAACTGTGTAATTTAAATAATATTAATAATACGCAATGAAAGCAATTGTGCTGATTATAGACACTTAATAGCGCGTTTTTAAGTTTCAAAAGATTGCGACCCCCCCACCCTTTGCCTCACAATGGTTTGATCCACTGCCAGTTCCTTAGTTGGCAAGGTAACAGAGGGGTCGTATCTACTGTCTGAAAGGCACTCAATGAACGTAACTGACGTGAGGTTAATCTAGTCAATCGCGCACACACACTAGCTGAATATGCAGAGCTAGCGCGCAAATATTAACTATTAAGCTAGCTAGTACCTATTCCATTTATGTGGCGTCGTCAAAGATGGAATCTTTGCAATCGTCAATTTATTCCAAGATCAGCATGCAGATGATGTAAGTTAGTGCTTCAAAGTCCCTGTGATAAGGTTAGCGATAAACTGAAGTCCAAACTGAACAGAACTACACTCTCTTCTACCATTGTCTTAAATATATTTAATGGTCTCGTTGCAAAAGCTAAATTGTCGCAAGGGAACTTTTATTTATTTATTTTATTTCACCTTTATTTAACCCGGGTAGCAAAGATTATAGCAAACACCACTGAAACTGAATTGGTGCTCGCTAGCTTTGCAAATTCAGCTATTGTTGGAAGCCAGCCAATATGAAACAAACTATTAAAATTGCAAAAGGTTGCAGCATATGTTGTGTAAATGGTGAACTAATACAGCTGTCAACTCTTGTCATTTTAATCCGTTTCACATTTGCTAGCTACCTTTTAGATCGAAGCCCAAATAGAATGATAGAAGATGATAGAAGCCCATCTCCTACTGTAAATAACCTACACACTGTGTGTGTGTGTAGCCAGCCAGCCAGCCAGCCAGGTAGAAAAATGGCAGAAAAATAAAAGACGGACATCAGAGTATTTTTCAATACACCAAAACGCATAGTAAGAACCCTAGTAGCCTAATATCTCAAAGACTAGTTGATAAAATGTTCATAAGAAAGAAATGAAATTCTAATGGAAATGTTTCACAATGATGTCATTAGGCAGAGCAGGCAACAGATGGCACACAGACAGGAGAGTTGGGGACAGATATGCAGGGACAGACTGGCAGAGACAGGGAGTCTCAGGTAAGTTTGTTGAGTCTTTGTTTGGCAACATTATGAAAGGTTCTCAATTTTTTTTACTTGTAAAATAGGAACATAATTGGAAAATGCCATGGATACCCCCACTCTCAACTTAAACTGGTGACTGAACTAAGATTTGTTAAAGGCAATGGTATTGCTGTTGTGATTAGTTGTGTAGTTTTGGGTACCGGTAGTTAGGAGTACGGCAAACACCTTATTTCTTTGGTTTCTCAATATACATTTACCATATTACAATGTAGGCTATGTGTTACTGCACTACTTTTGGTGTCCCCCTCAGGAATTGCTCTTGAGAAAATTTCATGTAATTGTCCCCTCCAAAGTTGATATCAGATTTTCGCCCCTGGGCACACATACACAATCCATGTCTCAATTGTCTCAAGGTTTAAAAATTATTCTTTAACCTGTCTCCTCCGCTTCATCTACACTGATTGAAGTGGATTTAACAAGTGACATCAATAAGGGATCATAGCTTTCTGGTCAGTCTATGTGTTACACGGAGTGGAACAAGGGAACCCAAGAGCAGACTCAGGTGAGGAGACTGGGATGAAGTAACCAAGGTATTTCTTGAAACACAGGGGGAGATGTAGTGCAGGTCAGGGGAAGCTCGGGCGGGTTTCTGGAAACCAGGTGCCGAGGCTGAGGCTGGAGCCAGAGGGGTTGAGACAGGGTAAGCAGGTCCGGAGGGGAATCCAAGGGAGTAGTAGTGTGGGGAATCCAGGACAGAGTAGCAGGATGACGAGATGTGGGACTGGAGACAGGGACCAGAGTCAGAGCGGGCAGAATGAGCAGAGATTACAATCTGGCAGCGTGGAAGTGGCAGGGCTGAGTATTTGTAGAGGTCTTGATTATGGAACAGGTTGCAGCTGGTGGGGATCTGCTCTGACTCCAGCACATCTGTTTCACACATACAGAGAGGGAGAGGGAGAGAGTACTGGGGGAGTGGCGGCAGGTCAAGGAGACACATGATAAGCAGTAGAGGGCGTTGCAGGAGCAGATGTGACACTATGTCATGGTAAGAGTAGCTGTTCATAATGTTTTGTACGATCAGTGTATGGTGAGCAATATGTTAGGAATATCGAATCGCAATACATATAGAATTGGCACCTAAGTATGGTGATAATATCGTATCGTGAGGTCCCTGGCAATTCCCAGCCCTAATGACAACGTAATTCCAACAATCACATCAAACATTCTGAACTTCATAACTCATCTTTCTTTCTAGAGAGTGGCTGATTTTGATATTTTCTCAGAGTTTACTCTGTGTATTAGCGATGGCTTTGAAGTGTAGTACTGCAGTTGATCTTGTCTGGAGGAGGCTGGTTCGATGAGAAGACCAAAATCTGGAGACAGCAGGTTCTGTGATGTTGGGTCTCTCCTGTGTGTTGGGAGGACTGGGCCTGCTACTGAAGATCAGCTTGAAAGGCCTTATACAGGTAAAGTGATGTGAAGGGACACTGGGGCTAGGAGGGGGTCTGAGAAAGGCTTTGGGAAACACCACAATGTTATACTTGTATTTTACCTGAATGAAAATATGATTCTGAGACTAATGGCCTAAACTCATCAAAGGCAAGCATGCGAGGTGTGTGTGATTTATTTTAGAATGCATTGTTTTAAATGATAATGACCCAACTGAATCCGGGCCGGGGGGTTGTCCTCTTTGATGCCTTGCTTAATTAGAACTTGTCTCTATTTTTGCATTTTATCGCTGGCGCTGTAGTCACACAAAACAATACTTGACTTTTTGAATTGGAAGAGGTAGCCAAGAGTTGAGGCTTTACCATACCTGTGTTAACTAACCTCCAGACAAGCTTCAATGAAATACAACTCTCCTTCCATGGCCTCCAACTGCTCTTAAATGCAAAACTAAATGCATGCTCTTCAACCGATTGCTGCCCGCACCTGCCCGCTCGACTAGCATCACTACTCTGGACGGTTCTAACTTAGAATATGTGGACAACTACAAATACCTAGGTGTCTAGTTAGACTGTAAACTCTCCTTCCAGACTCACATTAAGCATCTCCAATCCAAAATGAAATCTAGAATCGGCTTCCTATTTCGCAACAAAGCATCCATCACTCATGCTGCCAAACATACCCTCGTAAAACTGACCATCCTACCGATCCTTGACTTCGGCGATGTCATTTACAAAATAGCCTCCAACACTCTACTCAACAAATTGGATGCAGTCTATCACAGTGCCATCCGTTTTGTCTCCAAAGCCCCATATACTACCCACCACTGCGACCTGTACGCTCTCGTTGGCTGGCCCTCACTTCATACTCATCGCCAAACCCACTGTCTCCAGGTCATCTACAAGTCTTTGCTAGGTAACGCCCCGCCTTATCTCAACACACTGGTCACCATAGTAGCACCCACCCGTAGCACGCGCTCCAGCAGGTATATCTCACTGGTCACCCCTTAAAGCCAATTCCTCCTTTTGCCGCCTTTCCTTCCAGTTCTCTGCTGCCAATGACTGGAACGAACTGCAAAAATCACTGAAGCTGGAGACACATATCTCCCTCACTAGCTTTAAGCACCAGCTGTCAGAGCAGCTCACAGATCACTGCACTGTACACAGCCCATCTGTAAATAGCCCATCCAACTACCTCATCCCCATACTGTATTTGTTTATTTATTTATTTATTTTGCTCCTTTGCACCCCAGTATCTCTACTTGCACATTCATCTTCTGCACATCTACCATTCCAGTGTTTAATTGCTATATTGTAATTACTTCGCCACCATGGCCTATTTATTGCCTTAACTCCCTTATCTCACCTCATTTGCACACACTGCATATTTTCTTTTCTACTGTATTATTGACGTTTGTGTCGAACTGCTTTGCTTTATCTTGGCCAGGTCGCAGTTGTAAATGAGAGCTTGTTCTCAACTAGCCTACCTGGTTAAATAAAGGTTAAAAAAATTAAATAATGAAGAAGCCCAAACCTTTCCATCCTTAACGCTACCTTGGAAGGTCACTGTCTCTGCGCTGATCGCCTGTGAGTGAGACAACGCTAGCTAGCCAATGGGAGCGTAGTAGAACACCCCTCTGAATAATGGGGCGTGGTTTTGGCTTAACTGTGTTGGGAAAAAGAAAGACGCTTCCTTACCACCCAAATAACTTTGTCACTACTGAAAACATAGTGAAAAAGCAGCACTAAAGGGAGAACCATGCACACTAGTGATCATTTTGATTAACCTTCTATTAAAGATTACTTTTTAAAATGTTATTTGCATACCAAATTAACAAAATACTAAAAACATAATTTTTTGACTGTTTTTCAAAACTTTTAAATTGAATTTAGAGAAATAGAATCTCTGTTGTTCTCTGCAAAATGTTCACTGTTGATTGTATGTATCTGAAACTTGTTGATTTATTTAATTACTTATGCAACTAATTAAGTATGTCATTCGATTTTTTTAAGTATGACTTTAGCTACAGTATCTTTATTTTGGCAAAATTACAGGCGTTTCGATGGCCAAGTGTAAATAGATATAAATAGAGGACTGGATGGAACTGGTTTTGGTATAGACATTGCCATTGAGGGCTTCCACCATGTAAAAGTAGTCAACTGGGTGGTGATTCCTATGGGTTGGAAGTGATCGGCCAAAGATCAGAGAGCGTTGTCTTCTTCGAATTGGGTTGCCTATGGTTTGTAAACCAAAAACTAAGGTCATATCCAGGAGCCAAGATCAAGATTTATACCAGGACATTGGTCCCAAGATCCAGACCCAGTGAGATACAGACTGAATTCATGTGGTCTCAAGACCAAGACCAATAGATCAGGAGTCCATGGGCCCTTTCTTCAATTGTAAGAAACTCAAAGTACACTACAGTACAGTTGAGCACAGTAGAGTACATACAGTACAGTAGGATACAGTACAGTATAGTAAAGCACAGTAGAGTACATACAGTACAGTATAGTAGAGCACAGTAGAGTACAGTACAGTAGAGTACATACAGTACAGTAGGATACAGTACAGTATAGTAAAGCACAGTAGAGTACAGTACAGTAGAGTACATACAGTACAGTAGGATACAGTACAGTATAGTAGAGCACAGTAGAGTACAGTACAGTAGAGTACATACAGTACAGTAGGATACAGTACAGTATAGTAGAGCACAGTAGAGTACAGTACAGTAGAGTACATACAGTACAGTAGGATACAGTACAGTATAGTAGAGCACAGTAGAGTACAGTACAGTACAGTACATACAGTACAGTAGGATACAGTACAGTATAGTAGAGCACGGTAGAGTACAGTACAGAAGGGTACAGTATAGTAGAGCACAGTACGGTGGAGTACAGTGCACTATAGCACATTATAGACGTCTATGTTTTGGCCAAATAGATGTCAATGTTTGGGATCTTGGAGGGTTGGATCCCTTGCTGGCTATGCATCTCAATACTCTACACTTTTTCCTGAAGTGTGCATTTGTCCACTACCAACATGGTGGTCCGGTGTGGCTCAGTTGGCAGAGCATGGCGCATGCAACTTTAAATTGGAGATAGCCCCAATGGTGCTGCCCGTGCTGTGACAGACTTCATAATGGCACAGATACAAACATGAGACCTCGATATATCTCTGTGGTTTCAATTGTTTTGATTGGGACTGTTTCGGTTTGGAAAATTTTTACTTATTTTGGACTTTAAAGAAGCCCCATAGCCCCATCTTTCATTTGGACAGATACTTGATATATTTCTTGATATATTAAATGTTCGATAGTGACACTTCTTAAAAGTACATTAAGATTGACCAACTTGCTCACAAATTTTCTCCACAATGTTTGCAGATGGACTACTCACCATGTGGCCATAGTGAAGAAGGGTGCAATCTGATCACCTGGTGATATTTGTAGGGTTGTGGATTAAGGCACATTCATTCTGCAGTCTCTTAAGGTGTGTTTCGGTAGTGACAGCAAAAGTGGAGACAGCTTTTTACAGAGAAAGATGTTTTAAAATAAACAAAACAAATAATCTGATCAGTATCTTTCAATGTAATAATAGAACAACTCAATATGTTCTATTGAAATAATAGTGTTAAAAAATTTACAAAAATCATTCATTGCCTTATTTTCAAACATAAAGTTTAGGAATCAGGATTTGGGACAGCCACCTCACAATAGAAATAGGTGTATAAACAATGACTTTGTACTACACAGAACAAAAATATAAACACAACATGTAAAGTGTTAGTCCCATGTTTCATGAACTGAAATAAAAGATCGCAGAAATGTTCCATATGCACAAAAAGCTTATTTCTCTCAAATTTTGTGCACAAATTTGTTTACATCCCTGTTAGTGAGCATTTGCTGGGGACAATAAAAGGCCACTTTAAAATGTTTAGGTTTGTCACACAACACAATGCGACATGTCTCAAGTTTTGAGGGAGTGTGAAATTGGCATACTGACTGTCACGTCCTGACCATAGTAAGCTGTTATTTTCTATGGTAGAGTAGGTCAGGGCGTGACAGGGGGGTTTTCTAGTTTAGTTTTTCTATGTTGTTATGTTCTAGTTTTGTATTTCTATGTTGGGTTGTTCTAGTATTGTATTTCGATGTTGGGCTGTGTTTGGGATGATCTCCAATTAGAGACAGCTGGTCATCGTTGTCTCTAATTGGAGGTCATATTTAAGTTGGTGTTTGTCCCACCTGGTTTTGTGGGAGATTATCTTTGAGTAGTGTATGTTTCACCTCTGCGTCACGTTTTTTTTTTGTCATTCACTTTATTTATGTATTGCATAGTTTCACAGTATAAATAAAATATGGAACGACACACACGCTGCACTTTGGTCCGATTCTCCTTACAACAACCGTGACACTGACTGCAGGAATGTTCATCAGACCTGTTGCCAGAGAATTTAATGTTAATTTCTCTACCATAAGCCGCCTCCAACATAATTTTAGAGAATTTGGCAGTACGTCCAACCGGCCTCACAACTACAGCCATGTGTATGGTGTAGTGTGGGCGAGTGGTTTGCTGATGTCTACGTTGTGAACAGAGTGCCCTATGGTGGCACTGGGGTTATGGTATGGGCAGGCATATGCACAATGTACTCAACTGCATTTTATCAATGGCAATTTGAACCCACAAAAATACCATGATGAGATCCTGAGGCCCATTGTAAGGCACTTTTTTTTTAAAGGTATCTGTGACAAACAGATGCATATCTGTATTTGCAGTCACGTGAAATCCATAGACTAGGGCCTAATGAATTTATTTCAATTGACTGATTTCTTTATATGAACTGTAACTCAGTAAAATCAATGAAATTGGTGCATGTTGCGTTTATATTTTTGTTCAGTATATATTCATTTAACAATATGTTTGCTATTGGATTGAATTAGAACATATCATGATGTCAATGAATGTCCTAAGTTTGGAGACAACTGTTTTTGAAATTGTTTTTTGGGGGTGGGACAGCAATTTACACCACTTCTGTAGAATCACCCAGGTAACAAAAATCTGAACATTTTTCACATGTAATAACATATCACAGATGTGTGGTTGAAAGGAAAGGTTGAAAGGAGTCCTGCATCTCTCTCTTTAGCCAGACAGACTAGTCAATGTTAGTCATGACTTTATCAGTTTTACATTGATGACCTCAACCTCTGTGCCAATAATAGATTTTTCCACCTTTCTAATATCTTTGTTGTTACGTTTTTATGATATAAAAATCTTTGCA
This sequence comes from Salmo salar, assembly GCF_965601325.2. NCBI lineage: Eukaryota > Metazoa > Chordata > Actinopteri > Salmoniformes > Salmonidae > Salmo > Salmo salar. The sequence goes on along the minus strand of NC_138293.1, from coordinate 67,112,633 downwards.
CATCAGTTGGCAGCTAATGGATATGTCCTGTCATGCGTTCAGCTGAACTCACTATATTGATGATACTTGTGTACTGTGAATGGAGAAATGATCCCACATAGACATCTAAACCAATAATCAACTTGACCATATTAGTAGTGATGTCATAAAGGAGGGTTGTATATAATTTAAATGAATTATATTCTATTGATTCTATGGGGCAGGACTTGTTGGCAGTCTTCTGTGACATCATAATCCACTGTATGGCACTACCATGACAACGTAATTCCAATTCTGAACCTCATAACTCATCTTTCCTTCTAGAGAGTGGTTGATTTTGACATTTTTGCTGAGTTTACTCCTTGCACTTGTGATGGCTTTGAAGTGTAGTACTGTTGTTTTGTTGGTGGCTCTTTACATGGTGGCGTTACACGCTGGACTCCCTGACAGACTCCCAGATGGCGAGGCGCTTCGGGACACCCTGTTACCCCCCATGATCCCTAAGGAGTGGGCCGCCACCCCTCAACTCCAGACCGACACTTACACCATTCTAAATATCCTGTACAAACGACACTTGACAACTGAAGAAAACACGACCACCACCAAGACCGGACAGACTTTGACCCAGACAACCCAAAATTATGCTATGCCTAGCTTTGAATTGCTGCGGACCCGTGTGGCTGACCTCCAGACTTTGGAGAATGCTGGAGTGAGTGAGATTGTATGGAGGAGGCTGGTTCGATTGATTAATGAGACTGAAGACCAAAATCTGGAGACAGCAGGTTCTGTGATGTTGGGTCTCTCCTGTGTGTTGGGAGGACTGGGCCTGCTACTGAAGATCAGCTTGAAATGCCTTATACAGGTAAAGTGATGTGAAGGGACACTGGGGCTAGGAGGGGGTCTGAGAAAGGCTTTGGGAAACACCACAATGTTATACTTGTATTTTACCTGAAATATGATTCTGTTGTCCTACAGAGACAAATGGCCTAAACTCATCAAAGGCGAGTGTGCGAGGCGTGTGTGATTTATTTTAGAATGCATTGTTTAGAATTATAATGACCCAACTGAATCCGGGTGGGTGGGTGGGTGGGTTGTCCGCTTTGATGCCTCGCTTAACGAGAACTTGTCTCTATTTTTGTATCGCTGGCGCTGTAGTCACACAAAACCATACTTAAAACCTTTTGAAACTCATTTGAATTGGAAGAGGTAGCTAAGGGTTGAGGCTTTACAATACTAAATTAGACCAATTCATCCACTTATGGAAACACAACATCGCTATCAACAAAGATGATTGGAGATATGGACTATCCTGCCAGCATTCAGTTACTGCTCTGCCTGTCCTTTCCACCCGCCTTGCTCTGCTTGCTCCGCCGCCTGCTTCTGGTGAGTTTTTCACTTAACAGCCATGTTTCTTTTATTCCTCAGGCCGTGGTTGCTTTGGAGCTTGATGTTGACCAGGACAAGATGAAGGGAGCTGGTCAGACAGACTCCTGTATTGATGCTGCAACTATTCCAGTGTTGACCTCCAAGAACAGTGGCTCTAACAAGAAGAGAGGCCGACTCTCCAAGAGGAGACACCACTGAACACCCTGCTGCAAATATGGGCCATTATTCTTTTTGCACTTGAAAGATTTTGATAAAGATTTTGCTTATTACTATACTTGATGTTTCCATTTCATTATTTTGCTCAATTGATATTTTTTTGTAGAAGTTTCAATAGTTTTTAAAATGACCTCATTCAGATGGGCACAAAAACAAGACAAGAGGTTGCTTTACAGTGGAGCATTATAGTTTTTCTCAGTCGCTTTGGTGCATTTTTCACATCATCCCTAACATGTGCAAAATAATAAGTGCATTTCTCAGAACAATTTGTACTAACTGCAATATACAATAGATGTGTTTCTAAAGCTAGTCAGTCACTAAAAATCCTTAGTACATCTCTCAAAAGTAAATATTCATGCCAATGATCATGTCAGTGTCATCAGAATGATAAGTCATTGAGTCATTGTTCACGAACAAGGTCGTCAAAATGTTTAGGCATGTTGTCAATGGAACTGTGTACTTTGACAGTATTACCTGATGTAAACTTAGGCTACAGTTTGGATGACAGTTACTGTATTGAAAATGCACAAGGCTGCACTTCTATGGCATATATCAATTTCAACAGTACTATTTACATATTACTGTATGTGGGTTATTGATTGAAAGAGACTGGACAACCCAAGGGGCACAAAGGAAAAAAAACGAAATTAGAAAGAAACACAGGAACCCCCCCCCCTAAGGCACAACTTTGCCCGCAGCACTGTTCTAGTGCTGTCTCCTCACATCCAGACGTTCCTGTCTGTCGGCCCACATATTCTCATCCACATCACACCGGATATTTTCCCTTCCAATGCAACGTGGAAAGAATCTTTTGGAATGCCTTATCCATCCTCTGCAGGCGTCTACTGTGATGTCCTCACATGCTGCATCCATTGCAGCCAGCAGGGTCATCTGTGTGTGTGGCTGACGATCGTACACCTTCCACCGCCATGCTGAAAAGAACTCCTCCATTGGGTTAAGGAATGGTGAATAAGGTGGGAGGAATTCTATGAGCATCCTCGGGTGGGTCACAAACCATTGCCTTATGATGTTTGATCGATGGAAACTCACATTATCACAAATGACCACATACTTTGGCAAATCCTCTCTAAACAGACCCCTCTCATCATCAGGGATGAGAGCCCTGCAGAGAGTCTCTAAAAAGTTGAGTAGATGCTGGGTGTTGTATGGCCCTATAAGAGGGATATGGGTTAGGACACCATGCTCCGAAATAGCAGCACACATGGTGATATTTCCTCCCCGTTGGCCTGGCAAATCCACAGTAGCTCTGTGACCGATGATATTCCGACCCCGCCTTCTGCATTTGGTCAGGTTGAAGCCAGCCTCATCCACGTATCCAAAGTTGTGAGAGGGTTCACTTGATTCCAACTCCATTATACGCTATATCCCAGAACACACAGTTGAATTTGTTTTGGTAAGGAAGAGTGACATAAAATGTACATATATTGCATGTTCCTTCCACAGCAATGGAAATGTGTGCAGTTTATGCTTACTGTACTATGTATCACTATAAAAATGTTGCTGTAAAGTAGTTACATAGATATGTTTTACCTGTACATACTGGTACCGTAGCTCCTCAACTCTGTCCTCATTCCTTTGGAATGGTACACGGTACAGCTGTTTCATACTCATCTGGTTTCTATGCAGCACCTTGTCGATGGTTGAGATGCTAACCGTATGGATGTTTTCAAAGACATCGTTGTCTTCTATAATGGTCCTTTGTATTTCCCTGAGTCTCATGGCATTGTTTGCTCGGACCATGGTGCAAATAGCCTCCTCCTGTTGAGGTGTGAAAAGGCGTCCTCTGCCACCGGTTTGAGGTAATCTTGCAGTCCTATGTGGGGAAAAATGCAGTGATGCATCGCACACTTTCACATAGACAAAAACTATGCGAACACACATTTTACTGTAAAACATACAGGTGGGTGCATGTAAGGTGCAGTATGTATCTGTATAGAGTATATTTCTGTATGCTGTGAAATACAAGTGGACTACTGTAATATGAAGCATTGTAGGAAGTATACAGTATACTGCTTATATACAGTAACTGTGCACTGTACATTGGTGGACATACCTGTTCTCTCTTCGAAACGTTTGAACTATTGAGGACACGGTTGATCTCCCAATATTCGGCTGCACCCTTCGACCCGCCTCAGCCATTGTAAGGCCATGATTGACAACATGGTCTACAATAGTGGCCCTTATGTCATCAGATATGCGCCTATGTCCTCTTCTGCCTCTTCCTCTGTTTTGCCTTCCACCACGCATCCTTGCTCCTCTTCTTCCTCCTCCTCTTGGCTGTTGACCCTGTTCGTTTCCTGGTCCATCCATTATTGTAAAATTGCAACTCAGTGTTGTGGTCTGTCTATATATGCTTGCCAATTGATTCTTCATGAGATGCACCTTTGAGCAATTTAGACAACTGGTTGATTGTTGGTTGAACTAACACTTTACATTACTTCATGAGTGAGGGTCAATTTCACCTGCACCATTCATCAATTCACCTTTTTGTACAAAAGGTCTAATAGAAATGTGTAAAACTATGCTTGACAGTTTATGACAAATAGTTCAACAATTTTGCATGTAATGGCTTATGCAAGGAACTAATGCCTAGATGTTTTGAGGGGTAAGACTATTCAACAGAGAACCATCTACTATATTTTGATCAACGTGACATGAGCAATTGAAAATGTGGAAAAAAGCTGACACTTGTACATTATCAATTGCAATATGTACAAAAGCAAATGCAATTTGTTCAAAGGAATAAGAAATTGCTTTAATGATGTGCACAAGTGACTAGATGATTTGGAATTTGTACAAGTAGTATCAAGAATGGCACTTTTGATCTAAGAAATGCACCAAAGCGACTGAGAAAACTGTAAGGAGAGTGGACCCACATATTAAAAACAGTTGGTAGGTAACAAAAACTGACACTGTGTATCCGCCCAAAAGGACATTTACTTTTATAGTGCAAATTTTCAAACATATAGACCTTGGTCAGGCATCATTTAAGTGATATTGAGGATACAGAGGAAGTAGCCTACACAGCAGCCTGGTGTTGTGGTTATCTGTCATCATGCCCTGAGTTCATAGTGAAGCATTCAACTAGGCCTCAACTCCACTCACCCTCTCCCTCTTCCTTTAGTCTCGCTCACCTCTTTCTCGTCTCCTTCTCTTTCGCTCCTTCTCTCTGAGGACATAGGGACTGGCATGACGTATTGGTCCTGATGAAACAGAGAAGGGGCCTGAACTGAACCAGAATTGACCTGGCGACAACCAAGACTAAACACTTTAGGAATGTGTCTGACGATGAGAATGCCAAAGAAAATGTTTTAGCTACTCCCTGTGTGTGTGTGTGTGTTTTTGTATGCATGTGTGCATGTGTGTGTGTGTGCATGCGGGCTTGAGTGTTCTTTCATAAGTGAAGGTTATATAAGTCTACACATTTGGAGTGTGCATGTGGAGGCTGTGTGTTTGTGCATCAGTGTGAGTTGTGTGTATTTAGTGGCTTAGTAATTGCAACAGGGTCAAGACCAAGCCACATCATGTTGCCCCTGATTATATCGCAATTATGTTCTTGATTTTGAAACAAAAGTGCCCAACAATGGTTTGATAAGAATAATACCTTTTGTTTAATGAGACTTGCTGTAACTCCTGTGTTCATTCAATTAGTAAACAGGTCTTTTATTCAGCCTGGGGCACCCCATCCCTAATTTTCCTAAATCAGACACACCCCCGCCCCCCACCCCCACCCTGCAGCGTCCCACATCGGGGCCTCGGCAACATTCAGAACACAGGCTCCACCCCACTCCCCCCTGGACTGACCCCCCACCCATTTGATTGTGATTGACAGCGTCTTTGTTCCATTGTGCGTAGCTGTCGCCTCTGATGAAGACACACACACACACACGCACACACATACACACAGACCTATGTAGCTCCCCTCACTGCACAGTGCACAGAAAGACCTGGCTGCTACCGCTGTTGCAATACGTAGCGTACTGCTGATTAGCTCTACACAGCCAGGATCCTCTGGGTACCACCTCTACAGACAGGGACTCTACAGACAGACCTGGGCTCCCTCTCTGTAGGTCTCTCTGTCTCTCTCTCTTCCCTTTCTCTCACTCTTTCTCCCTCTCTTGGTTTCTGTGTCTCTCTCTCTGTTTCTCTCTCTCTCTCAGTGGACTGGGGGTCCAGGGCTGAGGGTCCGAGGCTGAGGGTGTGAGGGAGACAGCTGGTGAGGGAGGCTCTGGGGTGCAGCGGGGCCGTTTCTGAGGAGGAGGCCGTCAATAACAGGGCTCACCCCTCCTCAGGGATGGGAACCAGGTCATATTCTCTCACATGGCACAAAGCAGGGCGTGTGTGTGTGTGTGTGTGGGGGGGGGGGGGGGGGGGGGGGGGGGGGGCGAGAGTGCTGGATGGGGAGCAGGCCATGACCTCTTTATATCCATCAACAGATCACTGGCTTGGTCCACACACACATACACTGCACACAAGCAGATGCAAAAGAACACACACACACACACACACACACACACACACACACACACCCCCCCCCGGATACTTAACAGCAGGACTAGAGACCTATTGGCTATGAGTGTAAGGAGACAGATCTCAGATTAGTTTACATTTCCATGGTCATTTGCAAACCAACTTTCTCTCACACGGTATCATTCACTGGTTCTCCAGCCGAACCACACACAGAATAACTTTTAACACCAGTGGTTGGAAACATCCACTCAGACCCTAGAAAAACATTATCCAGTCCAAACCCACAGAGATCAGTAACTTCAAAGAACAATAACCTTAATCAAGACTTACAACCCCCCTGAAAACAAACCAATATCATATGGCTACAATGATCTCCATCCCTAGACAACAGTGTAATACTCTCAACAGGTCTCCTGCTCATTGAGCTGTGTGTGCTGTAGCGTCTGTAGTGGAATCTCACCCTAGCTGATGGTACAGCTAGAGAGAACACACGGTGATCTAGTGCCCCCAACTGGTTCACATAGAGTCCTGCATGCACAATGGAAACCAGGCTCTCTGGAAACCCCACCAAAGACATTGAGCTAAATGCCTTGTCATTACAGCGTCATTAGGAAAAAGGCTGTCTCTTTCAGAGTAAACCAAGAAGTTTATTTCTAAATCAATGAATTACTTTCAAAAATAAGATATTAACAATCTATCCATTCATAAACTTTTAAAAACCCCACATTCAGCTTATAAAAAGATGCAGAAATAATATGATTAAACAGCAAAACAACAATACTACTATAAAGATATACATCAAATCAAATGTACAATGAAGGAATCTAGTAGATTCTTTATAACTCAGAGCTAAATACTGCATTGTACTAAGAGTTTAGCAAGGCCTGAGTCTTAAGTTCATTGGGTGCTATGTTACGCTTTCACTGTGATTGTAATGCTGTTGTTTCTTGTTATTCTTTGTAACTGGTTATGTGTGTTTTGTTTTTTAGTCCACAGACGGACAGACGGGCAGACAGACAGACAGACAGACAGACAGACAGACAGACAGACAGACAGACGACGGGCGGACAGACGGACAGATGGACAGACAAACAGATGGACAGACAGTGTCATTGCCCCAGCAGCACCTCAAAAGACCGGGACTGGGGAGATACATGGCTGTGTTTGTGGGTAAGTTGTTTGTGTGTAATCATGTGTATGTATGAGGAGGGCCAGGAGTTTTTCCCGATCACATGATCTGACCAGAAAAAACTCCTAGCCCCATGTATGAGGTCACACTGTACTGTCTGTGTTTGTGCAATTGTGCGTGTTGCCTGGCCAAAGCTTATCCTGGTTCTCTCACAGCCTCTCTCGCCGAGAACTACATGCCCCCTCCAGTCTCTCTCAGTTCGGTGAGATGGTCCGTCGGCGCAGGCAGCTGCAGGTCAGGCACTTAAGGATGCTCATGGTGATGTGCATGAGGGGGCCGAAGTTGAACAACAGGTTGTAGAAGGTGTTGACCGACAGGCTGCCTGTCTCGTCGGCGTACTTCATGGCCACGATGGGCGTGTACAGGCTGTTGGTCAGGTTCCTGAAGCGAGGGTTCCTTGACTCAATCACCTTCTTAGTACACTACATGGGAGAGAGAGAGAGAGAGAGAGAGAGAGAGAGAGAGAGAGATCATTGAGTGTTTACATCACACCTGAGTTTCTTTCAAATACTTTGTGTTTGTTGGTCTGGAGTGCCAGATGGGATTGGATTTGTACTTGTGGGACTATTCCATTGGTTCCATTACACTAGGCAAACTCAAAATCCCATGAACCAAAGGGTGACACAGGGAGGGGAGAGTGTTCACTAACCTTGGCGATGTCCTCTGGGGTCTGGCCCATGGCCTCAAAGATATCCTTGGAGGAGGGCAGGTAAACATCTTTAAAGTAGCGCACTGTGTCTGCATCAGCTCCTGGGTACTCCATCTTGGCCACGTCCTCCATCATCTTCGTCTCAAACTCAGTGTGCACCGGCCCTGGCTCAATCATAGACAAACTGACCGGAGAGAATAGAATAGATCTTTATTAATCTATTACACATAACAGCAATTCTTTATTTTGCTGACACAGTAACCAGGTAATTGAACACCCACTGTGAGAGATACCAAGAGATGTAATGACAGAAACACAATAGGAGTACAAGACAGACTGAGAGGAACTCACTGGACGTTGAACTTGAGCAGTTGGACAGCCATACTCTCACAGAAGCCCTCCATGGCGAACTTGGAGGCAGTGTAGACATCGTTGAACACTACACCTACGGGCAGAGCAGACTCAGGGTCAGGAGGAATGATAGTCAGAGAGCAGGACCGGAATCTACAGCTTTTACAGTTAGCCTGCTGGTCCAGATCTGTATGTGCGCTAGCCAAAGCCTCAATCGTTGTCATGCCAGTCTTACCCTGTAGACCCATAACACTGCTCATGACCACGATGTGTCCCGCCCGCCTCTTCTTCATGTCAGGCATGACCTCTTTAATCATCCTCACCACGCCAAAGAAGTTGGTCTCAAACACCCTCTTCATCTCCTCCATACTGATGCTTTCCACTGGTCCCAACAAGCCCACACCTGCATTGTTGACTGAGGGGAGACTCACAGATAGAGACAAGGGTTACAGACCTGTAGTTACACTACCGATACTATACAGTTACTACACTGTAGCCTTCTGTACAGACAACTATAGTTAAGGTTTAGAGCTGAGGCTCTAATACTTTAGTCACAACTGATGTTTTGTAGGCCGTCATTGTTTTATTTATTTTTGACAGCCTACCAAAAGGCAAAAGGCCTTATGCGGGGCTGGGATTAAAAATACAAATAAATGAAATACAAATATAGGACAAAACACACATCACGACAAGAGAGACAACACAACACTACATACAGAGAGACCTAAGGCAACAACATAGCAAGGCAGCAACACATGACAACACAGCATGGTAGCAACAGAACATGACAACAACATGGTAGCAACACAACATGGCAGCAGCACAACATGGCAGCAGCACAAAACAGGGTACAAACATTATTGGGCACAGAAAACAGCACAAAGGGCAAGAGACAACAATACATCATGGAAAGCAGCCACAACTGTCCGTAAGTGTCCATGATTGAGTCTTTGAATGAAGAGATTGAGATAAAACTGTCCAGTTTGGGTGTTTGTTGCAGCTCGTTCCAGTCGCTAGCTGCAGCGAACTGAAAAGACGAGCGATCCAGGGATGTCTGTGCTTTGGGGACCTTTATCAGAATGTGACTGGCAGAACGGGTGTTGTATGTGGAGGATGAGGGCTGCAGTAGATATCTCAGATAGGGGGGGACTGAGGTCTAAGAGGGTTTTATAAATAAGCATCAACCAGTGGGTCTTGCGACAGGTATACAGAGATGACCAGTTTACAGAGGAGTATAGAGCGCAGTGATGTGTCCTATAAGGAGCATTGGTGGCAAATCTGATGTTCGAATGGTAAAGAACATCTAGCCACTCGAGAGCACCCTTACCTGCTGATCTATAAATAACGTCTCTGTAATCTAGCATGGGTAGTATGGTCCTCTGAATTAGGGTTAGTTTGGCAGCTGGGGTGAAAGAGATTACGATAGAAGAAACCAAGTCTAGATTTAACTTTAGCCTGCAGCTTTGATATGTGCTGAGTGAAGGGCAGTATACCGTCTAGCCATACTCCCAAGTACTTGTATGATGTGACTACCTCAAGCTCTAATCCCTCAGAGGTAGTAATCACACCTGTGGGGAGAGGGGCATTCTTCTTACCAAACCACATGACCTTTGTTTTGGAGGTGTTCAGAACAAGGTTAAGGGTAGAGAAAGATTGTTGGACAGTACGAAAGCTTTGTTGTAGAGCATTTAACACAAACTCCGGGGAGGGGCCAGCTGAGTATTAGACTGTATCATCTGCATATAAATGAATGAGAGCGCTTCCTACTGCCTGAGCTATGTTGTTGATTTAAATTGAGAAGAGCGTGGGGCCTAGGATTGAGCCTGGGGTACTCCCTTGGTGACAGGCAGTGGTTGAGACAGCAGATGTTCTGACTTTATACACTGCACTCTTTGTGAGAGGTAGTTAGAAAACCAGGCCAAAGACCCCTCAGAGACACCAATACTCCTTAGCCGGCCCACAAGAATGGAATGGTCTATCGTATTAAAAGCTTTGGCCAAATCAATAAAAATAGCAGCACAACATTGCTTAGAATCAAGGAAAATGGTGACATCATTGAGGACCTTTAAAGTTGCAGTGACACATCCATAACCTGAGTGGAAACCAGATTAAATACCAGAGAGACTACTATAGACATCAAGAAAGCCAGAATTTGTTCTTAATTGACTTGCCTAGTTATATAAAGTTTTGAATTGTATGAACACTAGTTTTGTGTCTTGAAATACTTTCGGGAAGAATGTATGATTTTTTTCTCTGTGGCCTCCCGAGTGGTGCAGCGGTCTAAGGCACTGCATCTCAGTGCAAGAGGTGTCACTATAGTCCCTGATTTGAATCCAGGCTGTATCACATCCGGCCACGATTGACCCAGCGTCAATCGTGGCCGGGGTAGGCCGTCATTGTAAATAAGAATGAGTTCTTAACTGACTTGCCTAGTTAAATTCAAATTAAAAAACTAAAAAACATTAACTCCATTGGTCAGATAGTGATTGCACTATTCACTGTCACCACTAGGTGTCAGCACATGAATGAAATAAATAGAGAGGTGTGATGTAACAGTCTGCTGGGCTGTTTTGTTGTATTAAGGGTAGAGGGGGTAGTGTTGGGGAGTGGAGGGTCAGGAGTGAACCTATGAATAGAAACAGTTTTCCTGGAAAATCAGAGTCCACCAGTTGAAACAGAGGTTAGAGTTTTAAGGTGTACATATACACATAGGCCTAGACCCTTCAAATTGAACTCTGGACCTCGAAGCCAGTTCCACTGCATCTTTTCATTGTTCCTCCAGGGACTGATTTGGACCTGGGACACCAGGTGTGTGGAATTATTAATCAAGTAGAAAATAAAACCAGCAGGCTTTGGACCTCGTAGGGTAAGAGTTGAATAGCCCTGGTCTAGATGAACGCATGCCCTGGAACACACACATTCACAAACCCACACACACAAAAAGGCGAGGTTATTTGTCCCAAGGCTAGAGATCAGGTCATTGCCACACAAAAGGCCAGGGCAGGAGGTTTAGCTCGTTAGTTCCAGCCTTGTTAACTCACTGAGGATATCAATATGGCGGTCCTTGACACTGTTGATGCACTGCTTGACTGACTCATCACTGCACACGTCCAGAGGCAGCAGCATGAGGGTCTTCCCATATGCATCACCTGCTGCCTCCACCAGCTTATCCTTCTTCTTCAGGTCACGCATGGTGGCAATGACTGGGAGAGGGAGAAAGAGAGAGAGAGGGGATGGAGAGAGAGAGAGGCAGAGAGTGATAGGGGGGTGAGAGAGAGGCAGAGAGAGAGACATTGTTGATGCACTGCTTGACTGACTCATCACTGCACACATCCAGAGGTAGCAGCATGAGGGTCTTCCTATACGCATCACCTGCTGTGACCTGTTGCCACAAGAAAAGGGCAGCCACTGAAGAACAAACACCATTGTAAATACAACCCATATTACTTTAACTATTTGCACATCCTTACAACACTGTACATAGCCATAGTCTGTAATCCTTTGAAACTTGTGAGTGTAATGTTTACTGTTAATTTTTGATAGTTGATTTCCCTTTTGTTTATTGTCTATTTCACTTGCTTTGGCAATGTAAACATACACTACATGGCCAAAAGTGTGTGGATTTGGCTATTTCAGCCACACCCGTTTCTGACAGGTGTTTAAAATCAAGCGCACCACCATGCAATCTCCATAGACAAACATTGGCAGTAAAATGGCCTTACTGAAGAGCTCAGTGAATTTCAAAGTGATACCGTCATAGGATGCCACCTTTCCAACAAATCATTTCCTCAAATTTATGCCCTGCTAGAACTGCCCAGTCAACTGTAAGTGCTGTTATTGTGAAGTGGAAACGTCTAGGAGCAGAAAAGTCTCAGCCACAAAGTAATAGGCCAAACAAGCTTGCAGAACAGGACAGACGAGTGCTGAAGCGCATAGCGATGTAATAATTGACTGTCCTCGGTTGCAACACTCACTACTGAGTTCCAAACTGACTCTGGAAGCAATGTCAGCACAAGAATTGTTCGTCGGGAGCTTCATAAAATGGATTCCCATGGCCGAGCAGCCGCAGACAAGCCTAAGATCACCATGCACAATGCCAAGCGTTGGCTGGAGAGGTGTAAAGCTCGCCGCCATTCGACTCTGGAAATGCGTTCTCTGGAGTGATGAATCACTCTGCACCATCTGGCAGTCTGACGGATGAATCTGGGTTTGGCAGATGCCAAAAGAACGCTCCCTGCCCGAATGCATAGTGCCAACTGGAAAGTTTGGTGGAGGAGGAATAATGGTCTGGGCTGTTTTTCATGGTTCAGCTCCTTAGTTCCAGTGAAGGGAAATCTTAACGCTACAGCATACAATGATATTCTAGATGATTCTGTGCTTCCAACTTTGTGGCAACAGTTTGGAGAAGGCCCTGTTCTGTTTCAGAAGGACAATGAACCAGTGCACAAAGCACAAAGCGAGGACCATACAGACTGTGAGCCAGGCCTAATCGCCCAACATCACTGCCCGACCTCACTCATGCTCTTGTGGTGGAATGGAAGCAAGTCCCTGCAGCAATGTTCCAATATCTAGTGAAAAGCTTCCCAGAAGAGTGGAGGCTGTTACAGCAGCAAAGGGGGGACCAACTCCATATTAATGCCCATGATTTTGGAATGAGATGTTTGACGAGCAGGTGTCCACATACTTTTAGCCATGCAGTGTATGTTTCCCATGCCAATAAAGCCCTTTGAATTGAGAGAGGCAGAGAGAGAGAGACAAGAGATAGAGAGGCAGGAAGAAGAGAGGCAGAGAGAGAGAGAGAGAGAGAGAGAGAGCAAGAGAGAGAGAGAGAGAGAGAGAGAGAGCAATATATCTGAGCTATATGAGACTACATGGAACAGACTGATGACTGACACACTGACCCATAGATAAGCATATATAGTAGACTTGCACACAGGTTTATATGTAGACAGACAGACAGACAGACAGACAGACAGACAGACAGACAGACAGACAGACAGACAGACAGACAGACAGACAGACAGACAGACAGACAGACAGACAGACAACAGCCATGCAGGTCAGTGGGTCTATTCCACGTCCATCCGCTTGTGTAACACACTATTGATTCCCTTTGAACTCTGGACCTGGGAGACATGAACCCTCATAGAGTAACAAACAGTATCTACCATCTACAGTATGTACAGAAAGGTTTTCCACATGTTTGCATCTTGCGACTTGACATTCTCCATTCCAAGTTTACAGTGAGGTCAACCACCTCTGTGTTTATTGACGAGATCTAACACAGAAATAGAGAGACAACAGTATTACACAATAGAGATCAATGGTGGAAATCAACAGCTCTAATCAGGCACTGATCTGAAGACCTGCTGTCCTTGATGAATGAAGACATCCTCTTATCTCATCTGCTTCTGTAACCTCTGACCCAAAACCCCCAATGACAATCCAGTATCTATGGAGTGAGTGGAAGAGCATGGAATAATGGTGTGTGAATAGAATAAGCACTGCTCATATCTGCTTTACTAGTGAGGGTGTGGAAGTGCTAGCGACTGCATACTGTCTGTGGAGGGCCCGTGTTGTACACCTACGAGTAAGATCTTCATGATGAGAGAATTGGGTGTCTGTAAAGCAACAGAGAGATGTATGCGTTTCAACAGAACAACAGTTGCATTGTTCTTTCAGTTGTTGTTGTAATTATTCTTGGGCAACAGCTTAGTAAACATTCTTGAATGGAACCACACTGCCCTGAACTAGGATTGTTCAGGTTTCTCTGTAGTTGGCAAATGTCACTGCTACCAATTAATACTCAGAATAACAGCGCAATATTTAATCTGGATTTTCATGATCCTTCAGAGAGAACAGATCAAGTTATTTTCTGCAATGTGGTCTCTCTCTTTCTTGGAAGCAGGTCACAGTTCAACGAGAATGATTCAACCCTGAGTACTGTTGAGGGAGCTGTTAATCGCTTCTGTTGCGCTCCTCTATTTCACGGCAATAAATCCCAAGACCCCACTACCCTCAAAGAAAAAATTATTCTACGTAACCCTAGACTGAAATTAATGATGGGATGTCTGTAGCTGGAAAGTGGATGACAAACGAACAATGTCCGCGACGAGCCCCGAGCTCCGCTGAGCCCAGATGAAGCCTTCAAACAAGCCTTGCTAGTGAACCTTCGCTTGTACAGGTCTCAAACTTTGTCCCTCTTTCAACACTCGCTCCAGAGAGGGGACTATAGGCGCATTAGACACGGCACTAAACCGGGGCAGCGGTCTACAATTCAGTGCGATAAAGGGGGCTTTGTACGAGAGAAGTCACTTGAAAGAGAACTGGCAGTCTCTTTTATGATCCCCGCCTGGCAAGCGGCATCCTCGCGGAGCCGTACCCTGGAAACGTTGCTTTCAGATGATAATAGCTGAATCAAGGGGGGTAGAGAACCAGAGGGCTCACGATAGGAAATATATATCTTTTTTAAACACTAGCAATAGGAGATTTAGTCTAAAAGTAAAACGTGTAGGCTATAATTTATGGGCGCAAAGGTCAAACCTGCGCGTAAAAGTTGTTTTGGATATATAGACTAATGATGACCCTATTTGTACACAGAACATATTCCATAAGGGTTCAAACAAAGATCAGAGGGATTTTAGCAGCATGTCGGATCAAGCTTCTGAAGTTAAAGGCAGATAAACAGTGTAAAGAAAGCGCATTTACCATGGTAACGCTTCTTTTCATCTTTGGCCAGCAGGACCGCGATTCGTAACCCGATGCCGGAGGAGCAACCGGTGATCAGAACTACTTTTTGTCCACTGCTCGCCATGGCTTGTCCGGTTAGGTCGTGCGTTTTAGTGCTCTTCTGCTCCGGATGGTTGTTGTAGAGCGAGCTCGAGCACTGGACTTTAAAAACTAAAGCGGATCATGCAAACACAGCGGCCATGTGAGCGGGTAATTTAGTCACATGTCCTATAAAATCGTTTACTAAAAAAGACGAGGCACCTCGCAAATTCGACTGCCAGCAGAATGTTTAATCTGATAAATGCTGCTTTCCCTGAATTGATCAAAAAAAAGAACCTAAATGAATCCCTGTTTTACTGTGTGTGGCAGCCTAACATATGTGTAGGGGTTACATTGATAAGCATTTTTCATGCAATTTTGAACAACAGCCTCAATAAATATTTATTTCCCAGTAGGGCCTATGTTTAATGTTGCTGTGTTTGGATACATTCGCCTCTGTCAGACATAGGCCTACCTATTGCTGCAACCTGGTCTCAGAGCATTTCGTATTATTCTGTAGGCTACGTAAATCGGAGTTACTTCATTTAGTATATACTACGTTTTGTATGGTATTATTTGTGGATGTCCATCATCCATTTCGTATGATATGTTACGAATTACAATTCATATTATATGTTACAAATTGAATTCATTCAATATGTTACAAATTGCAATTCATACAATATGTTACGAATTAGAATAATGTACACTATTCTACGGATTTTTCAAATGTATGATATGTAACAAATTCCATTTTTTTTGTGGCTAACGTTAGCTAGGTGTCTAGGTGGCTAAAGCTAACGTTATGTAACCATACCAAACGTAACATATCATACTAATTTGAGCCCCGGATTGACATTTACTGTGTCATGTCTAGTCTATGAGACCTGGCTGATTTATGCCTAGTCATAAAACCCCGACCTGTAGGCCTACTTTTGGCTTAAGTAAACAAATATTTTTTATAGAGTATTATATTAAATATTAATGAAGAAACATTTAAGATTGTAGAAACCTATATCAGAATTGTGTGCTGCTATTAGACCATTCAATTTCAATTTGACCACAATGTTCAAATAATGAGTACCCTATAGATTAAAGTGTGATAACAATTGAAGGTCAAGCGCAAAGTTCAATATTGTGGCGTTAAGTCCTACGTCACGTCACTATATTCAAATTTCACACTGGTGTGGTTTCAGCTCTCCTTCAGGAACGTTGCGTAATCTAGATGCGCTACAGCGCTGGAGCTCTCCTGCCATCTCCTGGCAGAATGAACCATTACACAAATACAAAATGAAAGGGTTTGGAACAAGGCTTCTCCCATGTAGTCCCAAATGCGGTTATTATTCCTATTCCTGTGTCGCATCCAATGCTGAAGAAAAGTAATTGATGGTAATTCAGTCATGCTGTTTTAAGGGCAGTATTTTAAGTCTATATAGGTAGAAGAAGCAGAATGTGTTTGTAGTCAGTGCAGTAGTGGTCTGTCAGTTTGGAGTTATGGTTATGTGTTGCTTTGGCTTGGAGACGGAGAGACATTGCCTTGTTTGAACATGGGAATTCTGCTCAAGGTGGGCGTAGCAAGGTGTAAAGGTGCGTATGATAAGATTGTAAAACCAGGCTGGTTTCCGTGGGTCAGAGTACAAAGGTCACACCCATGTTAGGGCTTGTTGGACACTCAATATCTCAATATGTTATTGCCACAGTTGCATGGCCAGAGAGGTGAGCTGAAACCATCTCTCTTCCTGTCTCTTCCCGTCTCTCTCTCAGCATATTCATCCATCTCCTGTGCTTTGCATTTGACCTCAAACAAACCTGTGATGTAGGGTATTCATGAACCCCCCTCCATCTTTACAGTCCACACAACATAACATAGGCTACAGAGATCACTATTCTTACTGCAGGATAGGTATAGAGGACACACACACACACACGCACGCACGCACGCACGCACGCACACACACACACACACATACACCTGTTAGGGCAGTTTATGAGCACAGAACGATCCAGTTAAACATAACTAGACTGTTTGTCTCTTCTTTCAAGTTATTTATGGACATGCCTCTATGGCCGAAAGCCTCCCTCTCCTCCTTCTCAGGTGGTTGTTCATTTCCGTCATAACTTCGAAAGGAGAGATTTTTCCTGAGGGAGGCGTATGTCAACTATGACTGAATCCTGGATGGATGCATAAACGGTCTTCAGCCAACAGCCTGATAGAGTGGACACCAGTTTAGCCTTGTTGTGAGAAATGTGACCGCAAGCACATGACACATACAAGACACATGGGAGAAATACAAGACACATGGGAGAAAATAGACAGCAGTAAAGCAGTGCAGAGAAACAGAATGAAAAAAACGTTGATTGGGAAGAATTTTTCACAGAGCATTATGTAATGTAATCCCAACCCCCCAAAAAGCCAATATCCCAACTTTTAGTCTCTGAAAAATCGGGGGGAAACCAGATAACAACTTTTATTAGATGTTGATTGAATGGTTAAGGTAAAAATTGTTTTAAAGGGTTTATATGATAATAATGAACCGTTTACAAACTATTGATACACTCTTTATAATATCCCCATGGTGCTCCCCATCTTCACAATGGATCAAAGAACATACATTTCTAAGAATTGTACCGGTCCTGTAGATCTACTTTTCAGACTTAGGACGAGAAAACACAAACCATCAATGACACTTTACAGCCATCCTGTAACATTTGGGTGTGTGAATGTTTGATTTGTGTTTGTGTTGCTCCAGAGACTCTGTCCATGGTGGTGACCTGAGGCTGGGGAGCCAGTTGAGGTGAGAAGGGAAGGGAGGCAGGAGCAGGGGGGAGTTCTTGACATGCCTTTCCCCCTGCCTGGGGAGACTGTGGACAGGTGTGTGTGGAGGTAGACACATTAGAAGAGCTGCTGGGGAGGGAATGTTGTCAGCAGCCTTCTAGCTATCATTCTGGTATTTGAAGACAGCAGACAGAGAGAGAGAGAGAGAGAGAGAGAGAGAGAGGGAGGGAGGGAGATAGAAAGGAAAGAGAGAGGAGGAGAGGGAATGGTGCAGGCCCGTACACATAGTTTGCCCCTGCCAACTACACCTCCTTCATCCTCCAAGTTGCCTCCATCTTTCGGTCCTCCTTTACCTTCCTACCACTTCTCCCCTGTAACTTTCCTCTCTTCCGATGCAGACAAGTGAGATAAAGCACCATAAGGAAACGTGTTGCCAAAAGATCGCTCCCCAATCTTCTCTCTGACCTTTTCTTTCTGACATCTCATTGTACCCCAGGTGGGCCCTGCGCCACATCAGACCCATCTCACTGTACCCCAGGTGGGCCCTGCGCCACATCAGACCCTCATCCTCTTCATGGGAGTTCAGTCACAGTTCTGACAAGAGTTTAGAGATAGGCAACACATGTTCTCTCTTTTCCATAAGAGGCTAATAGTCCATTTCCTGTTTGCTGAGTTGAAGGATACTTGAACGTATGCCTTTTGGATGGAACCATCAGTTCTAATTATCCCTCAGTTCAGATTTACCTCTGACTCACTGTCAATGCTGTTTCTACTCATTTCACTGAAAATGACAGATGATTTGGTCTATGAAGTGGAATCAATATATGATTGAGTTACTTTGAGTTTTTCTTGGTTATAATTATTTAGTTTAGGGAATAAATCCAAACACCAAGTTTCAATGTTTACTCACACTACTCACACTATTTTAGTGCACAAATTGTGATAATGCATGTGAGAAAAATACTTCCCCATGTAACCTTAACTTTGCAATGAAACATAGCATTGCTTGTCCATGTCTAAACGTGTTAGTCCAGCCTGCTCTATCCCCTTGCCTGTAACAGTGGTCTGGCCACCAGACTGGCTGAGCTCCATGAATTTGGAGGGGACAAATGGGACTGGCTCTGAAAGCACAAACAGTGGCTGTGTGAAAGAGCCCAGTGGACTGGAATGTTTGCTACAGGTCAGGAGTGGTGCTTTCTGCTCTTTTGTGTGCAGTCTGCTGAGGAGGTGTGGAATGCAAACTTCCCAGAGGAGAACAGAGGAGGGGAAAAAGTAAATGAAAGGAAAAAGGCAAAGAGAGTGGTAGGGGGATTGGGAGAGAGAACAAAAGCTTTAAGTAACAGAGTGGACCCAGAGAGTGAGAAGGGAGAGAGAGACAGGGATGAGAAATGTGATAGGGTTCTGAGGCTGACAGAACCAAAGAGAAGGAGAGAGAGAAGGGACAGAGAGAGGAGGAGGAACAGAGAGAAAGTTAGAGAGTAGGGACATAGAGAGTGAGAGAGCGGAGAAGGAGAGTGGTGGCGATTGTTTGAGCAGATTATTAATGAGACTTGATCCTTAATGTTAATTAGCTGAATCATCCCCCATCAGTAATTATTTTCATTAACACCCCCTACAAACCCAAATCTGACCTGGTATTTTATATGAGCTATCAGAATGGGTTTAATAGTCCAGTAACTCTTCTCTTTCTCTCATTTTTCTCCTGCTCATGTGCACTGTGTCATTTCCCTACTGCGTAACTAAGCAAAAAGGCAGTAACTGCTCATAGCGTAGAACTGAGAAAAAGAAACATATTCTTACTTACAATGACAGCCTAAGAACAATGGCTTAACTGCCTTGTTCAGAGGCAGAACAACAGATTTTTACCTTGCCAGCTTGGGGATTCAATCTAGCAACCTTTCGGTTACTGGCCCAATGCTCTAACCACTAGGCTACCTGCCGCTACTTACCTTGGTTTCACAGTAATTTTATGCAGTTACTGCTAACATGACCCCCATATTCTCCAAAACACAATACAATAGAGGCAGGATAATTGTCCACACGATTAAGCATGTATTTAATGTAGCAAAAATGACATTAACTCATTTTAGACCAAATGGGCAGTTACTGCCTTTTTGCTTGGTAGGGCAGCCTAGCTCTATTACAATGGACCTAAAGTGAACTAGGAAAAAGTCACAATTAGTCACTTCCCTGTTGAGACAGTATGTGAGTCACTTCCTGACCTGATCTCATTTAGGGAGGCACAGAAGTCTAATGTTTTTTCCCATGATATACATGTTTCAGTATCCAGTCACTGGTCCCACTAACCTCTGTACACATTCAGTCCTTAGTAACACCGACCTCCATCCTCCACAGTGTGGTTTACGCAGTCATGAGTTCACCAGGCGGGGACTTTCTAATGAAATGTTATATGGATGTGACCAGGATGGATGCAAAGGCAAAAACTGCCAACAGTTCGGATCTATAGTCTCAGATGGTAAGGGTTTTATAGAGGAAGCTTGTTGGAAGGGAATTGGTCAATAAAATATCCCCATTGACCACATGACCAAAAGTACACACTTTGACCAACTTCGAACATGACAGAACCACCCAGTTGTGTGTAGGTGCCTAAGGTGGAACGAGGCAATGATATATTATGATATTAGTGGTGGAACATGATGTGTTCATTCACTGTGCCCCCGGCCATCTACTAGATACGAGGTGCTTTGATTAATTTCAGCAGGTGTGGTGTGAAGATTGTGTAGCACTGTGACATATGGAACTAATTGTAGACGTGTATCTACTTAATCTGGTCTGTATTTGTCACGTCCTGACCAGTGAAAAGGGTCATTTTGTCATAGTAGAATGGTCAGGGTGTGGCAGGGGGGGTTGTTTTGTGTGTTTTGGGGTTGGTTTGTTTCTAGGGGAATTTGCTCTGTACCAAGATGGAGACATACATTGCCTTCAGAAAGTATTCAGACCTCTTGACTTTTTCCACATTTTGTTACGTTACAGCCTTATTGTAAGGGGTGCGTACTGGCGCCAGAGAAGTCAGACGCAGGAGAGCAAAAACTGTGTTTCCAACGGCGCAGTTTAATAATAAAAACCCACCGGAAAACAGAACAATCAATAAATGGGTACAAAACCCGAAGCACACCAGGCATAACGTGCACAAGCACTTACAAAAAACAATACCTGACAAGGACATGGGGGGGAAAAGAGGGTTAAATAAAACACCATGGAATTGATGGAATTGAAACAAGGTGTGTGGGAAGACAAGACAAAACAAATGGAAAATGAAAGGTGGATCGGCGATGGCTAGAAGACCGGTGACGTCGACTGCCGAACGTCGCCCGAACAAGGAGAGGGACTGACTTGGGAGGAAGTCGTGACACTTATTCTAATCTACACACAATTCCCCATAATGACAAAGCAAAAAGAGGTTTTTAGAAATGTTTGCAACGGTATAAAAATGTACAACTGAAATATTCCATTTAAAAATGTATTCAGACACTTTACTCAGTATTTTGTTGATTCACCTTTGGCAGCGTTTACAGCTTCAATTCCTCTTGGGTATGACACTGCAAACTTGGCAGTTTCTCCCATTCTTCTCTGCAGATCCTCTCAAGCTCTGTCAGGTTGGATGGGGAGTGTTGCTGCACAGCAACAGTTGAAGTCGGAAGTTTACATACACCTTAGCCAAATACATTTAAACTCAGTTTTTCACAATTCCTGACATTTAATCATAGTAAAATTCCCTGTCTTAGGTCAGTTAGGATCTCCACTTTATTTTAAGAATGTGAAATGTCAGAATAATAGTAGAGAGAATGATTTATTTCAGCTTTTATTTCTTTCATCACATTCCCAGTGGGTCAGAAGTTCACATACACTAAATTAGTATTTGGTAGCATTGCCCTTAAATTGTTTAACTTGGGTCAAACATTTTGGGTATCCTTCCACAAGCTTCCCACAATTAGTTGGGTGAATTTTGGCCCCTTCCTCCTGACAGAGCTGGTGTAACTGAGTCAGGTTTGTAGGCCTCCTTGCTCGCACACGCTTTTTCAGTTCTGCCCACAAATTTTCTATAGGATTGAGGTCAGGGCTTTGTGATGGCCACTCCAATACCTTGAATTTGTTGTCCTTAAGCGATTTTGCCACAACTTCGGAAGTATGCTTGGGGTCATTGTCCATTTGGAAGACCCATTTGCGACCAAGCTTTAACTTCCTGACTGATGTCTTGAGATGTTGCTTCAATATATCCACATAATTTTCCTGCCTCATGATGCCATCTATTTTGTGAAGTGCTCCAGTCCCTCCTGCAGCAAAGCACCCCCACAACATGATGCTGCCACCCCTGTGCTTCATGGTTGGGATGGTGTTCTTCGGCTTACAAGCTTCCCCCTTTTTCCTCCAAACATAACGATGGTCATTATGGCCAAACAGTTCTATTTTTGTTTCATCAGACCAAAGGACATTTCTCCAAAAAGTACAATCTTTGTCCCCATGTGCAGTTGCAAAGTGTAGTCTGGCTTTTTTTATGGTGGTTTTGGAGCAGTGGCTTCTTCCTCACTGAGCGGCCTTTCAGGTTATGTCGATATATGACTTGTTTTACTGTGGATATAGATACTTACCTGATACTTACCGTACCTGTTTCCTTCAGCATCTTTACAAGGTCTCCTTCCTGAGCGGTATGACGGCTGCGTGGTCCCATGGTGTTTATACTTGCGGACTATTGTTTGTACAGATGAACGTGGTACCTTCAGACATTTGGATATTTCTCCCAAGGATGAACCAGACTTGTGGTGGTCTACAATTGTTTTCTGAGGTCTTGGCTGATTTCCTTTGATTTTCCCATAATGTCAAGCAAAGAGGCACTGAGTTTGAAGGTAGGCCTTGAAATACATCCACAGATACACCTCCAATTGACTCAAATGATGTCAATTAGAATATCAGAAGCTTCTAAAGCCATGACATAATTTTCTGGAATTTTCCAAGCTGTTTAAAGGCACAGTCAAGTTAGTGTATGTAAACTTCTGACCCACTGGAATTGTGATACAGTGAATTATAAGTGAAATAATCTGTCTGTAAACAATTGTTGGAAAAATTACTTGTGTCATGCATGAAGTAGATGTACTAACCGACTTGCCAAAACTATAGTTTGTTTACAAGAAATTTGTGGAGTGGTTGAAAAACGAGTTTTAATGACTCCAACCTAAGTGTATGTAAACTTCCGACTCCAACTGTATTTTCAGATCTCTCCAGAGTTGTTTGATCGGGTCGTAGTCCTGTTGGAAGGTGAACATTCTCCCCAGTCTGAGGTCCTGAGCGCCCTGGAGCAGGTTTTCATCAAGGATCTCTCTGTACTTTTCTCCGTTCAGCTTTGCCTCGATCCTGACTCCCTGGCTATGCTGCTGAAAAACATTCCCACAGCATGATGCTGCCACCACCATGCTGCACCGTAGGGATGTTGCTAGGTTTCTTCCAGTTTCTCATGGTCTGAGAGTCTTTAAGTGCCATTTGGCAAACTCCAAGCGGGCTGTCATGTGCCTTTTACTGAGGAGTGACTTCCGCCTGGCCACTCTACCACAAAGGCCTGATTGGTGGAGTGCTGCAGAGATGGTTGTCCTTCTGGAAGGTTCTCCCATCTCCACAGAGGAACTCTGGAGCTCTGTCAGAGTGACCATCGGGTTCTTGATTACCTCTCTGACCAAGGCCCTTCTCCCCCGATTGCTCAGTTTGGCTGGGTGGACAGTTCTAGGAAGACACTTGGTGGTTCCAAACTTCCTCCATTTAAGAATGATGGAGGCCACTGTGTTCTTGGGGACCTTCAATGCTGCAGAAATATTTTGCTACCTTTCCTCAGATTTGTGTCTCGACACAATGCTATCTCAGAGCTCTACGGACAATTCCTTCGACCTCATAGCTTGGTTTTTGTTCTGACATGCACTGTCAACTGTGGGACCTTATATACACAGGTGTGTGCCTTTCCAAATCATGTCCAATCAATTGAATTTACCACAGGGGGACTCCAATCAAGTTGTAGAAACATCTCAAGGGCTCCCGAGTGGCGCTGCTGTCTAAGGCACTGCATCTCAGTGCTTGAGGTGTCACTACAGACACCCTAGTTTGATTCCAGGCTCTATCACAGTCGGCTCTGATTGGGAGTCCCATAGGGCGGCGCACAATTGGCCCAACATCATCGGGGTTTGGCCGGTGTAGGCCTGTCATTGTAAATAAGAATTTGTTCTTAACTGACTTGCCTAGTTAAATAAAGGGTAACATAATTTTTTTAAGGATGATCAATGGAAACAGGATGCACTGGAGCTCAATTTCAATCTCGTAGCGAAGGGTCTGAATACTTACGTAAGTAAGGTTTTTATATTTTATAAATTTGCAAAATATTCTAAAAACCTGTTTTCGCTAAGTCATTATGGAGTATTGTGTGTGCATTGATGAGGATTTGTTTTTTTAAAATCCATTTTAGAATAAGGCTGTAACTTAACAAAATGTGGAAAAGGTCAAGGGATCTGAATACTCTCCGAACGCACTGAATGTAGAAGCAACGTTGAGTGTTTGGTGGTGGGGGGGTTCACATATATAGTAGTAGATCGGTGTGTGTGTGGGGAGCTTGACATATATAGGATGGTGTGTGTGGACGTGTGTGTGAGGGGCTTGACATATGTAGGACGGTGTGTGTATATGTGTGTGGGCAGTTACCTTCATACATCCATCAGGCCAAGGATACCAGAGTCTGAGATGAACCTACATTTTCTCTCCAGATCCAAACAATCTGATCTCACTCAGAACCTTTCTTTGTTTTCTCAAATTCCTTTCGCTCAGTTAGTTATGAACGTCAGTTTTCTCTCTGTTCAGAGTTACTGAGTAAAGACATTTTTAGAACTGTACGTTTTGGGGGATTTGATATTTGAGGTTAGACCACATATTAGCTTTGGTCTCATCCGTCTCATGTATTGTCTACAGATGTTACTAATGCTCTCCTCATGGAGGGAAGATTCTCTTAGCTGTTTCTGACATCTCCATGTATAACCCACTTTAAATGGACCATCGTACAGCAACCCATTTTCAAATATCAACCAATCTGTCACACTTTCAACATTTTTCATATATACAAGAATAACCATCATCATGAACCACATAAATCTTCATCATCATCATTACTACACATCTTCCACGTTACTGTACCTCTCAATGGGCCTTCAGTGTAAGTAGATGATAACAGGGTCTGGATGCCTTTGCTTTAGTGTATCATACTGTCAAAGTATCTAATAATGAAATGCAAACAGATGACATCATAGGTGTATCACTGATGAGATAATATAAGTGTTATATAAGATCTTTAGTCTGCTTGAAAAAATACAAAAAGTCAAACAAATCATTCAAAATGCATATTCCCTTTTAAATGTCAATAAATCAAGAGTCTCAGTTGCATCCTAACTCTGAGATTTCACATGCATAATTCCTTCAACCGGATGGCTGTCAAGTCCTGGCATGTTCTGCTACTGAATGGAGAGAAAGGAAAGGGAGGCAGTTAGTTTAAAAGCCTTTTCTAGGGTTTATACAGATGTAGGATCTTAATTTGATCTAGTTTGCTACAGCAGGAAAATAATCCTGCTGCAATAGGAAATTTGAATTATTATGTAGATTATAATTAATGGACATTTCTGTAGGGTTTGATACATTTTTCATTAGGGCAAATCAAGTCTGACATTTCAAAGTGGATATTAATAACTTTAGAACACTTTTTAAAACTCAAATACACTACATGTTTGCATTTCCTCCTCTGCTGGAACATTCTCAGCAACAAAAGAGGGATCAAATTAAGATCCTATATCTGTAGTTCCAAACTCTCAAAAAAACTCAGACTTTACGATGAAAGTAAAGATAAAATGACACCACGTTGCTGTTATCTCTGCTATGGGATGATGACAGAATAAAGCTCTTCTCACATTCTCCTCTTACACCTTCCACCGCCTCAATGATTAAATGATAAGATATCTCCATCATCACTGACCTACAGGAGTGAGAGGGAGGGAGCAAGAGAGAGAGATGATTCATACCAATTAGCTTATATACCACTTAAGTACCGCTGTCGTATTGTATCAATGAGAAACCTCCAAATGATATGAGTTACAGCAACAACAAAAAATCACAAAGTACAGTATATAGCTCCTGTTAGATTTATGATTGAGAAAAAGGCCAGCTAGATCCATTACCCATCTCTCTGTACGTGGGACAGATATTTTGTTTCCTTTAATATTCAGTAAAGTCTGTGATAGATTCATCCCATGCCAGGCTTGATCTCTGGTGGTTCTTTTCTCTCCTCACCAAACAATAAATACTGTGTCAAAACACACACATATATTATATATATATTATATATATATATGGCTTTAATGTAGTGTCCTGGTGCTCCACTTGTTTAGTAAAGGCTGCCAGAGTGTTGAGAATAGAAAGGTTATGTTGTCACATTCTGTTGATTTGTTAACAGTTCAACCAGAAAAATGTATATCTGCTATAATTCATGTTTGTTGTTGAACAGTGTTCTTACGCCAGCGTTTGTGTTCTCTTTACAACAATTAAAAAGGAAAATATGAATTTTCATTATTAAATCATGATCCGCCTATTTTTGTAGCACTATTGAATGAACGAATGACTGTTGTCACACCACTGGCCTACGGTAACAGGGTAGAAGTTCCTCTAAATACATGATATATTTTCCCACCAAATACAGTATATGTGGCATGAACTATAACTATGTGTTATAGTCCCTTTGAGAGTTGATATGTAGAAGTGTCGTCCCACTGGGCACAAACTGGTTGAATCAACATTGTTTGAACGTAATTTGTCAAAGTATTTTGACGTGAAATTTAACTGGAGAATACATTGGATTTGAAAAAAAATCGAAAGTAAACTGTTGTTTTGATGCTGAAACTTCAACCACAGGATTATTTCATCATGGTAACCAAATTTCAATACAGACAAACCTTGTAAAAAATATGTTGAATTTGTACCTTTAAAACAAAGTCATATCTTCAATATTATATCCACAATAAAAACAATACATTGGCCTACTGGAGAACTGGGTTTTGACCAATCCCAGTTTAGCTAAGACATTTGTCACTGACTATGACAAATGTGCTATCATGAGAATGACTTTTGAGAGATCTCCACTTAATAACTAAATATATTAACTGCTGCTATCTAAGTCATTCCAAAGGGTAGTTTAACAGAGCAAATTAATGCAACAATACTTTATCGCTCATATCATCAATGATGCTATTTAGGCTTATATAGCATCTGCAAAGTCATCAACAGCTATCGTTTCAATTTAACCCAGAATTAAACTAAAATACACAATATATTTGGGTTTCAAGCTCTGGTTGATTTAAAATGTAATTACATTTAGTGTTATTGAATTGTGTTTGGTTGTCAACACAACCAACTATCAACATTTGAAGGAGATGTATCTTCTGCTTAGATAGTTCCATCTGTGCCATTGACTTAGTCTGGCTTTAATTCCAGTTTGTCTACAAATAATAATTGATATGTTGGATTCATGTGTCCATCTTAACCAAAAATCTAAGTTATAGAATAGGACTAAGTCAAATCAAACTTTATTTAAATTGTATTTAACATTTTATTTGATTTAGTCCTATTCTTTTACTTAGATTTTTGGTTGAGATGGAGAAGTGAAAAAAATGGGATTAAGCCAGTGGCTCTGATCAATCAAATTTCAATCAAATGTATTTATAAAGCCCTTCTTACATCAGCTGAAGTCACAAAGTGCTGTACAGAAACCCAGCCCAAAACCACAAACAGCAAGCAATACAGGTGTAGAAGCACAGTGGCTAGGAAAAACTCCCTAGAAAGACCAGAACCTAGGAAGAAACCTAGAGAGGAACCAGGGTATGAGAGGTGGCCAGTCCTCTTCTGGCTGTGCCAGGTGGAGATTATAACAGAAAATGGTCAAGATGTTCAAATGTTCATAGATGACAAGCAGGGTCAAATAATAATAATCACAGTGGTTGTAGAGGGTGCAACAGGTCAGGACCTCAGGAGTAAATGTCCGAATAAGACAGGATAAATACTTCAGATATAACAGACTGACCCTAGCCCCCCAACACATAAACTATTGCAGCATACATACCGGAGGCTGAGACAGGAGGGGTCGGGAGACACTGTGGCCCCATCCGACGATACCCCCAGACAGGGCCAAACAGGCAGGATATAACCCCACCCACTTTGCCAAAGCACAGCCCCCACACCACTAGAGGGATATCTTCAACCACCAACTTACCATCCTAAGACAAGGCCGAGTATAGCCCACGAAGATCTCCCCCATGGCACAACCCAAGGGGGGGACGCCAAGGGGGGGTGCCAAGGGGGGATGGAACTATCCAACCAGTAGATACATCTCCTTTAAATGTTGATATTTGGTTGCATTGTCAACTAAACACAATTCAATATTACTTTTTTAATACAGTAAATAGACTGAACTAATGTAACATTCAACCTTAAAAGGAGTAACACATACATGGCCACATTTGGAGGTTTCTGTAACTATACATTTCTTCTGATGTAATCATGTAAATGTTCAAGATAGCATGCATAGGTCTTTGCAGGTCTGTGGAGATCTTCACAATTTCTGCACAGAATATTGAATGGTTTTGATCACTTGCACCATATACTTTTATTGTAATCTCAACTGTCATCTGGGTCATTTGGTTTTGCTATTAGATGCTATTAGATGAACATGTGAAACACGTGAATCTGTTGTGTCTACTGTGCTCCCTCTCTGGCCTGTAGGTCACCAGGCTGCTCGTTAGGACGCACACCTGTCACCAGCATTATGCACATAATGACACTCACCTGGACTCCATCACCTCCTTGATTAAATCGGGTACCAAGAGCGAGCCTTAGTTAGGACTCTGGGTAGAGTCAGCCTTACCACATCACAGAGAAGTGAGTAGACAGAAGGTCAAAGAAACGCTTATCCCTAAGTACAGTATCCATCTCATCCCATCTGTAAATCTATGTCATCCATGCTATTTTGGTGTTCAGAAATATAACCAGGCTATTCAAGAGTTCAAGAGGGGTTCAAGGGAGTTCAAGAGAAGTCTTGTTAAATTGGACCTTATCTTCTTGCAAATACAATAAATAAAATCCATGTAATCTCTACATTTTTGGTCTTTTTGGGGTTTTACCCCAGTGCTTTGAGGAATCACCAGGACTCTGAATCACTAGTCATTCGTGGAGCTTTCCTCCCGCAGACTCCCATAACAGAGATTTCCTTTCTAGATTCATATTGATTTCCCCATGAATGAGGTTATACAGGAAGTATTTGATAGAAGTGTGGTTACAGTAAATCACACTGGGGGAACGAAGCCAGCTATGTGTTGATTCCTTCCTCTTAATGGTCAATACCACAGTGGGCTGAGAAAGAGAGAAAGACAAAGAGAGGAGCCATTCAACTACTTGGTGTTTATTGATGTGTGGTGTGGGACTTTAGAGAAGGACTGAGCTAGTCTGGACTCTAGTGGACTGAGGAGAGGTCAGGACTTGGTCTGATCTGTTTTGGTCTCTAGCAGTGCAGAGTGCAGTACAGTCATAGGAGGACTGTTGGTACACAGCACATGGCTCTGGAAGTATTTCTCACACAGTGCTCAGACTAACCACTGCACTCTTAGTAACTATCTGCTAAAACCTGCCAGGAATGTGGTTCTGACTCAGGGGAGCTAAGCCTTGTGCTAGGGCATGGTGTGCAGGAGTTATCTGCGTGTTTCTGGGTCTCGTTATTCCACCCTTCACTACCAGGCCCCGTTCTGTAGTACATCTAGATATGACTTTCCCTCATGTGTTTTTACAATTCGTCATGGCTTCATAAGATTTTATCACTGAAATGCACTGTCATGCCCTCATTGACTGGATAACCTTTTTTTTTTACCTTTATTTGACTAGGCAAGTCAGTTAAGAACAAATTCTTATTTACAATGACAGATGCTGAACAGTGGGTTAACTGCCTTGTTCAGGGGCAGAACAACAGATTTTTACCTTGGCAGCTCGGGGATTCGATCTAGCAACCTTTCGGTTACTGGCCCAACGCTCTAACCACTATGCTACCTACCTATTGTCCGGCATGCACACCTTACGGAGTGTTATCGAATTTTGCTAAATGTTTACTTGTGTTTTATAAATGGAACAACAAGGATGCAACAGGTTGCTTGTTTTCACCACGCTATTTCCTCTAAAGCGAGGCTGTAGCATTTCAAACAGTTTCATATTTAGCCAGGGTCCTAAATGAAAAGCAGCATTACTGAATAAAACGGGGGATTGTGAAATTGGATGAGATATCCCCCCTTTCCCTCTCATTGTGGTTAGAGACTTGTCTTGGCTCCCCTTGAGAGGCGGCTTTGAAGGGAAGCAGGGTTGTGCTCGGCTCATCCACATTCTCTCTGATTTTAAATTTGAAGAGCTGGAACTGTCTTCTTTACTCCTGGCCCCCATACAGAGGGCCTGTTGTGGCCTGGGCCTATGGTGCTGTCAATTTTGTTCATTCTCCAATTAGACAAGCTCTTCATAAGGCTTATTTTCAGAGTAAGTCGCTCTGGATAAGAGCGTCTGCTAAATGACTAAAATGTAAAATGTTATTCTGAAGAGAAGCATGTCTAAGCCGAATCCTCAATACATGGGTTTCTGGGCTTTTGGCATGACGCTTTGCACTGTATAAATGCTCACAACAGGGTCCCCATTGTTAGCATACCATGGTCTGTGAGGACAAAGCATATAGGGATATCCCTGTAAATACATGTTCCTTTGAAAATGGTGGAAACATAAAAAAAGTTTCTTCAGTATTCCACGAAGAGTTGACAGGTCGTATATAAGACTGCTTTTTTCCTGCTTTGTGGAATCTGAATCTTTTCACAAATAGGGAGACCTTCTCTTTCAAGGTGACGAGACCAACATGATCAAACACATGGAGACCACAATTAGAGGACCACGCCATAATCAATCGTCAGACCTTAAATTGGGGTTGAGGAGTCGGCAGGGTATCTGGGTATGAACAAGTAGCACTGGGCCCAGACATTTCTGACCTGTCAGCCTCCATGGCCTCTCACCTCCTAGAGCTGGAGCCTATAGGTGAGATGGCCCCCATGGCCCCCAGACGTAGCATAGTCAGGCTGCTGCTTGAAGGAGCATTGGAGATATGACATTTCAACAATGCGGGAATGAGATTAGAGTGATGGCTGATGGGAGAGATGACCTCCCCTGTTCTAGAGTCTACCTGGGATCGTACTCCTTGAACTGGCTAGGGGTGTCGAGCTGTGACTCACTCCCCTTCTTTGATTTATTGCTGTGAAGTTCAAAGCTTGGACGGATGCGTCCTCTGGCTGTGTTGTGTGAGCCAAGGCTCTAATCTGCTTACAGAAACACTTTCTGGTGTATGAGGACATTTATGGCTATACAGTGCCTTCGGAAAGTATTCAGACCCCTTGACTTTTTCCACATTTCATTACGTTACAGCCTTATTCTATAATTGATTAAACAAAAAAACAAAAATTCAGCAATCTACAAACAATACCCCATAATGACAAACCCGAAAACAGGTTTTTACAAATTTTTGCAAATGTGTTAAAAATAAAATAAAAAACAGAAATACTTTATTTACATAAGTATTAAGACCCTTTGCTATGAGACTCGAAATTGAGCTCAGGTGCATCCTGTTTCCGTTAAGCATCCTTGAGATGTTTCTACAACTTGATTGGAGTTCACCTGTGGTAAATTCAATTGATTGTGCATGGTTGGGAAAGGCACACACCTGTTTATATAAGGTCCCACAGTTGCCAGTGCATGTCAGAGTAAAAACCAAGCCATGAGGTTGAAGGAATTGTCTGTAGAGCTCCGAGACAGGGTTGTATCGAGGCACAGATCTGGGGAAGAGTATCAACACATTTCTACAGCATTGAGGTCCCCAAGAACAAAGTGGCCTCCATCATTCTTAAATGGAAGAAGTTTGGAACCACCAAGACTCTTCCTAGAGCTGGCCGCCCAGCCAAACTGAGCAATCGGGGGAGAAGGGCCTTGGTCAGGGAAGTGACCAATAACCTTATGGTCACTCTGACAGAGCCCTAGAGTTCCTCTGTGGAGATGGGAGAACCTTCCAGAAGGACAACCATCTCTGCAGCACTCCACCAATCAGGCCTTTGTGGTAGAGTGGCCAGACAAAGGCCAGTCCTCAGAAAAAGGCACATGACAGCCCGCTTGGAGTTTGCCAAATGGCACCTAAAGACTCTCAGATCATGAGAAACAAGATTCTCTGGTCTGATGAAGCCAAGATTAAACTCTTGCCAAGCATCACGTCTGGAGGAAACCTGGCACCATCCCTATGGTGAAGCATGGTGGTGGCACCATCATGCTGTGGGGATGTTTTTCAGCGGCAAGGACTGCGAGACTAGTCAGGATCGAGGGAGAGATGAACGGAGCATAGTACAGAGAGATCCTTGATGAAAACCTGTTCCAGAGCGCTCAGGACCTCAGACTGGGGCGAAGGTTCACCTTCCAATAGGATAACGACCCTAAGCACACAGCCAAGACAACACAAGAGTGGCTTCGGGACAAGTCTCTGAATGTCCCTGAGTGGCCCAGCCAGAGCCCAGACTTGAATCTGATTGAACATCTCTGGAGAGACCTGAAAATAGCTGTTCAGCGACGCTCCCCATCCAACTTGACAAAGCTTGAGAGGATCTGCAGAGAAGAATGGGAGAAACTCCCCAAATACAGGTGAGCCCAGCTTGCAGCGTCATACCCAAGAAGACTCAAGGCTGTAATCGCTGCCAAAGGTGCTTCAACAAAGTACTAAGTAAAGGGTCAGAATACTTATATGAATGTGATATTTCTGATGTTTTTTATTTTTTTAAATTTGCTAACATTTGGGGTATTGTGTGTAGATTGATGAGGAAAAATACAATTGAATCAATTTTAGAATAAGGCTGTGACTTAACAAAATGTGGAAAAAGTCAAGGAGTCTGAATAGTTTCCGAATGCGCTGTACATTGTGTAGGGTGTACGATTGTACACATTTAGAAAGTTCATTTCAACATCATAATCAAAGTGGATTTGTCTCTTTTTCTGACGATCAAAATGAATTACAATCATCATCAAATTACAATTTGTTATAGGCCTACACTAAAACCTGGCTTCAGCCTGCTCAAAGAACCGCAGGTTTGACAATTGAGCAAATCGATACCCAGTAACACAGGGGTCTTCAAACTTTTCATGCCCAGGGACTGCCGCCCAGGCAAACCGGCGACCCAGGGACCCCTATCATGAAAATAATAATAATTTCACGTCTTATCATCAGGTGAATGATAATGGCAGGGAGAAATCTACATTTAAAATGAATAGGTACATTTGAAGTCGGACGTTTACATACACTTAGGTTGGGGTCATTAAAACTCGTTTTTCAACCACTCCACAAATTTCTTGTAAACAAACTTTAGTTTTGGCAAGTCGGTTAGGACATCTACTTTGTGCATGATGGAAGTAATTTTTCCAACAATTGTTTACAGACAGATTATTTAACTTATAATTCACTGTATCGCAATTCCAGTGGGTCAGAAGTTTACATACACTAAGTTGACTGTGCCTTTAAACAGCTTGGAAAATTCCAGAAAATGATGCCATGGCTTTAGAAGCTTCTGATAGGCTAATTGACGTAATTTGAGTCAATTGAAGGTGTACCTGTGAATGTATTTCAAGGCCTACCTTCAAACTCAGTGCCTCTTTGTTTGACATCATGGGTGAAGTCAAGAGAAATCAGCCAAGACCCCAGAAAAACTATTGTAGACCTCCACAAGTCTGGTTCATACTTGGGAGAAATTTCCAAACGCCTGAAGGTACCACATTCATCTGTACAAACTGTGCTGCTATCCTGTTAGAATTTAACAGATAATTGTATTACAATGGTTAAAATGGATTTTCATTGTGTTCCATGGTGGTATTCACCCCCTAGTGGAGCTTTCTGGTACTTAGAAAGACTGTACGCAAACAGGAAGTAGAGAATTCGTTCTGCACGCATAGAAGCAGCTGAAAACAACGCTCCGATGCAAGTCTTTCAGTGTAGTTATTTCTTGTCACACTTCAGCCTCGGAAAATATTTGTTTGTAAGTTCGAGTCAAGCATTTAGCTAGTGATGATAATCTTGTTATTGATAGAGTTGCTTACATATCAATGTTGGTTGGTTGTATTTACTCACACAAATTGCCTTGCCTTTCATGTATGACGTCAGTTGTATTACTTTGCTCGTGCGTCATGCAAACGAATTGTAAAATATACGATACTGTAGTTTTGTTACTATTTCCAGTGTAATATGCTTTGTTATTCTACAGAGATGGTGGTACATTATTAGAGTAAAGAAAGGAGTTAGCCAATTACCATATGAGTAACAATTAGCTACATGGTTTGGCGTCATGCCAGATGCATGGTACCTTGGCACATGCTTTGTAATTTCATGCAACTTCAACTTGAAATGTATAATGTACAGCTACAGTATGTCGATTTGAATTGAATACTAAAGTATATTCTTTTCTGTATTTTGCAGTTTCACAACATAAACGTTTTCAATATATTAATTCAAGAAAAGTCAAGCCTTGGGAGTTTTATTGAAGAAATAGTTGTTAGCTATCTGTCTAGTTTTGCATGGGAACGCAATTCAAGGGCAGAATAGTGAAAAACCATCATCACGGTGGGCTCAAGCACAAGAATAACCACACACGGTGGTTATGTTTCTACGTTCATCAGCGAACAAAGCCTCTGTTCGTAGGGAAGACCAGCAGTCTACGATACAATAACCAGAGCCAAGTGTTTGACAGAGAGAGATGGAGGAGCCTCTCCAGCACATTGGGACCAAGTCTCAATCTACAAGATCAAGGTCATCAAAACAGTCAAGCAGATCCTCAACGGCGAGTTCTGCAGCCATCAAAGCATGCGCCAAGGCAGACGCAGCGCGTGCACAAGTCTTCTATGCTGAGAAGGAAGCTTCTGTGATGAAACAAAAGGCAGAAATAGGGGCCAGCTTGTTGAAGCAAAAAGCTGACCTTGAGGCAAGTTTATATGTTCTCCAAGTTGAGAGAACAGCTGCGGCTGCATTGGCTGAAGCTGCAGCCCTTGAAGAAGCTGTAGAATCAGATCGCAGAGAGGTTCGCAAAGAACTAGACACAGGGACACAGCCCTTAAGTCCAGTCCAACGTACTTGTGAGTATGAAACAACATGCTAGGCCCTAATTTGCTGAACTTCCATTTGAAGTAGAGAAACAAGAGCTTAGTGTTGACCCAGCTACATGCCATAATCCAGAAAGTAGCAAACAACAGAGCATGAGCAGAGACTCTCCGTTCAAAAGAAATTAACAGCAGCATGTTGGAAATGGAAAACAAGCCCACTTCCAGTCACACACATAAAGCTTCCCTGAGTCACAAGTGACACCAGACCTCATCAAGTACCTCCTACGCTGTGAGATGGTGAGTTCCGGACTCCTGAAGTTTGATGATCGCCCTGAAAATTATTGGGCATGGAAAGCATCCTTTCTCAATGCGACCAGAGACGTGAATTTATCAGCCAGCGAAGAGTTAGATCTAATTACCAAGTGGCAAGGGGCATAGTTGTCTGAGCAAGCAAAGATAATTAGATCTGTCCATATTTTCAATGCAACAGCAGGGCTTAACATGGTCTGGCAACGACTAGAAGAGTGCTATGGTACACCTGAAGTGATCGAGAATGCACTGTTGAAGAAAATTGATGATTTTCCAAACTAAGAGAACTAGGTGACATTCTTCTCGAACTGGAGTGTGCTAAAGTAGAAGGGTACCTTCCAGGCCTCACTTATCTGGACACATCTCAGGGGGTAAACCCTATAGTAGAGAAACTTCCATTCAGTTTACAAGAAAAATGGATAGCACAGGGATCCAAATACAAGGAGGACTATCGGGTAGCATTCCCACTATTCTCGTTCTTCTCGAGATTCATCAGGAACCAGGCGAAAACTAGAAACGACCCCAGTTTCACCCTCTACACCTCAACTAACCAGGTGTCTATGAAAAGTGAGAAACCTGCCAGGTACAGCAGCAAGACACCTGTGACTGTATACAAAACAGATGTGTCATCTGAGCGCTCAGACCACCAAACCAAACCCAGTAAGACAAAGGTTGAAAGCCCTGACCATCACTGCCCAATACATAACAAGCCTCACCCTCTTAAAAAGTGTTGTGGGTTTAGATATAAAACTCTAGATGAGCGCAAATCATATCTCAAAGAGAATGGCATTTGTTTCCGATGTTGTGGGTCAACTCAGCACAGAGCTAAATACTGTAAGGTGTCAATCAAGTGCTCTGAGTGTGACAGCGACAGACATCTTGCTGCTCTGCATCCAGGCCCAGCCCCTTCAAATACAGACACCGCTACAGCAGAGAAAGAGCATGGCGGGGAGCAAGGTGACAATGCTCATCTATCTGTCACCTCAAAGTTTACAGAGATCTGTGGTGAGGCAGTCAATCCAAGATCATGTTAAAAAATATGCCTAGTCAAAGCTTATCCAACTGGGAAAAGAGAAAGTTGTTAAAATGTATGTAGTGCTTGATGAACAGAGCAACACATCTCTGGCCAAGACAGAGGTTTTCAATCTCTTCAACATCAATGACAACTCTGCTCCATACACCATGAAGACCTGTTCTGGGGTAACAGAGACTTCAGGCAGGAGAGCCGTCAACTTCATGGTGGAGTCTATAGATGGACACATACAGCTTACTCTCCCTACTCTGATAGAGTGTGACATGATGCCAGATGATAGGATGGAGATTCCCTCCCCCGACATTGCGTATCATCATCCCCATCTGCAACCAGTCGCGGACAAAATTCCAGCTGTGGACCTAGACGCTCCCATCCTCCTGCTCTTAGGATGAGACATCCTAAGGGTACACAAGGTACGAGAGCAAATAAATGGGCCCCACGACACTCCTTATGCACAGCGACTCGACCTCGGGTGGGTCATCGTGGGTGAGGTCTGTCTGGGAACGGCTCACCGACCAGCCAATGTTAACGTGTTCAGGACAAACATACTTCAAAATGGTCGCACATCCTATCTCAGCCCTTGCCCTGACATCATCCAGGTGAAAGAGAACTTCAACAGCGTAGCTCAGAAACACATCTCTCCCTCTACAGTGCACTCGAGAGATCCAAGCACAACTGTGAACACAGACAGCCTGGGATGTTCCGTGTTCAACAAAACACAAGACGATGATAAACCAGCACCATCAGTGGAGGACAAAGCCTTCTTGGACA
The DNA here is from genome assembly GCF_965601325.2 of Salmo salar. Lineage (NCBI taxonomy): Eukaryota > Metazoa > Chordata > Actinopteri > Salmoniformes > Salmonidae > Salmo > Salmo salar. The sequence goes on along the minus strand of NC_138293.1, from coordinate 67,075,498 downwards.
TTATGGACAAACAGGTTTTCCAGGATGATGGAAACAACTGGGTGGCTTCACTACCCTTTCGCCCCACTAGACATTGCCTTCCTAATAACTGGGAGCAGGCCATGAACCGTCTCACATCACTTCACAAGACTTTAGACAAAAAGCCTGACATGAAGCTTCATTTTATTGACTTCATGCAAAAGATGCTGGATAATGACAAAGCCAAACCTTCTCCGCCACTAGAGGGAGACAAAGAACGCTGGTATCTGCCCATATTTGGTGTTTACCATCCACAAAAGCCTGAACAAATAAGAGTAGTATTTGACTCCAGTGCTAAGTGTCAAGGCGTTTCACTTAACGATGTTCTGCTCAGTGGTCCAGACTTAAACAACACACTCTTGGGTGTCCTAATGCGTTTCCGCAAGGATTGCATTGCACTAACAGCAGATGTGCAACAAATGTTTTACTGTTTTGGTGTACGTGAGGATCACAGAGATTACTTAAGGTTTTTCTGGTATGAAGACAACAATCCAGATAGAAACATAACTGAGTACAGGATGAAAGTCCATGTATTTGGGAACAGCCCAAATACTGCATGAGACGAGCAGCTCTACAGGGTGAGAAGGAACACGGGTCAGAACCCAAGCAATATGTAGTGAGGAACTTCTATGTCGATGATGGGCTGACATCAGTAGCTACTACAGAAGAAGCTATCAACATTCTAAGAAAAACACAAGCAATGTTAGCGGAGTCCAACCTGAAACTACACAAGATTGCATCCAATAGTAAAACAGTTATGGAAGCCTTCCCTATGGAGGACCGTGCAAAAGACTTAAAAGATCTGGACCTAGGAGTGGATCCTCTCCCCTTTCAACAGAGTCTGGGACTTTCCTGGAACCTGGAAACTTCTCATTCCAGGTGTCCCACAATGAGAAGCCTTTTACGCGGAGAGGCATCCTGTCCACAGTGAATAGTCTTTATGACCCCCTTGGGTTCGTGGCTCCAATAACAATGCAAGGTAAAGCCTTAATCAGAAAACTATCTTCTGATCAGAGTGAGTGGGATGCCCCTCTTCCCACAGAAAAAGAAAAGGAGTGGAAAATGTGGAAGGAATCTTTGGAGTTGGAACCTGTGTATATTCAGCGGACCTACATCCCAGTCTCTTTGTCTACCACTCAAAGAAGAGAGCTACACATCTTCTCGGATGCCTCTACAGTAGCCATAGGAGCGGTAGCCTACCTGAGAGTTAGACTCGGAAGGTCAATGCCATGTTGTATTTGTCATGGGGAAATCAAAATTGGTCCCTCGTCCGGCCTACACTATCCCACGCCTAGAACTGTGTGCGGCTGTGCTAGCTGTTGAGATGTATGAACTGATCAGAGATGAAATGGACATTGATGTAAATGCGGCCAAGTTCTACACAGACAGTAAGATAGTTCTCGGTTACATCCACAATGTCACCAAAAGATTCTATGTGTATGTTGCCAATAGGGTAACTCGCATCAGGAAGTCTAACCATCCAGATCAGTGGTGTTATGTAAACACTGACAGCAATCCAGCAGACCATGCAACCAGGTTCATACTAGCTGCGCTCTTAAAGCACACCAGTTGGTTCTCAGGTCCACCTTTCCTGACCCAAGCAAACTCAAGTGAGCCTGAGTCCATCAATTTTGACCTTGTAGAGCCTCACGCAGACGCAGAGATTCGACCAGACGTCACTGTCTACGCCACTAAGGTTTCTGGAGCTCAACTCGGCTCTCATCGCTTTGAGAGGTTCTCAAGCTCATTCATGTTGGTCCCGTGTGGCTCAGTTGGTAGAGCATGGTGTTTGTAATGCCAGGGTTGTGGGTTTGATTCCCACGGGGGACCAGTACAGAAGACATTTTTTTTAATGAAATGTATGCAATGTAAGTTGCTCTGGATAAGAGCGTCTGCTAAATGACTAAAATGTAAATGTTGCCAGATCCTTTCATGACGGTGCAGAGACGCAGAAAATGGACAGCAGAAAAGCTAAATGTAAAAGTAGGAGATGTTGTCTTATTGAAAGACAGTCAGGCGCACAGAAATGTCGGGCTTGTGGTCAAAAACCTTTACCAGTACTGACAAAAAGGTTAGGAAAGTAGAACTAAAAAGCAAGGAGCTGTTAACTTCTATGGGCTACGTGGGACGCTAGCGGGACACAGCCAGTGGCTGCGGGACACAGCCAGTGAAATATCAGGGCGGCAAATTCAAAAACAACAAAATGTCATAATTCAACTTTCTCAAACATACAACTATTTTACACCATTTTAAAGATACACTTCTCCTTGATGTAACCACATTGTCCGATTTCAAAAAGGCTTTACAGTGAAAGCAAAACATTAGATTATCTTAGGAGAGTACATAGACAAAAATAATCACACAGCCATTTTCCAAGCAAGGACATGTGCCAATAAAACCCAAAACACAGCTAAATGAAGCACTAACCTTTGACGATCTTCATCAGATGACACTCCTAGGACATTATGTTACACAATACATGTATGTTTTGATCGATAAAGTTCAGATTTATATCCAAAAACAGCATTTTACATTGGTGCGTGATGTTCAGAAAATGTATTCCCACCAAAACGCCTGGTGAATGTGCACATCAATTTACAAAAATACTCATCATAAACGTTGACAAAATATATAACAACTATTTAAAGAATTATAGATAGACTACCCCTGGATGCAACCGCTGTGTCAGATTTGAAAATAGCTTTACGGAGAAAGCACATTTTTCAATATTCTGAGTACATAGCTCAGCCATCACGGTGAGCTATTCAAACACCTGCCAAGTTCGGGGCAAACTAAACTCAGAATTAGTATTAGAAATATTCTCTTACCTTTGCTGATCTTTGTCAGAATGCACTCCCAGGACTGCTACTTCCACAAAACATGTTGTTTTTGTTCGTAATAATCCATATTTATGTACAAATACCTCCGTTTTGTTCGTGCGTACAGATCACTTATCCAAAGGCATAACGCGCGAGCGCGGACCGGGAGACAAAGTCTAAATGTTCCATTACCATACTTAGAAGCATGTCAAACGCTGTTTAAAATCAATCTTTATGGTATTTTTAACGTAAAATTGTGATAATATTCCAACCGGACAATAGCATATTCATCCAAGAAGAAAAAGAAGGAACGGCGTGCTCACGTGACTGCGCATATCCAATCCCTTTGTTGCCAGGCAGACCACTCAGTAACTGAGCTCATATTATCTGCCCAGTGACAGGAAAATGCTCAAACCACTTTCTGAAGGCTTTAGACAGCCAATGGAAGCCTTAGGAAGTGCAACGTCACCCCACAGACACTGTAGCTTCGATAGAGAATCAAAAGAAGAACTACAATTCTCAGACTTTCCACTTCCTTCTTGGATTTTTCTCAGGTTTTTGCCTGCCATAGAATTGATGTTATACTCACAGACACCATTCAAACAGTTTTAGAAACTTCAGAGTGTTTTCTATACAAATCTACTAATAATATGCATATTCTAGTTCCTGGGCCAGAGTAGTAACCTGTTTTAAATTGGGTACGTTTTTCATCCGGCCGTGAAAATACTGCCCCCTAGCCCAGACAGGTGTTTCTGAGACCAATCTCAGAGATTGTTGTTCTTTCTGAAGCATCCTAGAGACAAAATATAAGAATAAAAAGGACATTTTGTTTCTTAATACGTTTTATTTCATAGTGGCACAATTTCATTATACCAGCCGGGAGTGTGCTGCCATCCTGTTAGAAGGTAACAGATAATTTTATTACAATGGTTAAAATGGATTTTCATTGTGTTCCATGGTGGTATTCGCCCCCTAGTGGAGCTTCCTGGTACTTAGAAAGACTGTACGCAAACAGGAAGTAGAGAATTTGTTCTGCACATATGGAAGCAGCTAAAAACAACGCTACAGTGCAAGTCTTTCAGTGTAGTTATTTCTTGTCACGCTTCAGCCTCGGAAAATATTTGTTTGTAAGTTGGATTCAAGCATTTAGCTAGTGATGATAATCTTGTTATTGATAGAGTTGCTTACATATCAATGTTGGTTGGTTGCATTTACTCACATAAATTGCCTTGCCTTTCATGTATGCCGTCAGCTGTATTACTTTGCTCGTGCGTCATGCAAACGAATTGTAAAATATACAATACTGTAGTTTTGTTACTGTTTCTAGTGTAACATGCTTTGTTATTCGACAGAGATGGTGGTATATTATTAGAGTAATGAAAGGAGTTAGTCAATTTCTATATAATTAACAATTAGCTACATGGTTTGGCGTCATGCCAGATGCATGGTACCTTGGCACGTGCTTTGTATTTTCATGCAACTTCAACTTGAAATGTATAATGTACAGCTACAGTATGTCAATTTGAATTGAATACTAAAGTATATTTTTTCTGTATTTTGCAGTTTCACAGCATAAACGTTTTCAATATATTAATTCAAGAAAAGTCACGCCTTGGGAGTTTTATTGAAGACTTAGTTGTTAGCCATCTGTCTAGTTTTGCATGGGAACGCAATTCAAGGGCAGAATACAAACAATAGTACGAAAGTATAAACACCATGGGACCACGCAGCGGTCGTACCGCTCAGGAAGGAGATGTGTTCTGTCTCCTAGAGATGAATGTACTTTGGTGCGAAAAGTGCAAATCAATCCCAGAGCAACAACAAAGGACCTTGTGAAGATGCTGGAGGAAACAGGTACAAAAGTATCTATATCCACAGTAAAACAAGTTCTATATCGACATAACCTGAAAGGCCGCTCAGCAAGGAAGAAGCCACTGCTCCAAAACCGCCATAAAAAAGCCAGACTACGATTTGCAACTGCACATGGGGACAAAGAATCTACTTTTTGGAGAAATGTCGCCTGGTCTGATGAAACAAAAATGTAACTGTTTGGCCATAATGACCATCGTTATGTTTGGAGGAAAAAGGGGAAGGCTTGCAAGCCGAAGAACACCATCCCAACCATGAAGCACGGGGGTGGCAGCATCATGTTGTGGGGGTGCTTTGCTGCAGGAGGGACTGGTGCACTTCACAAAATAGATGGCATCATGAGGTAGGAAAACTATGTGGATATATTGAAGCATCATTTCAAGACATCAGTCAGGAAGATAAAGCTTGGTCGCAAATGGGTCTTCCAAATGGACAATGACCCCAAGCATACTTCCAAAGTTGTGGCAAAATGCCTTAAGGACAACAGAGTCAAGGTATTGGAGTGGCCATCACAAAGCCCTGACCTCATCCCATAGAAAATTTGTGGGCAGAACTGAAAAAGTGTATGCGAGCAAGGAGTCCTACAACCTGACTTCATTTTCACCAGCTGTCAGGAGGAATGGGCCAAAAATCACCCAACTTATTGTGGGAAGCTTGTGGACGGCTACCCGAAACGTTTGACCCAAGTTAAATAATTTAAGGGAAATGCTATCAAATACTAATTGAGTGTATTTAAACTTCTTACCCACTGGGAATGTGATGAAAGAAATAAAAGCTGAAATAAATCATTCTCTCTGCTATTATTCTGACATTTCACATTCTTAAAATAAAGGGGAGATCCTCACTGACCTAAGAGAGGGAATTTTTACTAGGATTAAATGTCAGGAATTGTAAAAAACTGAGTTGAAATTTATTTGGCTAAGCTGTATGTACACTTCCGACTTCAGCTTTTGATAGCAGCTGTTTAGCTGGTTAAACAAAGGTTAGCTATGTGTTGGCAAAAATGAATGACCAAGTCAAGAACGTTTATCAGCAGCCAGTGGTACTTGCAGCAACTGGTACTTGCGGGTGGTTTTTAAAAATAAAATAAATGTTTATTTTACCACTTTTAGAAAATATATCTACTGTATATTACCGCGGACACGCTGCAGTAACTCTGCGGACCCGTTGAATACCCTGCAGAAACAGACAGAAAGTTTGTAACATCTTGCAGCATGACAAGTAACACAGAGCAGTAGTGAAAGGAAGTGCTGAGTCTGACTGGATCACTGATCATCAGTAAGACAGGAGCGACATAGCAAATGACCAGCAGTAGCCTCGTAAACATTTTTCATCCTTTCCCGTCAGAGTAGCGAGACACCGTCCTATGGGGGTAAAGGAGGAGAAGGGAGGGGGGAAAGGAGGAGGAGGGAGGGGAGCGAGAAAGAGGGAGGATGAGAGGGAGAAATTGAATGAGAGACAGAGAGTGAAGAGGGGAGAGGATCCTCCAAAAAAACTAAGCAAGCGAAACTGCAGAGCGAATGTGCGCTGTTCGAGCGCTGTACTGGTTTCTTTCTCTCCACTACGCATGGCCGCGTAGCTCCGTTCTCATCTAGTTTTGTATCATAAAGTTCTGTGGCGGAGGCAAGGGGGTCTCTGCTCTGAAAGATGGACCATTTAAAGAGGACGGCGGCGTGCAGGAGAATACCGCTATTTCTTATAATAATGTTCCACGCAACTACGGCACAAGCTGGTAAAGTATATGTTGGAATACACCTGCTAATAAATAAAGTGATCATTTCATTGTATGGATTGACAAGGATAGTGGACCCTTTTATTCATTTTCTTTCTTGATAATAGGCTACAAAAGTTCATGTTCGGTTATCTTGCTACCCCATTTCCTTATAGAAAGTTCTGGACACTTCAACAGAAACCAAACAAAAGTATATAAGTTGTGAATTTGGTCGCAACTTCGCATTCGTTAATATTTTGTTAGCCTTATGATAATGTAATTATAAAAGGCTCCGTCTGATCTCATTGGATATTTGGCGATGCTGGGTTGAATTTGTCCACTGGGTTGCTCCGGATCGGGATTCATTTCGAAAGCAGTATTTAATGCTTTGTTAAACCCCTTAAAATAATATAAATTGTAACTCTTCCCCTCACTGTATCTTGGCATTTTAAAGTATTTTTTTTATGTAAATCAAAAAATGTATAAATCAAGATTTCTAAGTTTTATAAATCAAGAATTATTCATAATGTATAGCCTATTCTGTGCGTCACCGCAATGGCGGTGTGTGTGATGGATGGTTACCTCAGTTTGTCAAATTTCTCTCATTGCAAGTTAATCATAATAATTTAGCATCGTTTTGTTTTTGCATATTAATGTGTCCTCTAAACCATGTCCATTCTTGTATGCTTCATCTATTTGGATGTTGGGCTCAGTTTTCTCTGTGAGTGAGGGGGGAAGCGATTTTCCCTGGAACACTCCGATGTCATGTTTGCGTTTGCTCGTGACCAGTGTCGGTTTACTGTGAAACGGTTTAATGTTGGTTTTAGAAGGAGGTGAATGGCAGAACACTGACCGACCTGAGTAGATTAAAATTCTTGTCATGGAGCTGTTTAAAAGGTGCTCACATGGGCTTCATGAAAATAAGCTTAGTATGACTATTCATCATAAAAAACTGTCTTAGAGCCATTTGCTAAACATGTATTAATTCATAACACATTTTGTTTTCTTTGTCACAGTGTTGTTCTTGTGTAATTGGTATGGTAAGATGGAGAAGGAGCATTTCAGTTTCCCTATTAACCTTTATGTCTAACTTGATTCCTTTGATATCCTAGATCCAGCTCATTAATATAACAGATTTTAATAGAATTAGATACTATGGAGGAAATAAGGTATTATCGAGAATTTGTGTTTTGAGTTTTGACCAGCTGCAAAATTAGTGTATGTACACCCTGATTGGAAGGAGCTGCTTTCTGTTGCTTTTAGTTCTGGAGCCATGACAACATGCCTCCATGTTCTACCTACATAAACAAAGATATGGTGAGGCCTGTCTATGTTTGTGGCCTGATCACAGGCTTATGGGCATGCTCAGCTGCCACTGCAGGTATGAAGCCATTATACAGTGCCTTCGGAAAGTATTCAGTCCCCTAGACTTTTTCTACATTTTGTTAAGTTACAGCCTTATTCTAAATTGGATAAAAAATAATAAAAAAATCCTCAACAATCTACACACAATACCCAATAATGACAAACCCGAAAACAGGTTTTTTGAAATGTTTGCTAATTTATTAAAAATAAAACACAGAAATACTTTATTTAAATAAGTATTCAGACCCTTTGCTATGAGACTTGAAATTGAGCTCAGGTGCATCCTGTTTCCATTGATCATCCTTGAGATGTTTCTACAACTTGATTGGAGTCCACCTGTCGTAAATTCAATTGATTGGACATGATTTGGAAAAGGCACACACCTGTGTATACAAGGTCCCACAGTTGACAGTGCATGTCAGAGTAAAAACCAAGCCATGAGGTCGAAGGAATTGTCCCTAGAGCTCCGAGACAGGATTGTGTCAAGGCACAGATCTGGGGAAGGGTACCAAAACATTTCTGTAGCATTGAAGGTCCCCAAGAACACAGTGGCCTCCATCATTCTTAAATGGAAGAAGTTTGGAACCACCAAGAATCTTCCTAGAGCTGGCCGCCCAGCCAAACTGAGCAATCGGGGGAGAAGGGCCTTGGTCAGAGAGGTAACCAAGAACCCGATGGTCACTCTAACAGAGCTCTAGAGTTCCTCTGTGGAGATGGGAGAACCTTCCAGAAGGACAACCATCTCTGCAGCACTCCACCAATCAGGGCTTTATGGTAGAGTGGCCAGGTGGAAGCCACTCCTCAGCAAAAGGCACATGACAGCCCACTTGGAGTAACAAAAGTTACCGAAAGACTCTCAGACCATGAGAAACAAGATTCTCTGCTCTGATGAAACCAAGATTGAAATCTTTGGCCTGAATGCCAAGCATTACATCTGGAGGAAATATGGTGGTGGCAGAATCATGCTGTGAGAATGTTTTTCAGCGGCTTGGACTGGGAGACTAGTCAGGATCGAGGCAAAGATGAACGGAGCAAAATACAGAGAGATCCTTGATGAAAACCTGCTCCAGAGCGCTCAGGACCTCAGAATGGGGAGAAGGTTCAGCTTCCAACAGGACAACAACCCTAAGCACACAGCCAAGACAACACAGGAGTGGCTTCAGGACAAGTCTCTGAATGTCCTTGAGTGGCCCAGCCAGAGCCCGGATTTAAACCTGATCAAACATCTCTGAAGAGACCTGAAAATAGCTGTGCAGCGACGCTCCCCATCCAACCTGACAGAGCTTGAGAGGATCTGCATAGAGGAATGGGAGAAACTCCCCAAATACAGGTGTGCTAAGCTTGTAGCGTTATACCCAATAAGACTCGAGGCTGTAATCACTGCCAAAGGTGCTTCAACAAAGTACTGAGTAAAGAGTCTGAATACTTATGTAAATGTAATATTTCAGTTTTTTATTTTTAACAAATTTGCCAACATTTCTAAAAACCTGTTTTTGCTTTGTCATTATGAGGGAAAAAAACTATTTAATCAATTTTAGAATAAGGCTGTAACGTAACAAAATGTGGAAAAAGTCAAGGGGTCTGAATACTTTCCGAAGGCACTGTATAATACTACCAATAAAACTTAAGATGACAGTTTGAACTGTGAGTCTGAACTCAACTAGACGTCTGCCACACGTGGGCTATTAGGCCTGCTATGATCAGCAATAAAGCTTCGCCCTCTGGTAGTGTTTTGAGTGTCTTAGACCCGCAGCATTTGACTGTGTCCTTGCAGGTGCTCCATTATAGAGGCTAGACTTTACCGCCAAATGCTTACTTATTTGAGACCCTGTTGTTCGTGTTGCTGTGGTTGGGTTGTCTGTAATGAGGGGTGATATTGTGAGTCAGAGAATAATATGATGGCTTGAACATGTTGGAGCTGTGTGGAATTGTATGGTGTTGCTCTGCTGTGCTGATATGACAGTACAGGATAAGTGATGGTGTTTGATAATGTGTGGACTGGGCCAGTATGAGTGGGAGACATGTTTTCACATGTGCCTGAGAGAGCATCAAGACTGTGCTTTGTAGTCATGTTTGACGACAGGAAGAGAGACATTCTTGCACATATCCACAGTTGGTGACTCCTCTGTTCCTCGGCCCCTTCACGTTTTTTCCATCTCTCCTTTCTTTTCTTTTCTCTTCTTTTTCTTTTGCTGTTAAAAGACACAGGAAAGAGGGGGTTTGTTTCGATTTCTTATGCTGCATCTCCTCCTCATCTACATTCTCCTCCCTTCCTGTGTCCCCTCCCTGTCCCCCCCCTGCCTCCCCCCACCTTCCCCGTCCTGGCAGTATGACAGAGGGGAATTCACGCGTGCAGTCCCCTCTCTGAATCCCATTTGATCCTGCCGCCTTGCTGATCCTGCACCAGACTCCCAGAGGAGAGGACAAGTCATGTTCCTCTTTGATCACGCTACAAATGAGCCTGGGAAAATAGAAACCAATGAAAAAAGAGGACCATTTTAGAAAGAAACTAACAAGAGGAGAGGAAAGTTTGATGCCTGTTAGTGCTATCAGCATCCGCTGTCACAGGAATCATGTTCCTAATGGAAAGAATTGAAACATGAAACGATGCTGAAGTGCTTGTTATTATCTCCACCTGAAACAGACATGTGTCCCCTGGTCTGTTAGTGTGGATCTTGGCTGGCATTTTGCCTTTTTCTGCAAAACTGTTAGGAATAGGAATCCCCTGTCATCCAATATGTGTAAATAATATCAAACATCTCTGTCACAAATCTATACTAAGCAATTAACATCTGGCTTCCAGAAACAGAAGAAGAAGAAGCACTCCTCCCCCAGCCCAGCTACGGGTCTCTATGTTTCAGAGCTTTAGACGGCTCATGCCTCTCTTAGAAGAATGGTGATTGAGGCCCTCTCTGCACAAAGAGACCCATATGAAAGAGTCCTCTCTCTGTGGTGTCCCCCAGCCTGTTATACAGGCCTTTATTCCAGGTTAAGCCTTATCAGAGCCATACATCATATCTTAACCTCCTAGGGAATCTTGACAGTTAGTTAGCTATCTGACCAAAACCATCTACAAGTCAAATTATACTGATGGCCTGGCTGTTTTTACTTTGATACAACGTCCTCTGCATACGGACCAGTCAGTGTCCATTACGTAAGCACTGACACCAGGTAGTAAACTTTAACAGGCCATATTGCAACGTGAACCACAGGTAATCAGCTTTACAATAGCAAGAAATGCATCAAGTTATCATCAACAACTGAGTGGAGTGAACAAAGAGAAACTGCCTGTACAACACAGGAGGCTGCTGATTGGAGAACGGCTCATAATAAAGGTTGGAGCGGAGTAAAAGGAATGGCATCAAACACGTGGAAACCATGCATTTGATGTACTTAATACTATTCCACCTACTCCCCTCCAGCCATTACCACGAGCCCATCCTCCCCAATTAAGTTGCCACCAACCTCCTGTGCTGTACAAGTACACATGTGCAATACATGTAGTATGTTTGTGAAGGGAGGGAGTGGCATGTTTTGGTTGCCGGAGCTCTGGTATTGCACACCATGTTAACTCAATGTTAAGATATTGGAGAGATTGATTGTAAGAATTGACTGGAATTTGTTGTTTTTGTGTGTGTGTGTGTGTGGTGTGTGTGTGTGGTGTGCGTGCAAGTGTCTCTGTGTGTGTGTGTGTGTCTGTGTGTGTGTGTGGTGTGTATTTGTGTGTGTCTCTGTGTGTGTGTGGTGTGTGTATAGTGGACAGAGAGAGAGTGCGAGCCCCGGGGCAGGTGTTTCCTCTATGGGGCCAGCAGCAGTAGGCCAGTCTGGCCCTCATCTCATGCAGTGAGTAAACATCAGCAGAACAAACTGTGGAGCTAGAAGAATGTCAGGGTGACGTGTGAGGAACGGAGATGTGGAACCAAACTAAAATCTGTCCAGACAACACACACCCTCCGCTCACACACTCCTCCACACACATACTGACCATTAGCCTTGCCACTGAGATTAGCTACTGATCCACATTCACTACTCACAGAGTAATCACTGTTACAAATATGCGAAGAGGTGGCAATGTAGAGACAAAACCGACCTGAATGAGGCTGTTATTATGAGTGAGCTTGTACTGTACAGAACAGTATGGACTGATAGCATATCAGTGAAAGAACCCACATGCTCAGATCCGTCAGGCTCACACATGTTCTGTCTGTGTTCCTGAGCTGTTGGAGCGTGGAGGAGTGTGTGTGTGTGTGTGTGTGTGTATTGTGTGTGTGTGTGTGTGTTGGAGCATGTAGGAGAGAGGAGAGCTAGGGTTCAGCAGCATAGCAGCAGGCAGAGGATTCCACGTCGGTCTCCCACACAACCAACGGTTTGAATGGATCCCAAGCTCCCCAGTGATAACTCAAAGCAGACCCAGTGCTAGGCCCTGTCCCACAGCCCAATCAACATGAAGGATTCTTCCAACACAACACATTCTTCTGTCTCTCTATGTAAACCTTTTAACAAGCCCCGTCCGCTTGATAGTGGACATATCTGATTCTCCATTCCTCTAGCCTATCTCTCCTCCTCTGTTTGAAAGTGAGTAAAGAGTGGGTTTCACAGACAAGCCGATGATAGACAGACAAACGGACAGACAGGCCGATGATAGACAGACAAACGGACAGACAGGCCGATGATAGACAGACAAACGGACAGACAGGCCGATGATAGACAGACAAACGGACAGACAGGCCGATGATAGACAGACAAACGGACAGACAGGCCGATGATAGACAGACAAACGGACAGACAGGCCGATGATAGACAGACAAACGGACAGACAGGCCGATGATAGACAGACAAACGGACAGACAGGCCGATGATAGACAGACAAACAGACAGACAAGGACGGAGCAGCAGATTGAGTAGTCGACAGACTGAGAGGCAGAAAACAAACCACAATATTTATTGACCTGATTTTATAGCATGGGTTGTGTGCTATTATGTTTTTGTATTGTTACAAAGTGTGTTTTTGTGTGTACTGTGTGTGTATGTGCTCTCTTTGGTTGTTTATTCATTTGACTGGGTGTGTGTGTTCGGCTATAAGCCTATGAGTGTGAGTAGGCCTATGTGTGTGAGTAGGCCTATGTGTGTGAGTAGGCCAATGTGTGTGAGTAGGCCAATGTGTGTGAGTAGGCCAATGTGTGTGAGTAGGCCAATGTGTGACTCCCTGTGGCTCAGTTGATAGAGCATGGTGTTTGCATTGCCAGGGTTGTGGGTTCGATTCCCACGGGGGGCCAGTACGGAGAAAGAAAAACAAATGTATGAAATGTATGCATTCACTACTGTAAGTCGCTCTGGATAAGAGCGTCTGCTAAATTACTGAAATGTAAAATGCCTATGTGTGTGAGTAGGCCTATGAGTGCTCATTCAAACTGTATTTAGAATGTTGATGAGTGTGTGTGGTGGTGTAGGAGCTTGTTTTTGTTATTTTGTTCCCCCTCCGCTCGCTTCTCCTCGCCTCAGCACCTCTGCTGTCCACACCACAGTGACCCATGACCTATAGAGGTCAGAGGTCAGTCTTAGGGTCATTTGATTTAATTCTAGCCCCTCTTGGAGGTTCTGAGCGATGCTGTCTGTGCTGTTCTAGACACTTTCTCCTGACCCTCGTTTCTTCACTTTCACTGCCCGTTAATCTGTATTCACTTATTACCAATCACCAACTGTTATGCAGGAACTTCACTGAGGACTTTTAATGCAACATGACATGTTAAAAGGATGAAGCAAAGTATTCTATAGGATTATGAAGCTCTGTGTCCATATACAAAGGCTTGACTTTCATATTGCCGATCTTTAAAGGTCCGGTAACATCTGCGTAATATGCAGATAAAGGCAGAGCGATCTGCACATCTCAAAACATCATACAGAACACCAAATCAAATCTGGATTCAAATGTGTTTTCTGTCAAATTGTTGGTGCAATTGAATCAGTTGGATAGATCCTGGCCTGTCCGTCTGGCACTCCAGGCAGGCACAATCAAACTCTCAAAGTAGTTGAAAGAAAACAAACAAACTCTAATGAATATCCCAAACGATCCCACATTACACCCAATGCAACTGGAATGGTTTCCTCAGCGCAGGGTGTGATGCTCTGGGAAATATTCTCAGCCAAGTTTGTTTCTGCACTGTAAAAAAAAAGATGTTAAGTTTGCTCAACACAATAGCATTTGAAGTTGATTCAACATACAATTATATGGCAACCAGCTGCAACAGGATTGTGAGTTTGCTCAACATGAGCTGAACCAACATAAATTCTGAAGTTGAATTGTAGGTTCACACAACTTCGAATTTTACGTTACTGTAAGTGAACATACAATTCAACTTGAGAATTTATTCTACCTTATTTGCATATTTTCCAGTGTGCCTTACCTTTCAGTGAATTGTAATTACCACCAATGACTGTATTTGTTAGCGACCGAGACATGGTTGTTGTATTCAATAGCTTTCAGTCCTGTAGCCTTCACCAAGTGTCTAAGTGAATATGTTATTTTTCAAATTAAAATCCTCCTCCACCAAACTTATCAATTGGCATTATGTATTGGGGCAGGTAGCGTTCTCCTGGCATCCGCCAAACCCAGATTTGTCCTTCGGACTGCCAGATGGTGAAGCGTGAATCATCACTCAAGAGAATGCTTTTCCACTGCTCCACAGTCCAATGGCGGCGAGCTTTAAACCACTCCAGCCGACGCTTGGCATTGTGCATGGTGATCTTAGGCTTGTGTGCGGCTGCTCGGCCATGGAAACACATTTCATAAATCTCCCGATGAACAGTTTTTGTGCTAATGTTGCTTTCAGAGGTAGTGAGTGTTGCAAGGGAGGACAGATGATTTTTACACGCTACGCGCTTCAGCTCTCGTCTGTCCCGTTCTGTGAGCTTGTGTGGCCTACAACTTCGTGGCTGAGCCGTTGTTGCTCCTAGACGTTTCCATTTCACAATAACAGCACTTACAGTTGACCGGGGCAGTTCTAGCAGGGCAGAAATTTTATGAACTGACTTGTTGGAAAGGTGGCATCCTATGATGGTGCCATGTTGAAAGTCATTGAGTTCCATTCTACTGCCAATGTCTATGGAGATTGCATGGCCGTGTGCTTGATTTTATACACTTGTCAGCAACGGGTGTGGCTGAAATAGCCGAATCCACTAATTTGAAGGTGTGTCCGCATACTTTTGTATATATAGTGTATATCATAAGGCCTTTCTTTGAGAGCCTAGTTTAAAAAAAAATTGATTTCACCTTTATTTAACCAGGTAGGTCAGTTGAGAACAAGTTCTCATTTACAACTGCAACCTGGCCAAGATAAAGCAAAGCAGTGCGACACATCAACAACACAGAGTTACACATGGAATAAACACACGTACAGTCAATAACACAATAGAAAAATAAAAAAAACACCCAGGGGTGAAAGTAAGCTGGTATGGTCCGGTACGGCGTCCCGGATAAATAAATATTGGGGGTACGCCGTACCGGTAGAACGTAAACCTACACAATAATTAACACAAAATGCCAAGAAAATATAGACCATTACACCATTATTTAACATTATCGCATGTCAGCCACATGGAGAGATTGACTTGAAACCGGTGGTATAAGCTCCAAATTGTGTTGTGGAGGAGATGGGGGGCCTATACCGCGACCCGCGTGGACAGCAGTGGACGCAGTTCAGCTACTAGTTTAGGCCTAATGACAATCTCAGAATGTCATTACAATACACATTTAGGTGTTTTGTAACAGATGTCTATCTCAGTAGCGGGTGTAATAAGTCCAACTACTAACAGATTAGATTTGTTTAGAAAAATGTATGTTATTTATGTTTGTGTAGCATAAGATTAATCAACAAATCAATGTACATGCAAAAACAGGTATTGAAACAAACAATTCTGAAAATCAACCAACAAATATGATAATAATAGTTAGTAATAACAGTAATTCTACTCAACAAGCGTGTTTAAATTCAGCTCACTTCGAGCAGAATTTGTTGAGTAAACAAACTTTAACACATTAGCTCAAATCCTTGACCTTTTGAAGTCCACTCAACTCACAGAATAACGCTGATAATACAATTGGTTAAATTGGCTTTTATACAGTATGGCCCTGATGCTCAGATGGAGAAATCCCCCGTTCATAGGCGTGATTGTGTTTGAACAATGTTAGAATTGTTGCCTTTTTTTCAGGAGTGGAAGTGGTGTGTGACTCATATCAGAGGGAAAGGACTGTCTTCAGAGAAGAGGTTGAATAGAGACCACTCTGATTACATGTATGTTCATGCATGATGCATGATGGAGGTTGTGGTGCTCAGTTGTATGCAGAGAAAGAGAGAGCGAAAAAGAGGGAGTTTTAGTAGCACACTATGAAGCTGCTGGGAATGTCTTCAGAAAAGAAGTCGAGGACAGAGAACAAATGATGCCAATGTGTGATAGAAATATGGAGATAGTGGCCAATCTTCCTGCCTGCAGGACATATATGAAGGGTGTTCGGTACATGTAGCATCGTGCTAGCACACTATTGTTGTGTAACATTAGCAGTGGACAGAGGGAGCTCTGTGAGCGAGGCTGTGTTAAGTGGGGCCTACTGAGGCCTGTTCTGTCTGTCAGCCAGGGCCGAGGAGAGGAGGACCAGAGAGGACATTACTAACTGCCGTAGGGGAGACATGTTGTTCTCAGACACACACTGTCTGAGTGATTCATGTTCTTTGAGAGGAGGGGAACAGCAGGGAGGACGAGAAGAGGAGACACACAGACGGGAGGAAGAAGTGGAACGCCCGTCGAAGGGAGTAGACCAAGGCGCAGCGTGTTGAGTGCTCATCATATCATTTTAATAGAACACTTTAAATAAAACAAGAAAATGAACGACAGCCGAACAGTTCTGTCAGGAACATCAACTAAACAGAAAGTAACCACCCACAAAAACCCAAAGGAAAACAGGCTGCCTAAGTATGGCTCCCAATCAGAGACAACGATATACAGCTGTCCCTGATTGAGAACCATACCCGGCCAAAACAAAGAAATACAAAACATAGAAAAAAGGCCATAGAATGCCCACCCTAGTCACACCCTGGCCTAACCAAAATAGAGAACAAAAACCTCTCTATGGCCAGGGCGTGACAAGAAGACCCAAATGTCACACGTGGGATGTGTGCTGTACACTCAGTGCCATGCTCGCTAGATGAGTGCTGGAATTTGGTGAGAGTGGAAAATATGTATAGTATGGCTCAACTCTGACCTTATGTGGCACTGAAAAACATCTTGTTCTAACAAAGCACTCCTTTATCTCTATTTCTGCATGGCCACAACCACACATACAGTAGAATTCACATCACTCCAGTGTAATGTAGGTAGATGTGGTATATATATCACTGACTCAGTCCAAGCTAGGGAGATCAAACACACTCTACATACACGTAATGACTCCAACAGGTAAAGTGAGGTAAGGATTATTAGGAGGTCTAATGAGATTCAGACAGGTGATGCTGGCGGAGGAAGCATTGCTGGAGGACAGACAGGTAGATGACAGACAGCGCCAGTCCTGAGGAGTCAATCACTGTTGATGTTGGGGCGGCTCCAGACCTCACATGGCCTCCTGCCAACTGCTCTGCTCGCCCAGGGATGCTTTACGACACCAGGCCAGGGGAGAGGAGAGGAGGAGAAGGAACATTCCCCAGGCCTATGTAAATTCCCCCATGGAGCAACTGTAGCTGCTGTACTGTGGGAACAATGGTGGCTCTGGGACAGTAGGGTAGGAGGCAGGAAGGGGTAGGGTGGGGGGGATGAGAGGTTAGCACTCAGCCGTCCATCTGTGTCACTGCTGTGTTTGATTAGCCTCTGTCTGTTTGTGGTCGTTGGGATGTTTTATCCCTTTTATCCCCTCATTGATGAATTCCTTCCTTCTTGTTCCCAGAATGCCAGAGATAATCTGATCTCTGTCAGATTTCAAATTCCATCTCTTGCAGTTGTATTGATTGCCGTCCAAAATAGTTGGATGTTTTATATTCATTTAAATATTTCTGAGTCTTCTTTGGCTGGTGTAGGCCGTCATTGTAAATAAGAATTTGTTCTTAACTGACTTTCCTAGTTAAATAAAGATTCAATAAAAATAAATAAATAAAATATAGTATTGTTCTTTGTGAAACAAAGTTCAGTGGAGTATCTTTGTGTGTGTGTGTGTGTGTGTGTGTGTGTGTGTGTGTGTGTGTGTGTGTGTGTGTGTGTGTGTCTGGCACATCATTGTGAAGATTGTTTCTTTCAGAAGAGGAATTTCTCCTGCTCTTCTCATTCTTTTCTCACATGGCGTTGCACATTTGGACTACTGTCTGAGGTCAAAGGTCAGATAGAAGGTTCTCTGTACATTAGTCATGCGGATGTTATGTTTGGTTATGTATGCTGTGTTATGTTATACATTAGTTATACTTTACATAATATTTTTACTCACTGTACTGTAATGTACTGTACTGTACTGTGCTATCTTAAAGATATGTGGGTTTTTGGTAATGGAATTACAAGACAAAATATTGATATTAGTTGGAAGTGATCTTTACGTCAACATTATTTCATTTGAATGTGTTCTAATACATTTTAAGACTTTTTTTGCTAGATGTTTCCGAATACATCTTTTCCATCTGTTTGACAAGAAATCAAAGTCTTTACTTATGCCTCATTTTTAGGATGAAAATGATTGCAAAATGTATCTATGCCTTCATTTCCCCAAAATATAGACTCTTAGCTTTCATTTGACACCCAATTTGATATGCTCCTATGAACTTCATGTTGGTGCTCATGGGTCCTTTACATGGAAATGCTCAGTTTGGACAAGAGAGCCTTGAGGATTGGATAGTTTGGACAAGAGAGCCCAGGGGATTGAAGAATTTGAACTAGAGAGCCTTTGGGATTGGATAGTTTGGACAAGACTGAGTGATTGAGTTCTTGTTGTTTTGAGTCCAGTTGTCAGGTGTTTTGAGTCTGTCTGTAACACAGCACTCCAAAGGCCTGTCGTAATTAGACCCATGCTGCTGCAGATTAAAATCCTGTTCTGGCTGTTCCAAACATCATTGCCTTATGACCTGTGTGTGTGTGTGTGTGTGTGTGTGTGTGTGTGTGTGTGTGTGTGTGTGTGTGTGTGTGTGTGTGTGTGTGTGTGTGTGTGTGTGTGTGTGTGTGTTTGTGTGTGTTTGTGTGTGTGTGTGCACGCCATGTGTGCGCGCCGTATGTGTGTGACCAGCTTAACCTGATAAATTATTCACTGACATTTACTTCTTGGTTCGCGGCAGGGCAATTAGGCTGGATTTGAAAAGACATCATAAATGTCTATGTGTGGGCGAGGGCAGGCGAGGACTGTGGGAATGAGCATCAACATGAGTAAGGCTGTCACTGTGTGCGTAAGCTCGGACAGTTGTGTTTGTTAGGAGCAAGCAGCAACTCCTGTAATTAAATCATTTATAGGGATTGTTTATGACTCCCATATCAAAGTAGAATTTAAGCTGCTCTGTCTTACGGACCTTTAAATCAGTACCTGATGTTTTCCATTGTGTTTCAGACTCAGTCTGGATTTAATTCACAACTTAACCTATTTACAGTGCAGCCTGTTACCATTCTATGGGTGCTCTGTGGGTGAGATCTGAGCTGCTGTGAATAAAAGGTCTCTGCTATGCATATAAATAATGCCATAAAATCTAACAGGTTGTTTTTCTGCAAGCAGCGAGTGGGCACTGGTTCAACTCTCACCACATGTTTAATTAACAGAGAGAAGAAAGTAGAAAGTGTAGCGTGGGGAAAGAAAGAGCTACAAGGGGAAACTTCAATTTAGGATCCTCATTTTAAATGGCTGGAATGCTCAGTTCTGCGTTGCCAGTCTCCCCATAAGCTGTGTGTGTGTGACTGTGTTAGGGATGGAAATGGCCAGGGACCACACAAGACGATATTATCACAATACTTAGGTATCGATACAATGATTTGCGATTATATGTGTTGCGATTCGATGTTCCAAACATATTGCTATTTATATGGCTGCTGCAGAGGGACAAGAGAGAGCATGAGAAAATTAGTTTTGATCAGTTAGGGAAATAAAAGTGTTGAAAACATGTTGGCTCACTGTTTAAAAAGAACAAGCTATAGGATGAAAAATACTGGAGTTTTGGCACAGGTACAGCCAGCTGACAAGAGCTAGCTAACGCTACCTAGCAAAACCAAAATAAATGACTAATTGACTGCCAACTGTAAATAAACTGCAGGCATGTTTTAATTATCATCGAAGGGATGAACACACAGCAGTGTGAACTAGTACATACTCCTACATCTTTTATTCCCATGTTACTTCTGAAAGAGTTATCTTTGTGTTTATTCCTGATAAACACATTGTAACTGGAGAAATGTGTACATGCCAGTGAAACGTTGTGAATGGGAGAGATGGTGAGAGAGGTGTCTTGCTGTGGGATGCTGGCTCTAGGCAGGGGTCAGCTGCCAGGTGTGTTCCAGTGTGTAGTGTACAGCAGGATTATACAGTAGGCGGAGTCATGGCTGGATCCCATAATAATAGCCCCGGAACAGAAGGCCACCTGCAGGACTGCTGCTTTCAGCACTGAGTGGGCCTGTCTCTGTCTCCTCTAATCCCCCCCACCGCACGCACACACACACACACACACACACACACACACACACACACACACACACACACACACACACACACACACACACACACACACACACACACACACACAGACACAAACACACACACACACACACACACACACACACACACACACACACACACACACACACACACACACACACACACACACACACACACACACACACACACACACAAACACACACAGGTTCCCACCAGCTCCTCCGAACTGGCAGTTCTCTCTGCTGTAAAGAACACAGCCTACCACCACTAAGTGTAGCCAGACAGCCAAATATCATATCGGTGACTGTACTGGTTGAAAACAACATGCTTACAGCTGTTGTGAGAATCCTAAGGTCCAAAATGATGATGATTTAGTTTTTCCCTCAAATGTCTGAATATCATTAGCGGAACTGAACAGAAATTTGGACACATAGCATAAAAATCTGTTGGCTTGGCTATAGTTTCAGTACAAGGTGTGAAGACATATTTCTCATATGAAGTATGTGTTATTGTATCACTGTGTACTGACGTGTCTCCTTCTCTCTCGTGTGCAGCTGATCCCATCGATGTGTTGCGGGTGCTGGAGCTGTCGGACCACATGGAGGGGGTGTCCATGGAGGCTGGCCTCTGCACCAGCAGGAAGGACATGGAGGAGACAGACATGGCCTATAGGATAGACAAGAAGATCCAGCTCAGTGTACCCACCAAACAGCTCTTCCCAGGTAACAACAATCTGTAGAGACGTAGTACATGGTGTATGTGTGGTAATTGTGTGGTAATTGCAGTGAATCCTAAGCTTCACTATAACACAACTGACCTGACTTGGTTCTCCCTCTTCTCCATGGGAGTATGACTAGGTCTTAGGGTGTAGTAGCACAGGCCATTATTATTATTCATTGAAGTTCAGATGTGTGATATTGTTATTTTGGGAGGGGCAGTGGGTCTTGCCAATGTGGGAGTCCCCAGGGTGGTGTGTTGCTACCTACTGTGATCCCCACTGTATGACTGACTGTATGGCTGATGCATGACTGACTGTATGACTGACTGTATGGCTGATGCATGACTGACTGTATGACTGACTGTATGGCTGACTGTATGGCTGGCTGTATGACTGACTGTATGGCTGATGCATGACTGACTGTATGACTGACTGTATGGCTGACTATATGGCTGGCTGTATGACTGACTGTATGGCTGATGCATGACTGACTGTATGACTGACTATATGGCTGGCTGTATGGCTGACTGTATGACTGACTGTATGACTAACTGTATGACTAACTGTATGACTGACTAAATTACTGACTGTATGACTGACTGTATGACTAACTGTATGACTGACTAAATGACTGACTGTATGACTGACTGTATGACTGACTAAATTACTGACTGTATGACTGACTGTATGACTGACTAAATTACTGACTGTATGACTGACTGTATGTCTGACTAAATGACTGACTGTATGGCTGACTGTATGGCTGACTGTATGGCTGACTGTATGACTGACTGTATGACTGTATGGCTGACTGTATGACTGACTGTATGACTGACTAAATGACTGTATGACTGGCTGTATGACTGACTGTATGGCTGACTGTATGGCTGGCTGTATGACTGACTGTATGGCTGATGCATGACTGACTGTATGACTGACTGTATGACTGACTGTATGGCTGACTGTATGGCTGGCTGTATGACTGATGCATGACTGACTGTATGGCTGACTGTATGGCTGGCTGTATGGCTGGCTGTATGGCTGACTGTATGACTGACTGTATGACTAACTGTATGACTAACTGTATGACTGACTAAATTACTGACTGTATGACTGACTAAATTACTGACCCTATGACTAACTGGTATGACTAACTGTATGACTGACTAAATTACTGACTGTATGACTGACTGTATGACTGACTAAATTACTGACTGTATGACTGACTGTATGATTGACTAAATGACTGACTGTATGGCTGACTGTATGACTGACTGTATGACTGTATGGCTGACTGTATGACTGACTGTATGACTGACTAAATGACTGTATGACTGGCTGTATGACTGACTGTATGGCTGACTGTATGACTGACTGTATGGCTGACTAAATGACTGTATGACTAACTATAAATGTCTGTATGGCTGACTGTATGGCTGACTTTATGACTGACTAAATGACTATATGACTAACTGTATGACTGACTGTATGACTGACTGTATGACTGACTGTATGACTGACTGTATGACTGTATGGCTGACTGTATGGCTGACTGTATGGCTGCCTGTATGGCTGACTGTATGGCTGACTGTATGACTGTATAACTGACTGTATGACTGACTGTATGACTGTATGGCTGACTGTATGCCTGACTGTATGACTGTATGGCTGATTATATGACTAACTGTATGACTGACTGTATGGCTGACTATATGACTGACTGTATGACTGTATGGCTGACTATATGACTAACTGTATGACTGACTTGAATATTATTTCATTGGATACAGAAATTGCGTCCTGCCAGCGGGACACCTGTCGACAACTTCCAGTGAAATTGGAGGGCGCGCAATTCAAATAAATAATCATAAAAATTATGGATATTAAACATTTAGGTACATACAAGTGTCTTATATCTTTTTAAAAGCTTAAATTCTTGTTCATCTAACTGCATTGTCTGATTTACAATAGGCTTTACAGCGAAAGCATGCCATGCGATTGTTTGAGGACGGCACCCCACATCAACATATTTTTCCACCGGCACAGGCTTCATAAAATCACAAATAGCAATTAAATATTCACTTACTTTTTGAAAATCTTCCTCTGATTTGCAATCCAAAGGGTCCCAGCTACAACATGTATGGTCGTTTTGTTAGATAAAATCCTTCTTTATATCCCAAAAAGTCTTAAGTTGACGCCATCAATTTGAGTAATCCACTCGTTTAACATGCAGAGAAAGGAATCCAAAAAGCTACCGCTAAACTTTATTAAAACAAGTCAAAATACGTTTCTATTTAATCCTCAGGTACCCCTTAAAGGTAATTAAACTATCATATTTCATACGGAAAGAAGTATGTTCACTAGGAAAGCAAAATTAGCATGTGCGCAACCTCTTAGTCGCGCGAACAGACTGATTTCCAACTCTGACTCCCAGTACTAAAACTCAAAATTCTTCCTCGATTGGGAAGAAACAAGCCTGAAACCTTGAACAAAGACTGTTGACATCTAGTGGAAGCCATAGGAATTGCAATCTGGGATCTGAAATTGCATATGCCCCTATGCTTTCCATTGTAAGAGCATGGGCTCTCCCCAAAACATTTCTGGTTGGTTTTTCTTTGGATTCTCTCCTACCATATCAATTGTGTTATAGTCTCATACATTATTTTAACATTTCTAAAAACTTCAAAGTGTTTTCCATCCAATGGTACCAATTATATGCATTTCCTGGCTTCTGGGCCTGAGTAACAGGCAGTTTACTTTGGACACGTCAGTCAGACAGGAAGTGGAGAAAAATAGGCCCTAGCCTGAAGAAGTTATGTATTTTTACATAAAAAACTGTGTCGGGAGCAACATTATTTTAATAACACATCAGAGAACATTAGAGTAGAAAAGGTCAACCATATCATCCACAACAATTGTTCCTTCTTCCCCCCAGACTCATTGTTCCCTGTGGACTTCTCCCTGATGACAACAGTGAGGGCAAAGAAGGACACCCAGTTCTTCCTGCTGTCTGTGTATGATGAGCAGGGTGTACAGCAGCTGGGGCTGGAGGTGGGTCGCTCACCTGTCTTCCTGTACGAAGACCACCAGGGACAACCCTCCCCGGAGCTCTACCCCATCTTCAAGAAGATCAACTTGGCTGATGGAAAGTGGGTACTGCCCCTGGCCTGATGTCCTTGGCTCTTGACTGGGACTTCTTCTCAAAACCTGAACTCTATAGCCCCTGATTTATGATTGACACATATTGACATGATTGGGTGAGATTCACCTGCATCGTGTCCTTTGGTTGGCCATTGGGTATCATCGTTACCTGACCCAAAATATGCAGTTTCCTCAGTATGCGATTTCACTTGGCCATACTTGAACGCGGCACACACAGCTCACACAATGTGCTTGACCCCAAGTGACCTGGAGCCATACAGGACACACATAGATCACGCTAGTACCATAGAGTTCTTGGCTCACAATACAAGGTCAATAGCTTGACTTGACCCTGTAAAATACTACAATATGATTCAATGCATTTGACCTTACTGCATACAGGTGGTGCCTCCTTCTAACTGAACTCAACATTCAACCTGACACTTCATATTGCTACATCTGCATTATAAAGATATCACTACACTATACTAATCCATCTCTACCTCTCTGTCTGTCCAGGTGGCACAGAATAGCCTACAGTGTGGAGGGCAAGTCAGTCACCCTGTACCTGGATTGTGAGAAGGTGCAGACTCTGGAGTTACTGAGAGGGGACAATCCCCTGGTCAGCACGGAGGGGGTGACCGTGTTTGGAACACGACTACTGGACGAGGAGGGGTTTGAGGTAGGACACCAGGGCGAGGGAGTCAGGGTTGGGTGTGAATGAAGTAGTGTCATGGACTGTATGTAGGCTTTGGTATGTATGTACTGTAGTCTCATCAGTAGCAGAACACATACTGGTTCATTCTGGTATTGGATCTGAGGAACATCAATATTATTTGTTGGAACTTGTTTTAACTGGATTCTTGGCATAATGTAATATTCACTCACTCATCTTTGCTCACTCCTCGGAGCATAGTGCCTCGACAAATGGATCTCCACGCCGTCTTATTCTAGGCCAGATCCCAGGCTGATGTGGTGCTGAATCCCAGGTTATGTATGTCATTGTCCAACTGGTTGGACGACCTGGTTCTCGGTCTTCCTCTTGGGCCTGGCCAGTTGGGGGATGATTCCTTCAGGATAAGGGCAGGCTCCAGAGGTGGGATTGATCTGACCAGGTGGCCGAACAGTCGGAGTCAGGAGGCTCTGACCAGGGAGAAAACGGGGTTGGTCCATTTTTTGACGTATTGTGGAGTTTTAGATTTTTATTTTTTTCGCCTTTAATTAACCAGGTAGGCCAGTTGAGAACAAGTTCTCATTTACAACTGCGACCTGGCCAAGATAAAGCAAAGCGGAGCGACAAAAAAAACAACTCAGAGTTGCACATGGGATAATCAAACGTACAGTCAATAACACAACAGAAAAATCTATATACAGCGTGTGCTAATGTAGTAAGATTAGGGAGGTAAGGCAATAAATAGGCCAAAGTGGCAAAATAATACAAATGTAGTATTAACACTGGAGTGATAGATGTACAGATGATGATGTGCAAGTAGAGATACAGATGGGCTGTGTACAGGTGCAGTGATCGGTAAGCTGCTCTGACAGCTGATGCTTAAAGTTAGTGAGGGAGATATAAGTCTCCAGCTTCAGTGATTTTTGCAATTCGTTCCAGTCATTTGGCAGCAGAGAACTGGAAGGAAAGGTGGCCAAATGAGGTGTTGGCTTTGGGGGTGACCAGTGAAATATACCTGCTGGAGCGCGTGCTACGGGTGGGTGTTGCTATGGTAACCAGTGAGCTGAGCTAAGGCGGGGCTTTACCTAGCAAAGACTTATAGATGACCTGGAGCCAGTGGGTTTGGCGACGAATATGTAGCGAGGGCCAGCCAGCGAGAGCATACAGGACGCAGTGGTGGGTAGTATATGGGGCTTTGGTGACAAAACAGCTGGCACTGTGATAGACTACATCCAATTTGCTGAGTAGAGTGTTGGAGGCTATTTTGCCGAAGTCAAGGATCGGTAGGATAGTCAGTTTTACGAGGGTATGTTTGGCAGCAAAAGTGTAGGAGGCTTTGTTGCGAAATAGGAAGACGATTCTAGATTTAATTTTGGATTGGAGATGCTTAATGTGAGTCTGGAAGGAGAGTTTACAGTCTAACCAGACATCCAGGTATTTGTAGTTGTCCACGTATTCTAAGTCAGAGCCGTCCAGAGTAGTGATGCTAGTCGAGCGGGCAGGTGCGGGCAGCGATCAGTTGAAGAGCATGCATTTAGTTTTACTAGCATTTAAGAGCAGTTGGAGGCCACGGAAGAAGTGTGGATGTGGTCGTGCCATGTGATGCCCAGTATGCGGCAGAGGCACTCGGAGTCAAAGGCGTCCAGGCAACGTGTGAGGTCCAGTGTGAGGGTCCATGATGTGTGAGGTCCAGGGTGAGAGTCCATAATGTGTGAGGTCCAGGGTGAGGGTCCATGACGTGTGAGGTCCAGGGTGAGGGTCCATGACGTGTGAGGTCCAGGGTGAGTGTCCATGACGTGTGAGGTCCAGGGTGAGGGTCCATGACGTGTGAGGTCCAGGGTGAGGGTCCATGACGTGTGAGGTCCAGGGTGAGGGTCCATGACGTGTGAGGTCCAGGGTGAGGGTCCATAACGTGTGAGGTCCAGGGTGAGGGTCCATGACGTGTGAGGTCCAGGGTGAGGGTCCATGACGTGCAAGGTCCAGGATGAGGGTCCTCACGCTGTGGGGGGGTGTAGTCTTCCCCAGTGATAGTTCACCTTAGAGGCAGCCTTGGCTTCATCAGCAAGGGTGTCATGCCACTTCTGTTTGTTCCTTATTCTTATCTCGTAGGTTTCAAGATGGTCCAGGGTCAAGTCAACCTGGTCCGTCTGAGTAGAATATCATTTTTGTTGAGGTTTCGCGGCAGTAGCTCTCCGGTAGCTTGCTCTGGATGTGGTATCAAATACTGGGATCATCTACACTGAGTGTACAAACATTAGGAACACATGCTCTTTTCATGACAGACTGACCAGGTGAATCCAGGTGAAAGCTATGATCCCTTGTTGATGTCACTTGTTAAATTCACTTCAATCAGTGTAGATGAAGAGGAGGAGACAGGTTATGTGTATGTGTGCCATTCAGAGGGTGAATAGGCAATACAAAATATTTAAGCACACTTTTGAACTCGGGATGTGGTAGTAGGTGCTAGGCGCACCAGTGTCAGTGTGTCAAGAACTGGAACGCTGCTGGGTTTTTCACTCTCAACAGTTTCCTGTGTGTATCAAGAATGGTCTATCACCCAATGGACATCCAGCCAACTTGACACAACTGTGGGAAACATTGGAGTCAACATGGGCCAGCATCCATGTGGAACGCTTTTGACACCTTGTAGAGTCCATTGCCCTCCAAATTGAGGCTGTTCTGAGGGCAAAAGGGGGTGCAACTCAGTATTAGGAAGGTGTTCCTTATGTTTTGTACACTCAGCGTATATGAGCCGTTGCCTGGACAATACCGGGAGGAGGTTAACACTCTGACTTAAAACCTAATGCAATATCCCTACTATAAATTCTACTTGTAGCCCTGAAGAAATGATTTTATTGAGGCGTGAATGAGATCCTCTAAAGCCACAACGGCCGAGATTAAAATAACCATTATTTCCATGTGAGCTTAATTCATCAAATATGCCTGTTAGACCAGTGGAGATATTCACTCGTCATATATTAGCTGAATATTCTGACATGAACCCGCAGGGGATCCCGATCCCACTAACCTTGTTTTAACTCGGATGACTTTCTCTTCTCATAACCTCCTTTCTGGCCCGGCCCATACAAATGAAAGAGATGGCACATTCCATCACATACTCCACTAATTGTGTTCAGTTGTGAACACGCAGGCTGGAGCAATATGTGTTGATGCTGAAAGCTTTAATGGGGTGTGAATGGGAGGGGTGGAGAACGGTTGAGAGTGGAGCAGCAGATAGGGGAGGACTAGGTTGTTTGCAGAAGGGAGGTACTGTTCAGACATGATCTGCTCTGGCCACATCTTTTCTACTGTGATCAAGTACTTGGAAATGAAACTCAACATTTGTATTTGTATGAGTGAGTTTGGATGTTTTGGAGAGTGTGGGGTGTTAGATGTGTTGACATTTGAACAGACAGCTCTATATTGTGACGTTTCAGAGTGTGTGAGTGTGAACATGTGTCAGTGAATGTATGAGTGTTGTTCATGCCTGCTGATTGGGAGGATTGATCTTGTGGGAAGAGGAATTTCCCAGTCGTCAGTGTTTATCCCTACGGCGACACTCGTCAGGGCTGATGTCCTCATCATTATCCCTGAGTAGCTGTGGAGGGCAAAGATCACATATTTAATGATGGCTTGGGTTGTTTGAGCTTGGTGAAAGTGATTGGGGAAATGACCATGTCATTATGGAACCTTAAAATTGAAACGGACACTGAACAGTGAGTTATGATGTGTAGTTAAATAGGTGAATAATATAATGTGTGTGTGTGTGTGTGTGTGTGTGTGTGTGTGTGTGGGTGTGGGTGTGTGTGCCATACATATGTGCTTTCAAATCAAACAATAAAAAGATAAATGAATTCCAAGTAAAGCTCATATTCTTTTATTTTCATTTCCCTGACCCTGTTCCATAAGTCATTCCCAATGTCTCTCCCAGGATAGTGTGCAGGCCTAGTCCATTGTAATTCCAATGCAGCTCCACTCTTAATTCAGTAGCCTCCAGCATAAAGAGAGCCGAGTAGAGCATCAGTCCCATCTCAGCTCATGTCCGCAGGCCCTGAGACACAGAGGGGGAGAGTAGGAGGGGGTCACAGAGCACACACCCTCCCATCTCTCAGGCCCCTCAGGGTACCACCCCAACCCAGACTTTGCATACTTGAGACATTGGAAAAGTACAGAGGAAGGGTTATTATTTGGCCCTGATGGGTTAATGTATACAAACTTCAGTCTTCTCAGCTTTCACCCTCTCAGAACCAGATGTCCCCTGATGTTCTCACGTAGACAATAACTATACAATCTCCTCTCTAGCCACGCCCCCACACAATAACCCCCCCTCCCGCTGATGGCTTAACTTTACCTCAACTGCTTCTCCTACTTCATAAGTAAAACTTAATAGCTTCCCATGCCATTAGATTCCTCCTCCCTTTCTTACTTTAACAGACACCCCTCTATCTCCCAAATAAAACAGTCTTCTTTCATGCTTCCCCTGAACATTCCTTGTATAAAACAACTGTAAAGATCCATTTTCACCCCAACCCCATCTTTCAAAACATTCCATTTATCATTTTTCAGGCTGCAAAAAAACATCCCTTTGACGTCCTTATGACTAATACCCGTCAATGATCAACATTCTCTTTAGCATTCTCTCTGCTCTGCTCTCTCTGAATAGTCTAAGTGAGTGAGAGGCCAGCTCATGTGTCCCATGTTGAATGGCTGTGGGTCAGGGCCGTGTTGACCTGGATGAGGCTGGTACTGTGGGAGAAGTTGGCCTTGTTCGCAGGCCCGTTCTGTTCCCAGGACCTGGTTCTGTTCCAGGAGGGATCCAGAGGGCCAGTGTTCCGGCCCAGTTCCCCCAGCGTGGGAGAACATAGTGTGGGAGCTTGGGGACGGTGGTCAGCCCCTAATGCCTCTATTGCTTCCAGATTTCCTTCAAATGACTGTTGGTGTTGTTTACCCACGTGCAGAGCCACGGACACAAGAATGTGCACGTAAATACTGTACGCACACACACACACACACACACACACACACACACACACACACACACACACACACACACACACACACACACACACACACACACACACACACACACACACACACACACACACACACACACACACACACACACGTACACATACTAAAGCAATCATTTAACTGTCCACAAGTCTGAATGTATTGTCTGGGCTCTCTATGGGCTGTTTGTGTGCTTTTGCCACGTCTAACGCTTAGATATGATCCAGCTCAGTGTTTATGTGTGAACAACATCTGGCCGTGTCTGTCTGTCTGTATTAATCATTGTATTATTGCTGTGAGTAATCAGCCCTCTTTAGAAAACATTCAGAGTTTTGGTGTTGGTTTGGCTTGATGTTGGGTTGTTATCAAGCGTGTCTTAAAAGGGCAGATTTGATATTGATAGAGGAATCTCATGGATAGCTGGAGAGATTGGAAATGCTGCCTTAATTAGTCAAGGTCTGTCTGTTGTAGATGCATTTCTTCCTTTCTGATGATTGTATTCAGATGTTTTAACATCTGTTGCCCTGCAGGCTAGTAAGGAGCTAAGTATTTCTTCATGTTTTACTGAAGTGAGGTGAGGTGTAGTCATATTCAGTGCAGTATGTGTTGTTGTTGATGTTGTTGTTGTTAGGGGTTCAAGCAGCGAAACAGGTAATACCCTATTGTATTTCTTCTGGTTCATTATTATTATACTGGATTCTTCCCCCAAGGAAAATAACATGCAATTCCTGTGAGATGGTAAGTCTAGGAGGACACAACTTGGCATGATGGTAACGGCCCATGGGTCACACCCTCTCAAGCAATCCCATGCAAATTTGCCACATTGTGGCACTATAACAAGCGATTGAAATTGCAAAATTTTAAAGCTCATGCTACTCACCCTGTGTGATGGAGAGTCATGAAATTTGGTACATAGGTCCCACTGCTCATAAGGAACAAATTTGCCTCATGGACCTATAAGGTCCGCCATGATACATTTTCCGCCATTTAGAATGATGTGAAAAACACTTAAAACGCTACTCCTCTGTCACCGAATGACTGATCTGCACATAAATGGATATATGGCATCTATGGAACAAGCTCTATCAACGTACTATTTTTTCAGTATAGTATGTCAAACAACATGGCAACTACTGACCAATAAACATTCACATGGACCTGATCTGGCACATAAATACATATAAATCAGACACAGATATTCGTATTGTAATTCAACTTGGTACATATGTTCCAAACACGGTTTAGACTCAACATATGCAAGCACATTTAGATCAACCACATGGTGGCGCTTTAACGGGCACATATTTATATTTCTTGATCTATTTGACTCAGAGTGATGAAATTTGGTACACATGCTCAGGGATATTAGTCTAGCTAACATGTAAAATATGGTTCATTTTGGCACTGTTGGACAGGAAAATACATTAATGCAAGCTCATTGGCTCATAGCAGCCATATTGTTTGAGCTAGAGTCATGTA
Organism: Salmo salar; assembly: GCF_965601325.2. Taxonomy (NCBI): domain Eukaryota; kingdom Metazoa; phylum Chordata; class Actinopteri; order Salmoniformes; family Salmonidae; genus Salmo; species Salmo salar. The sequence continues at coordinate 67,044,040 of NC_138293.1, read as the reverse complement.
AAATAGAAGAAGCCACTTAAAGTGGTCAATATCATAAAAAATAGTTCAAAATACATTAAACTCATATAGCATGATCTCATTGATTTTTCGTTTGGATATTTGCAAAGTGTGGTAAGGAGTACAGAGTACAGCTCATCCTTGGGCGATGTGTCCAATTTGTCTTGATGGTGGCACAGTGGGCCCACAGCTTGAACCCCGACATTGCTGCTTGCAGCTATATTCATTGTTGTTGTTGTGCATAAACCTGTAGGTCCTATTAGCCCAGAGAGATACAGACTGTATAACAGTGCTACAAAGGAGTGTTTGATGACTCCTAGTTCAGGCCAGTTCTAGACAGTGTTTATGGAGTGAGATCTCATTAGTGGAGAAGAGGTAAAGTCCGTTCACTGTGGCTTTAACAAGGTCTATATAATACATCCTTAATTGGCTGCTATGAAAGTGGAAAGGGAAAAGAGAATACCACAACTGAAGGTATTCAACTGAAATGTATCTTCCACATTTAACCTAACCCCTCTGAATCAATACCAGCTAACTAGCACCACAGCAAGCCCACACTTCCAACCACTCTAGTCCTATGTTAGTCAATGGAGCAGCTCTATTGGCTGGAATGTTGGTATCAAAGATCCATTACATTGTATACAGAGTATCCAATTGTACTAGTCTGCTGGAGATTCTTCTTTCTTCAGTGGAGCTGAGTCTGTGTGTCGCTATGGGAACTAGACAGTACAGTGTGACTGTGATCTGATGCTGTTTGTTGGTTTTTGTCATCAGCACTTAAGAGGAGGAACTGTATTTTTTATTTAACCTTTATTTAACTAGGTAAGTCAGTTAAGAACCAATTCTTATTTACAATGACAGCCTACTGGGGAACAGTGGGTTAACTGCCTTGTTCAGGGGCAGAACGACAGATTTTTACCTTGTCAGCTCAGGGATTCGATACAGCAACCTTCCAGTTACTGGCCCGACGCTCTAACCACTAAGCTACCTGCCGCCTCGCTCCCAGACTGTGGTCTAAGTCATCTACACACATATTCTCCTCAGATATTTGCAGCCACTGTAATGTGCTGATAAATGGATAAGGATGACTCCATGTCTAGAGATGTGCTCTGTGGCTCTGTACTGTAATGCTGTACATCTGCTGCGCAGGGACAAAGTAGTCACGAAACTGACCAGCCGGCCGGCGCCAGCTAGGGGGAGTGGGGAGGGATACAGTACCAAAGGTGGAACAGGGCCTTTGATCTTTGGCTGAGAATCTCTCTCTCTCTCTCTCTCTCTCTCTCTGAAAAGGTGTGGTAGAATTTGATGTTGATTGGGTTTTCATCTCTGGAGCATTAACTGTAACCTAGTAGTTTATGTTGGCTAAATATTGGCCTGAGATCTGTGCTCGGTGAGATCTGAGTGAAGCACTAATAAAAAGTGTGTGTGTGAGGGGGGGGTTGGCGAGGTCTCTCTGTGTGTTTATGTGTACACACACTCTGGCCCTCCGAGGCAAGCTGGGGATGTAAAGGGGTGTTTGAAATGGGAGTGTGATGGAAGTATTTGACTGTTATGTGTACACTCAGCACCCTGCTAGAAGCCTGGGAACAGAGGGGCTGTGGGAGCAGCAGTCACAGTAGTATTGGCCATTTTATACACACAGGATATTCACATATGAAACGGCTTCAGCTCTATTAAACACATTCTCTTAGAGGTATGGCAACATCCTACTAAGCATTCCATTTCCCAGCCATTTTCAGCCTGGTCCTCCGAGGCCATCGCAGTGCTTCTCATAGACTGCAATGTCAGAGTGATGTGCTGATCCTTTCTGTCCCTGTATGTTTGTCTGTGAGGTCAACATGATGCTTTTATGTTTTTCTGTATGCTTGTCTGCCTGCCTTTCTGGTGTGTGTGTGTGTGTGTGTGTGTGTGTGTGTGTGTGTGTGTGTGTGTGTGTGTGTGTGTGTGTTTTCCAGGGAGAGATCCAGCAGTTGTTGATTCTGGAGGACGCCCAGGCTGCGGCTGACTACTGCCTGCACTACATCCCTGACTGTGACTCTCCCCTGTCCTACAACAGACAGGCCCAGGACCCTGAGCAGGTCAGTACTCCAGCCACCAGGGGGAGACACCCTCTGACATACACCCACTCTCTCTCTTCTTTCATATGTGTATGCAATGAAATAATCTGTTATACAGTAGTTGATGATGTGGGTTTCTGGCTGCTAGCAAAGAAACCAGGTTGGAATTCCATCTGTAGTTAGTGAACAGGGACGCTAACATGACACACACAACCTTACAACCTCAGTAAAACTGCAAATGAACACAAAGACATGGATTGCGTTCCACACCTTCAATAAAACCCAGATGGTCCCTGATCATAATTTGATTATGGAACAGAGAGTGTATTTGTCTGGACTGCTTTAGGGTGCTTTAGAACTCACGTAGCGATATTTCCAGTTTGAGTTCTCTCTATGCTGGCTTAGTCAGGGCTCAACATTTCAGAGATACAGTTTTATGTTGAGGCTTTGTGCAGGTCCTGACTACACAGCACAGTGCTGGCCGCTACAGCTGCTTCCCTAGCCCCTTGTTTCTCAGCCAACAGATAAAACGATGAACAAGCAGCATGCATATCAATAGTGTCTGCCAGAGACCTGCCCAGCCCCGCCCTCTGTAGCCCAGCCAATCCCAGCCTTGGCCATGTACTGAATCACATGATTTATCACTACCCAGTCTTCACGGCCTAGGGGCCCGGAACACACCACTAAAACACAGGGAGGCCAGGCCAGAGAAGAATGAGACATCAGTCAGTCAGCATCAGAAGAAGCTCCTCTCCCTGTCTTTGATAGTGAGCCAGCAGCAGAGTGGTGCATCTCTCCCTTGGCTGTGTTGAGCTGCTTCAGCTTGAACACACACAGCCAGGAGCCCCGTAAATCTCACAGGATATCACCACTCTGGCTCTTCCCCTCTTCACCGGGCCTGCTTGGGCAATGGGAGAGATGAGTTATATTATGATGTATGTGTGTGTCTTTATGTTGGAGAAAAGTGTTTTGGAGAGAGGGAGAGAGGAAAAGTAAGAAACATTGATGCATGCGGCCCGCAGGGAGATGCTGTCAGGGTCTGTGAGAACAGTGTTCTGCGTGTAGCCTCCTACGCCTGGCTTTGTGTCTGTGTCTGGGTGTGTCCAATTCCTGGCGCTGCTCCTGGGACTGTCCATCAGTGTCTATCAGACTTAGAGCGTGTTGGCTATTCTAGATCTACAGCTGAGAAACCTGCTCTGTGTCCAAGACCTTGTCAGCATCACTCAATCTACTCACTTTATATCCTCCTCACACTGACCCTGTTTACAAACCATTACAATCTCATCAACGTATTTACCAGACCAGATCTTCAACAACGTTCTCATACAAAGGTCTTCAATAATAGTGACAGATATGGATGTGAGTTCAAAAAGGACATAAAAGACATTTATGTTTACATATTTTAACAGCCCAACTGGGTCATAAACACACTGACCCCTGACCTCATGAGAAAGTATGTCCTTTCTGTTGACAGGCCAGTGGTAAACAGTGATAAATAAACAGTAGTCTCATTCAAGACTACTGTGTGTGTGTGTGTGTGTGTGTGTGTGTGTGTGTGTGTGTGTGTGTGTGTGTGTGTGTGTGTGTGTGTGTGTGTGTGTGTGTGTGTGTGTGTGTGTGTGTGTGTGTGTGTGTGTGTGTGTGTGTGTGTGTGTGGAGTGTGTGTGTGTGTGGGAGTCATGATCTATGCCTGGCCCTACTGGATGTGTGCATAGTGCCTCTCTTCTCCTGGCATGTTATGTTTCAGGTATTTCACCATGTTGTTGTTTCTCTTGTTCGTGCCCCTCCTCCTCCCTTGTCCCCCCTTTTTCATAAAAGACCTCTCAACTTAAACCTGATCCCATGATACAAAGCAACGAGCCAGAGGAGCCAAAGAAACACTCCAAAAAAGACAGGAAAGGCAAAAAGGACAAAAAGAAGCGTGGCAAGAAGGGGAGGGGCAAGAAGGAGTCGAGGAAGAAGAGAAAAGAAGGAGAGGCGGGTCCAGAGGAGGAGGGTTTCGTCCAGGTGTCCACTGTTTTGCCTGTAAACCAATCCCAAGAAACCTACTATCCCACTGAAAAGCCATCTACGATGGAACTGTTCACTCCTGAAGCTGTCACCCCATCTGAAGCCCCTGACCAGACCACCATGATCCCAGAGAGGCCCACACACAGGCCTGACTCTGACATTGAGGACCCCTCTGTGGTGCCCAGTGCACTGCCTGAGTCAAAGGTCACTGAGGAGGTAGACTGAAAAGTTACAATGCAGCTCCCCCTCCCCATCCATCCCATCCCTAACAGAGCACTGACCCACTCTCCCAGAATGCCTCATCTACACCCTCTGTCAACCTGCTCCTCTCCTCACTATGACCTCTAACCTAACCAGCACTACCCTAATCACCTCCTCCTCTTCCAGGACTCACAATGGAACACAGAGAATCCCTGCATCCCTCTAGATCTAGATTAAGTAGAGTATGCAGACAATCTAGAATTTAGACTATGTTCTACACTGTGTTTTAACACATAGACAACTGTGACTCAATTGTCACAATAGTTGTTTATGGGTTGCAAGACATTTATATGAATCTAGTTGTGTTGATAACACTAGTTCTGCCTTTCGTAGTACCTGTAGTTGAACATACATTTCTGAGTAAGTGGTATGTATGAGGTGTTGTGTATTTTTCTGTGATATCTCCTTGACCTGAGAGTTTATGTCCTTACACAAACCCAGTCCAAACCTTTGATTTTAAAGCTATACATGTATCCAAAACAGTATGCCTCCTGTGTTGCATTGTCTTTCAAAAGTTGTTTTGTCAGCAAATATGTAGGTAAAAATAAGTCCCCATGATTGAAATATCTAAAGGTTATCATTTGCTACTTTTGCTAATTTGCTGAATTTGCTTATTTTCATACTCTGGCTGTAATGGCTGTCGTAATCCATGTCATGCTGCCATCACTACCTGGTTGTGAAATATTTCATCACCATAGGATAATTAATAACACACACTGAGGCTTGCTACATGTATGACCTGCCTATTCCCATAACCAACACCTGTGCTGCTAACTAGCTTAGCAAACTGTACGCTGTGATAGGCTGTGTAAAAAGGAAGCGCTGGGCAAATTCAGTGGACTGGGCAGAAAGAGAGACAGACAGACCATAATGTTGCCCAGTGTCTCCATGGTTTCTGTTGCCATGGTTCTGACCTTAAACGCTCTGGCCTTGTGCAGGAGGAGAGGCTGGACAAAAAGCCCCAGATGGAGGAGTTCCACGACAACTTCTACGGCGACCTGTACGATGACCTCGACGTCTCCATGGTAACAGTGGGTCCCAATATCAGCGATTACGAGGTCAGTTGAATTGAGATTTTTATATACTGTTCATACGGTGAAGCTCAGTTTTAGTATCACCGTCATGTACAGTAGCAGCTCAGTTATTAATGTGGTCATTGGATCATGTGATTTGCTGGCATGTTGTGTGGACTCGTAGGCTGTAGAGTACGAGGACATAAGTAACGAGACAGAGAACCAGGAGTATGAAGAGTATGAGACGTACGAGGACGGATATGGCTTTGCAGAGAGAGAGGGGGCTGATACCTGGGATGGAGAGGTAGGCCTCATCAATCATTCAGTTCAACTGTATTCACTCAGAGACTGCTGAGACTGCTGTACATGACCTACAACTGTATTCACTCAGAGACTGCTGAGACTGCTGTACATGACCTACAACTGTATTCACTCAGAGACTGCTGAGACTGCTGTACATGACCTACAACTATATTCACTCAGAGACTGCTGAGACTGCTGTACATGACCTACAACTGTATTCACTCAGAGACTGCTGAGACTGCTGTACATGACCTACAACTATATTCACTCAGAGACTGCTGAGACTGCTGTACATGACCTACAACTGTATTCACTCAGAGACTGCTGAGACTGCTGTACATGACCTACAACTATATTCACTCAGAGACTGCTGAGACTGCTGTACATGACCTACAACTGTATTCACTCAGAGACTGCTGAGACTGCTGTACATGACCTACAACTATATTCACTCAGAGACTGCTGAGACTGCTGTACATGACCTACAACTGTATTCACTCAGAGACTGCTGAGACTGCTGTACATGACCTACAACTATATTCACTCAGAGACTGCTGAGACTGCTGTACATGACCTACAACTGTATTCACTCAGAGACTGCTGAGACTGCTGTACATGACCTACAACTATATCCACTCAGAGACTGCTGAGACTGCTGTACATGACCTACAACTGCTGTACACACAGTAGGTCATCAATCACCTCACACGTCTGTTCATGTGTCTGTCCGTCTGTGTCTGTCTGTGTCTGTCTGTGTCTGTCTGTGTCTGTCTGTGTCTGTCTGTGTCTGTCTGTGTCTGTCGGTGTCTGTCTGTGTCTGTCTGTGTCTGTCGGTGTCTGTCGGTGTCTGTCTGTGTCTGTCTGTGTCTGTCTGTGTCTGTCTGTGTCTGTCTGTGTCTGTCTGTGTCTGTCTGTGTCTGTCGGTGTCTGTCTGTGTCTGTCTGTGTCTGTCTGTGTCTGTCTGTGTCTGTCTGTGTCTGTCTGTGTCTCAGGCCAGTGGCAGAGCACTGAAAGGAGAGAAGGGAGAGCCTGCCATCTTTGAACCGGTGAGCTTGAGTATTCAGACAGAATATTGCTCATGGAAATCAATTTTAGGCCCTTAAGATTTTATTTTAGGATTTTTCATTCAAGTCGGTGTTTTGTTCATGTAATCTTTATGACTCTATAAAGACTATATGGAGTATTTATGTTGAAATATCTCTGGTATGTACTGAATGTGTTTATATGTCATTGTCAAATCTCTGTGATGTTGTGCAGGGTACACTGGTGGAGGGAGCAGTCGGCCCTCCTGGACCAGAGGTAAGACCCCTGCTCCAAGTCATTACGACTACATTGATACTACATTGAAACTACATTGAAACTACATTGATACTACATTGATACTACATTGATACTACATTGAAACTACATTGATACTACATTGAAACTACCTTGATACTACCTTGAAACTACATTGATACTACATTGATACTACATTGATACTACATTGATACTACATTGATACTACATTGAAACTACATTGAAACTACATTGAAACTACATTGAAACTACATTGAAACTACATTGATACTACATTGCATACTACATTGCAACTACATTGCAACTACATTGATACTACATTGATACTACATTGAAACTACATTGATACTACGTTGAAACTACGTTGAAACTACGTTGATACTACGTTGATACTACGTTGAAACTACGTTGATACTACATTGCACTACATTGAAACTACATTGATACTACGTTGAAACTACGTTGAAACTACGTTGATACTACGTTGATACTACGTTGAAACTACGTTGATACTACATTGCAACTACATTGATACTACATTGCAACTACATTGATACTACATTGATACTACATTGAAACTACATTGATACTACATTGATACTACATTGATACTACATTGATACTACATTGATACTACATTTAAACTACATTGAAACTACATTGATACTACATTGATACTACATTGATAACTTTTACTCCATTGTTTTGCCCATATTGATACTATGGATCAGTGCTGAGTGACTGTGTGTTTATTTTCCAGGGTATTCCAGGTGGACCAGGACCAATGGGCCCCCGAGGACCCAGTGGAGACCCAGGTGATTTGGTGAGTATCCTCCCCCGTGGAGTATTGACCCATAGTGGACTGTCCTCTGGGACAGTATGACCATAGTCAGGGTCCACAGGGACTGTCCTCTGGGACAGTATGACCATAGTCAGGGTCCACAGGGACTGTCCTCTGATACAGTATGACCATAGTCAGGGTCCACAGGGACAGTCCTCTGGGACAGTGTGACCATAGTCAGGGTCCACAGGGACTGTCCTCTGGGACAGTGTGACCATAGTCAGGGTCTACAGGGACTGTCCTCTGGGACAGTGTGACCACAATCAGGGTCCACAGGGACTGTCCTCTGGGATAGTGTGACCATAGTCAGGGTCCACAGGGACTGTCCTCTGGGACAGTATGACCATAGTCAGGGTCCACAGGGACTGTCCTCTGGGACAGTATGACCATAGTCAGGGTCCACAGGGACTGTCCTCTGGGACAGTATGACCATAGTCAGGGTCCACAGGGACTGTCCTCTGGGTTTGACCGAAACCACAGGTTGACCACAGCCTACACAGCAGGTCAGGAATGCTGTGACCTCACTGTGGTCTTGACCGTAACCTTGCTGGGCTTAAGGGACTGGTGATGACTCATGTGTGGGTTTTACCTAATTCACTCTGTTGGACTGTGTGTGTGTATGTGCGTGCCTTTGTGTGTTTGTGTTCCCTCCCTGAAAACAGCCTCAGTCCCACAGACACAAACCAACAGATGCTCAGTTGTCTCTAGTGATCTAAAGGATTTTTAACCATGTTGTTGTAGTAGAAAAACACGGAGGTCTTCCAGGTTTCACCTCAAATCAAACACATCAAATCAGATCATCAAACAAACGCTTTCTTCTTTCAAAACAGATCAGAAACAAATGTATAAACAGTGTTCCATAATCCTGCCTGTCTACAGTATTTCATCTTCATTGTTTGTTATGCCTTACAGTATACAACAGTATTCTCAGTGTGACAGATACTGCAGTAAAGGTTCCTATTGAGACAAAGGCCTTTGTCTCTGCTGCAGAGAGTCTAGGTGATTGACAGTTTGGGATTAGCTCATACCTCTAATTCTTTATGAGGTGCTTATGGGTACATTAGGCTTTTGATTGGGGCATCAAGCAGAAAATCATTCCCCTCCTCTCTAGAGACAACCTAATTGATATGAACCTAAGAGTGAGTGACATACCCTCTGGAACTGAAGCAGAGGTTGTTATAACAGAGATTGGATTTCAGGGATCATTCTCATGTGTTTAGCCTTACGTCCACTTTGGAACACTCCCACTTACAGGCCTATATTGTACATACTTGTGCTTACAGGCCTATACTGTACATACTTGGGCTTACAGGCCTATATTGTACATACTTGGGCTTACAGGCCTATAATGTACATACTTGGGCTTACAGGCCTATATTGTACATACTTGGGCTTACAGGCCTATATTGTACATACTTGGGCTTACAGGCCTATATTGTACATACTTCTGCTTACAGGCCTATATTGTACATACTTGGGCTTACAGGCCTATATTGTACATATTGTACATACTTGGGCTTACAGGCCTATATTGTACATACTTGTGCTTACAGGCCTATAATGTACATACTTGTGTTTACAGGCCTATAATGTACATCCTTGTGTTTACAGGCCTGTACTGTACATACTTGTGCTTACAGGCCTGTATTGTACATACTTGTGCTTCACAGGCCTATAATGTACATCCTTGTGTTTACAGGCCTGTATTGTACATCCTTGTGTTTACAGGCCTGTACTGTACATACTTGTGTTTACAGGCCTGTATTGTACATACTTGTGTTCACAGGCCTATAATGTACATCCTTGTGTTTACAGGCCTGTATTGTACATACTTGTGTTTACAGGCCTGTACTGTACAGACTTGTGTTTACAGGCCTGTACTGTACATACTTGTGTTGTTCACTGTATAAACCCTCATACAGTCATGACTAAAATCCTCCTCCCTCCCTCTCTCTCTCCCTCTGTCTCTCTCAGGGTCCTCCAGGACGTCCTGGTTTAGCTGGGGTTGATGGGATACCTGGTCCTCCAGGAACCATGCTGATGTTACCAGTAAGAATTAGATAAAACTCTCTTTATTTAAACTTACCTCAGCTGAACACACACTCATGTTCAGTCCCCATTGACTATGGCTGAATCCCAAATCACTCCCTTCCCCTCTGCCCTCAATTTGAGCGTTCATGCGTGCCTCCCCCATTTGCACAAGCGTCCAAAAGCTGAGGGAGAGAAAATTATCGAAGGTGTAGGTTAGACCCTCAGATAGCAGGGCTGCAGGCTTCAGGGCTGCAGGGCTGTAGGCTTTACTATCTTGACACGCTCTGCAATATGTTTGGAGTATGTGCAATTTCACACAAAAGATTGGAGAGGCGTACCTGATTATATGCCACGTGCATTTGTTTATGTCTGATTTTGAGACTTGACACAAATACCTACAAATTAAATATTTAACTCTTACTGAGGTTTATATCTTGTAAAACGACAGGAGGAATTTCATGCTTGTTTTATTATTTAAAAGTGGAACATGAATTGCTTCATTCAAGTCAGCAGTGTGTCCAGAAGTTGATGGGTTTATTGATCTCCTCGCCATTCTCTGGAAGTCACCCTCAGAGTTTCATCAGCAACACGTGACAACGGAGAGCCCTCCGAGCAAGTTGGTAGGGGTGAGGGGGTGGTTTGGGATTCCCCATATGTGAAGCTGTCCTGAGGTAGGGCAGTAACAGCTCTGAGCCACTAGGTGGAGCTGTGAGATTGAATGCTGATGAGGCCAGATTAAATCTACATTGTGTATTCCCATAGATTTATACCTCATGTATTTAGGTTGATCACTCTACCCCCTTCTCGTGTAGTTCCAACATGGTGGTGATTCTCAGAAGGGGCCTGTGGTGTCGGCCCAGGAGGCCCAGGCTCAGGCCATCCTGCAGCAGACCAAGGTAACGTCCACCTGTCCACTACAACTACAACTACAACTACAACCTGGAACATCATTACTCCCTTTACATTAGAAATGAGCCTTAACTTATCTAACAATGTCCTTCTTACCCTTGTTTATTCCAGATGTCGTTGAAGGGACCTCCAGGTCCACTGGGTCTTACAGGGCGACCTGGCCCACTGGTAGGATACCCACCTAGTTCAAACCAAAGGCCACAATCTTAAATTCTACTTTATTCTCTATCTACACCTAGCAGATACTCCCCTGTCTACAGTCCACCACAACCACATTGACCAAAGCCCCTTTTCTCTCCATGCACATACAAACAATCAGCAATCTGATCATCACTAATGTGACTTAACAGGCTATTCTTTATATGTCCTTGTTTGGTTTGACTGCCTTTCCTCTGGGTGTTTAGGGTCTTACTGGTCCCTCTGGACTTAAAGGTGACGCTGGAGAACATGGCCCAAGGGTAAGAGGATATTCTATTTTGACTTGCTACCATATAGCAGTCAAGGTCCATTTAGATTTTGATGTATCCTGTTGGTCTCACTCTCTCTCTGTCCCTCTCTCTGTCCTCCCCCTCTCTCTTCATCTCTCTCTTCCTTCTCTCCCCCTCTCTCTGTCTATTCTTTCTCTCTCCTTCTCCTCCCCCTCTCTCTGTCTATTCTGTCTCTCTCCTTCTCCTCCTCCTCCCCTCTCTGTCTATTCTCTCTCTCTCTCTCCCCCTCCTCCCCCTCTCTGTCTATTCTCTCTCTCTCCTCCCCCCTCTCTCTGTCTATTCTCTCTGTCCTCTTCCTCCCCCTCTCTGTCTGTTCTCTCTCTCTCTCCTCCTCCTCCCCCCTCCCTCTGTCTATTCTCTCTCTCCTCCTCCCCCCTCTCTCTGTCTATTCTCTCTCTCCTCTTCCTCCCCCTCTCTGTCTGTTCTCTCTTTCTCCTCCTCCCCCCTCTCTCTGTCTATTCTCTCTCTCCTCCTCCCCCCCTCTCTGTCTATTCTCTCTCTCCTCCTCTTCCTCCCCCTCTCTGTCTATTCTCTCTCTCTCTCCTCCTCCCCCATCTCTCTGTCTATTCTCTCTCTCCTCTTCCTCCTCCCCCCTCTCTCTGTCTATTCTCTCTCCTCCTCTTCCTCCCCCTCTCTGTCTATTCTCTCTCTCTCCTCCTCCCCCTCTCTCTGTCTGTTCTCTCTCTCTCCTCCTCCCCCCCTCTCTCTGTCTGTTCTCTCTCTCTCCTCCTCCTCCCCCTTCTCTCTGTCTATTCTCTCGCCTCTTCCTCGCCCCCTCTCTCTGTCTATTCTCTCTCTCCTCCTCTTCCTCCCCCTCTCTGTCTATTCTCTCTCTCTCTCCTCCTCCCCCCTCTCTCTGTCTGTTCTCTCTCTCTCCTCCTCCTCCCCCTCTCTCTGTCTGTTCTCTCTCTCTCCTCCTCCTCCTCCCCTCTCTCTATTTTCACTCTCTCCTCCTCCTCCCTCCCTCTCTCTGTCTATTCTCTCTCTCCTCCTCCCCCCTCTCTCTGTCTATTCTCTCTCTCTCCTCCTCCCCCCCTCTCTCTGTCTATTCTCTCTCCTCTTCCTCCCCCTCTCTGTCTATTCTCTCTCTCTCCTCCTCCTCCCCCCTCTCTCTGTCTATTCATTCTCAGGGTCCCCGTGGTAACCCAGGTCCTGCAGGACTCAACGGGAAGTTAGGAAAGAGGGTGAGACTTAGTGAGCTGTGTGACATTGTCGTCATGCTCCAGAAACCCAACAGTGGACTGTAACTCTATACAGATGTTCTGAACTGTTGTTGTACTCCTTGATCAGATACAACCAACTGTTACTACAACACATCTTTTCTCTCTCGCCTTGCCTGTGCCTTCATTGACAGTAGTGTCAGTGGTAGTGTGTCGGTTAGGGTGAGTGTTTGGGTGTGCTGTGTCCCTTGCAGATGGCTGTGTTACCCTGTATGTGTGTCCTCTCCTAGGGCCGGGCCGGAACGGATGGAGGGCGCGGAGCACCGGGGGAGACAGGGGGAAAAGTAAGCTCCCTAAAATCACATTTCATCACAGTGCAGTGGGTGAAAATCAAAGTAAATTGTGTTAAGGCAGAACCTCCGCTGATCAGGTTTGTTTGTGTGTAGTGTACTGTACCTGCACAGTGGATAGTTTGTTTTGGAATGAACTGTACTACTGTTGTGTCTGGTAGTTAATCTGACTGATCCAATTTACTATGTGTTCTTGCGAGTTAGCAACAGGATTGTGAACGAATTAATGTTTCCACGGGAATTGTCGAATGAAGTCTTCATTTTCACTTGCTAAATAACCCTAGAGCTATCAGAGGTTCTAATAGTGAGTTTATTAGTCATATTGACCATGCCAGCGATTCAATAGTTTACAGCTGCAGGAAGAGCTTGGCAAATAAATGACGCTCCCCTGGACAGCAGTGTCTTCATCGGTCAGAACAGTGTTCCAGAACAGAACAGCTAACACTCTGGGCTCGCAGTCCCAGCCAGAGACACTACACACACACTCACGCGAGCACACACACACGCACACACACACACACACACACACACACACACACACACACACACACACACACACACGGAAGCCAGAGTATTAGCTGTTCTGTCCTGTTCTGTGCTAAAACACAGTTCTGACAGATAAAGACACTGCTGTTCACGCACACACACACGCACACACACTGTTCCCAGTCAGAGCTAATAACACACTGCCAGATGGGAGAGTCCATAGGGAAGGCATCTCAATCTATTGTGTGTGTGTGTCTGTGTGTGTGTGTGTGTCTGTGTTGTAACTATGTTTCGATGTCATGCTCTTGGGTCTATTTATCCTCAGGGGGACAGAGGCTTCGACGGACTGCCAGGTCTCCCAGGAAACAAGGGCCACAGAGTGAGTGAGGACTAGCAACCCAAGTTTCTACTGTCTGTCTTTCTCTCCTCCTGAGACTGTGTGCGTGTTTTGACATTTATGTGTGGGAAGCATTTGTGACTGCTGATGTGTTTAATGGCATTGAACATCAAGTCTACATATGCCTTACACAGTATATCATGTATTTTCTCCTAGGGGGAGAGAGGGAAGCCTGGACCACATGGGCCTGATGGAGAGTCAGGAGAAAAGGTGAGGACAAAAAGCAACCATAAATGTACTATAGGGTCCTGCGGAGTAACCATACCCAGCATCCCCTTCAGCAAAGTAACCATACCCAGCATCCCCTTCAGCAAAGTAACCATACCCAGCATCCCCTTCAGCAAAGTAACCATACCCAGCATCCCCTTCAGCAAAGTAACCATACCCAACATCCCCTTCAGCAAAGTAACCATACCCAACATCCCCTTCAGCAAAGTAACCATACCCAACATCCCCTTCAGCAAAGTAACCATACCCAGCCTCCCCTTCAGCAAAGTAACCATACCCACCATCCCGTTCAGCAAAGTAACCATATCCAACATCCCCTTCAGCAAAGTAACCATACCAGCATCCCCTTCAGCAAAGTAACCATACCCACCATCCCCTTCAGCAAAGTAACCATACCCAACATCCCCTTCAGCAAAGTAACCATACCCAGCATCCCCTTCAGCAAAGTAACCATACCCAACATCCCCTTCAGCAAAGTAACCATACCCAACATCCCCTTCAGCAAAGTAGCCATACCCAACATCCCCTTCAGCAAAGTAACCATACCAGCATCCCCTTCAGCAAAGTAACCATACCAGCATCCCCTTCAGCAAAGTAACCAAACCAGCATCCCCTTCAGCAAAGTAACCATATCCAACATCCCCTTCAGCAAAGTAACCATACCCAGCCTCCCCTTCAGCAAAGTAACCATACCCAGCATCCCCTTCAGCAAAGTAACCATACCAGCATCCCCTTCAGCAAAGTAACCCTACCAGCATCCCCTTCAGCAAAGTAACCATATCCAGCATCCCCTTCAGCAAAGTAACCATATCCAACATCCCCTTCAGCAAAGTAACCATATCCAACATCCCCTTCAGCAAAGTAACCATACCCAACATCCCCTTCAGCAAAGTAACCATACCCAGCATCCCCTTCAGCAAAGTAACCATACCCACCATCCCGTTCAGCAAAGTAACCATACCCAGCATCCCCTTCAGCAAAGTAACCATACCCAACATCCCCTTCAGCAAAGTAGCCATACCCAACATCCCCTTCAGCAAAGTAACCATACCAGCATCCCCTTCAGCAAAGTAACCATACCAGCATCCCCTTCAGCAAAGTAACCATACCCAGCATCCCCTTCAGCAAAGTAACCATACCAGCATCCCCTTCAGCAAAGTAACCATACCAGCATCCCCTTCAGCAAAGTAACCATATCCAACATCCCCTTCAGCAAAGTAACTATATCCAACATCCCCTTCAGCAAAGTAACTATATCCAACATCCCCTTCAGCAAAGTAACCATATCCAACATCCCCTTCAGCAAAGTAACCATATCCAACATCCCCTTCAGCAAAGTAACCATACCCAACATCCCCGTTCAGCAAAGTAACCATACCCAGCACCCCGTTCAGCAAAGTAACCATACCCAGCACCCCGTTCAGCAAAGTAACCATACCCAACATCCCCTTCAGCAAAGTAACCATACCCAACATCCCCTTCAGCAAAGTAACCATACCAGCATCCCCTTCAGCAAAGTAACCATACCCAGCACCCCGTTCAGCAAAGTAACCATACCCAACATCCCCTTCAGCAAAGTAACTATACCCAACATCCCCTTCAGCAAAGTAACCATACCCAGCATCCCCTTCAGCAAAGTAACCATACCCAACATCCCCTTCAGCAAAGTAACCATATCCAGCATCCCCTTCAGCAAAGTAACCATATCCAACATCCCCTTCAGCAAAGTATCCATACCCAGCCTCCCCTTCAGCAAAGTAACCATACCCAACATCCCTTTCAGCAAAGTAACCATACCCAACATCCCCTTCAGCAAAGTAACCATACCCAACATCCCCTTCAGCAAAGTAACCATACCCAGCATCCCCTTCAGCAAAGTAACCATACCAGCATCCCCTTCAGCAAAGTAACCATACCCAGCATCCCCTTCAGCAAAGTAACCATACCCAACATCCCCTTCAGCAAAGTAACCATACCAGCATCCCCTTCAGCAAAGTAACCATACCCAACATCCCTTTCAGCAAAGTAACCATACCCAACATCCCCTTCAGCAAAGTAACCATACCCAACATCCCCTTCAGCAAAGTAACCATACCCAGCATCCCCTTCAGCAAAGTAACCATACCCAGCATCCCCTTCAGCAAAGTAACCATACCAGCATCCCCTTCAGCAAAGTAACCATACCCAGCATCCCCTTCAGCAAAGTAACCATACCAGCATCCCCTTCAGCAAAGTAACCATACCCAGCATCCCCTTCAGCAAAGTAACCATACCAGCATCCCCTTCAGCAAAGTAACCATACCCAGCATCCCCTTCAGCAAAGTAACCATACCCAGCATCCCCTTCAGCAAAGTAACCATACCCAGCATCCCCTTCAGCAAAGTAACCATACCAGCATCCCCTTCAGCAAAGTAACCATACCCAGCATCCCCTTCAGCAAAGTAACCATACCAGCATCCCCTTCAGCAAAGTAACCATACCCAACATCCCCTTCAGCAAAGTAACCATACCAGCATCCCCTTCAGCAAAGTAACCATAACCAGCATCCCCTTCAGCAAAGTAACCAAACCAGCATCCCCTTCAGCAAAGTAACCATACCCAACATCCCCTTCAGCAAAGTAACCATACCAGCATCCCCTTCAGCAAAGTAACCATAACCAGCATCCCCTTCAGCAAAGTAACCATACCCAACATCCCCTTCAGCAAAGTAACCATACCAGCATCCCCTTCAGCAAAGTAACCATAACCAGCATCCCCTTCAGCAAAGTAACCATACCCAGCCTCCCCTTCAGCAAAGTAACCATACCCAGCCTCCCCTTCAGCAAAGTAACCATAACCAGCATCCCCTTCAGCAAAGTAACCATACCAGCATCCCCTTCAGCAAAGTAACCATACCCAGCATTCCCTTCAGCAACGTCCTGGAAACATGGACCCCATGGGCAGAAACAGAATTTGAATTCCATTTCTATGTGTGCTGTATGTTGAAACCAGAGCCACATACCGTTCTGTATAATATACGTACATACATATTATACGAAAAGTACAAAAATGTATGCGCTCACTAATGTAACTCTGAACAGGAGCGTCTGCTAAATGATAAAAATGTCAAATGTATTATGCTATACATGTGGATCCAGTTGAAACCACTTTTCCATGAGGCAAGGTAAAAGTGAAGGACGCCATTACCATGATCGGTAGAGGAAATTCTCCTACAGTACCACAGTTGAGCAAAGCACCCAGATCAAAGCACTCACCATTGAGATGAAATTGAAAAACCTTGAATGTTTAAGACATCTCTATCGTTCTGGCTTTAGTTCACTCAACAAGCAGCAATGCAAATATCAATTATTAAAATCCAGTGAAGATTATAAATTAATTTCAGACACATTTTCGGCTATTGATGATGAATTGTGGTCAGGACAAGGCATGTTAGTTATGTGAAAGGCGGGATAGAGGATGGGTGTGATGTATTACGTAGACATATCTGTCAGTCAACTGATTTCTTTAATAGGACAGAGAGGCACATGAAGAGAGGACAGTATTCTCTCTCTGTTGACTCTTTCTCGTGTCATTTGTTAGGGTTTAGATGGACCCGTAGGGCCGAGTGGACAGCCCGGTGAACCTGTGAGTAAACACGTCACACACACACACACACACACACACACACACACACACACACACACACACACACACACACACACACACACACACACACACACACACACACACACACACACACACACACACACACACGTTCCTCCACCCCACAGGCGGCTCTATGACCGCGGTATGCCCAGGCTGATTCACACTCCATCTTTATCCCAGCAGGTGAGGAGGAGGCCCAGTGGGGCTCTGCCTCTCTAAATGGATCACCCAGCGACCAAAGAAATAGAGGACTGTATTAGACATGTTAGGAGGGCTGTGTTAAGGCGCACGCTGAATGTGGATCTACTGATCATCAGCGTGCTGTTGAGGCCGTCTGAGTCAGAATCGTGCGAAAATGTCATTTTCCGTGATTCTACATGTAAAATCGGTTTGCACTCAGTTCACATCTACAGTACTCTCTGCAGGCAAACGCTATTGGTGTGTCCGAGCCCTTAACTACAGAGACTCAGGGAAATAGAGGAGCTGAGGGTTTGGATGAGAGAAAGAGGGGAAGTGAGGGGGGAAGGGGGAGAGAGGGAGGGAGATAAATGTGAGAGAGGAATTCAGTGGGTGGTGAATGAGATAAGAGCGAGTTAGAGAGTGAGGGAAAGCGAGATGGTAGAGATGAAATCCTGGCCTGAATGATTATATTTCCATATCAATCACTTCAAGGGAGATCACAGATGTGGCTTTGGAACAGGTGGCTTGGCCGAGGTACAAAGAGCGATGCTGACAAAAACAACACACGCAGAGACACCCCCCCAAACCGCTTCGTCTCTCCTCACAGACACACACACTCACTCTCACACAAATACACACTTGCCCATATGTGCACAGGCTCATTAACTCGCTCTTCCTCAGACACTCACACACACATACACACACACACAGACACACACACTCAAACATACTTACAATATTTCTCAAACACACACACACAAATGCATGATGAGCACACAGAAACACACCAACACGCACACAGACACACATATATACTGTATATACAGTTCCAGTCAAAAGTTTGGACACACCTACTCATTCAAGGGTTTTTCTTTATTTTTCAAATGTTTTACATTGTAGAATATTAGTGAAGACATCAAAACTATGAAATAACACATGGAATCATGTAGTAACCAAAAAAGTGTAGTAACCTGAAAATTTCAACAACTTTGAAAGTTTCTTCAAGTGCAGTCGCAAAAACCATC
Organism: Salmo salar; assembly: GCF_965601325.2. NCBI lineage: Eukaryota > Metazoa > Chordata > Actinopteri > Salmoniformes > Salmonidae > Salmo > Salmo salar. Next base: position 67,025,360 of record NC_138293.1, on the reverse strand, counting down.
AAGCGCTATGATGAAACTGGCTCTCATGAGGACCGACACAGGAAAGGAAGAGCCAGAGTTACCTCTGCTGCAGAGGATAAGTTCCTTAGAGTTAACTGCACCTCAGAAATCGCAGCCCAAATAAATTCTTCACAGAGTTCAAGTAACAAACACATCTCAACATCAACTGTTCAGAGGAGACTGTGTGAATCAGGCCTTCATGGTTGAATTGCAGCAAATAAACCACTACTAAAGGACACCAATAATAAGAAGAGACTTGCTTGGGCCAAGAAACACGAGCAATGAACAAGACCGGTGGAAATCTATTCTTTGGTCTGATGATGTCACGCCCTGACCAGGTGAACTCAGGTATTTTGGTCAGGGTGTGTCATGTTGGATATTTTTCCTTGGTTTGTTTTCTATGTTTGCGTTATAGCCTTGTGTGAGCTCTATGTGGTGTATTTCTATGTTGGGTTCTGTCGATTCCCAATCAGAGACAGCTGTCGCTAGTTGTCTCTGATTGGGATCACATTTAAGTTCCTTTTTCCCCCACGCTGTTTGTGGGGTGTTGTCTCTTTGTTTTGAGCAGTTAACGTATCGGCATTTTTTGGTTTTGTGTACGTGTTTATTTCAGTGTTAAGAATAAACATGTGTTCGCTCCCAGCTGCGCTTTGGTCCTCTTCCTCATCACCCGACGACGAACATTACAGAACACCCCACCAAACCAGGACCAAGCAGCGGGAGGATAAGGAGCGCGAGAGATGGGCTCGCGATAGGAAGGAGTTCTGGACCTGGGAGGAGATCATGTTGGGGAAAGGACCCTGGTGAAAGGATTCCCAGGTCGAGGAGGTAAAGCCAGCCGGTGGACGGAGTCGCAGGCGGCAGTCGAGGAGGCCCGGAAGACACCCCCAAGAAAATGTTGGGGGGGGGGGGGGGGCTAATGGGGTGGTCCGGAAGGGCAGAGGAAGAGCCCAGACCACTGCTCTCATGGGGGATGACGGCGAAGGAGGAGACGAAGATGAGGCGGTTGATGGAGGACCTGCTGAGGGAAGATCTGGAGGAGGAGCCATGGGATGCGGAGTTGCGCGCTGTGTCGCCAGTGCGCCCGCACAGCCCGGTGCGTCCGGTGGACATGCCCAGCACATGCCGTGCTAGGATGGGCATCCAGCCAGGACGAGTGGCTAAACCGGCTCCACGCTTCAGTTCACCAGTGCGTGTTCACAGTCCTGTCTGGCCCGTTCCTGTTCCCCGCACCAAGCCCACGGTGCGTTCCACAGTCCTGTCCGGCCCGTCCCTGCTCCCCGCACCAAGCCATGGGAAGCGGAGTTGCGCGCTGTGTCACCAGTGCGCCCGCAGAGCCCGGTGCGTCCGGTGGACATGCCCAGCACATGCCGTGCTAGGATGGGCATCCAACCAGGACGAGTGGCTAAACCGGCTCCACGCTTCAGTTCACCAGTGCGTGTTCACAGTCCTGTCTGGCCCGTTCCTGTTCCCCGCACCAAGCCCGCGGTGCGTGTCCACAGTCCTGTCCGGCCCGTCCCTGCTCCCCGCACCAAGTCAGTGGTGCGTGTCCCCAGTCCGGCCCGGCCCGTTCCTGCTCCCCGCACCAAGTCAGTGGTGCGTGTCCCCAGTCCGGCCCGGCCCGTCCCTGCTCCCCGCACCAAGCCAGTGGTGCGTGTCCCCAGTCCGGCCCGGCCCGTTCCTGCTCCCCGCACCAAGCCAGTGGTGCGTGTTCCCAGTCCGGCCCGGCCCGTCCCTGCTCCCCGCACCAAGTCAGTGGTGCGTGTCCCCAGTCCGGCCCGGCCCGTCCCTGCTCCCCGCACCAAGCCAGTGGTGCGTGTTCCCAGTCCGGCCCGGCCTGTCCCTGCTCCCCGCACCAAGTCAGTGGTGCGTGTCCCCAGTCCGGCCCGGCCCGTTCCTGCTCCCCGCACCAAGCCAGTGGTGTGTGTTCCCAGTCCGGCCCGGCCCGTCCCTGCTCCCCGCACCAAGTCAGTGGTGCGTGTCCCCAGTCCGGCCCGGCCCGTTCCTGCTCCCCGCACCAAGTCAGTGGTGCGTGTCTCCAGTCCGGCCCGGCCCGTTCCTGCTCCCCGCACCAAGCCAGTGGTGCGTGTTCCCAGTCCGGCCCGGCCCGTTCCTGCTCCCCGCACCAAGCCAGTGGTGCGTGTTCCCAGTCCGGCCCGGCCGGTTCCTGCTGCCCGCACCAAGCCAGTGGTGCGTGTTCCTAGTCCGGCACGGCCCGTGTCCGGTCCACCGGTGCCCAATCCTGTTCCGGTCGACGGATCCGCTCCGGAGCCTGAGCATGCCGCTCCACAGTGGTCCAGTCCGGGCCAGAGGGGTAGGGCTAAGGTGGAGGCGGGGGAAAGAACACGCCCGGGGCCAGAGCCTCCACCGAGGGTGAGGCGCCCACCCGGGTCCCCCCCCCCTAATAGACTTAAGTTTGGTGCGCCGGGAGTACGCACCGTTGGGGGGGGGTACTGTCACGCCCTGACCAGGTGAACTCGGGTATTTTGGTCAGGGTGTGTCATGTTGGGTATGTTTCCTTGCTTTGTTTTCTATGTTTGCGTTATAGCCTTGTGTGAGCTCTATGTGGTGTATTTCTATGTTGGGTTCTGTCGATTCCCAATCAGAGACAGCTGTTGCTAGTTGTCTCTGATTGGGATCACATTTAAGTTCCTTTTTCCCCCCACGCTGTTTGTGGGGTGTTGTCTCTTTGTTTTGAGCAGTTAACGTATCGGCATTTTTTGGTTTTGTGTACGTGTTTATTTCAGTGTTAAGAATAAACATGTGTTCGCTCCCAGCTGCGCTTTGGTCCTCTTCCTCATCACCCGACGCGGTTCCAACCGCCGTGTCTTTGTGAGACGCAGAGTAGGTGAACAGATTCTCTCCACATGTATGGTTCCCACTGTAAAGCATGGAGGAGGAGGTGTGGTGGTGTGGGGGTGCTTTGCTGGTGACACTGTTTGTGATTTATTTAGAATTCAAGGCACACTTAACCAACATGGCTACCACAGCATTCTGCAGTGACACGCCATCCCATCTGGTTTGCGCTTAATGGGACTATCATTTGTTTTTCAACATGACAATGACCCAACACACCTTCAGGCTGTGTAACCTGCCTAAATGACTACCGACCTGTAGCACTCACGTCTGTAGGCATGAAATGCTTGAAAGGCTGGTCATGGCTCACATCAACACCATTATCCCAGAAACCCTAGACCCACTCCAATTTACATACCGCACCAACAGATCCACAGATGATGCAATCTCTATTGCACTCAACACTGCCCTTTCACACCTGGACAAAAGGAACACCTATGTGAGAATGCTATTCATTGACTACAGCTCTGCGTTCAACACAATAGTGCCCTCAATGTTCATCCCTAAGCTAAGGACCCTGGGAGTAAACACCTCCCTCTGCAACTGGATCCTGGACTTCCTGACGGGCCGCCCCCAGGTGGTAAGTGTAGGTAACAACACATCCGCCACGCTGATCCTCAACACGCTGATCCTCAATCCTCAACATGCTCAGTCCCCTCCCCAGCTCCCTGTTCATTCATGACTGCATGTCCAGGCACGATTCCAACACCATCGTTAAGTTTGCTGATGACACAACAGTGGTAGGCCTGATCACCGACAATGATGAGACAGCCTATAGGGAGGAGGTCAGAGACCTGACCATGACCTGACCAAGGACAACAACCTCTCCTTCAACGTGATCAAGACAAAGGAGATTATTGTGGACTACAGGAAAGGAGGACCGAGCACGCCCCCATTCTCATCAATGGGGCTGTAGTGGAGCAGGTTGAGAGCTTCAAGTTCCTTCGCGTCCACATCCCCAACAAACTAACATGGGCCAAGCACACCAAGACAGTCGTGAAGAGGGCATGACAAAAACCTATTCCCCCTCAGGAGACTGAAAAGATTTGGCATGGGTCCTCAGATCCTCAAAATGTTTTACAGCTGCACCATCGAGAGCATCCTGACGGGTTGCATAACTGCCTGGTATGGCAACTGCTCGGCCTCTGACCGCAAGTCACTTCAGAGGGTAGTGCGTATGGCCCAGTACATCACTGGGGCCAAGCTTCCTGCCTTCCAGGACTTCTATACCAGGCGAAATCAGAGGAAGGCCCTATGAATTGTCGAAGACTCCAGCCACCCTAGTCATAGACTGTTCTCTCTGCTACCGCACGTCAACCTGTACCGGAGCGCCAAGTCTAGCTCCAAGAGGCTTCTAAACAGCTTCAACCCCCAAACCATAAGACTCCTGAACAGCTAATCAAATGGCTACCCAGACTATTGGCATCCCCCCCCCCCCCCCCCATTCTATGCTGCTGCTACTCTCTGTTATTATCTATGCACTTTAATAACTCTACCTACATGTACATATTACCTCAATTACCTCGACACCGGTGCCCCCGCACATTGACTCTGAACCGGTACCCCCTGTATATAGCCCCGCTATTGTTATTTACTGCTGCTCTTTAATTATTTGATATTCTTATCTCTTACTTACATTTTATTTTTATTTTTTTTCTTAAAACTGCATTGTTGGGCTTGTAAGTAAGCATTTCACTGTAAGGTCTACAGTCCACCTGTTGTATTTGGCGCATGTGTCATGTTTGTCTGAAGAATGGGACCAAAGCGCTGCGTGGGTATCGTTCCACATTTTATTCTAACTGTGAAACTATGCAAGACTTACAAATAAACTAATGAACAAAACAACAAACCATGATGAAGAGGTGCAACATACACTTACTCAAAATACAATCTCCCACAAACACAGGTGGGAAAAACAACTACTTAAGTATGATCTCCAATTAGAGACAATGATGACCAGCTGCCTCTAATTGGAGATCATCCCAAAAAAACAACATAGAAATACAGAAAGAAGAACATGACAACATAGAAAATCTAAACTAGACACAACCCCGTCATGCCCTGACCTACTCTACCATAGAAAATAAAAGCTTCTATGGTCAGGATGTGACAGTACCCCCCCCCAAAGGTGCGGACTCTGAACGCAAAACATCTAACAAAAAAATGTAATTAAAAAAGGGAGGGTTAGGGTGGGTGTCTAATGTTGGTGGCGGCTCTGGTGCAGGACGAAGAACCCTCTCCTCCCGCGGATCCTCCTGTATCGGAGGCGGTTCTGGTGTGGGCCGAAGAACCCTCTCATCCTGCTTATCCGCCAGCATAGGAGGCGGCTCGGGTGCAGGACGACGAACCCTCTCCTCCTGCGAATCCAGCATCATAGGAGGCGGCTCCGGTTCGGGGCGTAGCCCCCGCTTCTCCCGCTGATCCCTCCGCTTTTATGTCACCGGACCGTGGCTCGTCGTCAGAGGAACTGGACCGTGGTTCATCGCCAGAGGCTCTGGACTGCAGACCGCCGCTGGAGACTCCGGACTGCAGACCGCCGCTGGAGACTCCAGACTGCAGACCACCGCCAAGGTGCAACATACACTTACTCAAAATACAATCTCCCACAAACCCAGGTGAGAAAAACAACTACTTAAGTATGATCTCCAATTAGAGACAACGATGACCAGCTGCCTCTAATTGGAGATCATCCCAAAAAAACAACATAGAAATACAGAAACAAGAACATGACAACATAGAAAATCTAAACTAGACACAAGCCCGTCACGCCCTGACCTACTCTACCATAGAAAATAAAAGCTTCTATGGTCAGGACGTGACAGCATGTGACAAATAAAATTGAATTTGATTTGATAAGGGCTATTTGACGAAGAAGGAGGGTGATGGAGTGCTTCATCAGATGACCTGGCCTCCACAATTTATTTCTTTATTGGGTTTTATTTAACCTTTATTTAACTAGGCAAGTCAGTTAAGAACAAATTCTTATTTACAATGACGGCCGACCAAAAGGCAAAATTCTTGCTGTGGGGATGGATGCTGGGATTAAAAATAAATAAATAAAATATAAATATAGGACAAAACGCATATCACGACAAGAGAGACAACACAACACTGACAACAACATGGTAGCAACACAATTTGGTAGCAGTCACCTGACCTCAACCCAATTGAGATGGTTTGGGATGAGTTGGACCACTGAGTGAAGGAAAAGCAGCCAAGAAGTGCTCAGAATATGTGGGAACTCCTTCAAGACTGTTGGAAAAGCATTCCAGGTGAAGCTGGTTGAGAGAATACCAAGAGTGTGCAAAGCTGTCATCAAGGCAAAGGGTGGCTACTTTGAAGAATCTCAAATATCAAACATATTTTTATTTGTTTAACACTTTTTTGGTTACTACATGATTCCATATGTGCTATTTCATAGTGTTGATGTCTTCACTATTATTCTACAATGTAGAAAATAGTAAAAACAAAGAAAAACCCTTGAATGTGTAGGTGTGTCCAAACTTTTGACTGGTACTGTATTCTGTACCTGTATTTGTCATAATTTGAGAATGTATATATATATATATATATATATATATATATATATATATATATATATATATATATATATATATATATATACGAGCTTATGTGAACCTGATACAGTATTGATCAGTGTGCTGTGTTTGACTCTAGGGTGCCAGAGGACTTGTCGGACCCAGAGGGCCACCTGGGCCACCTGGGCAGCCAGTAAGACAACATCCAACCTTCACCTTAATGCTATTCAATGGGCAATTGAACACCCTTCAAACCAGTCTGATATTGATAGATAACATCGAATACAGTTAAATCTGATTAGCTGTCTTTCTCTTTCAGGGTATTACAGGTGTGGATGGAGTTCAAGGGTCAAAGGGCAACCTGGTCAGTATTTTAAACTTAACTTTGGACTTGTAGTTTTCATGACCTCAAAATGACAACAGGTGATCCATGATGACTATAATGGGTGAATAAAAGCTTTCTAAAGATGGTGTTTAGAAACACAATCAGACCTGTGGAATGCAAGTGACTTTTATTAATTAAACACAGCTAAAAAAGCATTGACCACAGTGGAATAGCAGTCCCATGACCCTGTTTAGGATTCCTAGCATGTGGGGCTCTGACCATGTGACCAGGGTTGTGTGAAGAGAAAGTGTGTGTGACACTTGTTGTTTTGTCTCAGGGGCCACCTGGAGAGACAGGGCCCAGCGGTCAACAAGGAAATCCTGGATTACAGGTAACCCACAACCTCACACAATGTCAACACACAACAACATGTTGTCAAAAACATAATCATAAAAAACACAGTCTCAACACTTTCTGTCTTTTCCTTCTGTCTCGCTTTCTATTTCTACTCTCTCTTTATCTTTCTACTCTCTCTCTCTCTCTCTCTCTCTCTCTCTCCACACATGCACACACACACGCACACACACACACCCTGAACCTGATTAATGCTTTGTTCTGGTCCAGGGCCTTCCTGGTTCTCAGGGTCCCATCGGCCTGCCAGGAGAGAAGGTAGGCACCGTGCATCTCTCTTCCTATCAGATTTAACGACCTGATCTTGTGACCGCTATCAGCTCCGCCCCCAGGGGAGGCTGGCCTTGAACGTTGTGACCCGGTACCAGCCACTCCTGGCTCCCATTCAGATTACAGAGGACACTTGACAGGAAATGAATATCCAGGAAACACAAACTGGAACACACACACAGGCAGGCAGGGAGTCAGTTCTGTGCAATTACACACCAGAGCCTCCTCACACTATAGCAGGGCTACTCAACTACTATTTCCTAGGTGGTAAAGGTCCTGGATGGATATTGTCTTCATCGGCGTAGTAATAAACCTTGTGAGTCGTGACCCATATGACCCCAGACTGTTCACTCTCCTCTTGTTGGCAGAAATAACATTTAGCAGCTACAATTCTTCTACACATTTTGTCATGGAGCAGAGAGAAAATGGTGCAGTTTTCAAGCTAATTTCCTTCAATTTTGTGTTAACAAAATCATTGAGTCAACAAAATCAATGGGGGCCCCCATGGGCGTATAATCTATCCATGATAACTACAAGATTTAGATAGCTGGTTTGCCTAACATTCCTACCTAGCTAACATGGGCTAGTTGATCAACTGTACATTAATGACATGTTAGAAATAACTCTCTGTCTGTCAGTGAATGACATAACAAGAGGAAAACTTCCCATACACTACCAAATGTAAAAATTGCACCTCGTGCATTCTACTGTTACAACTCTCAACCACATTAATACATTGAAAGCCTGAGTTTTTTATATTATTTATTTATAAAGTCGGTAGCCGCCGGTTGAGTATGGCTGCACTAGAGGCTAATCGTAGTCAAAAACACAGGTACCATGTATCACATTGTTGTAGCCTGGTTGTTACCCTGTCTCTGTCCCCCACAGGGTCCCCAGGGGAACGGTGGGCTGCAGGGACTCTCTGGTATCGATGGCCCTACTGTAAGTACATCCATCTGATACTTCCTCAGCAGCACTGATAGCGCTGACCTTACCAGGGTGCATTACCTCTTCTCCACCAGCAGGGGAGAACAGAAGGCATTAGGAAAGTTCTCCAACGCAGCATTTCAATTAGCTCTATGAATGAAGGATCTGTTTACAAAAGGGCTTAGCTAAACTTACATCCACATGGCTTACGTAATAGTAAATAGGGCTTATGTTTCGTGTGTACTGTCATGTTCTGCAGACACAGCACCCTCCAAGTCCCTCTATACATTGTGCTGTATTCACTTTGCTTTGCACTGTCCATCAAGCTCCATTGATTGTTTCTAAACAGACTTGGAGATCTGTGGATAGTTAGAATAGTAAGGTACTGCCGGCTGGTACAACGCTGTATTACTTGTTATAAACATGTGTGAGCCTTTATAATGTCTTATAATAAGACTTCTAATATGCTATGTCTGTTCAATGTGTGCAGGGCCATCCAGGAAGAGAAGGTCCCCCAGGAGAGAAGGGGCTCAATGTGAGTTACAGTACAGCCTGTTAGACCTGCCTGGGTCATCATACCATCCATATTATCCAATCACGTTCACTCATCATAATTCTCACATCACATTCGTTTAATGCACTGTCATCGGACACTCCCACTCCAATCATGTTCATCCACATTAGCTCACTGTCATCATCATCATCATCATTGTACGCTCACTCCCGTTGACTCATCCTTTTCAACATTGTATTTTAACAATGTCATTGTCATTGCGTAGTCACATCAATCCACTCCACTGGTCAGCGGTATGGTATTGATCATAAAGTGCACTCATCGTCATTGTCCACTCCAAAGCACTCATTGCCATTGTGTGATTTGACTACATTAGCCCAACACAGTTGCTCAGTAGCATCTGTATAATGGATAGTGCTTTTCAGACAGATGAATCCTGATGTTGTTTTGTCGTACAGGGTTTGCCTGGAACCCAAGGGCCTGTTGGTTATCCAGGGACTCGCGGTGTCAAGGTGAGATGCTGTGTAATGGTCACGGTTGAAATGTCCTCAAAGGTACAATGGTGAGAGAGAGAGCCATTCCCCCAGACATGTCAGTCTCTCTACCTGTGATGGACATGTTGTGGGAGTGTGTGTGAGCGTGTGATTGAGAGTTGACAGGTTCAGAGAGAGCAGGTGTATTCTCAGGAGGAGATCTAATGACAGTGGGAATAACGTTTGATGGATGGTAGAAATGACAATGTTGGATAAGAGAGGAATGTGTTTATGTGTATGGGGGGAGGGATTGTGGGTGTGGGTGTATTGTGTGTGTGTGAGCGCGTGGGTGGGTGTGTGTGTGTGTACTCGTGTATATGCGTGTGTGTGAATTTAGCGTTTGCACATGGAATTCAAATTGTGTCTTGCGAGGATAGGTTGGGGTGTTGCATCCTGACTGGGGTTGCTTACTCACTCAAAGAAATATTCACAGCACCAGTATTCCACCTCTAGGTCACTGTCATTAAGGCGCAAGCTGACCTCGTCTGCAATCGTTAATAGATGGTCAATAATTGGTCAATAGCAGGGCAAGGACAGGTTAAGAGCAAATCAATAGTCATTCATAAGTCATTCTCCAGGGTCAAATCATGGTGTTTCTTACAATAGCTGTAGCAGTAAAATACAATAAAAACATGGTTTAGTGACAGCCCATGCATGCTGTTGATAGTACTTTTATTTACTTCTGAATACGGTACTGTAGTACAGTATCGTCTTGAATGGTGATTATCAGTGATATTGTGGCCTGTTCTGAATCTATTTGTATTTGAATGTATGTTTCACAGGGAGCCGATGGAGTGAGAGGTCTGAAGGGGAGTAAAGGAGAAAAGGTGAGAAAATAGTCATTTTTACAGTAATTCTGCTGTAAAACTAGAAGAATAGATGTGATTACTCACAGTCAAAGTACCAGTTGTCTCACGGTCGGATACTGTAAAGGCATCGCATTTCTACTTCATGGTTTATTATGACATCCCCCATAGAGATTTAATAGATCAGATACCTGCCAGATCTCAGTACTGTGATTCATGAATCATCATGAATCATTAGAAATCAGTGTCTTCTTCTCCTCTTCACATTGCAGGGTGAAGATGGCTTCCCCGGGTTCAAAGGTGACATGGGCCTCAAGGGAGACAGGGTGAGAGTGTACCCACGCCAGACTAACACACGCTTCAGATCAGAGCTGTCTCTCATTATGAACAAATAAGGTATTTTATGTAGAATGAGATGAGATCTCAGTTAGTCTGACCTGCTTTTCTGTCTGCTTCTCTTTCTTTCTATCCCTCTCTCTCTCTCTCTCTCTCTCTCTCTCTCTCTCTGTGATGTGTGTGTGCGTATGTAGGGTGATAACGGGGTCACAGGAGGTCATGGAGAGGACGGGCCAGAGGGGCCTAAGGGCCAGTCGGGACTCCTAGGAGAGATCGGAGGTGCTGGCATAGCTGGAGAAAAAGTACAGGAACATTATTTCACTAGTAACATTTATGCAATATGTATGAGTTATTGGGATTATGCAGATATATGGATATATGCGTGTTCAGCGTGTCGGCTACAGTACATGTAATCACATGAACACCCTGCTAAACCATGTCATACAGTATTTGCATACATTATGCACTTTGTTTTTGGCAATGTTGCCAAGTCAACCATAATGATTCCACTCCTCTTTTTCTGTTAATCTCTCTCACTCTCTCTCTCTCTGTCTCTCTTTTGCTCTGTCTCTCCTTCCTCAGGGTAAACTGGGTGTCCCAGGGTTGCCAGGATACCCAGGAAGACAGGGGCCCAAGGTGAAATCCAATTAAGAGCTTTAAAACTTTGTTTTACGTTAAAACTTTGAAACAGAAAGAAGTGTGTATTTCTTTGGCTCAGCTCATTGCTGTCAAATAAAAAATAAAGCATGATAAATGGCTGATTTAAAAATAGGTATTTTATTAATAGTTCATTAGTGACAACAATTCATTAGCGGGTTGATTAATGGCGTATTTAAGGCAGTGTGTTTGACTTATGGATTAGATTTTGCTTAATTCGATACTGTGGTTAATTATTAGTTAATTAAATGTTGTGGTTGATGCATGATTAATGTAAGGCTGTAGATGGTTAACCTCTGTGTGTGTTCTCCAGGGATCCGTGGGGTTCCCTGGTTCTGCCGGGGTTCTGGGAGAGAAAGGAAGACGGGTGAGAACCATAGGACCTGTATTGAACCATACTGAACCGTATTGAACCATATTGAACCGCATTAAACCCTCTACTGTAATGCTCCTCTAACCATCCAAAGATTGGTGAACTGCCTATACTATTTTCACTGATAGACAACTGAGTGATTGTAATAATGCTGGATTTCTCTTCTGCAGGGTCCATCTGGTCAAGCAGGAACTGGGGGTCAGAGAGGTCCTAATGTGAGTTAGATTTCTCCTCTGGTCTTACAGCATCTAAGTCTGTTGATCTCTATTGCATTGGGCCTATGGTGAGGTGTGAGTCACGGTTTCTCACCAACTGATATTGCACACCATTCATTTACAATCAGTGGTCATCAACCTTTTCTGAGTCAAGATCACTTTCTGAGTCAAACTGCAAGCCGAGATCTACCGCTCAGATAACAAAATAAACATGACTTAAAAAACATAAGCCTGTGCAACATTAACCAATTACAAACTGTTCTGTAGCAATGAGGTTTGTGCAGTAGGCTGTAGGCCCAATACATTATCACTATGCTTGAATTGCACTGCCAATGTTGTTCTTCTCAGACTATTTAGAAATGATATTTCTAAATTGTAGGTATATGATCACATTGGTAGTAGATCATTTGTCATATTACTTGTGAGGCACAGCTGAGTGAGCATAATCATTTAATCATTTATAATATTTTATTTTACTGGACTGATGGCCTGCATCTGATGGTTAGCTTTTTAATGGCTTATAAAAGTGTTGAAAGTCCTGAATAACAACTTAAACATAAACTTTAGAAATCTCACATTATCAACTTTGCTGTGCTTTCGAGGCTTCTTTTGACAGCCTATGGCGCGAGGAAACTGTGCACACACGGTGATCTGAGCGATCTGATTGGCCAGCGCTAGGCCTATTAGTGCACTTGATTTGCTCTCTGGGCCTGCTGGGTAGGTGGAGTTCTACCTTCAGACATGGTTCAAAATGGGAACACTTTGCCTTTCCGGCATCAGGGCTGCTGAATCAAGTACACTTACCACCAGCACTAAACTCATTTTAAGAAATAGGAACGCAAGGCTTTATTGTTGTTTTTCTTTCCAGAAAACCAGACCGGTTGGCGACCACTGATTTACGTCATAGGAACTCTCATTCACCCCTTGTCATTTATCCTTCTCCTATGGATGAGTTGTGTTGTCATAAAGAGGATTATATTGATGTTGTTTTTTTCAAAGGGTGCCAGAGGGGGGAGAGGAGCACGAGGACCAACTGGAAAGTCAGGAGACAAGGTGGGTTTAGGCCAGTGCACAGCTGTCTCATAACGAGAGAAGGAGCAGGTGCTGTTGTGTTACTGTTCAGCACAGAATGCCATGCCATCTGGTGCAAAGAGATAATACTTACAATACTCTGCAGCTACATGTTTGAAACTGAAAGGAGTTATTTCAGGAGTCCTTTCAAAAGACCACCAATGAAATGATTAACAATGATAAAAAATATATATTTTCATAAAATGAATAGACCAACAGGCTCAATAACTGTTTATCTCTCTATCCCAATCCTCCACCTTCTACATGATCCACCAATTAGGGCACCTCTGGACACGAAGGCCCACCAGGATCCACAGGAGACCAGGTAAGCTCCAGTCTGACACACAACAACCCCAAAGTTGAGATATAATATAACACAGCTAGTAATAGCATATCTAATAATAGCATATCTAATAATAGCATATCTAATAATATCATATCTAATAATACCATATCTAATAATAGCATATCTAATAATTCCATATCTAATAATACCATATCTAATAATACCATATCTAATAATAGCTAGCATAGGATGATAATATTATAATGATACACCCTGCTAGAAAAAAGCATCATTATGCTTCACAGATACATAACTGTGTACGATACCTACTGGTAAAGATGGTCAACTGGATTGAGTCTTTGTGTTGTCTGGTTGATCGTACAGGGACCCCAAGGACCACAGGGAAGGAACGGCGAGGCAGGACCTAAGGGACCTAATGTAAGTGTGATGTGTCAAATGACAAGCAGCTTTTATTTATTTTATTTAAAAAAAATTTATTTAACCTTTATTTAACTAGGTAAATCAGTTAAGAACAAATTCTTCTTTACAATGACGGACAAGCCCGGCCAATCCCTAACCTGGACGACGCTGGGCCAATTGTGCGCCGCCCTATGGGAATCCCAATCACGGCCGGTTGTGATACAGCCTGGAAACTAACCAGGGTCTGTAGTGACGGGAGCCACTCGGGACCCCCTGCATTGTTTAACATGTTTCTGTTTTTCTTTCCAGCCTTATGTTGTGTCTGTCTGTACTGTTTATCTCTATCTAGTGTGTATGTGTGTCTATGCTAATAAAAAGTGCAATATTATTTTTCAGGGAGCGGTAGGAAAAGACGGACTACCAGGACATCCAGGACAGCGAGGGGAGCCAGTGAGTTAAACTGGGATTCTATGATAACCCAGGAATTACGTGGTTGTTAGTTACTTTTTCGCCGTTGTCCAAATATGGACATAGATTTCAACACTCATCAAGACCCCTAACAACACCACAACAACAAGCAAGACAAAAGCTGGATACTGAATTACTGAAGTGCTAGAGTGGACTACATACTGAAGACTACTAATCCTATCCATAATTCTCTCTCTCTTTCTCTTTCTCTTTCTCTTTCTTTCTCTTTCTCTTTCTCGCTCTCTCTCTCTCTCTCTCTCTCTCTCTCTCTCTCTTTCTCTCCCTTTCTCTCTCTCTTTCTCTCTCTCTTTCTCTTTCTCTCTCTCTGTCAGGCTGGCTCTTTCTCTCTCAGTTCTTAGCTTTGGGTCATGGCTTCACTTGCTGTTTTCTCACTTGTCATCTCTCCTCTCTCTCAGGGCTTCCAAGGCAAGACTGGTCCACATGGGCCAACGGGTGTGATCGGACCACAGGTGAGTTATCCAATAAGGGATTAGAACTACATTTGTAGTTATTTTGTGACACAATGAAAATCAAACCAATAAATGAGAGCTGTGAGGTAATGAGAACTCCTTTCTTGTTTTGTCTCTGTGGTTGTCGTTAGGGTAAATCTGGTGAGACTGGGCCTAATGGCGACAGAGGACACCCTGGGTCACCAGGACCACCTGGAGAGACGGGTTTACCTGGAGCAGCAGGCAAGGAGGGATCCAAGGTGAGTCCGTCGTGTTCATCTTCAGTGAATCATCTTCACCACCACCATCATCATCTTCAACACTATCATTATTATCATCATAAAAGCAATCTATAGAAGATCATACATGTCTCCTCCAGGACCCTCTCAGAAACGAGATATGTCACCTCACCTCAAGGGATTTATCCTTCCCACAAATTTCCAAACTGATAAAGGGGAGAAAAAAATCCCTCATTCCATACCTCACTGTGCTCCGTACATTACCGCTCATAAAATATGGATGTTCCTCTCAGGTGATGTGACTGTTGCAGTGTACTCTGTGATTTATCACCTCTTTCGAGGCCTGCTGTGAAATAGCACAGTTTCAAATAGAAATCAAACTGGATGGACATCAGAAATAGGTGATGTGACTGTTGCAGGTGATGTGACTGTTGCAGTGTACTCTGTGATTTATCACCTCTTTCGAGGCCTGCTGTGAAATAGCACAGTTTCAAATAGAAATCAAACTGGATGGACATCAGAAATAGAGGAAGGACTAAAAACAAACTAAATATAACTATTGTAAAATAGATTGTGTCTGTAAAATGTGTATAATATGTATAAACTGAAGGTAGAAGCCTAAGTGTTATTGTTTATTAGTTTACTCCAATTGGGGGAGGGGTGGTAGGGGTTGCGGGGAATAATGAAGGTATATTCTAAAAAAAGTGTGTATATGTATGTATGCATATATGTATGTGTATGTTTGTACATATATGAATGTTTATGTGTATACACACTACCGTTCAAAGGTTTGGGGTCACTTAGAAATGTCCTTGTTTTTAAAAGAAAAGCAAATTTTTTTTGCCCATTAAAATAACATCAAATTGATCAGAAATACAGTGTAGACATTGTTAATGTTGTAAATGACTATTGTAGCTGGAAACGGCTGTATGGAAACGGCTATAAAAAATGTAAGATTAAGATGGGCAAAAGAACACAGACGCTGGACAGAGGAACTCTGCCTAGAAGGCCAGCATCCCGGAGTCGCCTCTTCACTGTTGACGTTGAGACTGGTGTTTTGCGGGTACTATTTAATTAATTAAGCTGCCAGTTGAGGACTTGTGAGGCGTCTGTTTCTCAAAATAAACATGGTTGCTGACAATGGGCCTCTGTACGCCTATGTAGATATTCCATAAAAAATCGGCCGTTTCCAGCTACAATAGTCATTTACAACATTAACAATGTCTACACTGTATTTCTGATCAATTTGATGTTATTTAATGGATATTATTTATTTTTTCTTTCAAAAACAAGGACATTTCTAAGTGAAACCAAACTTTTGAACGGTAGTGTATATATGTGGGTATGTATGTGTATGTATGTTTGTATATGGATATATATATATATTCACCCCAAAAATATAGGGGGGGTTGGAAATGATGCAGACAATTACATTGATGGAAGCAACAATCTGTCCGCAATATTAAAGCTGATCCACCCCTTAAATTATAAAAAAATTAAAAGAGGCTTGTCGTCAGCTCACTGGTAGACTCAGACCTAATCCTCCATATCTGTCTGTCTGTCTGTCTGTCTGTCTGTCTGTCTGTCTGTCTGTCTGTCTGTCTGTCTGTCTGTCTGTCTGTCTGTCTGTCTGTCTGTCTGTCTGTCTGTCTGTCTGTCTGTCTGTCTGTCTGTCTGTCTGTCTGTCTGTCTGTCTGTCTGTCTGTCTGTCTGTCTGTCTGTCTGTCTGTTCTGGTTTCCAGGGAGACCCGGGTCCGTCTGGAGCTCCAGGAAAGAGTGGCCCCGCTGGGCTCCGAGGCTTCAGAGGGAGCAGGGGCAGCCCCGGAGCCATGGTAACGAGCTAACACACCCACCTCACATCTCCTGACCTTCACCTTACTGACATATTACATTCTGCACTGATGTAAAGTACTACTGTATTGTATAGCACCCAGTGTTTTATGTGAAAATCACTGAAGGCCAGTTTCCTAGCTTTTTAATGGAGATTCTCCATTGACCATGCTGCTTTTTAGTCCAAGAGTGGGCTTCATCTGGGTCTGGGAAACTGACCCTAAGTCCTTTACTTGAATTAACTGATGGTGGACCATCTGATAACTGTATACTCTGACAGTGGGATGGAAACTGATTGGTTGGAGTCCTGTGATGAAGGCTCTGATTGGTTCACCTCTGTATGCTTGCCTCTCTCTAGGGCCCTGCTGGACTGAAAGGAGGAGAAGGACCCACCGGTCTGTCAGGAACAGTGGTAAATTGGATTTCATCATTTAGCAATTGTTTAATTCCCATTTTCCCCATGCTACCCCCCTAATTTCTACCTCCATCCCCCATCCTGGTCCGTATGTGGTCTATAGCCAACAAGGACATGTAGAGTGGGAGGCTGTTACCATGGAGATCATAACCAGTGTACTAAATGAAAGACTGAATCATGTGATGTTGTCCTCTTACCTCTCTGTTCCCCTGTCGTGTCATTACCCAGGGAGCCACTGGGGAGAAAGGGCCTTCTGGAGCGGCTGGTGCTATTGGTCAGCCCGGACGCTCTGGTGGGGTCGGCCCTGGAGGACCAATGGGAGAAAAGGGCGAGCCAGTAAGAACCTTGGATCATTTCCTTATTCATTTTTTTTCTTATGCAACGCTAGTGTCAATTTCTAAATGGACACACGTACATCACTGCTCATTACTGAGAAATAAACAGCATGTGTGGGTTCCTCTGTACTGTATATGTTATAATCAGTGTTTACGTGTGTGTGTGTGTGTATGTGTGTGTGTGTGTGCATGTTCCACTCTTTCTGCGTTATCTATTAATCAATATGTCATGGTGCAATATGAGATTAGAATAGTGGCGGTGTTTCCTCATCCATCTGTTCCCCAGGGAGAGAAGGGGCCCATCGGGCCGGCTGGACAGGACGGGGCGCAGGGGCCTGTGGGGCTGCCTGGGGCTGCTGGCCCCGTGGGGCCTCCAGGAGAGGACGGAGACAAGGTACTTACACCTGTACACAGGTACAGCACAGTAGGAACCATACCACTGTAGAGGGACAACTTAGGAGAATCCAACTACTGGCCCTCAAGGCCTGAAGCACTGCTGTTTTTTTTTATTGCTAGTCAATTGATCTATTGTCCTTATTAGCCATGGAGTCCACTCACCTAGTGGCCTTGATGTTGTGTGGGTGGGAGGTGTATGGGTTACTGTGTGTGTCTCTATATCTCTGCAACGTGTGTGTGTGTGTGTGTGTGTGTGTTGTCTATAGGGCGAGACAGGAGGACCAGGCCAGAAGGGCAGTAAAGGAGACAAAGGAGAATCTGTGAGTCTTCATCTGGAGAGATATCAACCACAACACTGTCTTTTAGCCTCACAAGCCACAGTATTACACACCTGACAGGATATGACATCACCAGACACAGCACTACCAGAGAGAGAGAGGGGAAGATCCTATCTCTGGCACAAATCTGCCCATGTTCAGCAGATCCTTAATTATTAAGTAGGTGAAGAGTTTTTGTGTGGGGGGCAATCAAAGTTTTGAATTTAGTCAAGATAAACATAAATTGCTATTTTGATACGTTAGGCTTATTTGATGTAATAGAAGTTTCATAATGCTTAGGTTGTTACGCGTGTGCTGTTATAAGTGTGACGCACTTTTTTTATTGAATATTTATTGAATATTAAAACATACAATCTACCTGCAGTCCCACTTGTCTCCAGTTCCACATCCCAAACCTCAGTTTCAAACAAGTATTCAATTAACAACATGTATCCACCAATCCAAAGAGAGCAATAGGTGGGAGCTTGACAGCCCGCCGTTCCGCTCTGTGGACAACGAATCCCATTGTTAGAGCGGAGACACAAGCATCTCATCGTTATATCCAGTATCTCTTGTACTACTCACCTGGCAGGATATGACATCACAAGCCATAGTACTACACATCTGACAGGATATGACATCACCAGACACAGTACTACCAATATTAACAATATAGCCGAGTGACCACTCTAACAATACGTCCTCAATGATTGAAGGAAGGCGAGATCAGGTGGGACCATTCTAGCCAATGAGAGGGCAGATACGAGTGTGAACAACAGCCACTAAGTAATTTTTCTCAAAGTTGCCGAAATGCCAAATGCATCCACTTATATCAGTACACTTGTAACAGCCTAAACATTACGAAACTTCTATTCGATCAAATAAGCCTCACAGGTCGGAAAGTTTCCGACTTGGAAATCCGTTCAAAATGATTTCTCCCAGTCAGAGCTAGTTTTTTCCCAGAGTTCCCAGTTGTCTTGAACGCACTGAAATCAGAGGTTTCCGAGTTCCCAGTTGTTTTGAATGCGGCATATGTAACAGTATAGCTTCCGTCCCTCTCCTCGCCCCAACCTGGGCTTGAACCAGGGACCCTCTGCACACATCAACAACTGACACCCACGAAGCATCGTTACCCATCGCGCCACAAAAGCCACGGCACTTGCAGAGCAAGGGGAACAACTACTTCAGGTCTCAGAGCGAGTGACGTCATCCGATTGAAACGCTATTAGCGTGCACCACCGCTAACTAACTAGCCATTTCACATCGGTTACACATACACACCTGACAGGATATGACATCACCAGTCAAAGTATTACACACCTGACAGGATATGACATCACCAATCACAGTATTAAGCACCGGCCAGTATCCTCCCCGTCATCAGCTGCTATCACTAGGATAATTCAAATGAATGACTCAATAAATGAGAAAGGGTTTATAATTGAGCGTTGAGGTAATTATGTGCCGTTATAATTAACTGTACAGTATATTACTGTATGTGAGCTGTTATTTTCAGCTTTAGGCATTATAAGCCTTTCTTCATGGTCTAGTTAGCATGCACTGTGCATCTTCATGCACTTTATCTTATCTTAGCCCTGGCAGCTCTATCAAACTATTCAAAATATTGTCTAACACTTTCAGAAGCCAAGCAATCACAAACAGCTACCATCAACAGTTGCATTTTCACAGTAGTTGTGTTTTTTGAGCTCCCGACACAGCAGTGTTTTCCTGCAGTGTATGATTGATTTGCAGTATACTGTCAACAGCATCTCTGTTTCTCGGTCTCTTCTCCAGGGCCCTTCAGGACCTATTGGAATCCAGGGACCTGTTGGCCATCCAGGGTTACCGGTACGTCTATTCAATGTATCTGTCTTTATTGTGTGTTTGTGTGTACTGTATGTGTGTACAGCACTGACCTCTGTGTGTGTTTCAGGGTGTGGATGGGGAGCCGGGGCCGAGGGGCCAGCAGGGGATGTACGGGCCGAAGGGAGACGAGGGAGCGAGAGGCCACAAGGGGGCCACAGGACCCACTGGACTACAGGTGAGGAGACGAGATACCCCTCTGTTGGACTGTACCATCCATCTCTCTACTTCAGCATATAGCTGACAGGTGGACTGTATCATCTCTCATCAACAGCACATAGCTGATAGCATTGCAGTATCCCTACTACTGCGCCTCTAACCATACTCTGTCTTTACAGGGCATGCCAGGACTCCCAGGAGAGAAGGGAGACAGTGGACACGTGGGCACGATGGTGAGTACTGGACATACCATTGGACAATGACATAATTTCCCTATGTCCTATTGTTGACCTGGCAGCCTCACTGGACTCTCCCACCAAAGATCATTCCTTAAGCATGTCTCTCATCTTCATTGTGGTATAAAGCCTAACTAAAGTAAAACCCTTCTTGGAGGCAGTGTCTAGAGTCTGGCTCCATGTAGAGTGACTGAAGTGTAGCAGAACAGAACAGACATGACACGTCCAGCTACACATCCAGAGAGGACTAGGGCTTTGTGTCTAAATGTAACAAGGAGTTCCTCTGGAGGGAGGGAGGGAGGTGGTTTGAGGAGGAAGACTGCAGCGTGACAGCTGCTAATCAGATTAGCCTGAGCCGGGCCTGTCTAATGAGCATCTTCCTACTATTGTGACAGTCATTTCAGAATGCCACAGACCGTGAACACATGCTAAATAAGATTCTACACACACAGCTAGCGCCACAGCACACTCAGCCTGATTAGGGAGAGGGGAAGGAAGCGTCAAAACGGAACAAAAAACAGAAGAGGGAAAAAAAAGAGAAAGAGAGAGGATGAGAGGGAACGAAAGATATGGGGGGATAGAGAGAGGGCAAGGAGGAAAGAGATCTCACTGGGAAAGCCTCATTTTCCTGTGGTTCACAGGATTGCAGCTTCTAATGCCCGCGTAGCTTCCCAGTAGCAGGATTATAGGATATGTGCTTACTATAGTGGATGTAGTAGTGTCTGGAGTATGTCTGTCTATCTTCGTGCTGTGTGTACAGTCTCTCACTGTATTGGGTTTTCAGCGTTTGTGAAGCACAGCTAACCATTAACTCTGGACTGGAAGGGAGCAGTCAGTGCAGTTAGGATGAATAGCTTGTTGTCCATGTTGAGGTGCACAGAGGGGTGGAATCCCATCACACTGACTGGCTAGAGCACTCTCATTTCCCCTGTAGCCTGATAATGGGTTCTTGTAGATAACTAGAGGTTCCTCATTATAGAGAGAGAGAAGGAGTGGATAGAGGGAGGGAGAGAGAGAGAGATGAAGGGAACGAAAGAGAGGGAGATACTGTACAGAGAGAGGGGGTGAAAGACAGGAAGCGAGAGAGGGAGATAGAGACAGAGATGGAGGGAGAAAGAGAGAGGACCTTTCTGTGTGTCATTGAGGGTAATGGCTTGTCCTCGTGGTGTCTTCATCATGTCAGTGAGGTAATGATCATAGAGACTGCTTCTGTTCTGGGGATATGTTGCACCAGCCACCAGGCCCTCAGTAGACTGAATGACTAGCATGCACATGTAACCGATGTGAAATGGCTAGTTAGTTAGCGGTGGTGCGCGCTAATAGCGTTTCAATCGGGTGACGTCACTCGCTCTGAGACCTGAAGTAGTTGTTCCCCTTGCTCTGCAAGGGCTGCGGCTTTTGTGGCGCGATGGGTAACGATGCTTCGTGGGTGTCAGTTGTTGATGTGTGCAGAGGCTCCCTGGTTCAAGCCCAGGTTGGGGCGAGGAGAGGGACGGAAGCTATACTGTTACACACAGTCACTGTACCCAGGGAGGAGCTGCCTGGTGGGTTACACAGTCTACTTTCTTTGGGATAGAGGTGTGTGCGTCTGCGTGTACTTGTGCATGTATGTGCTGTCTCAAGCCAATGGCTAATAATTTATTTTCTCCTCAGGGCCCTCCAGGACAACATGGCCCCAGAGGCCCCCAGGGGTCCATCGGTGGAGAGGTACAGTATATTTCTGACCTTATCTGACCACCTTTCTATGCATTGGGTTTGCTGCAGTATTGGATTGGTTTATGTTGCAAGACGGTATACTATTTTGCGCAGCTCTCACTTCTACTCAAATCTACACTACTGACTATCAGAACACACCCACCAATAGGCTTGTTACTTCACACACGGCACACACACTTCTCTACCCCCTACCCCTCTCCCTCTCCCAGACCCTCTGCCGGTTTGGAGTTGTGAATTATTAAATGGTATTAGAATGTAATCCCTCAGAGGGAGTTATATTTACCGCTCTATAAATCATTAAGGAGTATTAGACAATCATCCCTGAGAGGAAGTTATATTTACCTCTATTAATGGCCAACCCCTCAACATCTCACACCAATCAATTATTCACGAGAGAGAGACGGAAAGAAGCCACGCCACACACACACGTAGTCAAAAATCAAGTCAAATCAAATTGTATTGGTCACATAGACATATTTAGCAGATGTTATTGTGGGTGTAGTGAAATGCTTGTATGGATTCAGCGGTACGGATTCAGATCGTCACATCAGACCTGGGTACAAATGTCATTTGATAGATCACATACTTTATTTGAGCATTTGCCTGGAGTGCTTGATGGTTTGTACTTTTGGGACTATCCAATTGGTTCTAGTTTCCTATCCAAGCTCAATCAGGGACTATTTGAAAGATGTTGAATACCATTTGAACCTAAGTCGGATTCATATGGTACCATGGAAATAGAAGGGTGTAGAGATGGAGCGATCCATAAATGGATTGATACAGGTGATGTTGTGAAAGAGAAATGGATAAAGAGAAGCTTTGAGTCTGGGAAATAGAAGAGCTGGCTTGCACTGCAAGCATGATAGTCTTCCACTCACTCACACGTTCCAATTTGTGCACTCTACCAAAGAGAGAGATGCTTTCACTGTCAGCACACACTTCCACATTGACACACACCGACACAGAGATACAGAGAGACTGACTCCACACTCTGTTACTCAGATCGCACAAACAGAGGAAACTCACACACATAGACAACAGTCAATATTTTCTCCTAGTGATGATGGTGCAGCTGCTGTCTCAGCACCCTGACAGAGAACCGCAGACACCCAAAACAACATCAACACAAGAAACCTTTAGATGAAATATTTATTATTTCAGTCCTCCTGTCAGTGTGTTGGTTCAAGTGGTTATGTTGTGTTGTAACAGGGCTCTGCTGGCCAGCCTGGTGGAGTGGGCCAGCCTGGGATCGTTGGAGAGAAGGGGGAGGATGGAGAGGCTGGGGACCCGGGACCAGTTGGAGACACTGGTGCCGCTGTAAGTCATCCTCTCTCTCTCTCTCTCTCTCTCTCTCTCTCTCTCTCTCTCTCTCTCTCTCTCTCTCTCTCTCTCTCTCTCAACCACTAACTGTATGATTGTATGGTGTCCCCAGGGTGGTAAAGGGGAGCTGGGGGAGAAGGGTGACTCTGGCCCCTCCGGAGCAGCAGGACCTGCAGGAGTCAGAGGCACGCCAGGGGAGGACGGACCCAAAGGAAACCCTGTGAGTAGATCTCTATGTAGGCCACTCATCTGCTAGTCACTAGTCCTTTAGGCTACCAACTGGTTCTTGAGTTGGTGGCAGGCCAATGAATTAGATTAATCTCAAGCGATGCTGCTGTAACTAACAGTCATTGGTAACTGACCCCTCCCGGTCCTCTGTAGGGGCCCATTGGATTCCCAGGAGATTCTGGACCCCCTGGAGAAGCAGGGATCAATGTGAGTACAGCACCTGTAGAACCAAGAACATTCATTTCTAATGTTGACAGCAGTAGATTACTGATTCTTCTGTTCCTCCTCTAAATGTGTGTTTCTGGTTGAAACAGGGAGTTGATGGTGGACCGGGATCAAAAGGAGACAACGGTGATCCTGGGAAAGCCGTAAGTACAGTACAGCATTTACATCACACAGGAATTCATACAAACAGCATAAACATGTGTAACTGTGTATGTTCTCTGAGCTCATTCAACAGTATCACATACATAAAGTGTATGCATACCAAAGATATAGTATTGCCTTTGTACTTTGTCACATACAGAGAGGCTTGACTTATTCATGGATATGCTGTGCTTTCTTCCCTGTGTCTTTTAGACTGTGTGTGGTTGTTGTCTTTGAGACTGTGTGTGGTTGTGTTTCAACTCTGACCCTTTTTTCTGCTGTCCTCAGGGACCCCCAGGAGCCTCTGGAGAACCGGGCCCTTCAGGGCCCCTCGGGAGAAGGGTGAGTGTTGATGTGTGTGTGTGAGAGAGGGAGAGAGTGTTTGTGGGGCTTGTGTGCATGCCTTTATTGTTGTATATTTGTACAGACTCGGATATCTTCAGGGATTTTATTGACCTCTATCTGTTTTAGAAGAACAAAAGCAGTGTAAGGCTTTTAAGCACTCGGGTATTGTCCCCAGCAGCTGAAACTCTGTCCTCATGTTCCCCCACCTCTCTCGCTCTCTCTTGCTCTCTCTCTCTCTCTCTCTCTCTCTCTCTCTCTCTCTCTCTCTCTCTCTCTCTCGCGCTCTCGCTCTCGCTCTCTGTCTCTCTCTCTCTATCTCTCTCGCTCTCTCACCAGGGCCACTTGGGAGCTGCTGGAAAAGAAGGGAAACAAGGAATGAAGGGAGCAAAGGTAAGGATGTGTGGAACACTCAACAACACTGAACTCATTAATGAAATATGAAGAAAATAAATCCCCAAAAAGAAAAGGCTACTGCATTGTACACCACACATGTCAGTTTTACTCCGTTTTGTTTTCCTCTCCACCATGTCATGCTGTTCTTCTCTCTCATTCCTTTAGGGGACCAATGGGGTTGAAGGTCTGGTGGGGAAGAAAGGGCCAGTGGGGCCCCAGGGACATTCAGGGAAGCCTGGCCCAGAGGGCCTCCGAGGGATCCCAGGCCCCGGGGTGAGTCCCCCTCTCCTCTCCTCTCCTTACTCTAACTCAAACAGACATCTCCCTCTACTGTAGCCTGTGGCTCTGCTGCTCCACTCATCATGTCTCCCTAATTAGTTTAGTATAAACTGTCATTGGTTTACTATCAACATACATGGTGCATCTCAGTACAACCAGCAACAAGGCTTGGGGACATGTTGTTGAATTGATTAACCCCTATTTGTGTTTTCATTTGCAGGGTGAGCAAGGGTTAAATGGCCCCCCAGGCCAGACGGGACCCCCTGGACCTATGGTAAGACCCCATGCATATTACATGTTCATATGTCAACCTACTGTACTGTTATTGCCCCTCTTTCACATAACATATGGTAGGTAGCCTTGATAGGGTCAATTCCACTGATACGTCAATTATATTTTTTCACCCATGTGTAACCATGTAATGTAAATGTGATCTTGTGTTGTTCCCAGGGACCCCCAGGACTGCCAGGTTTGAAAGGAGACCCGGGCAGGAAGGGAGATAAGGGTCACGGTGGTCTGATCGGTCTGATCGGACCTCCAGGAGAGCTGGGAGAGAAGGGAGACAGAGGCCTGCCCGGAAATCAGGGCACACAAGGAACCAAAGGAGACGGGGGTAAGGGTGGCCTCCCTGGCCCCACCGGCCCCCCAGGACCCTCTGGACTTTCTGTAAGTGCCCCCTCCTCCTCAGTCCCCCCACCCCACTCAACTCTTCATAGTTGGCTTTGTTTTACTTTGATATGAATCTTCCTATTTCAAAATGACCTCTCTTCCCCTGTTAGGGTGCAGTTGGTGAGAGAGGATCCAAAGGAGACCTGGTAAGTCCAGTCATCTGACTGTATCTCCATATTGTCATTCCTCTCCTTACACACCAGCCTATAGCTAGCAGCTGCCAGGAGCATATGCTGCCAGACAAGCCGTTATCTCGCCTTGCCAAATGAACCATCGTTCAGCTTAATTTTCTACATTATACTTTTTAAAATGTATTTTGGCCTTAAAAGTGAGCCCATACAGTGATGTGTTGTTCCTGTGGGTACAGTGTATTTTAATAGGATATAGTGGTGCGGTGTGATGTTATGAAAAGTACCATAGTGTGTCATGTAGAGAGCAGTGGCTTTGGCCACAGACTGCTGATGCACAGAGCTGGATAATCCTATAAACCCTTGAACCATATCTGCCAGGATCAAAGAGGGATTTGGCAAACTAGTGTGAGAATCGCTCCAGGTGACTGGAGGATTGAGGCAGGATTTTGTTCCATTCTTTTCTTCAGGGTGCCATCGGACTCCAAGGAGACACTGGCCCCGCCGGATCCCCCGGACCCCCTGTAAGTCCTCCACATACACACCTCCACACTTCTCATCCACCCTACCTTTCTCTTTCTGTTTCTCTCTGTCACTGTTGTTTCTTGTCATCTGTCATCCATTTGTGTTCCTTCCCTCCAGGGTCCGCCTGCCACCATGGTCCAGCTGCTACCTATCAGAGACCACGAGGGCCGGAGGAAGAGGAAGAGGCACTCTAGGATGGTGCAAGGAGGCGCAGCTCCCTACGAGGAGGTAGGGATGAAGATGGATCTGGAGCAGGAGGTGTTCCTGCAGGCAGACCAGCCCATGCTGGAGGAGGCAGAGGGCATGGAGGAGGTGTTTGCCTCCCTCACCTCCATGAAGACAGAGGTGGAGCTGATGAGGAAGCCCCTGGGGACCTTTGAGAGCCCCGCCCGCACCTGCAAGGAGCTCATGATGATCCAGCATGGCTACAAAGACGGTCAGCACATCACCTCATCACCCTCGTATCACACAGATCTCCCCTCATCACCCTGCATTGGCACTCTTATTGACGTGAACATGTACAGTGCCTATAGAAAATCTGCACCCCCTTGAATTTGTTTCACATTTTGTTGCGTTACAAAGTGGGATTGAAATAGATTTAATTTTATTTTTTGGTCATTGATCTACACAAAATACTCAATAATGTCAAATTGAAAAGAAAATTATATATTTTTTGTTGCTAATTGATAATTTTTGTATAACTAAAATATAGTCGTTACATAAGTATTCAGCTCCTTTGTTCAGGCAAGCCTAAATTTGACTTAACAAATCACATAAGTTATATGGACTCACTCTGTATGAAATAATGACTAACCCTTTCTCTGTCCCCCATACTGTACATAAAACATCTGTAAGATCGCTCAGTCAAGTATTGAATTTCAAGCACAGATTCAACTACAAAGACCAGGGAGCTTTTCGAAAGCCTCATAAAGAATGGCAGTGATTGGTAGATGGGTAACAATAACAAATCAGACATTGAATATCTCTTTAAGCATGATCAAGTTAATAATTATGCTGTGGATTATGTATTAAACCACTCAGACACATAAAAAAATACAGTCGTCCTTCTGAACTGAGCTGCAGGACAGGAAGGAAACTGATCAGGGACGTCACCATGAGGCCATTGGTAATTTTAAAACAGCTACAGAGTTCAACGGCTGTGATGGGAGAAAACTGAAGATGGATCAACAACATTGTAGTAACTTCACAATAATGACCTAAATGACAGAGTGAAAAGAAGAACACAAATAGTCCAAAACATGCATATGTATGCAACAAAGCACCAAACCCGGCAAAGGAATACACTTTTTGGCCTAAATGCAAAGCCTTATGTTTGGGGAAAATCCAACACAACACATTACTGAGTCACTGCCTCCGTATTTTCAAGTATGGTGGTGGCTGCATCATGGTATGGGTATGCTAGACATCGGCAAAGTCGGGAGTTTTTCAGGATGAAAAGAAACAGCATGAAGCACAGGGAAAATCCTAGAGGAAAACCTGCTTTAGTCTGCTTTACACCTGACACTGGGATAGCAACTCACCTTTCAGCAGAACAATAACCTAAAACACAAGGCCAAATCTACACTGGAATTGCTTACCAAGAAGACAGTGGCCAAGTTACAGTTTTGAGTTAAGTCTGCTTGAAAATCTATGGCAACACTTGAAAATGGCTTTCTAGCCATGATCCAGCTAACAGAGTTGACAGAGCTTGAAGCAGTTTGAAAAGAATAATGGGCAAATATTGCACAATCCAGGTGTGTAAAGCTTTTCTGAGACTCACCCAATAAGACTAACAGCTGTAATCACTGCCAAATGTGTTTATAACATGTATTGATTCTGGGGGGTGAGTATTTATCTAATTAATCAAGTTATATTAGTGTTTTCTTTTTCATTATTCTTAAAAAAATATATCTAAATAATTGTTCTTCCACTTTGACATTACAGAGTATTTTGTGTAGATCGTTGACAAACAATGACAATAAAATCCATTTTAATCCCACTTTGTAACACAATAGTATGTGAAGAAACCCAAAGGAGGAGTATACTTTCTATAGGCACTGTATTTGATTGAGCAAATGAGCCACCAAATCCTCCAATAGCCAGTATAATTACCTGTTACATCATACATACTCTATGATTTCATGTCTTCCCCTTTCTCTTGCCTGATCTGCTGTCCCGTATTGAAATGACACCGCTGTCTCTGTCTCCGTACCTGTCCCAGGTGAATACTGGATCGACCCCAACCAGGGATGTCACAGGGACTCCATCAAGGTCTTCTGTAACTTCACCGCTGAGGGAGAGACTTGTCTCTACCCTGACAAGAGGATTGAAACTGTGAGTCTCAAACTACCTTGATGTCTGCTCACATCAACCTAACTAGAACATTGTAGTAGTGTACAGTACATATTCATTGGCCTCAGATCAACTGGTGTCTTACAGATGCACTATCTTGATTTGACCCTATTTTTCACAGCAGGAAAATAATCCAGCAGCTATAGGATATGTTAATTATTATGTGGATTATAATTAATAGATATTTTTTAGGGGTTGATATATTTTCTGTTACATTTTTCATAATGGCAAATCAATTTTAAAGTGGAAATCACACACTTTAGAAGCCTTTTAAAACCTTTAATACACTACAATTGGTATTTCCTGCTGTGCAGGAAATTCTCCGCAACAACAGAGTGATCAAATTAAGATACCTCCTCAGAAGCCTGTGTTACAGAGATTCCTTGTTTCCTTCTCTATTCTTGTGAACAGGTGAAGCTAGCAGCCTGGAACAAAGAGAAGCCAGGAAGCTGGTTCAGTCAATACAGGAAAGGCAAACAGGTACTGACCACTTTCAACTGCTGCCATTCATTTAAATGTTTCCAAACCCCAGGTAAATTATATTAATTTAAAGGGAGTGCATTTGAATAATATTCATGTGTATAATTGAGTAGATGTGCATGTGTGTGAGCATGTGTGTGAGCATGTGTGTGATAGAACCTACTGTCCAATAGAGGGTTCATGTATGTGCCCATGTATGATACCTGTGTTTTCTGCCTGCAGAAGTGAGTGAGTCACACAGAGCCATTGGCAGCAGTGGACTCTCATTGAAGAGCATTCAGAGCTTTGAGCACTGGTCTTTCATGTGCACCTGACCAGACATCTCTTAACACAGAATCCCAATCCCTTTCACTGACTCTTTCACACCCACGCCATTGTGTCCTTTTCTCTCTCTCTCTCTCTCTCTCTCTCTCTCTCTCGCTCTCGCTCTCTCTCTCTTTCTATCTTTCTCTTTCTTTCTTTCTTTCTTTCTTTCTTTCTTTCTTTCTTTCTTTCTTTCTTTCTTTCTTTCTTTCTTTCTTTCTTTCTTTCTTTCTTTCTTTCTTTCTTTCTCTCCCACTAACTCTCTTTCTCTACAACTCTCTTATTCTGACTCTCTAGGCAAATTATTGTGACCTTTGTCCCCTCCTCTCCTGTTACATTATTAATGAAACACTGGTTGTGAGATTTCTAAGAGAGCGAAAAGGTTCATGGTAACACAATTGGTCCTAGCGTTCCTCTGTTCACCAGGGTGGATATAGTGCTGTCGCCAGCATTAACTCTGTCAGCTAGGTTTTGTGCCAGCATTAACTCTGTCAGCTTGGTTTTGTGCCAGCATTAACTCTGTCAGCTAGGTTTTGTGCCAGCATTAACTCTGTCAGTGTCACGAATCCCACCGAAGGTGGCTCCCCTGCCTGCTCGGGCGGCGCTCGGCGGTCGTCGTCACCGACCTACTAGCCGCCGCTGATCCTTTTTTCCTTTTCGTTTGGTTTGTCTTATTGGTTGCACCTGTTCCTCATTTGTCTTTTGATTTTGGTTATTTAAGCCTGGTTAGCCCGCCCAGTGTTGTGCGGGATTATTTAGCGTCAGGTTGTGTTTTGTATTTGGATGTGGTGGCGATCTACTACTGTTCTATTTTCATGCATGCTGTGCACCTGTTGTTTGGGCACTTTGCATTTTTCACGCCCGTTGTGTTGGCGTCGATCGTGTTGTGTTTTTATTGAATAAACACACAGTTCCTTACCTCTGCTCTCTGCGCCTGACTCCTACCACCACTCCTAGCAACGACTGACAGAATCCCGCACCAGCTATGGAGTCAGCAGGAGCAGCCTCCCCTCCTCTCCCATCGATGGAGGAACGGGTCCTTCACCATACCACCATCCTCCACCGAATCGGCTCAGCGATGGAGCAGATGATGGAGAGGATGGACCGATGGGAGAGGAGTGGCCTCCCTACCGCATCCCCAGCACCAACTCCTCCTCCACCATCTACCCCTCCACCGACGTCCGGACCCGGAGCCCTACGCCTGGCTCTCCCCAGGGAGTACGATGGAGCGGCGGCGGGGTGCCAGGGGTTCCTGCTACAGTTGGATTTGTACCTGGCTACCGTTCATCCAGCTCCCTCCGGAGAGGAGAGCGTAAGCGTCCTCGTCTCCTGCTTAACGGGACGTGCCCTGGAGTGGGCCAACGCAGTGTGGTATGGCCCAGACTCGGCAAGGGATCACTACCCTGAGTTCACCCACCGGTTCCGGGCCGTGTTCGACCACCCAGCAGAAGGCCGGGCGGCGGGTGAACGGCTGTTCCACCTGCGTCAGGAGACGAGGAGCGCACAGGACTTTGCTCTGGAGTTCCGGACCTTGGCTGCTGGAGCGGGGTGGAACGACAGGGCCCTGATGGACCACTATCGGTGTAGCCTCCGGGAGGACGTCCGCCGTGAGCTAGCCTGTCGGGACACTACCCTGTCGCTAGACGAACTAATCGACATGTCCATTCGTCTTGACAATCTGCTGGCTGCGCGCGGGCGTCCAGACGGGGCCCTGTTGGTTCCACCTCCAGGTCCTCCAGCTCCCATTCCTATGGAGCTAGGGGGGGCCGCGTCCAGGGGAACCGGAGGAGGAGGCTCCCCTTGTATCCAGTGTGGTCGGAGAGGACACACTACCGACAGGTGCTGGGGGAGCTCCTCTGGGAATCGGGATGGCAGGCGGAGCACTCCTCGTCCATCTCAGGTGAGTAAGCACCAACCTCACCCAGAGCTCCCTGTTGGTCACATGTTCGTTTTAGTAACTTTCCCCTTGTTTTCTCCCTCTTTCCAGCATAAGGCGCTAGTCGATTCAGGCGCAGCTGGAAACTTTATGGATCGTGGGCTCGCATTAAGGCTAGGGATTCCCCTGGTGTCATTGGACCAACCTTTCCCCGTGCACTCCTTAGATAGCAGACCATTAGGGTCAGGACTGGTCAGGGAGGCCAAGGTGCCACTGGACATGGTAACGCAGGGGGATCATGGGGAACGGATTAGTCTCTTCCTCATTGATTCTCCTGCGTTTCCGGTGGTGCTGGGGATTCCCTGGCTGGCCAATCACAATCCCAATATTTCGTGGAGACAGGGGGCTCTCAGAGGGTGGTCAGAGGAGTGCTCAGGCAGGTGTAAGGGAGTTT
Source organism: Salmo salar (assembly GCF_965601325.2). NCBI lineage: Eukaryota > Metazoa > Chordata > Actinopteri > Salmoniformes > Salmonidae > Salmo > Salmo salar. Next base: position 66,993,680 of record NC_138293.1, on the reverse strand, counting down.
CCATCGGTGCGACGACGGTGGAGAGTCCAGACCAGGTTTCCACTGTGCGCATTCCCTCAGAATATGCCGATTTGGCTATCGCCTTCTGTAAAAAGAGGGCGACCCGATTACCACCTCATCGACGAGGGGATTGCGTGATAAATCTCCAGGTAAACGCTGCACTTCCCAGGAGTCACGTGTACCCATTGTCACAGGAGGAGACGTTGGCTATGGAAACATATGTCACGGAATCTCTGAGACAGGGGTATATTCGGCCCTCCATGTCACCCGTCTCCTCGAGTTTCTTTTTTGTGAAGAAAAAGGATGGAGGGTTGCGTCCGTGCATTGATTATCGAGGTCTAAATTCCATCACAGTAGGGTTCAGTTACCCACTACCTCTCATCGCTACGGCGGTGGAATCATTTCACGGCGCGCGTTTTTTCACGAAACTGGACCTCGGGAGCGCGTACAATCTGGTGCGTATCCGGGGAGGAGACGAGTGGAAAACCGCATTTAGTACCACATCGGGCCACTATGAGTACCTCGTCATGCCGTACGGGTTAAAGAATGCTCCAGCCGTCTTTCAATCCTTTGTTGACGAGATTCTCAGGGACCTGCACGGACAGGGGGTGGTGGTGTATATTGACGACATCTTGATTTATTCCGCCACCCGCGCCGCGCATGTCTCCCTGGTGCGCAAGGTGCTTGAGCGACTGCTGGAGAATGACCTGTACGTCAAGGCTGAGAAATGTGAGTTTTTCAAACGAGCCGTTTCCTTCCTGGGGTATCGCATTTCCACCTCGGGGGTGGTGATGGAGGATGACCGCGTTAAAGCCGTGCGTAATTGGCCGACTCCGACCACGGTAAAGGAGGTGCAGCGGTTTTTAGGGTTTGCCAATTACTACCGGAGGTTTATCCGGGGCTTTGGTCAAGTTGCTGCTCCCATTACCTCACTGCTGAAGGGGGGTCCGGCGCGCTTGCGCTGGTCAGCAGAGGCGAACAGAGCGTTCAGTCGCCTGAAGGAGCTGTTTACCGTCGCTCCAGTGCTGGCTCATCCGGATCCCTCTTTGGCATTCATAGTGGAGGTGGACGCGTCCGAGACTGGGGTGGGGGCCGTGCTATCACAGCGCTCGGGCACGCCACCCAAACTCCGCCCGTGCGCTTTCTTCTCTAGGAAGCTAGGGCCGGCGGAGCAGAACTATGATGTGGGGGACAGGGGTTGTTAGCTGTGGTCAAGGCTCGGAAGGTGTGGAGACATTGGCTTGAGGGGGCAAAGCACCCTTTCCTCATCTGGACTGACCACCATAACCTCGAGTACATCCGGGCAGCTAGGAGACTGAATCTGCGTCAGGCCAGGTGGGCCATGTTCTTTACCCGTTTCCGGTTCACCATCTCTTATCGGCCAGGTTCACTGAACACGAAGGCCGACGCACTGTCCCGCCTATATGACACCGAGGAGAGGGCCATCGATCCGGCTCCCATTCTTCCGGCGTCGTGTTTGGTAGCTCCGGTGGTATGGGAGTTGGACGCGGAGATCGAGCGGGCGTTAAGGTCGGAACCTGCACCATCGCAGTGTCCGACAGGTGTTCAGTACGTACCGCTTGGTCTCCGTGATCGATTGATTCGATGGGCCCATAATCTCCCCTCTTCGGGTCACCCTGGGATCGAGAGGACAGTGCGGAACCTGAGGGGGAAGTACTGGTGGCCCACCTTGGGTAAGGACGTGCGGTTTTATGTTTCCTCCTGCTCGGTGTGCGCTTAGAGCAAGGCTCCTCGACACCTGCCTAGAGGGAAATTACACCCCCTTCCCGTTCCACAGCGGCCGTGGTCACACTTATCAGTGGACTTCCTCACTGACCTTCCCGTATCACAGGGGAACACCACTATCCTGGTCGTTGTGGATCGGTTCTCGAAGTCCTGTCGTCTCATCCCGTTGCCCGGGTCTCCCTACGGCTCTGCAGACTGCGGAGGCCCTGTTTACCCATGTCTTCCGGCACTATGGGGTGCCCGAGGACATCGTTTCTGATCGGGGTCCCCAGTTCACGTCCAGAGTTTGGAGGGCGTTCATGGAACGTTTGGGGGTCTCGGTCAGCCTGACCTCGGGTTTCCACCCCGAGAGTAATGGGCAGGTGGAGAGGGTGAACCAAGAGGTGGGTAGGTTTCTAAGGACGTATTGCCAGGACCGGCCCAGAGAATGGGCGAGATACGTGCCATGGGCAGAAATAGCCCAGAATTCTCTACGGCACTCATCAACCAACATGTCACCGTTCTAGTGCGTGTCGGGCTACCAGCCGGTCCTGGCTCCATGGCACCAGAGCCAGACCGAGGCTCCTGCGGTGGAGGATTGGGTGCAGCGCTCGAAGGACACCTGGAGAGCCGTCAAAGACGCACTTACAAAGGCGAGTGGACGGCAGAAGAAGAGCGCTGACCAGCACCGCAGTGAGACCCCTGTGTTTGCACCAGGGGATCGAGTCTGGCTCTCGGCTAGAAACCTGCCCCTCCGCTTGCCCTGCCGGAAGCTGGGCCCGCAGTGTGTAGGGCCGTTTAAAGTCCTGAGGAGGATAAACGAGGTGTGTTACCGGTTACAACTTCCATCTTACTACCGTATTAACCCCTCGTTTCATGTGTCTCTCCTCAGGCCGGTGGTGGCTGGTCCCATGCAGGAAGGTGAGGTGCCGGAGGTTCCTCCCCCCCCGCTGGACATTGGGGGGTCCCCGGCGTATAAAATACGCGCCATTCTGGACTCCAGACTTCGGGGGCGGGGCCTACAGTACCTCGTCGACTGGGAGGGGTACGGCGCGGAGGAGAGGTGCTGGGTACCCAGGAGGGACATTTTGGATCCTCCACTACTGAGGGAGTTCCACCGCCTTCATGGGGATCGCCCTGCGCCTCGTCCTCCGGGTCGCCCTCGAGGTCGGTGGCGGCGCGCTGCGGGAGCCGCGCGTCAGGAGGGGGGTACTGTCACGAATCCCACCGAAGGTGGCTCCCCTGCCTGCTCGGGCGGCGCTCGGCGGTCGTCGTCACCGACCTACTAGCCGCCGCTGATCCTTTTTTCCTTTTCGTTTGGTTTGTCTTATTGGTTGCACCTGTTCCTCATTTGTCTTTTGATTTTGGTTATTTAAGCCTGGTTAGCCCGCCCAGTGTTGTGCGGGATTATTTAGCGTCAGGTTGTGTTTTGTATTTGGATGTGGTGGCGATCTACTACTGTTCTATTTTCATGCATGCTGTGCACCTGTTGTTTGGGCACTTTGCATTTTTCACGCCCGTTGTGTTGGCGTCGATCGTGTTGTGTTTTTATTGAATAAACACACAGTTCCTTACCTCTGCTCTCTGCGCCTGACTCCTACCACCACTCCTAGCAACGACTGACAGTCAGCTTGGTTTTGTGCCAGCATTAACTCTGTCAGCTTAGTTTTGTGCCAGCATTAACCCTGTCAGCTAGGTTTTGTGCCAGCATTAACTCTGTCAGCTTGGTTTTGTGCCAGCATTAACTCTGTCAGCTAGGTTTTGTGCCAGCATTAACTCTGTCAGCTAGGTTTTGTGCCAGCATTAACTCTGTCACCTTGGTTTTGTGCCACCATTAACTATGTCAGCTAGGTTTTGTGCCAGCATTAACTCTGTCACCTTGGTTTTGTGCCACCATTAACTATGTCAGCTTGGTTTTGTGCCAGCATTACCTCTGTCAGCTAGGTTTTCCTGCCCAGGTTATTTGGTCATGGAAAACTCCTGGCCCTAGCCATTATAGATTGGATGTATATAGTGCTTTACCAGATGCTCTACTACAAATGCATTGGTACTGCTATTTGGTATGGACATTCCACATGTGACTGAAATGGTCATTGAGAGTTGTTTCTTTCCCCTGGTCCAGTTATCATGCAGTGACGGGAGCCCGGTTGCTTCAAGTGGTCTATATTAATATGTGGTTCATATCTGGTCTAGTTCTCATTCAGTGACTCTGACATGCTGTGTGTCTCTGGTCCAGTTACAGTACAATGACTCTGACATGCTGTGTGTCTCTGGTCTAGTTACAGTACAATGACTCTGATATGCTGTGTGTCTCTGGTCCAGTTACAGTACAATGACTCTGACATGCTGTGTGTCTCTGGTCTAGTTACAGTACAATGACTCTGATATGCTGTGTGTCTCTGGTCCAGTTACAGTACAATGACTCTGACATGCTGTGTGTCTCTGGTCCAGTTCCAGTACAATGACTCTGATATGCTGTGTGTCTCTGGTCTAGTTACAGTACAATGACTCTGACATGCTGTGTGTCTCTGGTCCAGTTACAGTACAATGACTCTGACATGCTGTGTGTCTCTGGTCCAGTTCCAGTACAATGACTCTGATATGCTGTGTGTCTCTGGTCCAGTTCCAGTACAACGACTCTGATATGCTGTGTGTCTCTGGTCTAGTTACAGTACAATGACTCTGATATGCTGTGTGTCTCTGGTCCAGTTCCAGTACAATGACTCTGACATGCTGTGTGTCTCTGGTCTAGTTACAGTACAATGACTCTGATATGCTGTGTGTCTCTGGTCCAGTTACAGTACAATGACTCTGACATGCTGTGTGTCTCTGGTCCAGTTCCAGTACAATGACTCTGATATGCTGTGTGTCTCTGGTCCAGTTCCAGTACAATGACTCTGACATGCTGTGTGTCTCTGGTCCAGTTCCAGTACAATGACTCTGATATGCTGTGTGTCTCTGGTCCAGTTCCAGTACAATGACTCTGATATGCTGTGTGTCTCTGGTCCAGTTACGGTACAATGACTCTGATATGCTGTGTGTCTCTGGTCCAGTTACAGTACAATGACTCTGATATGCTGTGTGTCTCTGGACCAGTTACAGTACAATGACTCTGATATGCTGTGTGTCTCTGGTCCAGTTACAGTACAATGACTCTGATATGCTGTGTGTCTCTGGTCCAGTTACAGTACAGTGACTCTGATATGCTGTGTGTCTCTGGTCCAGTTACAGTACAGTGACTCTGATGGGAACCCGGTCCACGTGGTCCAGCTGACCTTCCTGAAACTGCTGAGTGCCACGGCCAGACAGACCTTCACCTACTCCTGCCAGAACTCTGCCGGCTGGTTTGACAGCACTACCCGCAGCCACCAACACGCCATACGCTTCCGGGGCAGCAACGACGAGGAGATGAGCCAGGCCAAGAACCCCTTCATCCAGGCAACACACGACGGCTGCCAGGTAGGTGCCATGCAGAGACAAAGGAAAATGAATGAATGACTGAATTACTGTAATTGGTGCTAATGTTTTGACCAATGCTGATGTTATGACAAATGCTAATGTTTTTTGACCAATGGTAATTTTTTGACCAATGCTAATGTTTTGACAAATGCTAATGTTTTGATCAATGCTAATGTTTTGACCAATATTTTGTCAGCTGCTGTTTGATTCGATAAGGCCATGCAGCTGATCACAATCAGTTCATCATATGATATCTGAGTATGGTATAGATAGGATTGGAGTTGGAATGAAATCTAGCAAGTTAGCAGGCACAGTGTATCCTCAACTCTGCTGTCTTTTTCTTTGTCTCTGCTGTAGTTCCGTAAGGGACAGGAGCGGACAGTCCTGGAGATCGACTCCCCCAGAGCAGAGCTGCTGCCAGTCATAGACGTGGCCCCCTCAGACTTTGGAAGCAACAACCAAAAATTTGGCTTCCACGTGGGACCAGTATGTTACAACGGTTAACTAACGTTGTCTCAACCAACCAAGGAATGACCGGAACTGACCTGCACAACAACTTACCAATGAAAGAAACTGGACTTCACTGTTGTTTCCACACACAATATTTATTATTATATGTCCGTATATGTGGTAGGTTTGTGGCATATGTTATAAGACTCTCAAACAGCCAATGGGACGTGAGGTTTCATTGTTTCCGTGACAATAACAACCAATGGTGAGTAGAGGAGCAAAGGCAAGAAGGAACAAAGCACATTTATCAAAGGGAATTCATCCAATTAGATATATTTAATTTGTAGTGTTTTTTTCTTTATCGGCATTCTTTTCTTCGCTCACCTTTTGAGTGTGCTGTAATTAGATTCACTAGAAGTAGTCTCTTGTTCCACTTGACAACAACCAATTTAAAAAGACAGGCAGATCCCTCCCATGTTGAGGCATGGGGTTAGCCTGTCATCTGTGGTATGGGTCAGTTGAGTGGCACTGTCTTTGCCAGGCCTGGGATGCAGATGAGATGAGTTGCTACCTGAGGGATTATGATGAGAGTGGAGTGGAATTAGCAGGAGACACTAGCATACTCATTAGCATGCCTGGATTGCAGTAGGATAATATCATATTGCAGTATAAGGACATCAGTTCTTGTTAACTGGTGGTGTACCGCAGTATCGACGGTTGTAGGATCTTCATTTGAGCCAGTTTGCTACAGCAGGAAAATAATCCTGCAGCAACAGGAAATGTGAATTATTATGTGGATTATAATGAATGGACATTTTTGTTGGGGTTGATACATTTTTCATAAGGGAAAATCAAGTCTGAAATTTCTAAGTAAAAATTACAAATACACTACAAGTTTTACATTTCAAATGAAAGATCCTACATCAGTAGCATGTCAATTCCATACTAGTCTATTTCATCTGTCAACGTTCCCTGTGTTAGTTAGAAGGTTGAACATACTGTATGATAGAAATGATATCTTTGCTCAGTGCTTTCCCTTCAACTGCAGATCACTCACTGAATGACCTTGAGAAGAGCACACAATACCATGTTACTAGTAGTCTGTTGAGCCCAATGGTTACTTGAATGGAGAAGGTTGCTTTCCTTATTGGACTGGTTTACTCTGCACGCTGTTGATAATATGACTTTCCGGCCTTCCATGTTTTCATTTCCTATTTGTGTCAGTTTGGCGTCCATTTTATTACGGAAAACAAGCATTCTGTATTCCAGGCCTTAATGGTTGAGCTGGAGCTGTTTTAGCCCGAGAATGAGTTTCAGAGCATGTTGTTCTTAAAAAGGATATTAACAGTGTTTTCTCCAGTCCTCCATTTGTCTGTTACATCAAGGAGCATTTCACATGTCGTTGTTTTCAAGCATCTTTTAAAAAGTACTATTATTATCCACTGTCCTGTTCTCCACCTCAGTCATGTATTTGTTTATTTGTTTTATGTGTTTTCATTTTTATGATGTATTTTGTTATGATGTGTGGTGCTAAAGAAAATGTTTTTGTTTTATGTCAACTACATTTGTGTTGTTGTGTGTCTTGAGGGAGAAAGGGTGCAAGTTATTTGTGCTGCAAAAGCTGTGCATGATGGGTAAGGAATGCTCTCTGAGCCAGGGAGTATCATATCGTACTGTAGGACTGGACACTACAGTACACACACTCCAACATGCTGTATGGTATGCAGGTTACAGTACCAGAGGTAGGTTAGGGGTAAGTTCCACGTTTTCGCTTTAAGCGTTAAAACTCCCAAGACAGCCGCTGTTACAACATAGTGCCTTTACATCTCTACAACATCTCTCCAACATAACCTGCAGGCTGGTCTCCCAGCCTGAATACATAAACAGTACAGGCAGATTACCAGCTTACTCCTCCTCACACTGTCTTTTAGTATTTAAACAATTCAGTACAGTAAAATTCCCGCCCCGTCCTTCCACACCCTGTGTATAGTATCTGTCCAACTCATTTATATACTGTACAGTTATTCTAAGGATTTGAGTATGATTAATAATCTGTTGCCTGAATGAAAACGTGTTTGTGAAAAGCGAATAAAAAAAACTATTTTAAAAAGACTAGGCTGTATCTGGGAGAGGGACACACAGAGAGAGAGAGAGAGAGAGAGAGAGAGAGAGAGTAGGGGAGAGAGAGAGAGAGAGAGAGAGAGAGAGAGAGAGAGAGTAGGGGAGAGAGAGAGAGAGAGAGAGAGTTGTTTGTATCGGCCTCTCACCACTCAGTGTAATAGACAAACAAGTCTCTTCATTACCGCCTAGTTCTGCAACATTCACTCAATGAGCCCGCAATCAACATCCCACCACAGCAGATGTAATCAACTCTGATTGGATTCCCAGTTCATTTATTTCAATTAGCTGGTGTTTCATTCCTCCAGAAACAGAGGAGAAACGCTAGCCAGGGAGGGAGGGAGGGAAGGAGGAGAGCGGTAATGAACTGGATAAGGAACACAGCCATTGAATTTTGCCCAGAACTGTTGTGTGTGTGTGTGTGTGTGTGTGTGTGTGTGTGTGTGTGTGTGTGTGTGTGTGTGTGGTGTGTGTGTGTGTGTGTGTGTGTGTGTGTGTGTGTGTGTGTGTGTGTGTGTGTGTGTGTGTGTGTGTGTGTGTGTGTGTGTGTGTGTGTGTGAGAGGGCAGAAAGGAGGATACACAGAACAGACACTGCCATATTGTTGGCTCTTGCTATGACACTGTCTGGTTGGCTGGTTATGTGACAAAAACACACTGTCAAATCTTCCTCTTGCTGGCTCTCCTCTCTCACTTTTATTCAGACATAATACTTGCTCTCTCTCTCTCTCTCTCTCTCTCTCTCTCTCTTTCTCTCACACACACACACACACACACACACACACACACACACACACACACACACACACACACACACACACACACACACACACACACACACACACACACACACACACACACACACGTTCGATCACATAACCAAAGAGCAAGTCCACCAGTCCCCTACGGAGACTAGTCCTCAAGGTTAACGTCAATGCAGAATAAAGGTTACAGTACATTTCTCTCCTTTCTGCTCTCTTCAACTCAATTGGATTTTAACCACAGTGTAAGCTCCTGGCTGGGAAAGGTCAGGCCTAGCTGCTTCCTCAGAATAATGATCAAGCAAAGTACATCATGACCATCGATAGGCTAATATACATTTTAGCACACACTATGCTGTAGGATCTGGGTAGAATGAATCTCTATGCTGTAGGATCTGGGTAGAATGAATCACTATGCTGTTGAATCTGGGTAGAATGAATCACTATGCTGTAGGATCTGGGTAGAATGAATCACTATGCTGTTGAATCTGGGTAGAATGAATCACTATGCTGTTGAATCTGGGTAGAATGAATCACTATGCTGTAGGATCTGGGTAGAATGAATCACTATGCTGTAGGATCTGGGTAGAATGAATCACTATGCTGTAGGATCTGGGTAGAATGAATCACTATGCTGTTGAATCTGAGTAGAATGAATCACTATGCTGTTGAATCTGAGTAGAATGAATCACTATGCTGTAGGATCTGGGTAGAATGAATCACTATGCTGTTGAATCTGAGTAGAATGAATCACTATGCTGTTGAATCTGGTGCTGCCGTTGGGTCTTTGTATCTCTGAGGTCCTCTATTCTCCCCAACCCATTGTCCATGTTGCTTTGTTGAGCAGAGAAGATAGTAAGATAGTATCTCCTGTACTGTATCTCTTTATCTCCTGTATCTGTGTAGGACTATTTCTGTCTGATACCCTCTGATCTCTGGGCTCTCTTTGCTGTCCTGTGATCTGTACGTGCGATACTGACCTATATCTACATATAGATCTGATGTGCTGTGATCTTTAGGCTTTGTATTAATCTGGATCTGTTCTATACTGTAAATCAGCCCAGCTCCGGGCCTGTGGAAGAGAGTTTAGTGAAGGGTTGATGAGCCATGTTTAGCCTCCTGTATTTAGATCCTGGAGTAGACTAATTCTCCAGTCCCTATAGCACACAGAGAATTTGTTTCAGTGCTACAGTAACAACATATTCTTTCATTCATCTCTTTCATTCTCTTTCCATCTCTCTTTCTCTCCATCTCTCACTAGTCTCAGAACTCTGTAGCTGGAGCTCGACTTCTCTTTCTCCCTCACTCCCTTTAACCATCTTTCTTTCTCCTGCTCTTTCCTCTCTCTCTCTCTCCTCTCTTTCCCAGCCCCCAGGTTTCCTCTCCTATGCGTCTCAGTGACGTTGATTGTAACTGGGCTGAACATGTCACCAAGTCAGTGTGAGAGATGAACATATTAAACAGGCGTTTAGATTCATGAGAGAGTGAACACAGAGATATCTACATCTCCTGTAGACTCCTGGCTGTAACAGCTCTACCGATGCCACTACATCTTTCTGTTGTGTCACAATCCATAACTGTAAACATTATTTAGCCACATCAGCGTTGTGTGAATATATGGATTTATTGGTTTCTTGTGAAAGCACTACGTTTTGCGATACATATTTACTTATGTATGACTCTTCCTGTATATTTATATGCAAGCGGTATGTCTATATCTAGAGGACTGTTGATATCTCCAGGAGTGATAATTATAAATGTTGTCTTTATCTGATGTGGTCTAGTACAGTCTTTTTGCTAGCTAAGGCCGTCTACTTTAAGTGCTGCCTGTCTTCCCAGTGTCCTACTTGGTGTGTGAACTGCTGACTGCTCATAACTTGCAGCTGATTGTTGACACATCGACCAGGATTAAGGGGCAGGGCAATTTGTGATTGTTGTTGTTTTGGTAATCAGTGGCTGTATTGGAGGGGGAGTGGTTTCTCCTCTCCTAGGCAATTAGCAATTAGTGTTAGTCCTTCAGTCTCCCCTGTTTTCTCAGTGGCAGCTGTAAACGGCGGTCGTGTCAGTGGCGGTCTCGTCGTCAAAACTAAGACGGTTCTGCCGAGTTGTTCTGTGGAGTTATTTAAGGAAGGAACGAGAGGAAGGCTCCACAACAATCTCTGACTTGAATATCTTACCTAGTTATTTCCATATGATCTCATTTGGCAACTATGTGTGTGTTTGTATACCTGTCCTCTCCCTGTAGGATTTTTATTTTATTTTTATTTTTATATAGGCTTTACAGACACTCACCACCCCTTGGCTGCAACCCTTCTAATATAGTGAAACCCTTCTAAGTTAGTGTACCCTGTGCGCACAACCCATGTGGAATTCCTGGTCTCCAGCAGCGTTTGGAACTGCCAATCTGCGGCCAAGAACACCGAGTTCATCTCAGCCTATACTGCCCTTCAGTCGGTAGACTTTTTGGCCCTGATGGAGAGACATGGATCATCCCAGAGAACACTGCTACTCCACCTGCTCTCTCTTAATCTGAGTACGTGTTTTCTCATAGTCTGAGAGCATCTGGTCATCACGGGGGGTGGCACAGGGCTACTCATTTCTCCTAAGTGGAGATTTTCTCTTTTCTCCCTCACTCCCTGTCCACCTACTCATTTGAATTCCATGTTGTCACTGTGTCTGCACCACGTACTCTCACTACTGGTGTCCCCTAGGGCTCGGTTCTAGGCCCTCTCTTCTTCTCTCTGTACCATTAGCTCTGTCATATCCTCACATGGACTCTCCTATTATTGCTATGCGGATGACACTCGACTACCTTTCTCCTTCCCCCCCTTCTGACACCCAGGTGGCGACACCCATCTCTGCGTGCCTGGCAGATATCTCAACTTGGATGTCGGCCCAACACCTCAAGCTCAACCTCGACAAGATGGAGCTGCTCTTCCTCCCGGGGAAGGCCTGCCTGCTCCAAGACCTCTCCATCATGGTTGACAACTCCATGGTGTTCCCCTCCCAGAGTGCAAAGAACCTTGGCGTGACCCTGGACAAGACCCTGTCATTTTCTGCAAACATCAAAGCAGTGACTCGCAGGTTAATGCTCTACAACATCCGTAGAGTATGACCCTACCTCACACAGGAAGCGGCGCAGGTCCTAATCCAGGCACTTGTCCTCTCTCTTCTGGACTACTGCAACTCGCTGTTGGTTGATCTCCCCGCGTGTGCCATTTAACCCCTGCAACTTATCCAGAACGCTGCAGCCCGCCTGGTGTTCAACCTTCCCAAGCTCTCCCATGTCACCCCACTCCTCCACACACTCCACTGGTTTCGCATCCACTACAAGAACATGGTGCTTACCTACAGAGCAGCAAGAGGAACTTTCCCTCGTTATCTTCAGGCTTTGCTCAAACCCTACACCCCACCCCATAACTCCGTTCTGCCACCTCTGGTCTCTTGCCCCCCCCCCTTTGTGAACTAACACTCGCACTTGACTTTTTCCCTCGTTACTAGCACTGACTTGGCTGATAGCTACTTAGAGGAAAAATGTACTTACTATAAGATAATGTGGTTGTCCCACCTAGTTATCTTAAGATGAATGCAATAACTGTCAGTCGCTCTGGATAAGAGTCTGTTAAAATGTAAATGTAGGTATCCAACACGTATGTGTGCATGTGAGAATGTGAGTGAGTGAACAAACGTGCACTCAGCGTTTCTCCTCCTGTTGACACCCTTCCGCAGCTTCTTTGTCTTCGGAAGAGGGGAGATTATTTCCGCAGATTCTCTTTTCCCATCAAAAGTGGTTATCGACAAAGCTAACATTAGTAAAGAATTGAAGGGAAGGTGGGAGGAGAGGGAGGGAAATATAATTATTCCCTAGGCGGAGGTGTCTGTAGAGCGGTGAGTAGCGGGGAGAGAGAGGCCTGGGTCCTGTGGCTGTCTGAAAGAGTGTCAGATGATTATCTGGGAGACAGAAGAGAGACCAGACACAGCCGTGGATCCCTCCACTATCCCCCCCCAACCCCCTCCCGCCCTTTGTCCTCCTTGCTGCATCACTCCTTCCACCGCCCCCCTCATGCCCCTCTGTTTCAGCTCTCACCGCCCGTCTCCACTGTGTCATTCTCACTTAGTTTAGTCCTCAGTGCGTAGGACAGCGTCAGTCGTCCCAGCAGCGCTTCGCTCCCTCCACGCACAGCCGAGGTAATCAGCAGACTCATATTATTACTAACCAGGGAGAGTGATGGGAGAATCACTCAGGCCAATTTCAGTGTGGACACAGCCTGTTCATAAAGGAGAAACATATTAATGCACTGTAATGAACAAACCACACTCGTATCAGGAGCTGGAACAAATTGTCAGAATCGGTCACGGGGGATTTATGTGTGAGAGTGTGTGTGTGTGTTAGAGAGACTCCATTGTCCATGAAGGACTCCACTGTTCAATAAATATGATTTGCACATAAATCATTGGCGGCAGGGACGGAGAGAAGGGAGAGAAGGGCAGATTGAATGTTATAATGATGAGTGTATAGTGGGGTCGTAGTCCACTTGAGTGTTGAGTCAGGGGAAGTAATCCTTTCCATTCGGCTCCTACAGTATATGAGGCTGCATGACTCCTTTCCTCTGTGGAACAGAATGTAGTAGGATCCTCCTTTCTACCTCTCTCTCTCTCCTCTGCCCCCTCTCTTCATTCTTCACCCTTCTCTTTCCATCATCCCTCTCTCTCCCCCTCTCCTTCCCTCCTCTCCACCTTACCCTCCTCTACCCACCTGTCTCTCTCCCTCTCTCCTTCCCCTCCTTCTCTCCCAACTCTCTCTCAGGATGATCAATGAACCCTGTCCTGTAGTATTGGCTGCTCTGCAAACGCTGACATGGTTGTTATTCTGTCAGAATCCAACATGGCAGCATTTCATGAACGCCCTGGACACATTTCATAAATCTTAGCTGGCCTCGCTGCTGACTAGATGTGAACTGCAGAGGAAGCAGAACCATTGTGTGAGCAGAACAGGACTGTCTTTCTCTCTGTCTGACTGCTGTGAGCCTCACCTACGCTGAGTACAAAATGTCACCCTATTCCCTTTAAAGTGCACTACCTTTGATGAGAGCCCTGGTCAAAAATAGTACGCTAAATAGGGAATAGGGTGCTATTTGGGACGCAACCCTAGCCTCCTGTCAGTGGGTATGGAGCTGGGTTAAAAGATACTAACCTGTTGAGAGCCTGGCTGGTGTTTTACTGCTATAGATGAAATGCATAGCTAGAGATAGCAGGGAGATGAAGGTAATAATGAATGCTGTCAGTCAGACAGCACTGGGCTGTTTGTCATTTGAACAGTACAGTAAGTGCCGCAGTGGTTTAATCAAAATGTTTATTCTGATAAATAGAAAAACTCCAGTGTCCTGTATGTATTGTATATCTGGTTTGTTTGTGTACTAGATAGGGTTTACTCTGTGGTTGTAAGTGTAGGCCTGCGCTTGTGAATTGATGTGCTCATTTGTTTCCCTCAGCTGCTTTTCAATAATTCAGCTCCAACCTAAGAAATAGAGCGGTATAGTTTATCTGAATCTGCTGTAGGAATATACTCTGCACCACTAACTCCCGTCGTATTACCCAGACCCATGTTTCACATACACTACATGTATGTACATAGTAGCAGTAAAGACATTATACACAGACACACTATACATACACATATTCTAAAAAAATATATACATACATATGAAGAGGTAGTGTACACACACACACACACACACACTGTCAGAAACAGTGGTCCATTAATCCCACAGGGACGTCAGACACCCTCTACTCCCATGTGTCTGTTCCTTCAACAGATGAAAGTGCTGTGAAGATGTTCATGTGGAATCGCTGATGGCTGTGCTAGCTGAATAAACTACAGCCTGGGTCTGGCCTACTGGGGTGTTGAGTAAGTACTTGGCTGAAGGGTGTGTTGGGTGTGTTTTCTGGTTGTCGTCCGTAGTGTTTGAACTGCTTGGTGAGATGCTGGAGAGTTAATGAGAAACTGGGGATTTCAGGTGCTGGCTGGCCCTGTGAGAGAGGAGAGGTGAGGATAGGAGAGGAGAAGTGAGGAGACGTGAGGAGAGAAGTGAGGAGAGGAGAGGAGAGGAGGGGTGACTGACAGGTCTCATGAATAGTGATGCTCAACAGCTGCTCATTAACCGCGAGACTGCCAGCTAGCAGACTGAAGGAGCACACAGACACACACACCTGTCCATGTCCCTTCATCTCTGTCCCCTGTGCCTGCTCCACATCCCAGGTAGAACCTGTGTTCCCCCCCCCCCCCCCCCCCAACCAGGGCAGCCCCCTCGCTGAATATGGAACAGCCTATTATGCCAGCTGTAAATTCTTAATAAAACTCTCATTGCAATAGGTAAGGGTATGCCTGGAAACCATTCCACATTCCCCTGCTAAGAATACCAAGTTAGTGAGCTGGCTGCTAGGGGACCATGCCTTCAGAGAGCAGTGTCTCTTCTCTGGTTAACAGACTCTGATGGAATGCACCTTTTGTTTGTAGTCGATGGAGAAGCAGAGGCATCCACCATGTAATTAAAGGCCCATGTGATCTCTAATAAAGCGTGCTGTCTGTCCCTCTCCCACCCAGGGGAGAGCAGAACCAGGGACAGGCATACCTTCATTACTACACAGCGTTCTCTGCCTTGACGTCTGCCTTCTACAAACAAACACTCACAAACACACATACTCATGACCATTAACAGATACAGTATGTGCAACACACACTGTGAATCACCAGATCTCCATATCTCACATTTTCTCCAATCGTACACACATACACACACACACACACACACACACACACACACACACAGAGACACACACACACACACACACACACACACACACACACACACACACACACACACACACACACACACACACACACATACATATGCACTCACATGTGAACACACACTGTGAAAGAGAGAGAGAGAAAGTGGCTCTCCTGCAATGAGGCTGGGATTGATTCTAGTCACACAGAGCTGGGGCGAGATGAGCAGTCACTCTGAATAGGCCCGGCAGTCAAATAATACAGATACGAACATCAGAGGAATAATTGAAGAAAGTGTTTTATATGTAAAAGACAGAGAGGGATGAAGTGGAATTGAATCCCAGAGGAAATGTGGAGGGAGGTGTGTCCCAGGAGACAGACTCACAAAGGCTCCGGTATGTTTGAAGAAAATAGAGGATAATTAAAGTGGTCACTGCCTTCCACAGGCCAGGACAACACTCAATCTCTCTCTTTTTCTCTATCTACCTTTCTCTCTCTTTCTATTTTCTATCTTTCCCCCTCTCTCCCCATATCTTTTCCTATTTCCCATATCTCTCCTTCTGTTTCTCAATCTCTCTCTCTCTGTCTCCTTCTATGTCTGTCTCTCTCTCCCCTCTTACTCTCCCACACATCCTCTACACACACACAGCTAGTCCTAGCTCCAATGTCAACCCAGACCTCGATCTCCCTCGTCACACACAGGATTTCACTCAGTCGTTCTACCACTTGCCTCCTGATACGGCCCAATAAGTGAATAGTAGCACTTCTCCTGATCCCATCTGTCTCTGTGGCAACCGGTTTTGAAATGGGACTTGAACCCGCAGGCACTCCATTGAGTAAACAATGGAAAAAAGTTTTCTGACTGAATCTCCCTCTTTCGCTCTCTCTCTCTTCCTCCCTCTCTCTCTCTCGTTCTTTCTCTCTCGCTGCATTCTATCAAGCGTGTCGGCATGACAACAACAGGTCTCCATGGCGACGGTGTGCCCAGGCAATTCCTGTGCTGCTGGTCTGGTTATGTACCAGTGCTCCAGGCCTCCCCCAGATCCTCTGCCTGGTGGGTTAGCCGCTCCAAATCAATAACTCACTCATGGCCAGGATCATTCATACATCACTCCTGTATGGCTCTGCTTTTTAAAGAACCCAACCCATATAACCCATATTGCAAACAACCATTAGTGTAAATGCATGATTGTTAAATCCCGAAGACATTTCAAACATAGAAAAGAAATTGCAATTTGAGTGTGGAGAAAACCCATTTGCAATCCCAATGGTAAACATTTCCTACTCTTTCACAGACCATCATTTAACTGAAACCCAATCCTCAACAAAAAACATTATCCCTGACTAATCCATATGACTAAATCAATGCCTTACAAAACCAATAATCATTACAAAATTCCTCCATGTGGTCCATTTAAACTCTTCAGATTCCCCAGCCTTCCTTTCTCATTACCATAGCATGGCCATTACTCTCCCCCGTGCCCTGTGTGGCCGACGCAGCCTGACAGGAGAGCACAAATAAATCCCATGTTCCTCTCTGTCCTTGTGCTCTGCTCTGCTCATTCGCCATAGATGATTTCTCCTTCGTCTTCCTCTCTCGCTCTCTCTCTCTCTCTTCCCCTCTCTCGTCCCCCTGTCTCTCTTCGTCCCAGTGTATTGATTGGTCTCTGAGTGTACGGAGCAGGAAGATAAGATAAATACTGAGTCAGTGGCCATGAACAGCTCTCTCAGTCACCCTGACATGATGGGAAGGATAATCATCTGCCAGCCATGAGAAAGAGCCCATAGCAATTGGAGCAATGAATGTTGAATGGGGAGGAGTTGGCTGAAGTACAAACAGATCTGCAACCAGTCTAAAGCCCCCGACCTACATATTGCATATTTTCTTCAACGTGACTATTATTTCTGAATTAAGCCAGTCTTATCCTGTCTCTAACCCATTATGTTTGGTGTCTACACATCCTTGTATACTGTGATCATGTGCTTAAACAAGTGCTGTACTGTGTGCCCTCAGTTGGAGAATCACAAGCCACAATGTACTGTAGCACGTCAACATTCACACCATACAGAATACAAATGCACACACAAACACACATTTGCCTGCCAATCCACATTCACAGGCACACATGCATGGCCACCATCACTCAACAAACAGTTGAGCACACACACTGGGGCTAAATGAGGGCTGCTGGTATCTCTTGCGGCGTTAGGAGCACTGGCGCGGGTCTTCCTCTCCGATTCTGAAAGCCGTATCTGTATCAGGAACAGCAAACTGAAAAAGCAATTTGCTTTGTCACACAGAGACATGCCTGACTACACTGAATAATTGCACTGCAGCTCTGGAAAGAACAGTTCTCCTTTTATCTAATGAAGGCCTTAAGGGGAGGGAGTTGTGTGTGTGTGTGTGTGTGTGTGTGTGCGTGTGTGTGCGTGTGTGTGTGTGCGTGTGTGTGTGTGTGTGTGTGTGTGTGTGTGTGTGTGTGTGTGTGTGTGTGTGTGTGTGTGTGTGTGTGTGTGTGTGTGTGTGTGTGTGTGTTCGTGTGTGCGTGCATGCGTTGGTGCAAGTTTGTATGTGTACCAGCGTGGGCCTGCATTTACAGCGACGGCAGGTAGCCTAGCGGTTAGCATGTTGGACCAGTAATAAAGGGAAAAGGGGATACCTAGTCAGTTGCACAACTGAATGCATGCAACCGAAATGTGTCTTCCACATTTAACCCAACCCCTCCCTCTGAATCAGAGAGGTGCGGGGGCTGCCTTAATCAGCATCCATGTGATTGGCAACTGGGGAGCAGTTGTTGTTGGGGGTTAAATTCCTTGCTCAAGGGTTGCCGAAAGGTTGCTGGTTCGAATCCCCGAGCCGACAAGGGGAAAAATCTGTCCACGTGCCCTTGATCAAGGTCCTTAACTCTAATTGCTCCAGGGTCGACTTTGATAATGGCTGACCCTGGCCCTGACCCCACTCTCTGTCTCACGGGGAGTTGGGATATGCAAAAAACACATTTCCATTTCATGTGTATAATTCACACTTTTACATGTGTGAAATAGGACAAATATAAGCACTCACCTAATTATGATTGTGTGTGTGTGTGTGTGTGTGTGTGTGTGTGTGTGTGTGTGTGTGTGTGTGTGTGTGTGTGTGTGTGTGTGTGTGTGTGTGTGTGTGTGTGTGTGTGTGTGTGTGTGTGTGTGTGTGTGTGTGTGTGTGTGTGTGTGTGTGTAGGATAAGGGTTAAGTAGCAAGTCCATATTGTGTGTGGGTGTGTGTGTGTGTGTGTGTGTGTGTGTGTGTGTGTGTGTGTGTGTGTGTGTGTGTGTGAACATAATCAAGAGAGAAGTGTGTAAAGGCAGACAAGGAAGCTAGTGAAGCGGATCCATTGTATCTGTTCCAATCACGATAATGTCCCTTGCTGCTCCCTCTCCTCTCCACATGGTTGCATTGCAATATATTGATTAATCAAATCTGCATGTAGCCTCTGGGCCAGGGCTGTCCAGTCGCAGGTTTGGAGAAGGGCCCTGATTCAATAATGCAACAGTAGGCTGAAGAATAAAAGCCCTGGTGCATGGCCTCAGACAGTAACTGCTGAGAAGTGCTGAGTCCACACTCCACACTCTGTGGTCTAGCTGCTCCCTGTGTGGAGGCAGCCAGCCAGGCAGACAGGCAGGCAGCCAAGCAGGCTCTGGAGCACCTGCAGACTGGGACAACACTTCAGAGGCCAGGGCAGAGATAGGAGACCCACAGAGGGCACACACCCACGAGGGGCTGCAGGGAGAGGTTAAAGACACTGTAAGACTCTGGGTCACTCTCAGTTGTGTGGCCAGTGTTCCTCTCCTGGGACATTTTGTTACTGTAATCACCAGCGTTTTAGCTCCAGGGCTGGAGACGAGGGACATTTTGTTACTGTAATCACCAGCATTTTAGCTCCAGGGCTGGAGACGAGGGACATTTTGTTACTGTAAACACCAGCATTTTAGCTCCAGGGCTGGAGAGGAGGGACATTTTGTTATTGTAGTGACCAGCATTTTACCTCCAGGGCTGGAGAGGAGGGACATTTTGTTACTGTAATCACCAGCATTTTACCTCCAGGGCTGGAGAGGAGGGACATTTTGTTACTGTAATCACCAACGTTTTAGCTCTAGGGCTGGAAAGGAGGGACATTTTGTTACTGTAATCACCAGCATTTTAGCTCCAGGGCTGGAGACGAGGGACATTTTGTTACTGTAATCACCAGCGTTTTAGCTCTAGGGCTGGAGAGGAGGGACGTTTTGTTACTGTAATCAGCAGCATTTTAGCTCCAGGGCTGGAAAGGAGAGACATTTTGTTACTGTAATCACCAGCATTTTAGCTCCAGGGCTGGAGAGGAGGGACATTTTGTTACTGTAATCAGCAGTATTTTAACTCCAGGGCTGAAGAGGAGGGACATTTTGTTACTGTAATCAGCAGTATTTTAACTCCAGGGCTGAAGAGGAGGGACATTTTGTTACTGTAATCAGTAGTATTTTAACTCCAGGGCTGGAGAGGAGGGAGAGGGGTAGACAGAAGGAGCAAAGGCATTGTGTTCTCTTCTTATACAGTAATGCCTGTGTGTTTAGGAGCAGGTTTGTGGATGGTGGCGATGTAAAGCTGTAAGTCGATTGTTCCGGGAGGAGCGTAAGTAAGCCGTCAGTGACAGTTTGGAGTATTTAACTTCATAATGAGGCTGAATGTGCAGCAGTTCACTGCTCCGCGGCTAAGCTGCTGTAATCGCTTCTATCTGCTTCATTATGTAAAAAACATTCCTTATCCTCCCAGTCTGTCACTCCCTCTCTCTACTCCCTCCCCTCTCCTCTCTCGCTCTCTCTATAGGCCCCCTGCAATGTAACCGGCACGGTGCACGGAACTGCAGTGTAGAATGAGAGAATGAGAAGAGGAGACATGCTGGGAGGAACCAACCTGAAAGGCAGCTGCTGCTAGAGGGTTTCAGTCCAAATGGCTGAGAGAGGGAGAATCCTGAGAGACGGAGCACTGAGAGAGGGAGCACTGAGAGAGTGTACGTTAGAAGCAGGAACTCAGTGTTCTTGGTACTGTGTGTTCTATATAGTAGCAGACAATGTAAGACTCACTCCTTTACCTTGCACTACCAAGGCCACTTATGTGACCTCGCATCAATGGTTCATGTTCATACCTTTGTATAGGCTGTGTGTGTGTGGGTGACATACATTATATGGACCAGCTCCTTAACCCTTATCCTACACACACACACACACACACACACACACACACACACACAAACACACACACAGAAGGGTACGCATGCATGCGCTGGTTGAGAAACACACTGTGAACTCTGCTCTGAGCTGGGAGAGGAAAAAGCTTCAGATACATGACAAACCATGAAGCTACTGCTGTTTCAATGGAGCAGAAAAAAACAGGGGAGAAAAATGTCAACAACAAATAGCTGCTGGTTTCTGTTGCCGTGGGCGACATGGACTTTGGTTCCTACATGTTTCTCTCCTACTGCATTATGCATCATCTTTTCATCCAATTAAACACAAACACAGGCTACAGAGCACAACGCAGGGAGCATCTCCCAGCTCTGCATAATCTGCAAGAAATTCTGTGTGTGTGTGTGTGTGTGTGTGTGTGTGTGTGTGTGTGTGTGTGTGTGTGTGTGTGTGTGTGTGTGTGTGTGTGTGTGTGTGTGTGTGTGTGTGTGTGTGTGTGTGTGTGTGTGTGTGTGTGTGTGTGTGTGTGTGTGTGTGTGTGATGTTTGAACTTGAGATGATGGACTGTTTGGCAGTCCATCTCTCTGTCTCTGCCAGTCTGTGTCTCTCCTCATTTCTCCATGTGTCTGGGAGGTAGATGGTAGAGGTCAACGCTTTGTTTTGTTCTGATCCACAGCAGCTTTGCTCTGACCAGAGTTCTGTGTGGTCTAAATGAAGATTGATTTGTGTGTCTAGACTGGTCTGGGCTGGACTCAGAGACAAAGCATTACAGCACCACTGTATAACACCTCCCTGTGAACCTGGCGTGTCCTTACCCTGGTTTCTGTGGTAACGTGCAGGTAGTGCATGCCAAACAGCCCAGGGGAAGGTGTGAAACGCCATGTTTAATTCTCGCTTCAGCCGGCCAATGAGCAATCTGGCTTTCACACCTTTCCCTTCCTGCCCCTTGCAGACAGCCATCACTATGGCAACCAAGCACTCTATAACCTCCTGCCCCAGAAGATTTTGGAGAGACTTATGGACTCATTTCAGGTGCATTCATGTTAATATGTCATATTCTGTATGTGAATACTATAATGGAACAACAGGGCTGATATGGCAGTATTCAGTATTTCAGCTGAGATACGAGCGGTGAGGAAAAGAAATACACCCTAGAATGCCTGGTGAGATACAGACACAGATAGTGACCTTGTTCAGCTATTTACACTGCTGGATGAGTTTGACCTTGAAATAAAGGACTCGACTCTGGAGCTGAAGAATATGGCCTCAAGAAAACAATTACTAGGTCTGTAAGGAAACCGTGTACGTCGATACCGGCAATTTGAACTCAGGGGAAAATAGTAGGAGGGAGGTTTTGAATTTCAAAGTAACAGTGAAGTATTTTCCTTCAGAAGGTGTGTGTCTGTGCGTGTGTGTGTGGCTGGCATCATGAGGGCATGTTATGTTGCATCCTGTTGGCAGCAGGGTGACAGAAAATCCATGCCAAAGATTTGAGTTTCCATCAGATTATCTTTATCCGCCTCATGCCCATTGGAATACTTAATAACGTTGATGGAACATTGTGGAAACTCTTAGCAGGCATATGGTTCTTTAGCTCCCATTGCGTAATGACTCCACAGTAGCCACATCACAATAGTGATTTAATAACAAAGGACAGACTGACTGATTCAGGGTTGGGATCAGTTCAGTTTTCCATTCAGTCAATTCAGGAATTCTCTCTCTGACACAGGAAAGCACAAATAAACCTCATTTTCATGTCTGTCCTTGTGCTCTGCTCTGCTCTCTCTCAATCTCTCTCTCTCTCTGTCTCTCTCTCTGGAGATCTATAGACCTCTCACTTACTGACTCAATTCTCCAGTTTCTTCACCTCCTTTCCAGCTTATAGTACAGTCCCTAACCCTTCATTCCCTTGCTCCGGTCTCATCCTTCTCATCCTCATAAGACATTTTAAATTCTCCTCACTTCCCATTATTTAGAGAGAATCAACTCCTAAAAATGTAAAATCTATATAATGATATGGTTGGCAGCGCTGGTTCAGTACAAATACGCCCACCTGGACTGCTGAGTTTTAATGCTTGAGACCTATGGTTGTACACAGGCACACACACACACACACACACACACACACACACACACACACACACACACACACACACACACACACACACACACACACACACACACACACACACACACACACCCTCACACATAAACATACAAAATTGACAAAATAAACATGATTCAAAATGGACATCAGAGGGTGATGCTATGGGTTAAAGTTATTTTAGACAAATGCAAAGAGCATGAACCTTCTGGCCAGAGGGAGAGAGTGAGAACAGAGGGAGAAAGAGGAAGGAGAAAATGCAGATTTCAGCTCCGTATCTACTTCACAGAGTGCAGCAGAGCATGAGAGGGAGAGAGAGAGGGATGGAAAAAGAGGGAGAGAGACACAGGCTGACCGACCAGCTCTATGCCTGAGAGGACTTCTGGTAACTGTTTTTTCCCCTTCTCTTTTCTCTTGCCTTGCCTGGTCTGGCTTGGAGATAAAACAGAAACATGCTGCCTCCTTGACAAATGGGTCATGTATTGTCTTCACCTACCTCAGAAATATCCTCCAGCCCCCAGGACTGTAGATAGTGACAGGGGAGTGAGTGGAGAGATGGAGACAGAGAAAAGAGAAAAGAGCTTTAGATGAATGTGTTAATACAGTATATTTCCTCAGCATTGCCATTAGCCACTTTGCTGCTGCCACTATGACCACACACAATGACTCAACATCACTTTGACTCTTCCTTTCAGGCAGGAGCCTAAGCTATTATTCACAACCACATGCCAAACTGTATGTATCCAGGGACAGGCTGGAAGGAGAACTGTACTGTACTCTGATGGTACTGTTACTTGGATTCATGGGTAAATGGGTAATGACAAAGAGATGCAGTAACAATGACAGAGCTTCCTTGGGGTCTTTAATGCTCTGTTCTACTGTACGTTCTCTCTCTCTCTCTCTCTCTCTCTCTCTCTCTCTCTCTCTCTCTCTCTCTGTCTCTCAGAAGCTCTTTCCATGCCTCTCTGTCTCTCAGAAGCTCTTTCCATGCCTCTCTGTCTCTCAGAAGCTCTTTCCATGCCTCTCTGTCTCTCAGAAGCTCTTTCCATGCCTCTCTGTGCTCCTGCTGGGTAAATGTAGGGGTGTGCACTGTGCACCTGAGGGCAACAGCAGGAAGCCGGAACTCCAACTCTCCGCTTTGCTGTAGGAGGGACGTCTTACACTGGTTTTACCCTATACAGTAACCTACTGTACCCTGTACATGGCACTCATAATGACAGGTATAATGTTCCACACGCCGTGTCATGTATTGAGATTGACGTAGCAAAAAGAATTAGGGTTAGTGAAGAGGATACTGCATGTGACAAGTGCAATAGACTGCCAAGGTTCCAGCCCTATTATATGTAGTTAAGTAACACTTGAGTCATTCATAGGTGATTATAGGTAAGGATGTAAAGTGATTTGTTGTTGGATGTAACTTTGGAAAGTGGTGAAATGGGAAAGTGAATTTGAGCGCTATTACTGAGGAGGAAGAGCGGAGCGGGTCGCGCAGGCCAGAGTGTTTTATTATTCATACCGTGTTCAGGATGGCCAGGGGCCACTTGCTCTGGCTGTCAAAAACTAGGAGAGGCCCACCAGAGTCCTGATGCGCACACACACACACACACACACACACACACACACACACACACACACACACACACACACACACACACACACACACACACACACACACACACACACACACACACACACTTAGCAACATAATTAAAATATTAGCATGCTTATTTCTCTAAACCCCAATTCTGGGAAATCCCTTCGGATTATATTGGCACCTTAATTGACCAATTAGAAGCGGATGAGAGCTAAATTGATGGCATTATGTTGTTTGACAATCACCATCCGGATCTTACACAACGCAATATCAGCCCCAATCAGCGTTGGTGTGCAGATAACAAAGAAGTCGATTATGGCAATGCGTTCCGTGTATCTGTCATTCTACTGAAAATCCATACAGAGCAGCAAACAACACTGTCTAGTCTAGTCAATGCAGCCCCCCCACCCCTCTCTCTCTCTATCTATCTCTCTCTCCCGCACACTTTCTCTCTCTCGCGCACACATGCACGCACGCAGAGTGGTACTTCTTTGAATCAGTTACCAAAGCATCGATGTGCTGCTCCTAGCGTCGTCACCTTGCAAGCACGGAAGTCACCTTCCAACCTCTGCGACTTTCTGCCCCTGTCATTAGCTACTATACCATTGAGTCCAGTGCTCATTTACAGGTTAAAGGCATTGCCTCATTCTAACAAACATATCGTGTGTGAAAGATTGTGTATTTGATTCAGCGTTCACTGTCAAAATTCTGCGGTCCACTGATCGGTGTTGGTCATAAGGGAGGAGGAGCAGGCGCGAGTCCACACCGCTCATCGCTGATCATTGTAGCCTACCGAGCTAGAGGTCTACTCTGCGTCCGTGTGTGGAATTAACCCAGCGCACAGACTGGCTGGTGATGAGGTTCGTCGTGTACACTCGACAGAGCATTGACAGAATCCCTCTCGAGCTGAAGAAACCGCCCCAATAAGGACACAGGCAAGAGGGGAAGAGCAACCGAAGAGCTGGTCTCGGCTGGAACGCTGTCATTTCTGCAAGAATGCATCTCTTCAGTGCCATGTTCCTACTAGTGATGTTAGCTGCCATGTCCAGTGAGGTAAGAACACGCGTACATCTCATATTTAATATGCTCTTTATTTGTTAACGTTTCATAAATGCCGGCTATTGGGGGTACAGAATACATATTCGAGGACTTGCCTGTGTCTATTAGACATATGCCAATGTGCTTAAAATCAATACTTGAGCAAGTGTGAAGAAAAACACGTTTAGTGGAATGAGTGTGAAATACACAAACGTCTTAGTGCGAACATGCCACACAATGACTCCAAATATGATTTTAGATGATTCCTCTGTATTATTTTTCCCCAGTCGTAAGGAAAATGTGTAGGCTAGTCAAATCTCACATCTGCGGCCGTCTGGCCTGGAATACAGCAGCATGGATTCAGAGGGGCAGGACAGAGAGAAAGTTGAGAGAGGAAGCGACAGAAAGGCTCTGGGGCTTCTCTGAGCAACAGAAGTCTATATTATGCCGGCACTGTACATCACGCTCCAGCGAGCTTGTGCACAATCCAAGTGTGATTTGCGAATGTGTGGACACACGTGTCAGGTTCAGTGTTAGTAAGATGATTGTTATTAGTGCTTTTCTAATGCCCCTTCAAACGCTAAACTATGTTCCGTGGTGAATGGACTTATCTATAGGCCTATGTCCTGGAGTTATGTATTTGCGGCTACGTTGGACCAGAGAAGCACTAAGCACAGACCTTTCCCTGAAACGATGAGCTCTGAAGTGACAGTTGTAAATTGAAGTGAAGGAAGGTAAATTATCTGACCCAGAAAACACTTGAAAGTCCAAGAGATGTGAATAATTTGTTATTGCGGCTTCAGCTGTCAGACAAAATAAGTTCTAGAACATGTTAACATGCTTAATGCAACAGTTAAATATTTAAAAAGGTTGCCATTTTAAAAAGATGTCTACACAAACCGATAATGTAGCTCCTAAAAGACTTGATATGACGTTGAAGTCTATGGGCCTATTTCAGCACCATGGACAGCGCTTCAGAGTGCCTTTGCCTAAAAACAGAGTTACAGGCTGACTACACCGCACGCGTAGCGTGCGCGAGCGTTGTAAAATAAATGTAGAAATCTATATTATTCAATTATTGCACCCACACTGCGTCTGCGTTGCCAAGAGCTAAAAAGATCGCAGATCAAGTGGCAAGTTCTGCCTCTCCCATCTCCTTATTGGTTTATAGAAGCAGGTGCCCATGTGGCATCTCGTCATTGGTTATACCCACGTGGGTGACTGAAAAATGAACGAGGTCAGTGGCGGTAATGCACCTAATTTATAAAAGTTGCCAATCGCAATATAAAGTCAAGAGAAGAAAAAGCCTGGAAGGAGGAGAGATGACTAGAAATGATTCAGTTGACTGTTTTATGTGTGGATTAATTGTCGGCGTAGAGGACCTTGTGCATTTCAGGTAAAATAACAACTCAATGTTTATATCCCAGGACAAATTAGCTAGCAACAGCAAGCTAGCTAAATAGGACAAATTAGCTAGCAAGTGCAAGCTAGCTAGCTAAATTGCCATAAATGTTTAATGCTTTTCGACCTGTCCCCAAATTTAATGTAATTGGTTCAGAGTTTGTTTTGATATTTTAACCTGCGTGTCGTGATCGCGTTTGGTGTGGGGGGATAAAATACATTTTGCACGAATGTGCACGATGGCACATGTGCGCAGCCGGTTTGGGTTCTGTGTTAGTGCTATTCGGTAATCCTTGGGACGACCCTTAACCCCAACCCTTACCCTAATCTTAACGATAACCGCTACCTAAAGCTAACCTTAAAACCCTTTTACATTTCAACTTAAATTGGTTGATGTCATAGTTGGGACTTCCCAAGGATCCCAGTTTTAGTGTGTAACAGTTTCCAAACCCTTTGTTTTGTTCTCACAATCACCGGGTAACACATTAATGGTCAAGAGTAAAGCTTGGGATGGACCTACAGTTGAAATAATATTCTCTGGCATGCCAGGCCTGACCCCCAAGTGTAGAATGTTATGTGCATAATTTTGCTGAGTAGATATGCCCCCTGAGAGTATCCTGACCATCACTCATGTTTGGGCAGGATTGATCAAATATCTTTTGAACCCCCAAGAATGTTCTGAGAATGATATGACTGTATTAACCATATAGATCAACAGCTGCAGATGTATACAGTATTCTGACTGTGTGCAAACCATGAAATGAAAACATCTGCTGTAGTTCATTTCTAGTACACAGTAGCACTGAGAGAACATCCTGCTCTCCAGAACGACTATGTTGTCTACTACAGAAGTGTGCCATGTTAACTGCCATGTCTACGTGCTGCGTTGAGACTTGAGCTGACCTTTTCCCAGAAATGGATCCGATGTTACCTGTCCTGAGGCCATGCTCCTTTCAAACGGTGGCGGTGACAATGAGACCCTACTGAGAGAAGCAGGTGGTGCTGTCAATGACAGGAAAGGATGTGCAGAGCACAGCCAGTGGTATCTCAGTGTAACACAAGACTTCATCTCTGTCTTTGTGCTCTCTCTCTCTGTCTGTGTGTGTGTGTGTGTGTGTGTGTGTGTGTGTGTGTGTGTGTGTGTGTGTGTGTGTGTGTGTGTGTGTGTGTGTGTGTGTGTGTGTGTGTGTGTGTGTGTGTGTGTGTGTGTGTGTGTGTGTGTGTGGTGTGTGTGTGTGTGTGACCTACTGATGGATTACTCGGTCCTGTTCAGTAGTGACAAAGCGTTTGGAAACAGACTGAAATGTGGACCTACTACCTGGACCTGTCCTATTTTCCTTTGGAAAAATGTTTTGCTATGGTATGCCCCCCAGTACTTAGGAAAACCCTGGTTTACGTATCATATGAAACCACCTGCGGAGAGACTTCTTTAGCCGACTGTTTCACCCACTCCAACATGGTCCATTACAGTGGTGCCCCGTCTAGCGCTGACGCTCATTGGAGTCAGAGGGCAGGAGACAGTAGGCAGGTGAGCACCCAACCATAAGGCATAAGGACCTGAGGATGTGTGTGTCCCAGACTTACTCTCAGGAGATACAATCATCTCTCTATCAGTGGAACTGTTTCCCTGCCTCCAATGGCTCATAATTGGCCTTGGGGGACAATTTGTTGTAAGTGTTTACATTAAATATTAATCAACCCTACAGAGAAAAAAAAAATATCGCGCCACACATTTCCCTAATGTAGCCTAGCTCTGCAGACATAAAGAATTTATTAACTCGACTGGCTGCATCTTCCGACTGATAGGAAGTCTCTCTACACTGGAGGAGTTTGGATATCTCACTCATATGTGCACATCTTCTCACGCACAGTCTCAGCACGGGCCCTACATTAAATATGCACTATGCTTTAATGAGACACATGCACTCGCTGGCTCTCTGCATGTGTTTGTTAAGTACCCACAATACCCCAGGAGTCCTGACAGCCAGTGATGCAGACGGACACCTGCTCGACCTTGGCGCTGCCTCTGTATGTACGCCGTTGTTATGAGGTATGTTGCATCACAAGATGACTGACACCATGCATACACTTTGCAAATGTGTGTCTGTGTAACAGTTGATATTTATGCATGGTGATCTTGGTAAATGTGCGTCTGTGTAACAGTTGATATTTATGCGTGGTGATCTTGGTAAATGTACGTCTGTGTAACAGTTGATATTTATGCATGGTGATCTTGGTAAATGTACGTCTGTGTAACAGTTGATATTTATGCATGGTGATCTTGGTAAATGTGCGCCTGTGTAACAGTTCATATTTATGCGTGGTGATCTTGGTAAATGTACGTCTGTGTAACAGTTGATATCTATGCATGGTGATCTTGGTAAATGTGCATCTGTGTAACAGTTGATATTTATGCATGGTGATCTTGGTAAATGTGCGTCTGTGTAACAGTTGATATTTATGCATGGTGATCTTGGTAAATGTGCGTCTGTGTAACAGTTGATATTTATGCATGGTGATCTTGGTAAATGTGCGTCTGTGTAACAGTTCATATTTATGCATGGTGATCTTGGTAAATGTACGTCTGTGTAACAGTTGATATTTATGCATGGTGATCTTTGAATTCTACTTGTGGGCTGAGCAGAGAATACATGTATATTTCAGCAGATAAAATGCACCGTAATTATGCTGTTTAGAGAAAATTGCACAGCACTGAAATATAATTGAAAATGACAGCATAATACATATATATTTAAGGTTTATTTTAAATTGGACACATTTGCAGCTAAAAGCTGAATTGCAGCATACATAGGCCTACATAAGTAAATCAAACAAAACACGTGAGATGCACTATACAATATTACAGTTCAGGCAAGGCACCACACCCTAATAGGGTCATGTTTTCCCTTATTCATATCACAATGAACTTCTACCATTTAAATAAAAACACCAATATATACATTTTTTTGTAATACAAAGTTTCTGAATTATTGTATTAAAATATGCAAACTGAGGCAATATCTAATAAGATCTGCTCATATTTCCAGGACTGGACTTTGAGCAGATTGTGGATATATACTTTTTTTAATCTTTCTATCTGTAAATTACTAAACCATGTGGGTAAACAGCATTTTTGGTGCATATTTCCAAAGAAAATGTTATCTAAAATCTATATTTGACAACATATGAACAATTCCCTCTATACATGTCTGGGGAATATATCTCAGTATAACCACGCAACATTTGGTGAATGCAGGTGCGTCTAAAGCTGAGATGAATTACTTAGTGTGTGGGAAGAGTCGGACTTTCAGGAAATGGTAGTTAAAGAGAAGTACAAGGAATTTAGTCTACCAATCACCAAACACCTATTAAGAACTAATCATGATCTCTTCAAAGTAAGATGTGATGTCCATTTGAAATCTCAAAATGTACACTACCGTTCAAAAGTTTGGGGTCACTTAGAAATGTCTTTGTTTTTGAAAGAAAAGCAAATGTTTTGTCCATTAAAATAACATCAAATTGACCAGAACTACAGTGTAGACATTGTTCATGTTGTAAATGACTATTGGAGCTGGAAACAGGTGATTTTTTTATAGAATATCTACACAGGCGTACAGAGGCCCATTATCAGCAACCATCACTCCTGTGTTCCAATGGCACGTTGTGTTAGCTAATCCAAGTTTATCATTTTAAAAGGCTAATTGAATACATTATAAAACCCTTTTGCAATTATGTTAGCACTGCTGAAAACTGTTGTTCTGATTAAAGAAGCAATAAAACTGGCCTATAGACTAGTTGAGTATCTGCAGCATCGGCATTTGTGGGTTCGATTACAGGCTCGATTACAGGCTCAAATGGCCAGAAACAAAGACCTTACTTCTGAAACTCATCAGTCTATTCTTGTTCTGAGAAATGAAGGTTCTGAGAAATGAGAAATTGCCAAGAAACTCAAGATCTCGTACAACGCTGTGTACTACTCCCTTCACAGAACAGAGCAAACTGGCTCTACCCAGAATAGAAAGAGGAGTGGGAGGCCCCGGTGCACAACTGAGCAAGAGGACAAGTACATTAGTGTGTCTAGGTTGAGAAACAGATGCCTCACAAGTCCTCAACTGGCAGCTTCATTAAATAGTACCCGCAAAACACCAGTCTCAACGTCAACAGTGAAGAGGCGACTCCGGGATGCTGGCCTTCTAGGCAGAGTTCCTCTGTCCTGTGTCTATTCTTTTTCCCATCTTAATCTTTTATTTTTGTTGGCCAGTCTGAGATATGGCTTTTTCTTTGCAACTCTGACTAGAAGGTCAGCATCATGTTTCCATGTAAAAATGTCAATTTCTATAATAATGGCAATATTTTCTCAATTATATTTAATATTATATAAATACTTTGTTCTAATTTGTATGGTTCTTTGATTTGCTAAATATGTAATGTGTTTTTAAAACACGTACTTTGATGAGTAGTAGAGTTACATTTCTGGAGACGTTTTTACATCAAAAGATAAAGGCTGCTTTTTCAAAATGCCTCTTTAAGAGATGCCAATCTTACCAGGTATATGAGCAGAGCTCACCTTTCAATGTACTTTCATTATCTCCAGCAC
The DNA here is from genome assembly GCF_965601325.2 of Salmo salar. Lineage (NCBI taxonomy): Eukaryota > Metazoa > Chordata > Actinopteri > Salmoniformes > Salmonidae > Salmo > Salmo salar. The sequence continues at coordinate 66,962,444 of NC_138293.1, read as the reverse complement.
AATACCAGTGTCTACATATGTGAAAACGGAGCGTTTTGTAGAAAAATATTTAAAGTTCTATTCGATAACATCATAAAAAAAGTGATTTTCAAACAATATGAGATTTGTGGTGACGTGGGGAGCAAGAACATACAGTACCCTCCCTCTGGCTAGAAACTCGTAGCATTTAAAAAAAGAAAACCGTTTAATCGTACCCTGTGATGTCACAGAGAAGCATTTTTTTGTGACCTTATCTTTTTATCCACAGACAATAGAAACACGCATGTAGAAATGTAGATGCTGGAGATAGTGAATATTGTAACGTGGATGCTGGGAGTCAGGAAGCAGGTGGTCAGTTTAATATAACAAGAAACATGGAACGATCCAACGTAGGAGTAGCGTCTTGACATGAACAAAACAGTACTGCCTGGGGAAAGAACCTAAGGGAGTGCCAGATAAAGGGGAAGTAATGGAGTCCAGGTGTGCCTAATGAAGCGCAGGTGCGCGTGATGATGGTTCCCAGGAGTGGTGGTTAGTAAACCGGCGGACGCCGGAGGGGAGGAGCAGGAGTAGACGTGACAAATATGAGGTTGAAAAGGGGCAGAAATCACTCTGACATTTCCTGGTTGCTAAAATTCTAATAGTTTGCCTAATTTCAGTTTATGTAACAAAACAAGCAATGGATAGTATAGAGAATCATTGTACCATCTAAACTGCTGGGAAATATATTTGAATTAAAACAAAAAAATTGTATATTCAACTGTTTGAAACTTAGGTACAAAATGTTAAGTAAAACTAAACTAATCTTAAGAATGGGAAATAGAAATAGAGTGCCTAGAACTTATATATCACTATTTAGACTGGCTTTCAATGAGAATGACAGATCTATAAATCATATTTCTTTGTGAATTTGGTCACCCAAAAGGTTACATATTGCAGCTTTAAGGCAGTAGCCATGATTTATGTTCCTATAGGTAATGCAGGTTTATGAATCATTTCGATAGCTATAGGTAATGCAGGTTTAGTGATAATTTCAGTAGCTAGAGGCAATGAGTTTTAGCATAGTTCCTGTACCTAAAGGTAATGTAGGTATAAGGATCATATGTTTGTAGAGGTAATGCAGGTTTAAGGGTCACTTCTGTTCCTAGAGGTAATGCAGGTTTAGGGATAATTTCATTAGCTAGAGTTAATGCAGTTTTAAAGACCATTTCAGTAGCTAGAGGTAATGCAGGTTTAAAGACCATTTCAGGAGACAGGTCAAATAAGGATTTTTTTAAGCCTCGAGACAATTGAGACATGAATTGTGTATGTGTGCCGTTCAGAGGGTGAAGGGGCAAGACACACGTTTTACGTTCCTTTGAATGGGGCATGGTAGTAGGTACCAGGCACACTGGTTTGAGTGTGGCAAGAGCTGCAATGCTGCTGGGTTTTTCACGGTCAACCATTTCCCGTGTGTATCAAGAATGGTCCACCACCCAAAGGACATCCAGCCAACTTGACACAACTGTGGGAAACATTAGAGTCAACATGGCTAGCATCCCTAAGGACCGCTTTCAACACCTTGTAGAGTCCATGCCTCAACGGATTGAGGCTGTTCTGAGTGCAGCTCAATATTAGGAAGATGTTCCTAATATTTGGTATACTCAGCTCAGTGTATGTTCCATCATTAAAATGTTTCATTTGAAACGTTATCAAAAACACAGTAAGCACTTAGCGAGTCTTTGCAGATCTAAAATCCAGATCAGAGTCCTCAACACCACAATCAAATCTAATTATTAAATGACTTTGAACTAAACAGAGGGCTTGGGAAGTAGAGCTTTGGGGGGTCTTGAGAGACTTCAATGTTTCTGTAATAATTCTTGTTTAAATCAGTGGCTGTCGGCTGTGGGCAGGACATCTTTACATGTACTTGAAACAACCTGTGAACACAACACTGCTTACTTACCGATATGAGAGCATGAGTGCAGTGTAGTGTTCCCATAGGAATGACTGGTGTAGACAGTGGGGTGTATTTACTGTTTGAAACAGTCTGGCCTTGAAGGCTGTGAGTGATGGAAGTTACCACTTGCTTTGGTGTTTTTCCCTGTTCAAATGCTGAGCTCAGTGAGCGAGAACGCCTAATTGGCTGTCATTCTCAAAGAGGAAGACAAAACTTCTGTAAATAAATCAAAAGCTTTATTTCCCTCCGTAATTTGTTCTATCCCTTGGCACCAGGGAGGCCGATAAACAATTGGCTGAAATAGACTGTCTGTTTAGGACTATTAAAAATGCTCCTCCTGTTTGCAACAGAAATTGTGCCCAAAGTTGGAGTCATTTGATTGTAAACAGCTAGCTACACATTAGAGTGAAGATAGCAGTTCACAGAAATGTACAGTATGTCTCACTTTACTTCACAAATACGTTGAGTTGATTATATTTAAGAAGCCAATTTCAACTTCATTGAAATGCAGATTACGCTGCAAAGGAGTAGATAGAAAAGCATTGTTGATTTAGTGGAATGTTCTGCAGGCAGCCTTTGTCTGCAGAGTCACATTCAGGGTTTTCTATTACCCTGGCATTTTGAGCAGAGACAAAACTCACACAGAGCCAATCATAGTTGTACATTACAATCATTTGGGTTTAATTGGTCCAACACAGACATTGAGAGGACACGCAGGACAGAACTTGGCCCAATTAGAGGGCAGCAGGACAAACAGCTGGCATGGCTGTCGTCCAATCCCGATCAGCTCCCAGCTGACCTGGTAGTGGGAACCCGTGCCGGGAAATCTCCTTTCTTGGTGCTCGTCCAATGAGAGGAAGCAGCATGACGACCATTTAAACCCCTCCCTGGGCCCTGCGGAGGCTGGTGTGATTGAACCACTCACAGGCTAAATTCCTGTCCTTGTCTTCCGGCCAGGAGGCGACTACACAATCATCTTACCAAAACAACACGGACACATAAACCTTATAAAACCACTCCTTTTCAACTTTCCTCGGCAATGAAATGGTTTACAATCAGTGAACCTGGGCTGTTAAAATTCCTATAAATTGCAGTGGATGTGACAGAGGGAGCAGTTGGATGGCATTCAAATAGAGAGAGAGAGTGAGAGAGAGGGAAGGGGCATTGAAGTAAGAGAGAGAGTCCTCCTTGCATTGCTCTGGGGACCCAAGGACGCTGGTAGGCAGGCCGCGCAGGGCGGATGGACAGTACGTGCTCTGCCTAGCAGCAGCCTAAACCTCCCAGCCAACCACACAGGGAATTAGACAAATGAAAAGCTGCGGGAGAGAGGGGTGTAAATCTCCCACGGAGAGGCGAGGACACGCACAAGGCTCGGCCTGCATCATGGCTCCTCAACCTGGAGGAGACGACACCCCGTACACTGGACCCACACTGGATTCTCTCTCCATCCTCCATCCCCCTCTGTATGGGCTGTGCCAATGGAAGTGGATGGAGTGGAATGAAGTGGGCTAGAAGGGACATACACTCAGACAATTAGAGAGATATACAGTACACAGATAACACACATACAGGCACAGGCCAGACATGCACACACACTCACTGATTGGTGAGATGGTGCCTCTTGTCCTGTGCAGTGATACGTACACCTAATTATAATGTTGTGGTGGGTGACAGACAGAAACAATCATGTTGAGCAGCATGTGGGCGAATAAACACGCAGTGATAGATTGATTAGTTTCACGCCCGCCACCACATTCACGTGCTCTCTCCATTTAGTCATACATCGAAGTATACCGCTTCACAGTCTGTGGTGGATAATGAGCTAGCATTGTGTTTGATTCAGGGCTGCTTGAGGAGATTGAATAGTGTGTGCTTTAGTGTCATAGCTGATTACTGTAGAGCTTGAAGCAGCGCCAGCTAATGAGACTGTATTGTGTGTGCCAGAATTGTTGTAGCGTAAGGAGGTTATGTCACAAGGAGAGTCTGTTCAAGGAGGGGTGGGAGGAGAAGGAGGTGTTGTGCTGGCTGCTCCTCCGTTCCTCCTAATGTCTCAGGCTCTTTCATGTCTTCTTAACCACCCTGAGAGGAGTGTGTGTGTGTGTGTGTGTGTGTGTGTGTGTGTGTGTGTGTGTGTGTGTGTGTGTGTGTGTGTGTGTGTGTGTGTGTGTGTGTGTGGGGTGCACCTCTTCTACAAAGTAGGTCAGTAGACAGAATGGACACTGCTGACCGGGGAGTGATATTAGTGTGATGCTGAGGTACAGGAAGGGGAGTGATATTAGTGTGATGCTGAGGTACAGGAAGGGGAGTGATATTAGTGTGATGCTGAGGTACAGGAAGGGGAGTGATATTAGTGTGATGCTGAGGTACAGGAAGGGGAGTGATATTAGTGTGATGCTGAGGTACAGGAAGGGGAGTGATATTAGTGTGATGCTGAGGTACAGGAAGGGGAGTGATATTAGTGTGATGCTGAGGTACAGGAAGGAGAGTGATATTAGTGTGACACTGGGCTGAGGTACAGGAAGGGGAGTGATATTAGTGTGATGCTGAGGTACAGGAAGGGGAGTGATATTAGTGTGACGCTGGGCTGAGGTACAGGAAGGGGAGTGATATCAGTGTGACGCTGGGCTGAGGTACAGGAAGGGGAGTGATATCAGTGTGACGCTGGGCTGAGGTACAGGAAGGGGAGTGATATTAGTGTGACGCTGGGCTGAGGTACAGGAAGGGGAGTGATATTAGTGTGACGCTGGGCTGAGTTACAGGAAGGGGAGGGATTTTGCTGTGAGGCAGGGGTTAAACAGGTGAGGGATGGGCACTGAGCAGCAACGGTCTGGGCTGTAATGGACCACCAGAACAGATGGAATGCTGGGTAGAGTGTGCATGAGGTCATCGGCCTCCTCGTCCCTCACACTAACACACTGTCCCTGTATGGCGCTCCGAGACGGGGTTGTCTCACAATGTTTCTGCCTTTCTAACTGGTGGTCCAGTGTGGCTCAGTTGGTAGAGCATGGTGCTTGAAATGCCAGGGTTGTGGCTTCAAATCCCACTGGGGACCAGTACCAAAAAAAAAGGTATGGAAATGTATGCACTCACTACTGTTAGTCGCTCTGGATAAGAGTGTCTGCTAAATGACTCAAATGTAAATGTGAGAAGGTGTTCTAAACTGACTGTCCCACTCAGTATTCTACATCAGTATTCTACATCTGTATCTATCTGGTCTACAGCAGCTCTGACTTCAATATCAGATTTCTTTCAAAAATGTCAGATATGCTTGATTGAACTTGCCTGGCCACAATTGAGCAAATGAAGTAGTCTCTTTCAGCACATACTGTATATTATAACACGTACGGTATATTACAACACATACTGTCTATTACAACATGTACTGTATATTACAACACATACTGTATATTACAACATGTACTGTATATTACAACACTGTCACGCCCTGACCAGTTAAGGGTTATTTGTTGTTGGAGTTTGGTCAGGATGTGGCAGAGGGTATTTGTTTTATATGGTTTGGGGTGGTGGTGTAGGTAGTAGGTTGTTTTATTTATGTATTCCGGGGGTAGTTGTTTGTGTGCACTGCGTTTGTTTTAGCCTGCCACACTGTTGCCGTTGTGAGTATTGTTTTTTTGGTTTTCCAGTGGATACTTTACTTGTTTTTATCAATAAACATGAGTATCCACATTCCCGCTGCGCCTTGGTCCATTCCTGAAGACAGCTGTTACAGAACTACCCACCACCAAACCAGGACCAAGCAGCAGAGGAACGAGGAGGAAGGATGGACATGGGCAGAGTTAAGGAGGAGTGTTTCCAGGGCTATGGAAGAGTTTAGTAAACCCGGGAGGGAGCCCCAAGAATTTTTTAGGGGGGGGGCACAAAGGCTATTTGGCGGGGCGAGATTGGAGGCCCAGGCCAGCTCCCCGTACCCTTGTAGGGCAGACTGGACAGGTCCCGTGCTTTGGGGTTGGGGCTGTGGTGAGGCCTGGGATTTTCAGGCCGGTAGGCACAGTACCAGCGCCCCGCATGTGCCAGGGCGAAGTAGGCATCGAGCCTGAAGGGGTGATGCCAACCCTGCGCTCAAGACCGCCGGTGCGCCTCTACGGTCCGGTGTTTCCCGCTGTGCGCACTAGCGTGGAGGTGTGTGTCTCCAGGCTGGCACGTCCAGTACCAGCCCCACGCATCAGGCGTCTAGTGCGTCAGCCCAGCCTCGCCAGTCAAGGGTCACCAGAGCTGCCCGCCAGTCAAGAGTGGCCCGACTGCCCGGGTCTGCCAGAGTGGCCCGACTTCCCGGGTCTGCCAGAGTGGCCCGACTGCCCGGTTCTGCCAGAGTGGCCCGAATGCCGGGTCTGCCAGAGTGGCCCGACTGTCCTCCGGCCCAGCCCGAGTGGCCCGACTGTCCTCCGGCCCAGCCCGAGTGGCCCGCCTGTCCTCCGGCCCAGCCCGAGTGGCCCGCCTGTCCTCCGGCCCAGCCCGAGTGGCCCGCCTGTCCTCCGGCCCAGCCCGAGTGGCCCGCCTGTCCTCCGGCCCAGCCCGAGTGGCCTGCCTGTCCTCCGGCCCAGCCCGAGTGGCCCGCCTGCCCTCCGGCCCAGCCCGAGTGGCCCGTCTGTCAGGGTCAGCCCGAGTGGCCCGTCTGCCCGGCGCAGCTATCGGCGCCACCGAAGTGGGCGACGCCGAAGGTGGAGCGAGGTCCACGTCCTGCACCTGAGCCACCTCCAGGATAGGTGGGTTGGGGAGGGAGGGTGTATCACAGTGCCGTCGTTGACGGCAGCCACCCTCCCTTCCCTCCCTTCCCTCCCTTATTGTTTAGGGGGATATTTTTTGTTTGGGGGTTTGTTTTTTCTTTTAGGTGCATTCCGGGGTCTGCACCTTTTGGGGGGGGGGGGGGGGGGGGGGGGGGTACTGTCACGTCCTGACCAGTTAAGGGTTATTTGTTGTTGGAGTTTGGTCAGGATGTGGCAGAGGGTATTTGTTTTATATGGTTTGGGGTGGTGGTGTAGGTAGTAGGTTGTTTTATTTATGTATTCCGGGGGTTTTGGGCACTGCTCTGTGTTTATGTATTTCTAGGTTTAGTTAGTTAGTTGTGGGTATAGGTTCTAGGTTTGTTTTCTATGTAGAGTTAATTGGGATTGGACTCCCAATTGAAGGCAGGTGTGTTGAGTTGCCTTTGATTGGGAGTCTTATATAGGAGTGTGTGTTTTTCTTTGGGGTTGTAGGTAATTGTTTCTGTTCAGTGTGTTATGCTGTCAGTACTGTTGAGCTGTCGTTATTTTCTTGTTTTGTAGTGTTCCAGTGATCTTTTTTTGAATTAAATGATGCTGAACACTAACTCTGCTGCATTTTGGTCCACTTCTTCTCTCCATGACGACAGTTGTGACAAACACATACTTTATATTACAACATGTACTGTATATTACAACACGTACTTTATATTACAACACGTACTGTATATTACAACACATACTATATATTACAACACATACTGTGTATTACAACACATACTGTGTATTACAACACATACTGCATATTACACTGGAAAGTATATGTACAGTGAGCTTTGATGGTCCTTTTATTTTACATTTTTTTGTGCATTTTACACAGACACTTTTATAGCAGGCAGTCCTTTTTACAGACAACCTTGCTTCTTGGACCACATTCAAATAACAAATGGTAAACTCTAGAAGTAATTCTGGCCAGTCCTGTATGGTTGGTGTCTACACAACACCAACACCTAAAGAGGACTGTCATCATCATTCCATCATATATTACCTGTCATTGGTTTGTTTTTTCCATGTGCAGTTACATAATGATTCTAGTCAGCGTAAGCTAATAACCTTTTTCATCCCAATTATATTGATTGACTATCGGGTTACAGAGGGAAGGTTGTGTCGTATCTTTATTCATATGCTCATGTCTCCTCTCCTTAGCTTAGCTGACCAGGCAGGTCAGGCAGGCTGGCTGGTGCTGGTGGGATGAATATCAGCCATACCAGATAGTCTCTCCCTCTACGCTGCAGGCTGCACAGCTCTCAGAGGTCTGTGGAGGATGACTCTAACCCAATGTGACATCCCTCTGACAACACCCTTCCAGAGCTGGGCTGGGCCTTGGCTACACGTTATACACACTGTGTCCTCTGCTGGCTACTTCTATTACACAAATAGATCAGTGTTTCTCTGGAGACGCAGAGAGGATTTAACATGAATAGATGAACAAACGTAAGAGAGGCGTGTGGTGTAAAAACAAGATGTTGTATTGTCACGTACGCTAGATAGGTGCAGTTTTACATGGTCAGCCATAGTAGTACAGAGCCCCTGGAGGAAATTAGGGTTAAGTGCCTTTCAGTTACTGGCCCGACGCGCTAAACGCTTGGCTACTTGTACCTGTGTTGGGGTGAGAGTGACAGCTGATGGACAGACAGGCAGTCAGGACGTGGAGTTGTGCGGTCAGCATCTTAGGACAGGCTGACAACCCTGAATAGGGCAACGTGAGGAGTAACCGTAGTAACTGCAGCCATGGGGATCACACAGCCTTTTTTTAATGTTGCGGTAAGCAGTAAGAACCTCCTGACCAGTTTTCTGTACGACCTTGCTTTCCCCAGCTCAATGAATCTTTTATGAGCTTGGCGATGTGGGTTTCTGTGAAGAAGATTGGAATATAAATATGGCAGTTGCGCTTAAAGCCCACAGCTTCTCTCTGTGATACAAAGCTTTCATACTCACTAGGAGACAGAGCAGATTGGGCTGCTGCTGTGTGTACCTGACTGCACTGCAGTGCTCTCCTACAGAACGCTCCTCTTTTATCACATTCCCAATCACAAGACACACATTTCCATATCAGAGTGCTCTCACATTCCCAATCACAAGACAATATTCCATTTTAAAGTGGAAAGATGTCATCATTGGAATGGATAGTGGACACACATTTCATTCCAGACAGCTCATTCAGTACAATTTTCCACATTCAGAGTACACAGGTTCCATATCAGAATGTCAGAGAGAAGCTGTTTGATATCAGACAATTCGCACCCGGTACAATGGCCACCAGTCAGCTGAGGATGAGTTCTCTAGTGCTGTCTGACTCAGAATCAAAAGAAATCAAAACGGTACATCCAGACACAAGGAGGAAATCAAAACGGTACATCCAGACACAAGGAGGAAATCAAAACGGTACATCCAGACACAAGGAGGAAATCAAAACGGTACATCCAGACACAAGGAGGAAATCTAAACGGTACATCCAGACACAAGGAGGAAATCTAAACGGTACATCCAGACACAAGGAGGAAATCAAAACGGTACATCCAGACACAAAGAGGAAATCAAAACGGTACATCCAGACACAAGGAGAAAATCTAAACGGTACATCCAGACACAAGGAGAAAATCAAAACGGTACATCCAGACACAAGGAGGAAATCAAAACGGTGCATCCAGACACAAGGAGGAAATCAAAACGGTACATCCAGACACAAGGAGGAAATCAAAACGGTACATCCAGACACAAGGAGGAAATCAAAACGGTACATCCAGACACAAGGAGGAAATCAAAACGGTACATCCAGACACAAGGAGGAAATCAAAACGCTACATCCAGACACAAGGAGGAAATCTAAACGGTACATCCAGACACAAGGAGGAAATCACAACGGTACATCCAGACACAAAGAGGAAATCAAAACGGTACATCCAGACACAAGGAGGAAATCTAAACGGTACATCCAGACACAAGGAGGAAATCTAAACGGTACATCCAGACACAAGGAGGAAATCTAAACGGTACATCCAGACACAAGGAGGAAATCAAAACGGTACATCCAGACACAAGGAGGAAATCAAAATGGTACATCCAGACACAAGGAGGAAATCAAAACGGTACATCCAGACACAAGGAGGAAATCTAAATGGAACCCCCCCGTGAATGCTGCAGCCTCTCCTTGTCTTTCTATCTCCCTCCATCCCTCCCTCTCATAGAATTTATACCTTTCTTCCTAGTGATTTCTGTCCTCTTCACCTTCCATTGTGAGTGTGACAGTGCTTCCCCTCCTGCTGAAAGCTAACTGTCGGAGAGCTTTCATTTTGTGGATGACCGGCGAGTGCTGCATGGCGCTGCGGAGGCGGGCGGGCGGGCGGGTGGCGAGAGGAACCTTTTTATCAATGTGTTTCTGCAGTGAGCACCCTGTCACAGCCACTCAGTAGGGTCATTGATGAGGGGGGCCTCCCTGACGGAGCCGGGGCCTGAAAGTCGCTAGTCAGGGGAGTCATCGCCTGAGCTGTAGCCTGACAGCGTATATCAAGCAGCTCCTCCAGGCTCTTCTCTTCTCCTCTCTGTAGGCCCATGGTTGGGAAGGTAAAGAGGTAGCTATTAGCTATACAGTCGAAGCATATGTTTGATATATATATGTTTGATATATATATATATATATATATAAAAACACACTAGCCTATTCTCTCTGATTTCAACTCTTTGGGACTTCCTCAACATGATAAAACACAGATATACCCATGTAGCAGTCACTGGCCATGCATACCATAACAGAGAATGCAGCAACGGCAGCAGACTTGTAATGATGAAGTGGGAACTATTTATCTGCACTGTGGTGTGTGTGGACAAAAGCTGGATGTTGGACCAAAACAAATACTGTACTAGACACATTCATCATACCTTAGAACCAAGGACTGCAAATATGAACAAAATATTAACCAAGGAAATGTTGGCCCGAGTGGTGTGTTTTAATGGATGCCAAAGTCAGGCTTCCTCCAAACAATTACCAAGAAAAAAAATACAAAAATAATACATAGACAATTATTTTTCTTTCAGTTTGCAAGAGGCTGAATGTATCTCACCAGAGAAAGTATCAGAGCGAGTGAAACAGCGCCCCTCTGTCTCTGTATGTGTAGGCCGTTTCTCTGATGCTGTCTGCTCAAAAAGGGTATGACATTGTTGCCGCCCATAGCATTGACTGCAAGGGAAGCCAGGGAGCATTTGGCTTAATAATTTTTTTCATAAAATAGTAGCCAATCAGCTAAACTAAGAGTGCTCAGCTGTGAATGGTCCTGGCACACCAAAAAAAAGCCAGTTTGCATTTGGCTTCACACCAATCACATCAGAAGTCAAACGTCATTGACAGAAAACTCATTCTGTCATTGTCCTCTGGTGGCTAGCTAGGTAAAATCGTTCCTTTTCTAAATGACTAAATTAACTATGGATAGAGATAGGATTTAGGCTAATTGTTAACTAGCTGGCCTGGAGCATCGTTTCCCATGAAAGGAAGTTGGGCTAGCACGCAAGCATTTGAGCCAGGTAGCCTAGGACAACAAAAACTAAAAGTGTGTACTGTATGACAGCGTCATAGACTGTTTAGGCAACATGAAAGAGGAAGATGGCATTGGTGTTTCTCTACAAGTAGGGTGTGTTAACATGTTCTGTCTAACTGCACACACACACACAGAAATCAGTACCATGGACAGCCACATCATATTTAGCTTATATTGATTGGACTAAATAGGTTTTGGTATCTTTTAGTTGTTACTGTATTAGACTAAGCAGAGGTGATTTGATGATGTTGAAATGTTGAAGTTGAAATGGTGCTGGAATAGTGGAGGCAGCGCCTGTTTTCTTTGCAACTTACGATAACTGTCTGTGGTTCTAAATCAATAGTTGTTTAGCAGCACAAAAATGTTGGAAACATTAACTTGCTTCACCATGCTGTAGGTCATGTAACTGTCTGTTACATGCAATATGTTTTGTGGACTTCACCAGACAGATGTTGCTCTCCGGTTTTGTAATGAAACAAAGGTGTGGTTGAATATATTCTGCCACTGTGTCTTCTTATTGTCTCGGTTTTAGGCCTATATATCACAGTGGCAAGGCATATGAACTAACATGCTATAGAGCAAATTATCACAACACACAGGTTGTTATATGGCTTGTTTTTCCTGGCTTGGCTTCCCCGGGGATTTTACCCACGCACCCCTACTGTTTGGCCCTGAGTTTAACCTGCCCCTCTAAAACCTCACCTCAGTTCCCTATTGACATTTCCATAGTCCTTGACCATGGAGTTATGAGGCCCAGCAAACCTCCAGGAAGAAACACTTAACCTGCTCCGCTGAGGGCGTGTTTGCTTCACTAACCCAGAGATAATCACTCACTCACTCACTCACTCACTCACTCACTCACTCACTCACTCACTCACTCACTCACTCACTCACCCTCACTCACTCACTCACTCACTCACTCACTCACTCACTCACACACACAGGAACCAACACAATGAGAGGCATGTTGTGGTATGAATAGCAATGATCAGTGGTGGTGTGCAGGCGGGCAGGATGAGGCAGAGTTCGAGTACACAGTGGGCGGATGTGCAGTGGGTTTGAATCAATGCCCAGTGGACTACTACTGAGAGACAGGGAGCAATGGAGAGCAGAAGGAGAGGCAGAGAAGGAAATTGGGGAGGGAGAGGGTGGGGTGGAAAGAGAGTGAGGAAGATAGACGGAGGGAGGGAGAGAGGGAGATATGTAAACTGCCTGCTGCTCTGCCTACAGGGTTATTATATTCTCCATCCTAATGACAAAGAAAGGAATAATTACCCCTCTATCGCTCCGTCACTCTCATTCCATTCCCCTCATTCCCCTGACTGTCTGCCTGCTGCCTAGCTCACACTCCTTTCCTGACAGATTGGTTGTAATTAGGCCTCTAGTGTTAAATCAATATGGCCACAAGTATGGCCGAACAATGGCATGTGAATCTGCCACATACTGTATACCTGGGCAAGAGGCACGCTAGTGTAGGAAACACCATGCAGAGAGGAGGAAGTGGAAAAAGATGTAGAGATGGGAGAGAGGGGAAGAGAACGTGATGGGTCTTGACTTTTTCTCTGATTGCTTCACACACTGATCCATCCGGTGCTTTCCGTATAATTACAGCCCCCTCTCTTCTTCTCTCGTATGTGTGTGTGGAGAGTGTGGACAAGCCTCATGAGCGGTATGCAACTGTGCATGAGGAGAGGAATAAGGTGGAATTGGCTAACTGGATTAAGGACATAACATGCCTGCTAACACATCATCTGCTATGAGAGAAAGGTGTAGCTAGTCTACCCATTATGGCATGGTCTGCCACATGGACCATGACAGATCCTTGATACTACAGTCACAAGCTAATAATGATGAGTTACAGTTTAGGATGCAATGGGACCTGGAGCAATAACCCTCACCTGTATTTAAACTGGAGACATAGAGGCTAACAGGATGACCAGACTGCCCATGCGCGTACATCTGTGTGCGCCATTGCGCGCATGTTGATTTTGTCCAGGCGCAATCAGGACAGGCAGGTTGAAATATCAAAACAAACTCTGAAGCAATTATATTAATTTGGGGACAGGTCGAAAAGCATTAAACATTTGTCAATTTAGCTAGCTAGCTTGCTGTTGCTAGCTAATTTGACCTGGGATATAAACATTCGGTTGATATTTTACCTGAAATGCACAAGGTCCTCTACTCCGACAATTAATCCACAGATAAACGGGTAAACCGAGTTCGTTTCTAGTAATCTCTCCTCCTGCAGGCTTCTTCATCTTCTTTGGACTTTATATGACGGTTGGCAACCTACTTTAAGGCACATTACCACAACCGACTGGAGTGTGGACCTCAGTTCATCTTTTAATCACCCACGTGGGTATATGCTCCTAAAAACCAATGAGGAGATGGCACGTGGGTATATGCTCCTAAAAACCAATGAGGAGATGGTACGTGGGTATATGCTCCTAAAAACCATTGAGGAGATGGGAGAGGCAGGACTTGCAAGGGTGGTTGAGGGTAACAAATAGAACCACCTTATATTTTAGGGCCTGGCTACGCAGATGCTTGCTGACGCACACGAGTAGTGTGGGTGAACTGAGGTCCACACTCCACTCAATCAAATTCAATAAAATGTATTTATAAAGCTCTGCTATACAGAAACCCAGCCTAAAACCCCAAACAGCAAGCAATGCAGATGTAGAAGTCGGTTGTAGTAATGCTGTAAAGTTGGTTGGTCATATAAAGTCCAAAGAAGAATAAGAAGCCTGCAGGAGGAGAGATTACTAGAAACAAACTTGGTTGCCCCTTTATCTGTGGATTAATTGTCGGAGTAGAGGACCTTGTGCATTTCAGGTAAAATAACAACCCAATGTTTATATCCCAGGTCAAATTAGCTAGCAACAGCAAGCTGGCTAGCTAAATTGCCATAAATGTTTAATACTTTTCGACCTGTCCCCAAATGAATATAGTTGGTTCAGAGTTCGTTTTGATATTTCAACCTGATCGCGTCCGGTGTGGACAAAATCAACATGCGCACGATGGCGCACGCAGACGCACATGCGTGTGCGGTCTGGTCAGCATGTAAAAGTCACTTACAGCCAATTGAATGAACAAATGTTCAGGAAAAGTCCCTTTAAGCCACATTGCCCTAGGCTGCTTGTCTCGGTCTCTCCCTCTGGCTCTCTCTCGGTTCCTCCCTCTGTCTCTGTCTGTCTCTGTCTCTCTCTCTCACACTCCTTAGTGAGAGGTGGACTGGAAGGGACATAGCTGAGGGAAACTCTCTGGGAGAGGAGTGCTTCTCACTTGTCAGACACATTTTTCTACTTGGTTTGTTGGCGATCGATATTTGCAGCCAGCCTGGTATCTGTGTTGATCATAGTGAGACAGGGCTCTATTAAAAATGACTAGACAGACCCAGCTAGTGGGGACCGCACCTCTCTGTGTGCCTGGTGTTGTAGTGATGGAGAGCTAGCTCTATATCAGGTTTGCTGGGGGGCTTTGGTATGTTGTCTAAGTATCAGAAATATCAGTCTTAATAATCGAGACATTTCAATGCACTTGACATAGAGTAGATTGTGTACATTGTACAAACCGTTAATCCTATCCTGAATTGTTCACCAATCAGAAATGATGCAGAATGGTATCCAAGTTGGATCACATCAATATCTACAAGATACAGTATATCTATATTTGATATTATTGTAATGCAGAGAAGAGCCCTGGCTGTCGTCAAGGTTTGCATTGCTGTTTTGTATTGTTGGGGGGAAATTTCCACCAGCTTGTTGACTTTCCATACATATTATTTATGATAAATATATGAAATACCCTTTATAATGTAATCTCTCCCCCATCCTTAGGGGTGAAACTATTCTAATTGGTTCCTTCCTGCCTCATTTTAACCTCTGGCCGTCATGCTATACACTCAACAGTGATATGACCCAGGAGGTGAAAACACTGCTGAGATGTCTTAGGGAGAGAAAATAGAGTGAATATTTATGTTAATGATTAGTATAGGAAGCATCTCCTTAAGGGAGAAATCATTGTCCATTCCCGGGCTCATGTATGAATGGAATATTCATTTAGAAGATGGTCTTTCCGATTTCTCATGTCTTCAAGGCTCCTGCATAAATATCATCATTAAGGACCGTCCTTTTCCTTCCTGACAGGACTGGATAACAGACACACATACTGTGCCTACAGAACATGCCTATGAACATTACGCGCACACACACACATACACATGCACAATCGCAGAGAGGGAGAGGAACGTGGGCAGCAGGTAGCCTAGTGGTTAAGAGCATTGGGCCTGTAACCGAAATGTTGCTGGTTTGAATCCCTGAGCCGACTGAAGTAAAAGATCTGCCGATGTGCCCTTGAGCAAGGTACTTAGCCCTAATTGCTGTTAATAATGGCTGTGACCCCACTCTCAGGGGGAGTGGGATATGTAAAAAAACGAATTTCCTATTCACATGTGTATAATACACACTTGTACGTGTCTGAAATAGGACAAAATGAAGCACCCATCTAATTATTATATTGTTATTCCAGGTAGTGTAAATATCATGGAATGCTTAATTCCGACAATATTGTATTATTTTCGCGTCATATTGTAGCCTAATATCGATGTTCACAACCTACTGTATGTAGTATGTAATACTTCAGTCATACATCAGCTCAACCTATTAGCTATACTGTAGTATGTATCATTGAAAGGACAATGTGTCATAACAATAAGATAAGTTTAACATGAGGTTTTAAAGGACATTACGTCTAACAAGTGTCCTTTACTGTATCTTGTAATAGTGCCATGTCAACACAACAGAGTTGATGATTCAAACAGATCCCCTGTTGTGTAAATGATAGAGTACACAGTGAGAGCCCAACCCCTTTCTCCTCTCACCCCCTGTAGCCCCCCCTGTAGCCTCCGCTGTAGCCCCCCCCCCCCCCGTAGCCCCCCATGTAGCCCCCCCTGTAGCCCCCGCTGTAGACCCCGCTCATCACACATGTCCAGCTCTCATTTCTACTGCTTAAAACTCACTTGATCCAGTTGGTGTGCTTGTTTTTCTCTGTGTGTTTGTGTAATAACTGAACGGCTCAATGATTCCACTCTGTTTCCGTAAGTATAGTATTGCTGGACCCTAACACAGCGGCTATGAAGAGACTACCATGAGTCTATCCAGGAAACTACAGTAAGACTATGCTGTACAGTGTACTGCATATGAACCTAACTGGTGTGTGGTTCTAGGCCAGGCTATTCACCCAGCAGCCTTCCCAAGCCCCTCCACAGGCAAAAGAGTCAAGACGCTATTACCCGGAAAAACAAATGCATTAGGCAGTTAGGGGATGTGTTGGGGCTGCTCTGCTCCACATTACAATAATACACTCTAATTAAATGTAACAGCTTCCCTGAACACTAATGACCTGCAGCTGGAAAACCACAGAGGCAGAGCTAGGAGACGGAACGCTCGCTAATATTCCTTAGTTAGAGCTACACTACATAGCCCATAGTCACAGAACTACATAGTCCATAGTCACAGAACTACATAGCCCATAGTCACAGAACTGCATAGCCCATAGTACATTCTTATCGGCAGACTCAACAGCCTTGGTTTCTCAAATGACTGCCTCGCCTGCCTCACCAACTACTTCTCTGATAGAGTTCAGTGTGTCAAATCGGAGGGCCTGTTGGCCGGACCTCTGGCAGTCTCTGTGGGGGTGCCACAGGGTTCAATTCTCGGTCCGACTCTCTTCTCTGTATACATCAATGATGTTGCTCTTGCTGCTGGTGATTCTCTGATCCACCTCTACGCAGACGACACCATTCTGTATACTTCTGGCCCTTCTTTGGACACTGTGTTAACTAACCTCCAGACGAGCTTCAATGCCGTACAATACTCCTTCTGTGGCCTCCAACTGCTCTTAAATGCAAGTAAAACTAAATGCATGGTTTTCAACCGATCGCTGCCCGCACCTGCCCGCCCGTCCAGCATCACTACTCTGGACGGTTCTGACTTAGAATATGTGGACAACAACAAATACCTAGGTGTCTGGTTAGACTGTAAACTCTCCTTCCAGACTCACATTAAGCATCTCCAATCCAAAATTAAATCTAGAATCGGCTTCCTATTTTGCAACAAAGCATCCTTCACTTATGCTGCCAAACATACCCTCGTAAAACTGACTATCCTACCGATCCTTGACTTCGGCAATGTCATTTACAAAATAGCCTCCAACACTCTACTCAGCAAATTGGATGCAGTCTATCACAGTGCCATCCGTTTTGTCACCAAAGCCCCATATACTACCCACCACTGTGACCTGTATGCTCTCGTTGGCTGGCCCTCGCTTCATATTCGTAGCCAAACCCACTGTCTCCAGGTCATCAAGTCTTTGCTAGGTAAAGCCCTGCCTTATCTCAGCTGACTGGTCACCATAGCAGCACCCACCCATAGCACGCGCTCCAGCAAGTATATTTCACTGGTCACCCCCAAAGCCAATTCCTCCTTTGGCCGCCTTTCCTTCCAGTTCTCTGCTGCCAAGGACTGGAACGAATTGCAAAAATCGCTGAAGCAGGAGACTCATATCTCCCTCTCTAACTTTAAGCACCAGCTGTCAGAGCAGCTCACAGATCACTGCACCTGAACATAGCCCATCTGTAAATAGCCCATCCAAATATCTCATCCCCATACTGTTATTTTTTGTTGTTGTTGCTCCTTTGCACCCCAGTATCTCTACTTGCACATTCATCTCCTGCACATCTATCACTCCAGTGTCTAATTGCTAAATTGTAATCATTTCGCCACTATGGCCTATTTATTGCCTTACCTCCCTTATCTTACCTCATTTGCACACACTGTATATAGACTTTTTTATTGTGTTATTGACTGTATGTTTGTTTATTTCATGTGTAACTCTGTGTTGTTGTTTGTGTCACACTGCTTTGCTTTATCTTGGCCAGGTTGCAGTTGTAAATGAGAACTTGTTCTCAACTGGCTTACCTGGTTAAATAAAGGTGAAATAAAATCAAATAAAAGTCACAGAACTACATAGCCCATAGTCACAGAACTACATAGCCCATAGTCACAGAACTACATAGCCCAGAGTCACAGAACTACAGTGAGCTCCAAAAGTAATGGGACAGTGACACATTTTGGTTATTTTGGCTCTGTACTCCAGCACTTTGGATTTGAAATGATACAATGACTATGACGTTCTAGTGGAGACTGTCAGCTTTAATGTGAGGGTATTTTGGATAATCCTGAATGAATCGTGAATAATGATGAGTGAGAAATTTACAGACGCACAAATATCATAGTCCCCCAAAAATGCTCACCTCCCCTGTTATTGTAATGGTGAGAGGTTAGCATGTCTTTGGGGTTTGATATTTGTGCATCTGTAAATTTCTCACTCATCATTATTCACGATTCATTCAGGATTATCCATAATCATGGTAGCGTTCACATTAATGTACAAGTGTATATTTTATTCTGCACCACACTGGGGGCTCCCAAGTGGTGCAGCAGTCTAAGGCACTGCATCTCAGTGCTAGAGGCATCACTACAGATCCTGGTTCAATTCCAGGCTGTATCACAACCAGCTGTAATTGGGAGTCCCATAGGGTGTTAAATAGTTCAATACATGTTGCCTAGTTAAATAAATATTAATAAAATAAAAGTGACTCCACAATACTTTATTTCATTTGGGCACAAAATAATCTGACGTCGACCGCCGAACAAGGAGGGGAGCCGAACACCGAACACCGCCCGAACAAGGAGGGGAGCCGAACACCGCCCGAACAAGGAGGAGAGCCGAACACCGAACACCGCCCGAACAAGGAGGGGAGCCGAACACCGAACACCGCCCGAACAAGGAGGAGAGCCGAACACCGAACACCGCCCGAACAAGGAGGAGAGCCGAACACCGAACACCGCCCGCGGAGGAGGCCGAACCCGCCCGCCCGACGGGGGGAGCCGAACACCGAACGAACAAGGAGGGGAGCCGACTTCGGCGGAAGTCGTGACAGATGTAGTCATTGTGTTCTATGAATATGGGACCAAATACTTAACTTTACTACTTTAATACACATATAAATGAATTTGTTCCAATACTTTTGGTCTCCTAAAATGGGGGACTATGTACAGTACAAGAATTGCTGTAATTTCACCCGATATGGATGTAAAAACCCTCGAATGAAAGCTGACAGTCTCCAATTTAACCTCATAGTCACTGTATCATTTCAAATCCAAAGTGCTGGAGTACAGAGCCAAAATAACCAAAAATGTGTCACTGTCCCAGTACTTCTGGAGCTTATTGTACATAGCCTATAGTCACAGAACTACATAGCCCATATTCACAGAACTACATAGCCCATAGTCACAGAACTACATAGCCCAGGGGTAGGCAACTAGAATAATCTGTAGGCCGATTTTGTCAGAATGGATGGTCGGGAGCCAGAACATATTTAATCATTTGTACACTGCAAATTGACCACAACGAAGCCCAAAGAGAGATGGTATTTTAAAATAACATTAATTTCATTTCTTGATTACATTGAGACACAATCAAGTCTCTTTTTTTATTTGTGGGAATACTTGGGAACAGATTTCCTAAATTAAACACATTTTTAGCTGAATTCCTGGTGATACCCCCCAGAAATATATAAATGTTTTACAAAAAACTTTTTGGGGGGCCAAAGAAATGTTGCCGACCCCTGACATAGCCCATAGTAACAGAACTACACAGCCCATAGTCACAGAACTACAGTATATAGCACATAGTAACAGAACTACATAGCCCATAGTAACAGAACTACATAGCCCATAGTAACAGAACTACATAGCCCATAGTAACAGAACTACATAGCCCATAGTAACAGAACTACACAGCCCATAGTCACAGAACTACAGTATATAGCCCATAGTCACAGAACTACACTACACAGCCCATAGTCACAGAACTACACAGCCCATAGTCACAGAACTACAGTATATAACACATAGTCACAGAACTACACAGCCCATAGTCACAGAACTACAGTATATAGCACATAGTAACAGAACTACACAGCCCATAGTCACAGAACTACAGTATATAGCACATAGTCACAGAACTACAGTACATAGCATATACAGTTGAAGTCGGAAGTTTACATACACTTAGGTTGGGGTCATTAAAACTCTTTTTTCAACCACTCCACAAATTTCTTGTTAACAAACTATAGTTTTGGCAAGTCGGTTAGGACATCTACTTTGTGCATGACACAAGTAATTTTTCCAACAATTGTTTACAGACAGATTATTTCACTTATAATTCACTGTATCACAATTCTAGTGGGTCAGAAGTTTACATACACTAAGTTGAATGTGCCTTTTAACAGCTTGGAAAATTCCAGAAAATGATGTCATGGCTTTAGAAGCTTCTGATAGGCTAATTGACATACTTTGAGTCAATTGGAGGTGTACCTGTGGATGTATTTCAAGGCCTACCTTCAAACCCAGTGCCTCTTTGTTTGACATCATGGGAAAATCAAAAGAAATCAGCCAAGACCTCAGAAAACAAATTGTAGATCTCCACAAGTCTGGTTCATCCTTGGGAGCAATTTCCAAACGCCTAAAGGTGCCACGTTCATCTGTACAAACAATCGTACGCAAGTATAAACACCATGGGACCACGCAGCCGTCATACCGCTCAGAAAGGAGACGTGTTCTGTCTCCTAGAGATGAACGTACTTTGGTGCGAAAAGTGCAAATCAATCCCAGAACAACAGTGAAGATGTTAGAGGAAACAGGTACAAAAGTATCTATATCCACAGTAAAACGAGTCCTATATCGACATAACCTGAAAGGCCGCTCAGCAAGAAAGAAGCCACTGCTCCAAAACCGCCATAAAAAAGCCAGACTGCGGTTTGCAACTGCACATGGGGACTAAGATCGTACTTTTTGTAGAAATGTCCTCTGGTCTGAAGAAACAAATATAGAACTGTTTGGCCATAATGACCATAGTTATGTTTGAAAGAAAAAGGGAGATGCTTGCAAGCCGAAGAACACCATCCCAATCGTGAAGCACGGGGGTGGCAGCATCATGTTGTGGGGGTGCTTTGCTGCAGAAGGGACTGGTGCACTTCACAAAATAGATGGCATCACATGAGGCAGGAAAATTATGTGGATATGTTGAAGCAACATCTCAAGACATCAGTCAGGAAGTTAAAGCTTGGTCGCAATTGGGTCTTCCAAATGAACAATGACCCCAAGCATACTTCCAAAGTTGTGGCAAAATGGCTTAAGGACATCAAAGTCAAGGTATTGGGGTGGCCATGACAAAGCCCTGACCTCAATCCTATAAAACATTTGTGGGCAGAACTGAAAAAGTGTGTGCGAGCAAAGAGGCCTATAAACCTGACTCAGTTACACCAGCTCTGTCAGGAGGAATGGCCAGAATTCACCCAACTTATTGTGGGAAGCTTGTGGAAGGCTACCCAAAACGTTTGACCCAAGTTAAACAATTTAAAGGCAATGCTACCAAATACTAATTGAGTGTATGTAAACTTCTGACCCACTGGGAATGTGATGAAAGAAATAAAAGCTGAAATAAATCATTTTCTCAAATATTATTCTGACATTTCACATTCTTAAAATACAGTGGTGATCCTAACTAACTGAATTTTTTACTAGGATTAAATGTCAGGAATTGTGAAAAACTGTGTTTAAATGTATTTGGCTAAGGTGTATGTAAACTTCCGACTTCAATTGTAGTCACAGAACTACAAAGCCCATACAGTATATTACACAACTACAGTACATAGCCCATAGTCACAGAACTACAGTACATAGCCCATAGTCACAGAACTACATAGCCCATAGTCACAGAACTACATAGCCCATAGTCACAGAACTACATACCCCATAGTAACAGAACTACAGTACATAGCCAATAGTAACACAACTACATAGCCCATAGTAACATAACTATTGTACATAGCCCATAGTAACAGAACTACATAGCCCATAGCCCATAGTAACAGAACTACATAGCCCATAATAACAGAACTACAGTACATAACCCATAGTCACAGAACTACATAGCCCATAGTCACAGAACTACATAGCCCATAGTCACAGAACTACAGTACATAGCCCGTAGTAACATAACTACAGTACTTAGCCCATAGTCACAGAACTACATAGCCCATAGTCACAGACCAAAGACAGAAGAGTATGGTTTAGAAACTCTGTGGTTAGACGGTTTTAATTGAGCCGTACATTGAGAGACTGTACCACAAGAGTTTAGACTTCTGTTTTCAAGCCAGAGGATGAGTCGTATTTCACTGTTAGTTTTACAGCAAATAATTTTATATTTTCAGTTATCGAAATGATGATTGTTAATTTTTGATTAAAAGAAATTGATGATGGGTGTACTGTTGCTTCATGTGTTGTATGTGTGTGCTTACTGTGACTATCACCCTGATATTGGCTACTAGGTAGCTACTTCCCACGCCGTTGCCGGACTGTAGTGCTTGTCAAGCAGGAGCGAAGGGCACTGTGTCCCGGTGTTGTTGCCGTATGGTTGCCGTTCATGCCCTCATTATTGAGTAGTAGGTGACATTTAGATGGTTATCAATATTAGTTATTTCTTGTGTAGACTGCTATCCTACTTGAAATGAAATCATGTGAGAGAAAAAAATGGCCACGTAGCTCCCGCCGGCGTACTATTGACTTGTAGTGCAGCCCAATCAGCCACGCAAAACGCTCTTGAGTGGCATCAAATCTGCCCAATTAGTTGATTTGCTTTCCCATACACCCACTCCTTTCGACACACCCACTCACCCATACTCCGGTCGCCATATTGGGTTGCAGATACCCATACTTCCACTCTCCCTCCCCGTCTTTCTCTTTTCTTTGCCTTCTCTGTGTAATGCCCCATAGTGATTAGCTAATCACTTCAATACCTTCACTTTGCTCTTGGTTGACATGTGTGAACATTGCCTCAGGTGGAGAGGGAATGAGGTGCTACAGACAGACAGGAAACCGTTGGCCCACCAGCTGTCTGAGGAGATGCCTGACTGGCTCGGTGGTAGGCTTTTGAAATAATCTCCAGGCTTTTACATTAAATGTTCTGTATATGAAAAGGTTTCCGAAAGAAAGCTACTAGTCATTACAGTACAATCACCCTCCATTATCACGTTTTAGGGAAGACCCAGATGCAGACAGTGTCGAAGTAACAAAAGTTTATTACTAGTACAGGGGGCAGGCAAAACGACAGGTCAAGGGCAGGCAGAGGTCAGAAATCCAGATAGGATGCAAAAGGTCCAGAATGGCAGGCAGTCCCAGGGTCAGGGCAGGCAGAGGTCAATAATCCAGGGCGGTGTGACAAGGTACAGAACGGCAGGCAGGCTCAGGACAGGCAGAATGGTAAAAATTGGGAAAACTAGAAAACAGGAACTATAGCAACAGACAGGAGCTAGGGGAAACCTCTGGTAGGCTTGATGGACAAAACGAACTGGCAACAGACAAACAGAGAACACAGGTATAAATACACTGGGGATAATGAGGAAGATGGGCTACACCTGGAGGTGGGTGGAGACAAGACAGGTGAATTAGATCAGGGTGTGACACTCTATGATATCCACGATTCCACAACAATAATGAACAGATACTTTGAAGAGTCCTCTCTGTAACAACACAGGTGGGTTGAGAGTATCGAGAGAGTATTGTAGGCCTATAAACATTAGCTGGGTGGGAGACAATGCACTATAGATTGCGGATTGTCTAAAAATGTCACACCATTTGGACTAGAAAAGCAAGCTGGGCCTCTCCTGAAAGAGGAAAGGAGTGATCTATCGTTGGGGCTTTGAATGGGGAAAGCCAATTATTCTGAGAGATAGCAGTGACAACGCCCGCGCCACAAGCGGTGAGCGGGAGTGAAGGGCGTTTTTGATGAGGCAGAGTGAGAGGCCATAGGGGGGCAGCCTCAATTATCAGCTTTTCTTTTCAGCCTCAGCTACCTTTCAGTCAGTCAGGCTTAAGACTCCCAATTCGCTGCCAGTAATTACTACATTTACTAGAATAGCCCCCCACTCCCCAGACTGACCGCCACAGAGTCAGTGTTTGATTAGCTGGATGCAGGGAAAGGTCAGCACATGGCACCGTCTTTTTGTGTTCTGTGGTTCCATGTCCCGGGCTGATGGCTGGATGGTAATTGGGTCATGGAGGTGCAGTGAATAGGGAGGTGATCCTGGTAATTGTGTGTGGGATGGATACATGCAGGCAGGGACATTAGCTGCTACAGTAAGTGGTTGCATTGAGCCCTGCTTGCTCCAATGGGCACGGGGCATAAGTAGGTAGCTTATACAGGATGGCGGGCAGTGCCACTGTAGCAAGTGAAGCAGGATACATGGCGACTGATTGCCATGGTTACGTCATAGCTTTTCTCTGGCTGATACTGATGCAGGGTCTGACACGTGTGAGTTCCCTGCTGCTTGTCAGCCATTTAGCTCTTTAACAGTCAGCCAGACCCCCACTGAAAACTCCCACTAATAGTAACCATGGAGTTATGAGCCTATCATGTGAATCCTACCCCACACGCGTCAGTAGGAGCAGTCATCAACAGACAGCAATACAAATCTGTCATAGTCAATTAGAGGATTCAAACACATTTACTGATGACTTCAGTTCTCCCACAACCCACCTCAGTCTACTCTGTCTGCAGGAGGCCTATATACAGATACAGAGACTCTATTGTGGTGATGTATGCTTGTATTGTTGGCCAGCTCTCTCCACACGCCACTGTGGCAACAATGATTACAGGATACATACTTCACAGCTCAATGGAGAGGCACAGACACTCATGCATGTATATCAGAGGAGGCTGGTGGGATGATCTATAGGAGGCCGGGCTCATTTGAATGGTTGGAATGGACTAAATGGAACGTTATCACGCACATCAAAAATATGTAAACCACATTTGACTCTGTTCCATTTAGTCCGTTCCAGCCATTACAATGAGCCATTCTCCTAAAGCTCCTCCAACCAGCCACCTCTAGTGTGCAGACACACACACACACACGGACACACACACGGACACACAGACACATTCACATTCCAAAATAGGCATATCCATAAAAGCTTTAAGAGAACCTTTCCAGTCCTCCCTCATCTTTTACCCTGCCTCAGATGCCGCTGTGAAAAATTGCTGATGCAGCCTGTACATACATACAGTGAGGGAAAAAAGTATTTGATCCCCTGCTGATTTTGTACGTTTGCCCATTGACAAAGAAATGATCAGTCTATAATTTTAATGGTAGGTTTATTTGAACAGTGAGAGACAGAATAACAACAAAAAAATCCAGGAAAACGCATGTCAAAAATGTTATGAATTCATTTGCATTTTAATGAGGGAAATAAGTATTTGACCCCCTCTCAATCAGAAAGATTTCTGGCTCCCAGGTGTCTTTTATACAGGTAACGAGCTGAGATTAGGAGCACACTCTTAAAGGGAGTGCTCCTAATCTCAGTTTGTTACCTGTATAAAAGACACCTGTCCACAGAAGCAATCTATCAATCAGATTCCAAACTCTCCACCATGGCCAAGACCAAAGAGCTCTCCAAGGATGTCAGGGACAAGATTGTAGACCTACACAAGGCTGGAATGGGCTACAAGACCATCGCCAAGCAGCTTGGTGAGAAGGTGACAACAGTTGGTGCGATTATTCGCAAATGGAAGAAACACAAAATAACTGTCAATCTCCCTCGGCCTGGGGCTCCATGCAAGATCTCACCTTGTGGAGTTGCAATGATCATGAGAACAGTGAAGAATCAGCCCAGAACTACACGGGAGGATCTTGTCAATGATCTCAAGGCAGCTGGGACCATAGTCACCTAGAAAACAATTGGTAACACACTATGCCGTGAAGGACTGAAATCCTGCAGCACCCGCAAGGTCCCCCTGCTCAAGAAAGCACATATACATGCCCGTTTGAAGTTTGCCAATGAACATCTGAATGATTCAGAGGACAACTGGGTGAAAGTGTTGTGGTCAGATGAGACCAGAATGGAGCTCTTTGGCATCCTATATCCTGTGCTGCCTATGACCCCAAGAACACCATCCCCACCGTCAAACATGGAGGTGGAAACATTATGCTTTGGGGGTGTTTTTCTGTTAAGGGGACAGAACAACTTCACCGCATCAAAGGGACGATGGACGGGGCCATGTACCGTCAAATCTTGCGTGAGAACCTCCTTCCCTCAGCCAGGGCATTGAAAATGGGTCGTGGATGGGTATTCCAGCATGACAATGACCCAAAACACACGGCCAAGCCAACAAAGGAGTGGCTCAAGAAGAAGCACATTGAGGTCCTGGAGTGGCCTAGCCAGTCTCCAGACCTTAATCCCATAGAATATCTGGAGGGAGCTGAAGGTTCGAGTTGCCAAACGTCAGCCTCGAAACCTTAATGACTTGGAGAAGATCTGCAAAGAGGAGTGGAACAAAATCCCTCCTGAGATGTGTGCAAACCTGGTGGCCAACTACAAGAAACGTCTCACCTCTGTGATTGCCAACAAGGGTTTTGCCACCAAGTACTAAGTCATGTTTTGCAGAGGGGTCAAATACTTATTTCCCTCATTAAAATGCAAATCATTTTATAACATTTTTGACATGCGTTTTTCTGGATTTTTTTGTTGTTATTCTGTCTCTCACTGTTCAAATAAACCTACCATTAAAATTATAGACTGATAATTTCTTTGTCAGTGGGCAAACGTACAAAATCAGCAGGGGATCAAATACTTTTTTCCCTCACTGTACATACATACATAAATAAAACATTTATTTTTCACCTTTATTTTACCAGGTAGGCTAGTTGAGAACAAGTTCTCATTTGCAACTGCGACCTGGCCAAGATAAAGCATAGAAATTCGACACATACAACCACACAGAGTTTCACATGGAATAAACAAAACATACAGTCAATAATACAGTAGAACAAAAGAAAACAAAAAGTCTATATACAGTGAGTGCAAATGAGGTAAGTTAAGGCAATAAATAGGCCATGGTGGTGAAGTAATTACAATATAGCAATTAAACACTGGAACGGCAGATGTGCAGAAGATGAATGTGCAAGTAGAGATACTGGGGTGCAAAGGAGCAAGATAAATAAATAAATACAGTATGGGGATGAGGTAGGTAGATAGATGGGCTGTTTACATATGGGCTATGTACAGGTGCCATGATCTGTCAGCTGCTCTGACAGCTGGTGCTTAAAGCTAGTGAGGGAGATATGAGACTCCAGCGTCAGAGATTTTTGCAGTTCGTTCTAGTCATTGGCAGCAGAGAACTGGAAGGAAAGGCGGCCAAAGGAGGAATTGGCTTTGGAGGTGACCAGTGAGATATACCTGCTGGAGCGCATGCTACGAGTGGGTGCTGCTATGGTGACCAGTGAGCTGAGATAAGGCGGGGCTTTACCTAGCAGAGACTTGTAGATAACCTGTAGCCAGTGGGTTTGGCGACGAGTATGAAGCGAGGGCCAACCAACGAGAGCGTAAAGGTCGCAATGGTGGGTAGTGTATGGGGCTTTGGTGACAAAACAGATGGCACTGTGATAGACTGCATCCAGTTTGTTGAGTAGAGTGTTGGAGGCTATTTTATAGATGACACCACCGAAGTCAAGGATCGGTAGGATGGTCAGTTTTACAAGGGTGTGTTTGGCAGCATGAGTGAAGGATGCTTTGTTGCGATATAGGAAGCCGATTCTAGATTTCATTTTGGATTGGAGATGCTTAATGTGAGTCTGGAAGGAGAGTTTACAGTCTACCCAGACACCCAGGTATTTGTAGTTGTCCACGTATTCTAAGTCAGAGCCGTCCAGAGTAGTGATGCTGGACGGGCTAGAAGGTGCGGGCAGTGATCGATTGAATAGCATGCATTTAGTTTTACCTGCGTGTAAGAGCAGTTGGAGGCCACGGAAGGAGAGTTGTACGGCATTGAAGCTCGTCTGGAGGTTAGTTAACACAGTGTCCAAAGAAGGGCCAGAAGTATACAGAATGGTGTCGTCTGCATAGAGGTGGATCAGAGAATCACCAGCAGCAAGAGCAACATCATTGATGTATACAGAGAAGAGAGTCGGACCGACAATTGAACCCTGTGGCACACCCATAGAGACTGCCAGAGGTCCGGACAACAGGCCCTCCGATTTGACACACTGAACTCTATCAGAGAAGTAGTTGGTAAACCAGGCGAGGCAATCATTTGAGAAACCAAGGCTGTCGAGTCTACCAATAAGAATGTGGTGATTGACAGAGTCGAAAGCCTTGGCCAGGTCGATGAATACAGCTGCACAGTAATGTCTCTTATCGATGGCGGTTATGATGTCGTTTAGGACCTTGAGCGTGGCTGAGGTGCACCCATGACCAGCTCTGAAACCAGATTGTATAGCGGAGAAGGTACGGTGGGATTCGAAATGGTCGGTAATTTGTATGGGTCCAGATTTTGCAGCTCTTTCAGAACATCAGCTATCTGGATTTGGGTGAAGGAGAAATGGTGGGGGCTTCGGCGGGTTGCTGTGGAGGGTGCCGGGCAGTTGACCGGGGTAGGGGTTGCCAGGTGGAAAGCATGGCCAGCCGTAGAGAAATGCTTATTGAAATTCTCAGTTATAGTGGATTTATCGGTGGTAACAGTGTTTCCTATCCTCAGATGTCAGCTGCATACCATGTCTTGTCATATCATATCAGTTGATGCTTTGCGGTCTGCGTGTGACATAACTGCACTTCCTTTGCGGTGACATTTCGCTGCTTGCATTATTGAATGAGTTCAATATGATGTGGTCGCAGGGGTCAATGCATGATGCATGTAAGCGTGGTCCCCTTTTGGTCCCTGTGTGGTTTTAAATGCCATGATTGTTAACCCCATAGGGATAGTTCACTATCCACTCCATCACCAAGCATGCCATCCTCTTTGAACTTTGGCTATATTTATGCCATTTGAAACCATTGCCATGGAAATGAGAGCATGCTTAGTTTGGACTGATGTTGATCGTGATTTCCTAGGAAGGCAAATGGGCCTCCATGGCTGTGATCAAATTTAATGAATTATGACTCATAATAAATAGGCAGTATTCTTAGAACGAAATCACTCATATCTTACACAGTAGGACTAGATTTTAGCTATACTGTAGCTCTTAGCTTGGGTAATGAGTCTTGGGATGTGGCCAAATGGCTCCCTATTCTTTAAATAGTGCATTACTTTTGATCAGGGCCCATAGGGAATAGGATACCATTTTGGACAAAGCCTTGGTCTCTAGTACTGTTGCTTGGATTGAGTTTGTTTCAACAGAAGAAGTGTGAGGTGATATTCAAGCTATGACTGACAGAGAGTGGAGCTGGACAGAAGCTGTGTTCATGGTGCATGTGTAACTAGTCAATACGTGTGATTGATGCAGTTGTCTGCAGTCTAAACCGCAGCGAGGCAGTAGTGAGTGTTGTTGTCTCAGACAGTTTATAGCTCGGGGCTCAGCAGTGCTTTGCTGCCCTCCATGGGCGATACACAGAGACTGCCATTTCTGTTGGTGGTGGGCATTCTCACAGTAGGAACTGATTAAAAATGCCCTTTATAGAAAATCGCCATGGGCAACGACTACAATGGAATTTTTCATTAGATGTGTATCATCCTATTTAGTCTTGTTGCATGTGGGAAGACATCAAAAGACGTGAGTTGGCTGTAGTGATATGTACAGTATGTATGCAGACATGTATTGAAGGATGTGGATGTGAGAGAATATGGTTAATATCATTAATGAGAGTTTAAGAGCTCTGGACAGAAATAGAAGGAATGAGAGGCCTACAGGACAAGTAGAATGCAGAGATGTGATGCCATTTCACCATGGCCACAGGGCAGAGAGAGACAGGAAGGGAGAGAGGGGGCGAGAGGGGGGATTGCCTGACGACTCAAATTGAATTATTCCTCTGCTCTATGTTTGCTACGTACTGTAGTTCAGTCAGAGACTTCCATAGTTAAGGCCGTTTGTGCTGACGTCAAAATCAGGGCTGCTGTACAAACCAAAGTCATCAGCGATTGAATCATCTCTTACTAATCAGAGTATCAAAGCCAATGACAAATTTTCCAAACATCGCTTTACCCACGTGTGTTCTGGCTCTGACCCAATCCATCTGTTTATGGAACCAATCAGAATGGTTAGAATGTGTTTGCGTTCTAGAAATTGCCAGGTAGGTACTGACTCATTGTGGAGAAGAAACTGTCAGTGGGCATGACGTTTGGCCTAGCAAGAAGTTTGGGTAGCAGGCAAGGGGGGGAGGGAATGAGAGAGCGAGAGAAGGAGAGAGCAAAAGAAGGTCAGTAGAGAAAAAGAAGGTCTGGGAAAAATATAGAGAAAGAAAGAAAGAAAGAAAGAAAGAAAGAAAGAAAGAAAGAAAGAAAGAAAGAAAGAAAGAAAGAAAGAAAGAAAGAAAGAAAGAAAGAAAGAAAGAAAGAAAGAAAGAAAGAAGGAGTGGAGGAGAGTAGAGAAATAGAGGAGAGTAGAGAAATAGAGAGAGAGAGAAGGAGAATAGAGAAATGGAGAGAAAGGGAGGAGAGCAGAGAAATGGAGAGAACGGGAGGATAGTAAAGAAACAGAGAGAAAGGGAGAAGGAGAGTAGAGAAATAGAGAGAAACGGAGAAGGATAGTAGAGAAATGGAGAGAAAGGGAGAAGGAGAGCAGAGAAATGGAGAGAAAGGGAGGATAGTAGAGAAACGGAGAGAAAGGGAGAGGGAGGTAAAATGTCAGAATGGCTTTACATTTGACATTTTAGTCATTTAGCAGACTTTTTTATCCAGAGCGACTTACAGTTAGTGCATTCATCTTAAGATAGCTTGGTGGGACAACCACATGTCACAGTCATAGTACATTTGTACTCAATCAAGTAGCTGTCAGTAGAGATGGGTGGGATGGGCTGTCAAGTGCAAGTGTTAGTTTACAAAAGGCAGTGGTTTTTTTTTGGGGGGGGGGGGGGGGGGGGGAGCTTGGACTGGGCTAAGCGGGAGCTTGGACTGGGCTAAGCGGGAACTGCCCAAGAGACAGGAGGTGGCAGAATCAGGGTATTCGGGTTGGGGTGTAGCATAGCCTGAAGGTAGGGAGGGGCAGTTCCTCTTGCTGCTCCGTAGGCAAGCACCATGGTCTTGTAGTGGATGTGAGCTTTGACTGGAACCCAGTGGAGTGTGTGGAGGAGTGGGGTGACATGGGAGAACTTGGTAAGGTTGAACACCAGGCGGGCTGTGGAGTTCTATATAAGTCGCAGGGGTTTGATGGCACAAGCGGGCGGCCCAGCCAACAGCGAGTTGCAGTAGTCCAGACGGGAGACAATATTTGCTTAAAGCTTGTCGGATCATACTAGTGCAAACTTTAGTCTGACAGTGGGTTTACTGAAATGCATAGATTCTCCTCTAGTAGATATGGCAGATGGTATTGTGTTCCCAGTAAATCTTGCTTCCTCCAATACTGTTTCTAGTTCATCTTGCATATCTGTCTTACAAACTAGAGATCAGTAGAGATTCGATAGATCCGTTCTGTAGAAACATGTACTAGTATCACAAGGTGAGATACTGTATTGTGTGGCTGTCAGTGATACATTTGTCTCTTTATTTAAATCATCTCTTTAAACCTCCTGCTGCCATCCGGTGGCCATGGACACTAACACATGTATGATGTGTTGCTTACACATGCTGTATTACACACAATACATAACCTTTTATTTCCATTATTGATGAAAATTCATTTTATCATGCTCTCTCCTCTCTCTCTGCAGCCAGTGGAGGCTCCTCAGAGGAGGAAGGGGAGGACCATCCTCCTCAGTGAATTTCAGAAAAATGTAAAGTGAAACATTACAAAAGTGTAACTTTTTTGATTTAAATATATTCACATCACCAAATAATTTATTAAACACTGTTTTGCAATGAAGGTCTACAGTAGCCTCAACAACACTCTGTATGGTGGCACCATGGTGTAGCCAGAGGTCAGCTAGTTTCTCTTCTGGGTGCATTGACTTAAATACAAAACCTATGAGGCTCATGGTTCTCACCCCCTTCCATAGACTTACACAGTAATTATGATAACTTCCGGAGGACATCCTTCAACCTATCAGAGCTCTTGCAGCATGAACTGATATGTTGTTCACCCAATCAAAGGATCAGAGAATGAATCTAGTACTGACAGCATAAGCTACAGCTAGTTAGCACTGCAGTCCATAAAATGTGGTGAGTAGTTCACTCAAAGAGATAGAAAGACAATAGTTGAACAGGAGAAGCAAGAGAGAGAGCCTTATTTCATAGTATATATTTTTTACTTTCCCTCACTTAGCTAGCGAATGCAACTATCTGTATGCACATAGTGAGCAATATTTTTGGAACATCAAATCACAGTATCGAATCACATACATATCGTATCGGCACCAAAGTAATAATAATTTAATGGGTGATTACATTAGTCCTGTTCCACACATGTACAAATGTGTATTATACACATGTATGAAATGGAAATGTGTTTTTTGCAAGACAGTGGGATCACAGCCAGCATTAGCAACAGCAACCCTGGAACAATTAGGATTAAGTGCCTTTCTCAAGGACACATCAACAGATGTTTTACCCCGTCTGCTCAGGGATGTGAACTAGCGAGCGTTGGGATACTGGCCCAACACTCTTACCTCTAGGCTACCTGTCACCGTATCAGGATAATATCATATTGTGAGGTCCCTGGCAATTCCCAGCCCACTCATACCCAGGTTCAGCTAGACTAGGGGTATATCTGTCTGCTTTGCTGTGATCTTTTACTCTTTCATATCCAGGGTAAGGTAAGAATCATGCAGGGACCTGTGTGTGTGTGTGTGTGTGTGTGTGTGTGTGTGTGTGTGTGTGTGTGTGTGTGTGTGTGTGTGTGTGTGTGTGTGTGTGTGTGTGTGTGTGTGTGTGTGTGTGTGTGTGTGTGTGTGTGTGTGTGTGTGTGTGTGATCTGTGAATAGTCTAGCTACATGTATAAATGCATCATACGACAGCCTAGAAGGGAAAGCATAGTAAATATAGAACCGTTACAACAGATTATTGTAAAGAGAGGATGTGTGACTCAATTATTCCTTGACATGCCATCATGATACTAAACTGTGACAATCGTGTGTCACCACCATCAGGTAAACGCCGGCGAGGCAGTAATTGTCAAAGGCTGATTGGCCTCAAGCAAATGGGAGAGCTGAATAGCTGTAATGCTCCTACTGGCCACTTGAGGGCAGCCTTGTCACAGCAATAGGCTGGAGAGGCAGAGTGGGAGAGAGAGAGAGCAAGCAGGTGAGCTGAGGAGGCCTGACATGTCTTGGATGGAGCTCAGCAAGCTGTCTCCTCTCATAACATGTCAACCCATGGCCCTACACAGCAAACCCCATATCACTCACCATCTCCCCAGCCCCAACCCAGCCCCTGCCCAGTGTCGGTATCTGGGTAGGAGAGGCTTGTCTGACAAGATCAATCAGTCACCGTACACAAAGAGGAGAGGAGATGACATGGGCATTCTGTCATACCCAGGCAGTCTGTCATCATTATGCTGCTGTTTTAGAGGGTCATTTTGATGCTGATGCATAATCCCTACAGGGTAAACTGAAGTTCTGAAACATGACACTATTGCCTGGTTCAAGAAACACTTCCACAAGAACAAGAGAAAGTAATGATGATAACAACCACCACCTGATGACGATGATGATAATCAACTGCTTTGCATGGTTTCCACATACTCACTCCACCACCCCCACTCTGTAGCATCCACCTGGGTGATGCACGACATGGCAGCCATTTTGCTCCATGAAAAGCCTCTCAATTCCTACTTCATTTCACAGTCAGATCCATTAGGCTTCCAATTTTCTCCACTTCTATAATTACCTCCCTATTATTGATTAACTTTCTATTTCATCAACTCGTTTAGTTAGTTAGGTCCACACTGAAAGCTCCTCGCATGGCCAGTACTTTGAGAGAGGGGGTTCGTTCAGCTTGAGTTAAAAGATAGCAGTGTGGGGGAGTGTGTGCCAGTAACAGTCAAAGAGAGATGTGTGTGTGTGTGTGTGTGTGTGTGTACGTGTGTGTGTGTGTGTACGTGTGTGTGTGTGTTTGTACGTGTGTGTGTGTGTGTGCAGTGTGTGCAGTGGCGAGCGGGGCTGTAGCGGTTGAGAGTGCATATTACAGGGTGATTAAGGAAGAGTCAGGAAGCAGGGTAACTGATGGGCTGTCAGGAGAGGAGGAGAGGAGAGGAGGAGAAGAGGAGCTGTGGGCTGGAACACCTCGTTCCTCTTCCTCATTAATACCCTGCCAAGAATGCCTATTTACACCTCCTCCTCTCCCTAATTGCCCTCCTCTTCCTCCTTATGTCCATCTCACCATGCAGCCTCTTCCACTTCCTTCCACATTAATACCCACCTCGTCATCCTTCTCTTCCTCCTCTTCTTCCTCTCCCTCCTCTTCCTCATTAATACCCATCCTGCTTGCCTCTTCTCCTTCTTCCTCACCCTCATCCTCTTCTTCTTCTTCATTATACCCTCACCACACAGCCTGCTCCTTCTCCTCCTCTCCCTCTTCTTCCTCTCCCTCATCTTCCTCATTAATACCCACTCTGCTTGCATCTTCTTCCTCCTCCTCCTCCTCCTCCAGTCCATCTGAGTAGAGAGGGGGATGTGTATGAGGTGATGCCTCTGAACAGGCTGCAGGCTAGCTGTGAGTTGGACAGAGTAATGGAACCCAACACAGTCATGGTGTTGAACACTGAATGTCCTGTCCTGTCTTGTCTGCATTCATCTACATACCCTTACAGCCTCCCTCCACAGTGTCATCGTCTCTCTCTGTGACTGTGTGCTTTTCAATTAACACGCTAAAGAGTCATGAGAGAACTGCGATAGAAGGCATGAAAGAGAGGGAGAGACTAAAAAGAGAGGGACGTAAAGCATCTAAAGAAAGGCTGGAATAAGGGAGGAGAGGCTGACAGCCAGGGAGTAGATAGGAAGGCAGCCAGGGAGGGGACGAGAGAGAGAGAGGCAGCCATGGAGGAGAGAGAGGGAGGCAGCCATGGAGGAGAGAGAGAGAGGCAGCCAGGGAGGAGAGAGAGAGAGGCAGCCAGGGAGGAGAGAGAGAGGCAGCCAGGGAGGGGACGAGAGAGAGGCCGCCAGGGAGGAGAGAGAGAGAGGCAGCCAGGGAGGAGAGAGAGAGGCAGCCAGGGAGGAGAGAGAGAGGCAGCCTTGGAGGAGAGAGAGAGGCAGCCTTGGAGGAGAGAGAGAGGCAGCTAGGGAGGAGAGAGAGAGAGGCAGCTAGGGAGGGGGCGAGAGAGAGAGAGGCAGCCAGGGAGGAGAGAGAGAGGCAGCCAGGGAGGGGACGAGAGAGAGGCCGCCAGGGAGGAGAGAGAGAGAGAGGCAGCCAGGGAGGAGAGAGAGAGAGGCAGCCAGGGAGGAGAGAGAGAGGCAGCCTTGGAGGAGAGAGAGAGGCAGCTAGGGAGGAGAGAGAGAGAGGCAGCTAGGGAGGGGATGAGAGAGAGAGAGAGAGAGAGAGAGAGAGAGAGAGAGAGAGGCAGCCAGGGAGGGGACGAGAGAGGGAGGCAGCTAGGGAGGGGACGAGAGAGAGAGAGGCAGCCAGGGATGGGACGAGAGAGAGAGAGGCAGCCAATGCGCAGCTCTGTATCTTGAGAGAGAGCGAGCGAGGGAGAGAGAGGCTCTGGCAGGCAGTTGCTCTCAGATGGATAGACCCAGTGTGATGCTGCTGCTGGATGTGAGCTCCTGTCCTCCTCTGCCCCGCTCTCTGGTTCTACCGCTGGCTGACTGACTGACTAAGCCTGGGTCTGTGGTTATCAGAGCTACTCTAGTTTCTTCCCTGGGCTGAGGAGAGAGCCACCGTGCTGGGGCTGTGTCTCTGGCAAACTGCCTGTCCGCCTGGTTCTCTGCTCCTGCCTGTCTGACTAACTGGTCCCGGTGCAGGCAGGCAGAGTGGGGTGGAAGAGTGCAGGGCAGGGGGGCGGTAGGGGCTGAGGAGCGCGGAGCGGTGTGGAGGTGGGGGGACAGGCGAAATGAGCGTGCCGCTGCTGAAGATCGGGGCGGTGCTCAGCACCATGGCCATGGTGACCAACTGGATGTCCCAGACACTGCCCTCTCTGGTGGGACTCAACGGGACCACTGTCTCCCGAGGGGGCACCTCCGAGAGGATCGTCAGCGTGCGTACAGTAGACTGCACTTTTCCCATCCTTTCTATCTGTCTGCTGGGTGGATGAGGTGGAGACCGGGAGAGGGGTCTCAGAGCGGTAGGGTGGTTGAAGCGGGGTTGGGGGGGTGGGTATCGGAGAGGGTCTGTCTCACGGGGCGGCGCTAAGAGAAATGATAGAGGATGAAAGCGGTGCATGTGAGAGCGATGCTGCTGGGAGTCAGACGAAGTGGGAATGATGTTCAGGGTCTTGTGTGAGTGATGCTCCCAGGGAACAGATCCAGAATGATTTTGCTGTGTTGATTGCTGGGAGGAGAAGGAGAATCAGGGGAGAACTGCCCTGCTGGTAAATCCTCTGTGTGCTGTGGGGGATCAGAGCTGGGATACTGCTGGTATGGTGAGGGATGAGGATGTTGACTGATATGTCAGAGAGCTGGAGGGTGTAACTGATGATATGCCAACTCTGAGGTGATGATGAAGATAATGATGATGAGGGGGGGGGGGGGGGACTTGGGAGATTTGGGCTCCAGCTCCTACACACCCTATTCCAGTTGGATGCGTATCTCGTTCCCCCATCTCTCTTTCCTTCGTCCCCTGTGTCAAAATGGACCGACTCTGTAAAGGTGTATGTGTTCAGAATCCAAGCAGGGACCTTCATTTTGTTATCTCCTTGAAAGGTACATTATGTTGGGTTTCATGTAAGGAGCGTGTTATAAGATTGAGATGTGAAGGTTTGCGTAGCTTGTTGTGGGTGTACGCGTGTGTATACTGTGATGTATGTGTGGTGTGACTGTACATATGGGTGCTCCATATGGATGAGATGAGAGGTGTTGAGAAGTGTCAAGCAGAGGAATGCATCTGTCATGTTCAGGATCATTAGTAGTGAGTGATAACCTTTGGTTCTTTCCTGGGTCTATTTTCATGGCATCTGCTCCCTTATTAAACGCCCAGCCCTGATGAAATGTGTGTGTCCAGCTTTGTCCATCTGTGTGTGACCAGCTCTGTCCGTGTGTGTGTTTGTGTGCGCACATGCCTGCATCATTGCCCGCCTTCTTTAATGTGTGTGTGTGTGTGTGTGTGTGTGTGTGTGTGTGTGTGTGTGTGTGTGTGTGTGTGTGTGTGTGTGTGTGTGTGTGTGCGCGCACACTTACAGGTGTGTATTTATGGTCAAGTCTCCCCTATGGTCTCAGGAGCTGGGGTCCATCTGTTGAGAGAATTATGACACTATCTTCCCAATCTATCCTCTATCACAGAGCCCTATCCCCAATCAGTCCAGTCTTATCATAAAAGCCTACTGCACCAACAAATACCACTTTATTGCACTGAGGCACCCAGCTATAATAACTGTCTCAACGGCTCACTGGAGGAAACATTGTTTATGTTTTCACGGTTGAGGCTGAGCTCTATGAAGGTGTTGACCTTGTAGAGAGAGGTCTAGCAAAACATTCCCTGAGATGCATTTATCTATTCTACAAACGCAGCTCAAGCCAGGTATTTCTCTTCAAGTTCAATATCAATATAGCTTGTGTCTGATCTGTGTGTTTTTCAGAGCTTTAGTTTTTGAGGAACTAGGAATGATGACATTCCCATAGTGTCTCTGAATGAGTAGTACAGGAGGGGTTCTACTTCCTGCCTGGGTGGGTGTGGTCTAAGTGGACTTCTTCTCCAGTGGACATGGACTGCAGGACCTGGCTAATGATTGGAGGACGGCTCATAATAATGGCTAGAACGGAGCAAATGGAAACCATGTGTTTGATGTATTTGATACCATTCCACCTATTCCGCTCCAGCCATTGCCACAAGTCCAATTAAGGTGCCACCAACCTTCTGTGGTCCCAATGTCAATACTAGCATCCCACTTAGAATTCATGGCCAATACATGGCATCATTTGAAGTAGATGGTATAGTAGTATTGATAGTAGTGTGGCTACTGAAACAGAGCCATGGTCTATAAGAGCTAGTTCAGGAGGGGCTTTGAGATCTGTTCTGCTTCCATGGTTGATGTGGTGGATCTGGACTTGATGTTGTGGTGATGGAGTCATCAGAGAGGAGGACTATTTCTCTCTTACCATTTCACATGTTCTGGTTCAACAAAGCGCCAATTAGTGTTGCTTCTTATTTTTCATCACTCTCAAAGCAACATCGAAGGCTTCCATCAACAACATTTTCAAATTTTAAAGTCTTAATGACAAATTCTATGAGACGTGATAGATTGGGTGGAATCTAAACACATTATAAAACTTTCTAAGGTTCAACCATGCAGATGAGCTGGAGGTTAAACTTATGGAAGCCATGGGGGTTAAAGCATTGGAGGAACATTTGACTAACGTTGTTGTTAGGTTAGTTTCAAACCCACTAGTCCTTTCTTGGGTCGTCTTGTGATGTTGTGGCGCCAGTGTCCCAATGGCCATGTATGACTGCTTCTCACCCTAGTGTCCGCATGCATGGTCAGTGTCCCACATTCACACTCCTCTGAGCTACAATCAGTCTGCTCCACTTGCTTTCAGTCCCTTTCCAACAACCAGCTGAGCTGAGCTAGTCTGGGTATGGCTATCCTGGGTATGGCTAGCCTGGGTATGGCTAGCCTGGGTAGTGCAAAACCAAACCGTGAATAATCCAATAAAACAAGACACAACCTTGACACAAGATGGTATGGCAGGACTCTATTACACTATCAAACAAGAAACAAGGGTGTGTGTGCGTGGGGGGGCAGTCTGTCAGACACACACACTCCACACAGTGCTGTTGTCCCTTTGATATCTTGTATTAATAATTACCCAGCCAGGCAGAAGGCTGACGATGGGAAATATCAAAAGAGCCAGAGGAACAAACAATGGTCCCACACAAAGAGAGAGAGGCCTGCTACTCAGATTGGGGTCTCTACACTAGTCTGTCTGCATGGTGTCCATGACTGTAAACTTTATCACGTCCCAAGGCCAATCTAATAAATCTGACGGCAGACGAAAGGACCAACTCAGATTAAAGTCGCTCCGTGGTCTTTTATCCATATTCATACATAGTTATTTTATGTTTGATGGTAGAACATCTTCTCTTGTTATTTGAAGCTCTTAGATCCTCTGTATGAATGAATATTTAGATCTCTATGATGAATATTTATGAGGTATGATATAGCATGGAGTTAGAAGATATAGATATACATCAGATCACTTGTGGAGATGCTCTACTGGACACATTCACCAATCATCCTGACTGCAAACACACACACATATACACTGAATGTACAAAACATTAGGAACACCTTCCTAATATTGAGTTGCACACCCTTTTTCCCTCAGAACAGCCTCAATTCGTCGGGGCATGGACTCAACAAGTTGTCGAAAGCGTTCCACAGGGCTGCTGGCCCCTGTTGACTCCAATGCATCCCACAATTGTGTCAAGTTGGCTGGATGTCCTTTGGGTGATGGACCATTCTTGATGCACATGGGAAACAGTTCTTGCCACACTCAAACCAGTGCGCCTGGCAGATACTACCATACCCCGTTCAAAGGCACTTAAAACTTTTCTCTTGCCCAATTTACCCTCTGAATGGCACACATACACAATCGATGTCTCAAATGTCTCAACATACAAGTGTTATACATCGGTTTAAAGATTAACTTCTTGTTAATCCAACCACGGTGTCAGATTTCAAAAAGACTTTGCGGCGAAAGCAAACCATGCGATTATCTGAGAACAGCGCCCAGCAGACAAATCATTACAAACAGTAACCAGCCAAGTAGACAAGTAATAAAAGTCAGAAATAGCGATAAAATTAATCACTTACCTTTGATGATCTTCATATGGTTACACTCACAAGACTCCCTGTTACCCAATAAATGTTAGTTTTGTTCGATAAAGTCCCTCTTTATATCCAAAAACCTCAGTTTTGTTAGCGCATTTTGTTCAGTAATCCATTGGAACAAAGCGCGGTCACAACAGACAGACGAAAAATCTAAAAAGTACCATAAAAGTTTGTAGAAACACGTCAAAAGATGTTGATAATCAATCCTCGGGTTGTTTTTGTCATAAATAATCGATCATATTTCAAACGGACAATAGCTTCGTCAATAGAAAAGGAAAAACAAGAAAGGCACGTTCCCGGTCATGCGAAGGACTCATGTCTGGAAATGTCCACTGTCCTCTCATTGAAAGTGGTGTTTCTCCCTCATTTTTCAGAGTAAAAGCCTGGAACAATGCCTAAAGACTGGCCACATGTAGTGGAAGTCATAGGGATCGTGAACTGGGTCATAAGTCTTTGTATGGTGGATAGGCTTTCAATGGAAAAACAGGCATTTCAAAATAATAGCACCTCCTGGATGGATTTTCCTCAGGTTTTTGCCTGCCATATCAGTTCTGTTATACTCACAGACATTATTTTAACAGTTTTGGAAACATTTTCTACCCAAATCTACCAATTATATGCATATCCTAGCTTCTGGGCCTGAGTAGCAGGCAGTTTACTTTGGGCACGCTTTTCATCCAAAATTCCGAATGCTGCCCCCTACCCTAGGGAGGTTTTAACCTCTCTCCTTCCATTTATTTACACTGATTGTAGTGGATTTAACAGGTGACATCAATACAGGATGATAGCTTTTGCCTGGATGCACCTGGTCAGTCTACAGTATGTCATGGACAGAGCTTGATCCTAATGTTTTGTACACTCAGTATAAATATATATACAGTACCAGTCAAAGGTTTGGATGCTCCTACTCATTCAAGGTTTTTTCTTTATTTTGACAATTTTCTACATTGTAGAATAATAGTGAAGACATGAAAACTATGAAATAACACACATGAAATGATGTAGTAAACAAAAAAGTGTTAAACAAATAAGAGATTCTTAAAAGTAGCCAACTTTTGCTTTGATGACACCTTTGCACACACTTGGCATTCTCTTGTCGTGGAAATTCTTCCCTTACTGTCATAGGTGTCGTAAGGATTGTACCAAAACGCAGCGGGTAAAGTGCTCATCTTCTTTCTTTATTAAAGAAAACACTTAAACAAAATAAACTGATGACGAAAACAGTCCTAGTAAGGTGCACAGACTATACTGGATACAACCACCCACAAAACACAAGTGAAAACAAACCCAACTAAATATGGCCTCCAATTAGAGACAACGACAACCAGCTGCTTCTAATTGGAGGTCATTGCCAGAAACCCAGCATAGAAATAGAAAACTAGATATACACATAGAAATAGAAAATATAGAACACAAACCAAAAACACCAAAACACACAAAACAAACACGCCCTGACCAAACTACAATGACAAATAACCCCTTTTACTGGTCAGGACGTGACACTTACATTCTCAACCAGCTTCATGAGGTCGTCACCTGGAATGCATTTCAATTGATAGGTGTGCCTTGTTAATAAATTGTGGAATTTCTTTCCTTCTTAATGCATTTGAGCAAATCAGTTGTGTTGTCACAAGGTATGGGTGCTATACATAAGATAGCCCTATTTGGTAAAAGACCAAGTCCATAGTATGGCAAGAACAGTTCAAATAATCAAAGAGAAATGACAGTCCATCACTACTTTTATTTATTTAATTGTTTTATTTATTTAAATCAGTTAAGAACAAATTCTTATTTACAATGACGGCCAACCAAAAGGCCTCCTGCGAAGACGGGGGCAAGGGCAAGAAGGTAGAGACAACAATACATCACACAAAGCAGCCACAACTGTCAGTAAGAATGTCCATGAGTGAGTCTTTGAATGAAGAGACTGAGATAACACTGTCCAGTTTGAGTGTTTGTTGCAGCTCATTCCAGTCGCTAGCTGCAGCGAACTGAAAAGAGGAGCGACCCAGGTATGTGTGCTTTAGGGACCTTTAACAGAATGTGACTGGCAGACTGGGTGTTGTATGTGGAGGATGAGGGCTGCAGTAGGTATCTCAGATAGGGGGGGAGTGAGGCCTAAGAGGGTTTTATTAATAAGCATCAACCAGTCGGTCTTGAGATAGGTATACAGAGATGACGAGTTTACAGGGGAGTATAGAGTGCAGGATCGAGCCTTGGGGTACTCCCTTGGTGACAGGCAGTGGCTGAGACAGCAGATTTTCTGGCTTTATACACTGCACTCTTTGAGAGGGGTAGTTAACAAACCAGGCCAAAGACCCCTCAGAGACACCAATACTCCTTAGCCGGCCTACAAGAATGGAATGGTCTACCGTATCATAAGCTTTGGCCAAGTCAATAAAAATAGCAGCACCACATTGCTTAGAATCAAGGGCAATGGTGACATAATGTAGGACCTTTAAGGTTGCAGTGACACATCCATAACCTGAGTGGAAACCAGAATGCATACCCGACAGAATACTATAGACATCAAGAAAGCCAGTCAGTTGATTATTGACAAGTTTTTCCAACACTTTTTATGAACAGGGCAAAATAGAAATATGCCTATAACAGTTAGGATCAGCTTGATCTCCACCTTTAAATAAAGGATGAACCGTGGCTGCCATCCAAGCAATGGGAACCTTCCCAGAAAGGAGAGATAGGCTTGGCGGTGATAGGGGCAGCAACCTTAAAGAAGAAAGTGTCTAAGCCATCTGAACCAGATGGTTTTTTGGGGTCAAGTTTAAGGAGCTCCTTTAGCACCTCGGACTCAGTGACCGCAGGGAGTAGCTTGTAGCTGTGCAGGGGAAAAAGAGGGAGAAGCATCGGGGATAGTCGCATTAGAAGGGGTGGGAGATGAGGAAATGTTGGACAGGCAAGGAGGCATGACTGAGTCAAATAGGAATCCTGACTTAATGAAGTGGTGATTAAAGAGCTCAGCCATCTGCTTCTTGTCAGTAACAACCACATCATCAACATTAAGGGACATAGGCAGCTGTGAGGAGGAGGGTTTATTCTCCAGGTCTTTAACTGTTTTCCAGAACTTCTTCGGGTTAGACCACAGAGAGAGAACTGCTCCTTAAAGTAAATAACTTTTGCCTTCCTGGATAGCCTGAGTGCACTTATTTCTCATTTGCCTGAACGAGAGCCAGTCAGCCTGAGTATGCGTGTGCTGAGCCTTTTGCCAAATGCAATTCTTGAGATGGAGTAACTCTGCAAAATTCCGGTTGAACCAGGTGCTGAACCTGTTTTTAATTCTCATTTTCTTTATGGGGGCATGTTTGTTAACAATACCACTGAAAATATCAAAAAAGAAGGTCCAAGCGTCTTCGACAGAGGGGATCAAGCTGATTCTATACCATTTTACAGAGGGCAGTTCATGAAGGAAAGCTTGCTCATTAAAGTTTTTTAGCAAGCGTCTATGACAAATCAGAACAGGTAATTTCACTGAGCAGCCATTACGAACACAGGCTGTAAAACAGTGATAACTAAGGTCATTACAGATAACATTGAGGAGAGTAGCCTTTTCTGGGTGTTTGGAGTCATACCTTGTGGGATTGGTAATAATCTGAGAAAGATTTAGGGAGTCCCATTGCTTTAGGGCTTGGTCAGGTGGTTTAATCATGTCCCAGTTTAGGTCACCTAGCAGGACAAATTCAGACTTAGTGTAAGGGGCCAGGAGAGAGCTTCGGGCAGGTAGGGTGCAGGTAGGGTAGAGGCCACTGCTGATGGAGGACGATAACACCCAGCAACAGTCAACGAAGAGCTATTTGAAAGTTTAATGCTTAAAACCAGCAAATCAAATTGTTTGGGGACAGACTTGGTGGAGACAACCGAGCACTGAAGGTGATCCTTGGTAAAGATTGCCACTCCCCCACCTTTGGAAGATCTGTCTTACCAAAAAACGCCTCACAAGTCCTCAACTGGCATCTTCATTAAATAGTACCCGCAAACACCAGTCTCAACGTCAACAGTGAAGAGGCGACTCTGAGATGCTGGCCTTCTAGGCAGAGTAGCAAAGAAAAAGCCATATATCAGACTGGCCAATAAAAATAAAAGATTATGATGGGCAAAAGAACACAGACACTGGACAGAGTGACTCCAGCATCCCGGAGTCGCCTCTTCACTGTTGACGTTGAGACTGGTGTTTTGCGGGTACTATTTAATGAAGCTGCCAGTTGAGGACTTGTGAGGCGTCTGTTTCTCAAACTAGACACTCTAATGTACTTGTCATCTTGCTCAGTTGTGCACCGGGGCCTCCCACTCCTCTTTCTATTCTGGTTAGGGCCAGTTTGCGCTGTTCTGTGAAGGGAGTATTGTTTTATTCATGTATTCCCTTCCTGTCCTTACTTTACCAATGGTTGCGGGTGTTCATTTCAGAAGGAGATAGTTCACTAACACAGGATGTATAGTTGGCCTGTTTTCCTCACCAGGACTCTGTAGGGTTGTGCCAGGGACTGGTGCCAGGCTGGTCAGGGTAAGAAAGGGCAGGACAAGTTACACTCCGACACCATTTTATAGACAGGAGCAAAGCCATCTGCCTTAATAGCACTTCAGGCCCTTCCACTGAGAAGAGCAGTACGTGACAGGAGCAAGAGAAAGAGAAAGAGAGAGGGAGGGTGATCTATC
Source organism: Salmo salar (assembly GCF_965601325.2). Classification (NCBI taxonomy): domain Eukaryota; kingdom Metazoa; phylum Chordata; class Actinopteri; order Salmoniformes; family Salmonidae; genus Salmo; species Salmo salar. The sequence continues at coordinate 66,917,573 of NC_138293.1, read as the reverse complement.
GGCACAAGAGGCACATAAGGATATAGTGTAGAAGCAATAGGGACCTTTAAAGAGGGACCGAGGGAGGGAGGAGGAGGAGGGAGAGAAGAGAGTGATGAGTTTATGAGTCATATTATTGACCAGTAGCCATGCTGTGCTGATTGTGGTAATCAGTTTTACTCTGGACTGCATGGGGAGACCAGGGGCCCTGCTGCTGTGTTGCTGTGATTGTGTGATTCTTCATTGAGTTATATTTAAGACCAGCAGCTGCCCTGAATGCATTCAGGGGTTATGGGACTACTGCTCATTTCAGGTGTGTGTGTGTGTGTGTGTGTGTGTGTGTGTGTGTGTGTGTGTGTGTGTGTGTGTGTGTGTGTGTGTGTGTGTGTGTGTGTGTGTGTGTGTGTGTGTGTGTGTGTGTGTGTGTGTGTGTGTGTGTGTGTGTGTGTGTGTGTGTACTAGCTCATCATGGCAGGCCAGTAATGATTGAGAGGTTCAGGTGATCTTTTGGCCATGACATAATTATGCATAACAGAGTGGAGTGGAGCTGGAGTGTTTGTAACCCAGCAGATAGAGACAGATGTTTCCTACCTGGCTGTCGGCATCGCTGGGCAGGCAGTGGCTAAAGACGAAAACACCAAGCAGGCTACATCATGTTGCAGAGAGACACACTTACTGCTTACTTTCCCTCAAATAGAATACTACTGTACTCCAGGCTTGGAGACCCCTATTCTCTCTTTCATCTGTCCATCATCTCCCTCTCTGACTCGCTGTCTCTCTTCTTCAAATTCCTCTCTCAGACCCCTTTTTATCCCCTCCTGCCCTTCTCTCAGACTCAATCTTTCTCTTCCTCTCTCTCTCTGCTTATGAAAGTTGTAATAGACTTCCCGTCACGCTCGTAAAGTGAGGAGCTGTTGATTTATAATCTCATTTATCCCGGCTTTACAGCGCTCAGCTCAGCTCTGCTCCGCTCCAGGGTCGGCCTAATGAAACACTGGAGGAAGTCAATCCTGCAGGCTTGAGCCCGCAGTGTAGCCCAGCCACTAACACCTAATTGGTTAATCCCCACTGTAGTTAGTTCATTGGGGCTCGACTGGTAATGAGGCTGGCTGTGAGCTGATGGGTGAGGCGGTGGATAGCTGTTGAGATATAAACTCAGCAAAAAAAGAAACGTCCTCTCACTGTCAACTGCGTTTATTTTCAGCAAACTTAACATATGTAAAAATGTGTATGAACATAACAAGATTCAACAACTGAGACATAAAACCGAACAAGTTCCACAGACATGTAACTAACAGAAATGGAATAATGTGTCCCTGAACAAAGGGGGGGGGGGGGGGGGGTCAAAATCAAAAGTAACAGTCAGTATCTGGTGTGGCCACCAGCTGCATTAAGTACTGCAGTGCATCTCCTTCTCTTGGACTGCACCAGATGTGCCAGTTCTTGCTGTGAGATGTTACCCCACTCTTCCAACAAGGCACCTGCAAGTTCCCACACATTTCTGGGGGGAATGGCCCTAGCCCTCACCCTCCGATCCAACAGGTCCCAGACATGCTCAAAGGGATTGAGATCCGGGCTCTTCGCTGGCCATGGCAGAACACTGACATTCCTGTCTTGCAGGAAATCACGCAGAACGAGCAGTATGGCTGGTGGCATTGTCATGCTGGAAGGTCATGTCAGGATGAGCCTGCAGGAAGGGTACCACATGAGGGAGGAGGATGTCTTCCCTGTAACGCACAGCGTTGAGATTGCCTGCCATGACAACAAGCTTAGTCCGATGATGCTATGACACACCGCCCCAGACCATGACGGACCCTCCACCTCCAAATCGATCCCGCTCCAGAGTACAGGCCTCGGTGTAACGCTCATTCCTTCAACGACAAACGCGAATCCGACCATCACCCCTGGTGAGACAAAACTGCGACTCGTCAGAGGAGAGCACTTTTTGCCGGTCCTGTCTGGTCCAGCGACGATGGGTTTGTGCCCATAGGCGACGTTGTTGCCAGTGATGTCTGGTGAGGACCTGCCTTACAACAGGCCTACAAGCCGTCAGTCCAGCCTCTCTCAGCCTATTGCGGACAGTCTGAGCACTGATGGAGGGATTGTGCATTCCTGGTGTAACTCGGGCAGTTGTTGTTGCTATCCTGTAGCTGTCCCGTAGGTGTGATGTTCGGATGTACCGATCCTGTGCAGGTGTTGTTACACGTGGTCTGCCACTGCGAGGATGATCAGCTGTCCGTCCTGTCTCCCTGTAGCGCTGTCTTAGGCATCTCACAGTATGGACATTGCAATTTATTGCCCTGGCCACATCTGCAGTCCTCATGCCTCCTTGCAGCATGCCTAAGGCACGTTCACGCAGATGAGCAGGGACCCTGGGCATCTTTCTTTTGGTGTTTTTCAGAAACAGTAGAAAGGCTTCTTTAGTGTCCTACATTTTCATAACTGTAACCTTAATTGCCTACCGTCTGTAAGCTGTTAGTGTCTTAACGACCGTTCCACAGGTGCATGTTCATTAATTGTTTATGGTTCATTGAACAAGCATGGGAAACAGGGTTAAAAACCCTCAACAATGAAGATCTGTGAAGTTATTTGGATTTTTACGAATTATCTTTGAAAGACAGGGTCCTGAAAAGGGATGTTTATTTTTTGGGCTGAATTTAGTAGAGGTTTGAGGAGGTAGAGATGCCAGTGGCAGGGTGGTGGTACTGCAGGAGATTGGGTCACCTTGATATAGAGACTGTGACATCACCCACAGGTCTGTTGAGTTCTCAATGTATCAGTCTTTATGGTCATTGGTCAGTCTGTGATCAAAGATTGATCATTGGTTACTTATTTGGCCATTGATTACCTATCTCCTCATTGGTCATTCACCTGATCATTGATCACTTGTCTGTTTATCCACTCAGCTCCTAGTGTTCAATCTCAATCTAAACTCAGTTAACTGTTTTTCTTTAGGACAATGTTTAGAGGTTAGAAAGCAACACAATCACCATAGCTCAATGATAAATAAGCTCAGTGATGGCCACAAAGAATTCAGCCTTCTCCCCTCATCTCACCTCTCCTCATCTCACCTCTCCTCTTCCACACCTCCAGCAGGTATGGTACTGAATGTGTCACTCACTCTTCTGACTGTGCAGAGATAGAGACAGAGATAGAGACAAGCCACAGGCTCAGCAGCCAGAGGAAATTGCTTCCCTCTCACTGAAATTAGACCCTTTTCCTATTTTCTCTGTCAGCCTTTCTTTAACTGCATGTCCCTCTCTACCTCCTTCACTCTCTGTCTAAGTATCTCTCTGTCAATCTAGCATGGCAGGATGGCTGGTGGAGAGAGAATGGCGTGCTGTGATGGTGTGGCAGACCCGGGTTTAAATAGTATGGGTTTCCTTTAAAATACTTAGAGTATTTAATTGAGACTGTCTGGAGTGCCAGATGGATGGGATTTGCACTTTTGGGCCTTCTCCATTGGTTCCATTATGCCAGACGAGCTTAATCAAGCACCGTTTGAGCATTCAAAAGAAAACAAATACTATTTGAACCCAGGTCTGATAGAGCCGCCCGGAGAGAGAGGAGAGATCCTAGCGATGATTCATGTGGAGGGGGCAGGTCAGACGTCTTAAGAGCAATGTAATTTTCATTTTAGTGACTAAGACCCATTTGATTTGTAATCCCCCATCCCCCGTTGTTTTTATTAGCGCTGTCATCTCTTTAATGGGCTTTCGCATGGCAGCATTGACTGTGACATCCCCAAATCTGCCGCTTTACATATTCTATGTCATCTGCAGCTCCTAATGGAGCCATTTCTGGGACACCAGCAGCACCTCTCTCCTCTCCTCAAACACCCGTCTGGATCTGTCTGTGACTGTGTCGACTGTGGGAGAATAGGATTATAGTCAGGACTTGCTTTGCTGCCTCTTTAAACCTTGCTGAATGTTTAGTAGATTCAGAGCTCTTTTATCATGAAGCCTAAGTTAACATACATGTTGTACTACATACACAGTTCTCCATTCAACTCCCTGTCTGTCTGTCTGTCTGTCTGTCTGTCTGTCTGTCTGTCTGTCTGTCTGTCTGTCTGTCTGTCTGTCTGTCTGTCTGTCTGTCTGTCTGTCTGTCTGTCTGTCTGTCTGTCTGTCTGTCTGTCTGTCTGTCTGTCTGTCTGTCTGTCTGTCTGTCTGTCTGTCTCAGTCAGTCAGATACTATTCAAGCTTGGCATTTGAAGCTTATATCTGTTCCCTTGATGCTCAGGAGATTGCTGTTAAAATGCTAATGAGAGGCTGGGAGCATGCATGCATGGTGTGAGCGTGTACTATGTGTACAGATGCTAGATGAACCATTGTAAATTTGCCTGTTCTCGTCCCGGGAGAGGGAATTTAATAACAATCACATTTACATAAATAAGTGGGTGTTGTGTAACAAAATGTCAATTCACTTAGATCAGACTCCTACACACCACTACTGCTGCTTATGGGGGCTGATGTTTACATGGATATAGATCTGTAGCTCCTGTGTGTGTGTGTGTGTGTGTGTGTGTGTGTGTGTGTGTGTGTGTGTGTGTGTGTGTGTGTGTGTGTGTGTGTGTGTGTGTGTGTGTGTGTGTGTGTGTGTGTGTGTGTGTGTGTGTGTGCACGTATATTGACAGTATCTGCGCTCCCGAAGCTGCGAGACAAATTAGTGCAGCTGCACCTCTACCCCAAGTTTCCTCCTCTGCTCCCCCTGCAGCCACCTGCTCCCTCCTCTGCCATTATGGGGAGATGAGGGAAATTACTTCCACAAGTAATAGGTGGGTGGTAATGAAATTGGGTCTGATTTTAATAAGCTCTTCATTTAAAAGTCAGTGTTATGAAACATTAATGAACAGGAGATGTCTCACTCTGCACGAACCTTCTCAGCACCAGTGAATTGGCTGGAGAACATAGTCACTGTATGTGTGAAGATGTGACGATAAGAGGATATGAGGGCAGTGGTGGAGCATGTGTTGTACATGTGTTGTACATGTGTTGCTGCGCCAGATGTTTTGCATATTCATTTCATGATCATCAGGCTGATTATATACAGCTGGAGCATGTATGGTAGGCTGCATTATGTGCTGTGTGTAATATTACTGCGCCTAATGTTTTGCATATTGCTTTGTAGTGTTAATGACTAGTGACGGGGGAAAAATGGACACAGTTTCATATTGAGATATTTGCTTGTTAGTATTGGCCTACTTTAAATACATTTTTAGTGAGGGAAACCTTGCTTTGTAGTGTTAATGCTAGTGACGGGGAAAAAATGGATACAGTTACATATCGGGATATTTATTCACACAATATATTGTATTATTTTGACAATATCGCAGTAGTATTTTTGCGCTAATTGGCTGTACCTGCACCAAACTAGTATTTCTCCATCATCTTTTTAAATAGGGAGCCAATTTGTTTTCAGCACTTTAATTTCCATGACTGATCAAAACTCGTTTTCTCTTGGCTCTCTCTTGTCCCTCTGCATATTGGTGAGCAATATGTTTGGAACATCGAAACACAAAAAAATCACAGTATCAAATTGCAACACATACAGAATCGTGAGAATTACAATATATATCGTATCGGCACCTAAGCATCGGGATAATATCGTTTCGTGAGTTCCCAGGCAATTCCCAGCCCTATAATTGATCTGACATTTAGGCAGAGGAATACTGAAAATAGGAACGGATCAGTAACATGCAAACCACACCGGCCACACTGCGTGCGCAAGCGGTGCAAAATAAATGTACACATACATGTTATTGAGTCATTTCAGCCACACCACTCGGGCCGTGAACGTGCGCAGTGTCTGTGCAGCCAAGCGCTAAACTAGATCTTGGTTCTATTTGAGACACTTAATGTCCAGCCTCTCCATTCTACTCATTGGTGTTCAGGAGCATCCAACCCCACGTGGGTATTTGAACGATGAACGAGGCGATATTAATCGTTGATAACTAACAAAAAACTCCAAGAGCATAATTGTGATCATTTTTTGCAATAGCATAAATGAAATGTATTTATTATATGTTAGAATGTATTGGCTCAGAACGGGATTGCTAGATGCCCAGCTTTTCTAGTGATAAAAGTCGGAGTAAAGAAACATGATTTTGTAAGATGTGGATGGACAAAATCAGCATGCGCATGATGGAGGATGCACTCTAGTGGCCGGTGTAGTCAGTATGTGGACACCCCTTCAAATTAGTGGATTCGGCTATTTCAGCCACACCCGTTGCTGACTGGTGTATGAAATCGAACACACAGCCATGCAATCTCCATATGCAAACATTGGCAGTGGAATGGCCTTACTGAAGAGCTCAGTGACATTCAACGTGGCACCATCATAGGATTCCACCTTTCCAACAAGTCAGTTTGTCAAATTTCTGCCCTGCTAGCACTGCCCCGGTCAAGTGCTGTTATTGTGAAGTTGAAACATCTAGGAGCAACAATGGCTCAGCTGCGAAGTGGTAGGCCACACAAGCTCACAGAAAGGTACCGCCGAGTGCTGAAGCGGGTAAAAATCGTCTGTCCTCGGTTTCAACACTCACTACTGAGCTCCAAACTGCCTCTGGAAGCAACGTCAGCACAATAACTGTTCGTTCGGGAGCTTCATGAAATGGGTTTCCTTGGCCGAGCAGCAGCACACAAGCCTAAGATCACCATGCGCAATACCAAGCGTCAACTGGAGGGGTGTAAAACTTGCCGTCACTGGACTCTGGAGCAGTGGAAACGCGTTCTCTGGAGTGATGAATCACGCTTCACCATCTGGCAGACCGACAGACGAATCTGGATTTGGCAAATGCCAGGAGAATGCTACCTGCCCCAATGCATAGTGCCAACTGTAAAGTTTGGTGGAGGAGGAATAATGGTCTGGGGGTGTTTCTCATGGTTCGGGCTAGGCCCCATAGTTCCAGTGAAGGGAAATATGAATGCTACAGCATACAATGACATTCTAGACGATTCTGTGCTTCCAGCTTTGTGGCAGCAGTTTGGGAAGGCTCTTTCCTGTTTCAGCATGACAATTCCGCTGTGCTCAAAGCAAGCTCCATACAGAAATTATTTGTCGAGATCAGTGTGGAGAAACTTGACTTGCCTGCACAGAGCCCTGACCTCAACCCCATCGAACACCTTTTGGAGGAATTGGAACGGCGACTGCGAGCCAGGCCCAACATCCCATCTGTTCTCCTCTCTGTGTCTCAGACTGATCAGACACGCACATACTCCACCCTAATTCTCATTTAGGCAGCCGACAGAGAGAAGGGAAGGGAAAGGAGAGAGGGAGAGGGAGAGAGACGGAGAGAGGTAGAGAGATGGAGAGAGCAAGAGAGACGGAGAGAGAGAGAGTAGCCTCAGACTAGAGAATAGAGAGTTTGAGCTGCAGGAAACTCTGTGCAACTTGATGATGTAAAGGTGGAATAATAGAGTACAGACAGGAATATTGCTCACAGTAACCGGCTAGACAGGCCACTGTGACATAAAGATATTACTGCCTATTTGAATATCATTGACACCCAAAGCACCTTGAAAAATGATTGTGTAACAATACTTATCAGAAGTCATGTTGCTTAATGCTGTTTGCCATCATGTTTCTGTCATCATTTAGAGTTAATGTACTGTATCTTGTTTAATGTCTACCACATGCATTAGTGGTGAGCTTTGGCAGCATGCATTGAGAGAGAGAGAGAGAGAGAGAGAGAGAGCGAGAGAGAGAGAGAGAGAGAGCAGAGAGAGAGAGAGAGAGAGAGAGAGAGAGAGAGAGAGAGAGAGAGAGAGAGAGAGCACATTGGCTCCCAGGGTGGCTGCTACTTTGTACTCCAAACACAGTCCTCCTGTCTGTCCCCCAAGCCATTCTAATCTGATCGTCTTTCTCTCCACTTTCGATGGGATTGTGTCCTTAATTGCATTGCTCTTCTCTCTCTCATTACAATTGACTTTGTATTCTGTGTGAGGGTTTGTGTCCGTGTGTGTTAAACTAAAGCCATGTTTGCGTGTGTGTACGTGTCTCTTACAGGCGTGTGTGTGTGTGTTTCTGTACAGTATGTCAATGCTTGAGTGTGTGTTTCTGTACAGTATGTCAATACTTGTGTGTGTGTGTGTGTACACTACTTCTCCTGATTGGATTATTAAGAGAGACATCCATCTTTTCAGCCCCTCCCATGGTGCTCTGGTAAAGATCAGCGCTATCGATCCCAATACAGCTCTATTTCCTCTCTGTGTCCAAACTTATTAGAAGCTCTCCTCTCACACAGTCCTTTGATCCCTCCTTCCCTTTCTCTACTTTGTAAGCCCCGCTCTCTCTTCCCCCCCTTATTTTGTTCTCTCTCTACATCCTCTCCTCTCTTTCTTCTTCTTACTTTTCTTTACGGCATCTCTCCCTTTTCCATTCTCCCTCTCTCCCCCACTCGCTCTCCCCCTCTCTCTTTCTATCACCAACTCACCCCCCTCTCTCTGTGTCTCCGTGCAGGCTATCTATCCTAGCCCAGAGGAGGGCTGGCAGATCTACAGTTCAGCTCAGGATGCAGATGGGAAGTGTATCTGTACAGTGGTGGCCCCGGCGCAGAACATGTGTAACCGAGACCCACGCAGTCGGCAGCTCCGCCAGCTCATGGAGAAGGTAACAGCCATCAACAACTTACACATTGTGTTACCCAAGTCTGGTACAATCACACACGCACACACACGACGCAGGCTTAGAAACCAATCCACACCCTGGCTCCTTCTGTAGTAAACCAATTAGACTCTTAGCGATGAACAGTCACATTATGACAGTCACACTATGACAGTCACACTATGACAGTCACACTCACTCTATCCCACTGAGATTTGATCAGTCATGCACGCAAACATTGTGTGTCAGAATACTTAGTTTGTCAGTCAAAACGATTGCAGTAGCTTTAGAAAAAAAGGTACCCATGAAGATTGGATTCATTGAGCCTTCGTCTTGTAGCGTTGTTCCAATTGGATCCATTAGGTTGAAAAACAAAGTCAAGAAAAAGCAGTGAAGAAAAAGAATATGAACCAAATCAGTAAATGGAGCAGCCAGCCTAATGCTGCAGCTGCACTCTAACTGTTCACAATGTCAATTTAAATAAACAGTCAAACACACCAGCTCTCTTGCTCCACACTCATACACTCTCTACACCATCTCTCCACACTCATACACTACAGCACAGCAGCCATATGAAATAGAATGCCTGCAAAAAATGCCCGCATAAAAAACAGGAGAGCATGCACTCATTTACACACATCTGTTGTTGTGCCTGCCTCTAACAGAGCTGTGTGTGAAACACATATCCTCAAACATGTAGAGAGATGCTGGAATAGCTTGGCAGCGGCCTGAGAGCACTGAATATGCAAATGCAATCTCCAACCACTCTCTGCGCCCCACACACATACACAAACATACACATACACAAACATACATACACAAACATGCACACACACACATGCACACACACACAGGTTTGGGGAGAGGGATGCTGAATTCCAAACTCCATAGACTCTCCTGTAAGTCTGAAATGATTGGATAGGTTTAAGCCACCCCAGCAAATCAGAAGCCAAGGTGAATCACAAGGTGCAACGTAACCGATCCTTTCAGGTCTAGAAGAGAGCCTAGTGGTTAGGTAGGGGTATTATGTATTCAGGAGGAGGAACAAGGCCAGATAGAGGCCACACACACACACACACAGAGACAGAGAGAGAGAGAGAGAGAGAGAGAGAGAGAGAGAGAGAGAGATGTTGACTCTGCTGTCCTGCAGTTGCATCGATCGACAGATAGATGCCAAGAGCGCGTCAGTCGGCGTGTGTATCTAACCCCAACTCTCCACCTCCTTCCAGAGGTTTCAGCAGTTGTGTTGTGGCTAATAATTTGGCTTGCTGAGACTCTTGTCCAGGCCTTTTTCCCCAGCAGGGCACTCTGCTCTAACTTCTCATAGACACATCTCCAGCTCTACTGTACATACTAGACCACTGTAGCCTGGAGCCTGGCAGGAGGCAGTATTGAGTTAGGGTTGGTGAGGGGAGTCTGTGGGTGGGAAAAAGATAGAGGGAGAGGCGGAGGGAGAGAGAGAGAGAGATAGGAAGGCCGACATTGATAGGGTGCTGAGAGAAGAGGAGAGCTGAGGTAAATTGAGATGCTGAATGGGCTGTGGAAGCCTCAGTGGATCAATGAGACACCTGAATTCTCTGATCTCATTCACACTGATAGCCATCTTTTCCCCTTCCTTTCACGCTGTGTGTCTCCTCCGCTCAGGTTTTTGACTGACACACACACACACACACACACACACACACACACACACACACACACACACACACACACACACACACACACACACACACACACACACACACACCACACACACACACACACACACACTTTTTTGACGAATGCACAAATGTGTGTGTGGGCATGGTGTGTGTGAGCTTGTAAGACAGCAGCTGTGAAGGACTACCGCTCCTGTCTAATAAAGGCCAGACTAATGAGGACACCTGGGGTCAGTGGTTCTGTCTCTGAGCCACCTGCCCAGCATACCATAGAGCCTAGCAGAGGAGGAGGTGGGCTGAATGGAGACACTCTGTCATCCAATATAACATCCTCATTTAAAACACACTAGACATGATCCTCACCTCAGACAGCCAAGGATATGCTAACAATGTACCGTACAAAGTTCAATTCTATCCAGAGATTGTAAAATACCACAATAAAATGCCACAATATCTAGCATCATTTGTAAAGGTGTACAAATTCCATACCCATGGTCACGGTTAGGGCTGTTGCGGTGATCATCATATTACCGCCACACCGGCACTCAAAGTCAATTGTAATGAGAGAGAGAGAAGAGCAATGCAATTAAGGACACAAGCCCATTGAAAGTGGACAGAAAGACGATCAGATTAGAATGATTTCTCTCTCTCTCTCTCTCTCTCTCTCTCTCTCTCTCTCTCTCTCTCTCTCTCTCTGAATTGTAATGCGTGCTGCCAAAGCTCACCACTAATGCATGTGGTAGACATTAAACAAGATACAGTACATTAACTCTAAATGATGACAGAAACACGATGGCAAACAGCATTAAGCTACATGATTTCTGATAAGTATTGTTACACAATAATTTTTCAAGGTGCATAGGCTAAGGTGGCTAAGGTGTATGTAAACTTTTGACTTCAACTGTATGGGAACTCTTTCAAGACTGCTGGAAAAGCATTCCTGGTGATGCTGGTTGAGAGAATGCCAAGAGTGTGCAAGACTGTCATCAAGGCAAAGGTGGTTACTTTGAAGAATCTAAAATCTAAAATATGTTTTGATTTGTTTATCAGTTTTTTGGTTACTGCATGATTCCATATGTGTTATTTCATAGTTTTGATGTCTTCACCATTATTCAACAATGTACAAAATAGTAAAAATAAAGAAAAACCCTTGAATGAGTACGTGTGTCCAAACTTTTGACTGGTACTGTATATATTTACAAAGAAAATATATGGGGGATTGGAAATGATGCAAACAATTACATTTATGGAAGCCACAATCTATCTGCAATAAAAAAGCTGGTCTACCCCCTAAAAGAATACAATAATAATACTAATAATTCCACATGACTGTTGAGTTATCTCCTCTTATGCACTGCATTGGTAGTACCCAACTCACAAACTTGACCAACAGGTCCTAATGACCTGGTACTCAGGGCTCTAACAACCATCAGGTCCTAATGACCTGGTACTCAGGGCTCTAACGACCATCAGGTCCTAATGACCTGGTACTCAGGGCTCTAACGACCATCAGGGCTCTAGCGACCATCAGGTCCTAATGACCTGGTACTCAGGGCTCTAACGACCATCAGGTCCTAATGACCTGGTACTCAGGGCTCTAACGAACATCGGGTCCTAATGACCTGGTACTCAGGGCTCTAACGACCATCAGGGCTCTAACGACCATCAGGTCCTAATGACCTGGTACTCAGGGCTCTATTGTCCCTCTAACCACTCTGACAGCAATTCACCAAATTCTTTGAGTTTGGACTGTAGTATTATGCATACTGGATGGTCTGGTTACCTTATGCTACACTCCAAAATGTCTATCCATTATTCTGGGAGAGAACGTATAGGCCTAGGCGACGCTATTGGTTAATTGATTGTGCAGGGCGGCTTCCAGAGTTAGCCTACAATTATAGTGAATTTTATTTTATTTTGAATAGCCTAGTAATAGGGCATTTTTTTTATTTTCATAATTAATAGGCTGACACATTACCTTTAGCTGGAGAATATCTCACCACAGTGCGTCTCCATCGCCTCCTCTTTCTCCTTCTGTCCTTCTATATACAATCCTGTGTGAAAGCAGAGGTTTGATGGTTGCCACTAAAAAGAGGAGGATGAAAATATGAAAATATGATGAGAGAACAGCACGTGCAGCCTGAGGCAAATAACAAAGCTCAAGTTCTTTTTGCAACTTTCTCAAATCATCAATAGCCTATAGTCGCATCATGCAGCCCATATTTGTTTTGATTTAAGACATTCTAAGGTTTGTATCATTCACAACTAAAGTTCCCAAATAACTCTAAATCTAGCATATAAATCTAATGTAGCAAATGATCATTTTTACGCTCAACATAGCCACTTCATATGCCCACTCTCTCCTGGATGGGAAAAATATCCTTTCTATTTTATTCAGCTAAGTTCAATTATATTCTTCATACTATAAAATCATATAATATAAAATAATGAACAAATAAGCCTTTCACACCACCGTGACCTCCTAACTGAACTAGCCTACAGCCTATGTCATGGCTACAGCCTATGTCATGGCTACGCCTATGTCATGGCTACAGCCTATGTCATGGCTACAGTCTATGTCATGGCTACAGTCTATGTCATGGCTACAGTCTATGTCATGGCTACAGTCTATGTCATGGCTACAGTCTATGTCATGGGCGCACAGCAAGATAACATACTGTAGGCCAACTCATTTTCAGTTCTTCTGAAATACATTTTCTTCATATCATGTTTCTTTAGACCTGACTACAATAATAATGGATATATTGTGATGGTGTATATTAATTGTATTTATTAGACTTTTATGTTCCAAAGGCGCACATCAGAGGCTTGTATGCAGCTTGTATGTGTAGATGCCTGGAGACGCTAAACACGTTTATGTTAATTAACTGTAAATTATCGCGAGCCCTAGGCCCAGCTCGAGTCATGGTGTCCGCAGGTGACAGACAGACAGACAGACAGACAGACATTTAGACAGACAGACAGACATTTAGACAGACAGACAGACAGACAGACAGACATTTAGACAGACAGACAGACAGACAGACAGACATTTAAATGGACAGACATTTAGACAGACAGACAGACATTTAGACATTTAGACAGACAGACAGACATTTAGACAGACAGACATTTAGACAGACAGACAGACAGACAGACGTTTAGACAGACATTTAGACAGACAGACAGACAGACAGACAGACAGACAGACAGACAGACAGACAGACAGACAGACAGACAGACAGACAGACAGACAGACAGACAGACAGACAGACAGACAGACAGACAGACAGACAGACAGACAGACATTTAAACAGCCAGACAGACAGACATACATTTAAACAGACAGACATTTAAACAGCCAGACAGACAGACAGACATTTAAACAGCCAGACAGACAGACAGACATTTAAACAGACAGACATTTAAACAGCCAGACATTTAAACAGCCAGCCAGACAGACAGACAGACATTTAAACAGACAGACAGACAGACATTTAAACAGACAGATAGACAGACAGACATTTAAACAGACAGACAGACAGACATTTAAACAGCCAGCCAGACAGACAGACATTTAAACAGACAGACAGACAGACATTTAAACAGACAGATAGACAGACATTTAAACAGACAGACAGACAGACATTTAAACAGACAGACATTTAAACAGACAGACAGACAGACATTTAAACAGACAGATAGACAGACATTTAGACAGACAGACAGACATTTAAACAGACAGACATTTAAACAGACAGACAGACAGACATTTAAACAGACAGATAGACAGACATTTAGACAGACAGACAGACATTTAAACAGACAGACATTTAAACAGCTTGTATCACTTCCCTCAGTGTGATAAGGAAGAGATATGGAGCAGCATAACTCACTGTGCTGGACCGCCAGACAGCAGAAGCAGATTTGACTAGAACATGTATCTAAACCAGCCAAGAGAAGGAATATGGAACTAGCTAGCAGTCTGTGGTTAGCGTTCGCTAATGTTAGTGTTACCTCAAGGCCTCTCTGGGGATGGAGATACCTGTCTATCACACCTGCCAGGACAGAATATGTCTACACACAGTCACACACAACCCGAGGCGTCATAATACACACTACATGACCAAAAGTATGTGAACACCTGCTCATCGAATATCTCATTCTAAAATCATGGCCATTAAAATGGAGTTGGTCTTCCCTTTGCTGCAATAACAGCCTTCACTATTATGGGAAGGAAGGCTTTCCAATGGATGTTGGAACATTGTTACAGGGACTTGCTTCCATTCAACCACAAGAGCATTAGTGAGGTTGGGCACTGATGTTGGGCGATTAGGCATGGCTCGCAGTCGGCATTCCAATTCATCCCAAAGGTGTTTGAGGGGGTTGAGGTCAGGGCTCTGTGCAGGCCAGTCAAGTTTTTCCACACCGATCTCGACAAACCATTTCTTTATGAACCTCGCTTTATGCACGGGGGCATTAGATTCTAGAATGTCATTGTATGTTCTAGCATTAAGATTTCCCTTCACTGGAAATAAGGGGCCTCGCTACCATGAAACGCTGCCATGAAAAAAAAAAGCCCCAGATCATTATTCCTCCTCCACCAAACTTTACAGTTGGCGGTATGCATTGGGGCAGGTAGCATTCGCCTGGCATCCGCCAAACCCAGATTTGTCCGTCAGACTGCCTGATGGTGAAGCGTGATTCATCACTCCAGAGAACAGGTGATCTTAGGCTTGTGTGGGGTTGCTCGGCCATGGAAACCCATTTCATGAAGCCCCCTGACGAGCAGTTATTGTGATGATGTTGCTCCCAGAGGCAGTTTGGAGCTCGGTAGTGTGTGTTGCAACCGAGGGCAGATGATTTTTACTCTCCTAAACGTTTCCACTTCACAATAACAGCACTTATAGTTGACTGGGGCAGCTATAGCAGGACAGAAATTTGACACACTGACTTGTTGGAAAGGTGGCATCCTATGACGGTGTTGAAAGTCACTGAGCTCTTCAGTAAGGCCATTCCACTGCCAATGTTTGTCTATGGAGATTGCATGGCTCTGTGCTCAGCTGTGACTGAAATAACCGAATCCAGTAATCATACTTTTGTATATAGAGTGTAATTCATGTACAGTACATACTTTAATACACACATTGAATGAACTACAAACTACATAATAATTAATGTACATAAATGAATACCCAAATTAATATTTAATCTTCTTCCGGATCGGTGTCCCTTCCACGGGACGGTTGAGCTAACGTAGGCTAATGCGATTAGCATGAGGTTGTAAGTATTCTGTTAATTAGTTACATACGGTTTGGCCAGTTGAACCCTGGCCAGTATGTGTGTGGGAGAGTGGGTGTAGTGTGTGGGTGGAATAGAGCAGTAGCAGAGTGTATAGTGAGTGGGTGGTTCCAGTGGGCAGATGTCCCAGTGGGTGGGCAGGACAGCTGGTGGTGAGAGGAGGAAGACACAACTAACTTCTGATAAGAGGAAGTGAAGGCAAAGTGCTGTTGGGAGTACGGCACAGCACACTCATTTTAATAAAAAGGAAAACACAGGCCACTGAATAAACATGTCATGTTGTGTGTGTCTGACTCCGTGTCTGTCTGTGAGTCTGTGTGTCTGACTCTAGCCCCGTTTATACATTGTGCTAACATGGATCCGTCCTGATCTTGTCTACATACTGATTGTGCCCACATGTCCAGAAATGTGTCTACACATGGTATTATAATGTGTCTGTTATCCGTCTGCATTGTCACAAGAGTTCCTGGTCCCTTCATTTATGCAAATGATTTCACAGCTATTCCTTCAAAATAACATTTATTTATTGTAAGACACATATTGATGTAGTCAGTCAATGGTGCCACCTCTCAATGATTTTAGAGGGAGGAATAATGATGATTTAAATGGTTTCCTTGTACAGATCGGTCTACACTAGTAAGATATCCAGACACAATGTGTGTTTGACTACCTCTGGAGTTGGGCAGGATGATCTGTGTCCTTTGAGTGTCTACACCTGTCAAAAAATGTGGGCACAATCGGAATGTGGACAAGATCAGGACAAATGACTCAAATTAGAACCAGGTATAAACGGGGCTTCTGTATCTATTTGTCTGTCTGTGCGTCTGTGTGTCTAACAGCATGTGCGTGTTTGACTGACAGGTCCAGAACATCACCCAGTCCATGGAGTTGCTGGACCTGCGGACCAACAGGGACCTTCAGTATGTGAGGAACACAGAGAGCCTGATGAAGGCTGTAGACGTCAAGCTGAAGACTGCCTCAGACAACCCCCGAAGCCTCAACCCCAAGAGCTTACAGGTAACGCACATGACATGCATGTGTCCATTCATCTGTCCTGAAAATCAATCACACAGGTTTCTACGTCAAGCATATTTCTAAACTATGTATGTGAACTTTCTGATAAGAACTTTCTATAGGAATATCCTGGACTCTAGCACAGGCTTTATAACGTATATTTACTACAGCTTCCTCTACATCACACAACATTATGACACACTAACACTCACATAGCTTATCTTCATCTGCTATTTCAGTGTAATTGAGTCATGTACAGGAGGCAATTTCAGCACAATCTCTCCTGCATTATTAAAACCCCACGACCAAGCACAAGTGTCTCTCTCTCTCTCTCTCTCTCTCTCTCTCTCTCTCTCTCAGTTAACAGCCATATATATTCACATTTATCTATTCCTTATCTTCCTACAAGCGGAATCTCAGGCTCCATTATCAGCAGGTCCTTTCCACGCGTTTCTTACACTCTGCGGATATTAGATGGACCATAAAATGGTTTGATTAAAAGATGCTTTGATAAATTCTTAATGCGTAAACTTGATTTACTGCTGGGACTCTGCACGGCAACAGGGATGGGCCTGGGGAATGGCCTTATGGTGTTTCTCTCTCTACACCTTTTATTATTAAAGTCACTGCAATGTTTACGAAATCCCCCCCCATTCATCAATATATCTTAATATCACTAACATATGCCAAGTCATGCAAATTCAAATAGCTTTCCAAATGTGAATAAATACTCATTCACAATCCAATGGGTCGAGAAAAAACTGCATAAGTCTAAAAGCTGCATTTGACTTTCTGTGAGACAGCCTGATGAATGTGTGGAGCTCAACGTCGCCGATGGCAGGGCACGGGAGATTAACGAGAGGGAATTTTTGCGGGGCGAACGGGGGAAAATGAGATTTATAATGTGACGCTGTGGGGCTGAGAGCTGCTCCATCACCAGATTTACGATAAACCTTAACAAGGAGAAAACAGCCCCCCCTGTGGTGGACTAGTTTTATTGATGTGCCTGCTGCTCCT